>NW_026606063.1:63155000-63825833 GCF_029834395.1 Sorex fumeus | reverse complement strand
TTTATTTCTGAGTACATGCCTAACAGAGGGCTGGAGCAATAGCACAGCAGGTAGGGTGTTTGCCTTGCACGCAGCCTACCCGGGTTCAATTCCTCCGTCCCTCTCAGAGAGTTCAACAAGATACCGAATATCCTCCTCATACGACAGAGCCTGGCAAGCTCTCCATGGCTTATTCAAAATGCCAAAAACGGTAACAAGTCTCACAATGGAGATATTACTGGTGCCCTCTCAAGCAAATCGATGAACAACAGGACAGTGCTACAGTGCTATGCCTAACAGAATATAAAATGGACACCCAAATACTTGCACAGTAGTTTCTATAATAGCATTATTCACAATAACAAAATGTAGAAACAACCCAAGTGCATATTAATAGATGAATATTCAATGTGACATATACAGTGGAATATAATGTGATGCAAGCAGATGAATATTCAGTTTGATATAGACAGTGAAATAATATTCGGTATTAAAAAGAAAAGAAACTTGGATTCATGCTATAATGAACCTCGAGGACCCGATTCTACATGAAATAAATTAGAGACAAAAGGGTAGGTATATGAGTTCATTTATATAATGTACCAAAAATTGCCAAATTAATAGATACAGAATATTAGGATTGTTATCCGAGTACCATATGATAGGGAAAGAAACATGGAGAGTTAATGTATTTTTTTTCTTTTTGGGGGGATCAGTGTGAGGGAATAGGGGGTGGCCCACACTGGGCTATGCTCAGGGATTATTCATGGCTCTGTGCTCAGGGATTACTTCTGGTGGTGCTCAAGAAACAACCTTATGTGGTTGGTGCCAAGGATTGAAACCAGGTCAGCTGCATGCAAAGCCAACACCTTTTTCATTTCATTGTTCAGTCTCCCGGGCCAGAAAAGTTAATGTGTAATAAGGTCGGAATTTGGCTTTCAAAGATGAAGCTGTCCTGGACATAGATGCCCATGATAGGAAACAGCAATGTGAATGTACACAATGCCACTGAACTTTACTATAAATGATTTACATGGTACATTTTAGTGCAAAATTTATCCAATGAAAAAGATACAGTTCTACTGCTCACTGAAATCTCATGATAAAAATGAACAAATCAAATATCAACTGCTCATTCTATTCAAGCTAATGAAAATGTGACCACAATGTAACTCCTATTTGCCACTCGTATGTTCCATTTTCCTATAAATTTTTCACATTGACTTAACTAAAACAGCTGTGTGAAGAGGTTTCTGACATTATTCTTAACTTTCAAAATATCTTTAGAAGATCATAGAAGTTGATATTTGATAAGCCATCCTTATATTTGAACATTATGTTTGGACTCTATTCCCAATTTACTAAAGCCCCTTATTAAGCATGAAGAGTTTGTTAAACTAAATCATTAATCAAATTTATTTTTCTTTGAGATCACGATCACGATCATCCTGTTGTTCGTCAATTGCCCCGAGCAGGCACCAGTAACGTCTCCTTCGTCCTAGCCTTGAGATTTTAAAAAGTGCCATATTCATGGTTCTTTCAGGGTTAGGAGAATGAGACCCCTGATTGTTACTGGTATTTGGCATATTGGGTACACCACGGGGAGTTTGCCAGACTCTGCCGTGTGGGCAGGTTACATTTGGTAGTCTGCCAGGTTGTCCAAAGTAAGAAAGAGATAATAAGATGTCGTACGGCCACAAATGCGGTCGCGTGCTTCTGGGAGCTGGGTTTTATAGTCTCTGGGTCTTGGCCGTTGATGGGATTCTTTGAGAATATTATTTTATTTCACTTAGCTTTCCATTTTAATTATAATGGAGCTTTCTCATACTTAAACTCTTAGTCATACAAAATGACATGAAATTTATACTCACTAAAATTCAACTAATTTTATCAAAAATTCAATTGATTTTTAATTTAATCTACTATGTAATAGGATTTTCAATGAACTCTGAGTTTTTGTTACAAATAAATTTTCTAGTCTTTTTTCTTCATTTGTAGGATAACATTGGTTTGTTCTTTCTGCCTTGCCACAGGAGGCTTAGGTTTATTGGGTTGCACCCATTCACAGTGCTCCTGAGGCACTCCTATTCCTCTGTGTAGTGCTCTGCTTCCCTAACAAGTCAATCACCTTAATCTCTTAATCAGATTCTGTTAACTTGTAAATATTGCTTTTCTCTTCTCCTTAAGTCTTTTGAATAGTTAATTCAGAGCAATGTCCTTTTTGTATAGACACAGGAATACAGTTAATGCTATGCTTTTGTAACTTGAGAATTAATTGACTCCGAATTCACTCCAGGGCATATGTTTTCTCAATTTAAGCCTCAGTTTTCCAGTTTTCCTTACTTCAGAGCATCCCAAAAGCAGAGTCCCAATGGGAGACTGGATGGACCCAGGGCAAGCTGTGAGCTACCCTGGTATCGAAATGGGCCAGGCCAAGTGCCATAATACTTAACTATAAGTTAAGAGCATGGTCATGGACAAATTCTGTCATGATCCAAAAAGTAACTAGATTAGGGCCCTACTAGAATTAGGAAAGACTAATCTGGCCTAAGCACTGTAGTCTGAGGTCTATAGAGAGATGCCCCCAGGAGAGCACCCTATAAGTTTAATGTATCTCTTACTGTGTCCATACAAAATAACTCATATTAAGAAGTATAATTAAGATGTTAATTAAATGATTATTGGACTAAGGAAAGGAGAAACACACCTTAGAGGTGTTTCATCCTTAAACGGAAGGCTTTGATATGTTGATTGTGCTATTCGACCTAGGTGTGGTTGCTACCCCCAATGTTGGGAGGTTGTAGAGAGACTAAAGAGATGAGAAAGAGACCAAGGTGGCGAGTCGAGTCGGGGTGCCGAGACACAGGTAGAGATGAGAATGAGGGGCTTAGTGAGATTGAAACAGGCACATGGGGAGAATAGAATAAACAACAACCATACCAACGGCAATAGAATGATCACCAATCAGCCTAACCCCCATTTTCGTCTTCACCTGCCCATGGCATCAGCTGTCCTGGGTGGGGAAGCAGAAGACACCGAATGCAGGCGGCAAGAAAGAGCTATGGGATTCCTGGTCGTTTTGTGATTATACATCATTCACTGTGTGCATTCTTGTATGTTTTTTGCCATTTTCTTATTCATGTCCAGTTGAGCATCCTTTCATAACTTAGATTTCCTAGCAAATTATTCACATATATTTTAAACATCTAGCATTCAAAACTAGATCAAACTTTCTGGAAAGTGGTAAGCTCACACTACAATTATGCATTAGATTTTTAAATGGGTTCAACATGAAAACATAACTGATGTATACCTATTTCTCAGTTTTGTTCTGGTTTGGTATCACTGATAAATGTCTTGAGTTTAGTAAATTTTAACCAAAACCAAGCCTTTTATGAGATCTAAAAATAATGTCTACTTAAGCCAACAAAACTATCAGTAGTTAAATTCATTGTCGTAGAGTTCTTACTGAAAAATTAATTTTGTTTCTAGAGACAATTTTGGAAAATCAAATTAAAGGTACTGCTTGAGAAAAGTATTCATAGGTCTCCTAAACAAGCCATCCTTTGATGAACACCCTGGTGCACAGTTACATGCTTAAATTTTGTTGCCTGATCATTTGACCTTGAATCCTGCTTCTATTACAACAGTCACTTACTCAACGACTCCTTTTTACCTCATATGATTTTTTGTGCATGTTCACAAACTCCTGGTTGTGAAACATAAGTTCAGCGTGAAGAGTAACCAATATAAGGCATTTTGTACAGTAGGAAAAGAGGTGATGTTTTTCATGTTTATGGTTTTCAAAAAAATTAGAATAAAAAAATAAAATAAAGTTAGAATAAAGTTCTCTATTTTTGAAAATACAATGAGAACTTAGTTAAATATAAAATAATTTATTTTGATTTTTAAAACTATTTGTATTATTGATCCTATATCAATAATATTTCTTCAATCTGCATATATTACTTTTATAACTAAAATTTAAAGTATATAAATGTACCCCCATTTTTCTTAAAATTTAGATTAAGATTAAACCTATGCAGATATAGCCTAAATTCATCCATCACATGTATTGAACTTGTTGCTCAAAATTAGATCTCTGAGCTAAAGAGATAGTACAGAGCTTCCAGTACTTGTCCTACATGTGGCCAGTTCTGGTTTGTTTCCACTACCACCACCACCACTGCCACATATGGTCTCTCCACTGCAGCACTGCCAGGAGTGATCCCTAAGCACAGAGTCAGGAATAAACGCTGAGCACCAACAGGTATGGCTCCAAAAACAAATAAATAAATAAATGAAAATAAAATGTCATGGCTTTATGTGTATATCACCTGGTCTACTCTTTCAACCAAAGTCTAATCTTTATCCACTTTTTATTAGATATTCTACTAAAAGTTGTTACAAGTTTTTCCTATTACAAAGCCCAAAATAAGTATATCTCCCCCAATTGTATCAAAAAGCATAATTACTGTCAGTGGTACAGTCATGTTCAAATGCAGTACCATCTTGGATTCGCTCTTTACCTGCGATAGTAATCTTTGCCATCATTTTTGTATGTGTCCTAAGCTCTCTTTGTCTCCGAAGCTTCTAAAATCCATCCCTTGCTTCTCCTTTCTTCAATCATTCCAATTTAGATATCCACCTTTCACTTGGATAACTGCAACATTAGCTTTTTCTCCCTTCCTCATTCTGACACATGTAGCTGCAGATTTCAAGCCCACATGTATCTAAGTAATATTTTGAAAATATCGCTTTCATTTAGTCATACTACTGCTGCTCAGATGCACTCATAATATAGAGTCTCAAATCTAAGCTCATCTAATAGTCATATATTTGTCAAATATCTGATAGACCATCCAAGCCTCTTTATAACTTGGCCTTCTGTCTTTCCAACCTGCTTCCTACCACCACATAATAGACAATAGCATCTTCTTCATAATAATCAGGGCTTCAGAATATGCCATGTTTTTTTTTGCTTCCATCACATATTTCGACTCTTTCTTCACTTCTGTCTTCACTCTTCCTTCAAACCAACTCATTTCTTTCTTTGAAAACTTTCCTAATGTTTCCAAATTTTACTGATGTCACACATCAGTAGGCAGTCAAATTTCGATCTGAATTCCTCATCATGGGGTACAATGTCTCACTATTCAATTTACAATCTCATTGAATAAGAATCCATGTTTTACATTCTTCTGTAACCCTTTGGGGGTCACAGATTGGTTGGTTACTTATTTTGCTCTTGTCCATTTGTTCTACTGTGTATACATTAACGAACTTTATGCATAACTATATTGCTACATTAAAGAAGCAGTAGGAACAAATAATGTTCATGATCATTTATAAGAATATTCTTCAGGACAGGGAATACAATTGAATAACTCTAATCAAAGTTATTTGGCAAAGGTCAGGCCATAATTCTAATTAGTTCAACACCACCAAAGATAGGGCACAGTCTGGCAAACAATTACCTCTGGTGTAAAAAATTACATTTTTGGAGCTGTTTTTGTCTGTTGAAGATGGGAAGTGTCTATTTATGTTGGGATTAATAGCGTGCAAGGGATTGTTTCAATGGCCCCATGATTGAGATCTTGGCCTCAGCCCCTTGAATGATTTGCATATGCAGACCCCATCAATGTGTCTGAAGAGTCTGGAGAAATTGCAGGCATAAAGATCAGAAATTGCATTTCCTGCTTGGCTTGGATGAAGGGAGACTTGAAGTGTGGGAGTTACCTTCCCCTTTGGCATGAGACAATTATATCAGAGTGTTCTGTTTTGTTCTGGCTGGATAGTGTCTACTTATCAAAAGCAGGAAATTGCATTTTAACTCTGCCAAGGAAGGGCTAATCTGGTTAAGAGGGTGAAGGTGGGAGGCTGAGAACAGAGAGTTCTAGACCAGGGCAAGGCCCGCAGACATCAGGAGGTTGACAGAAGGAAAACCTGCATTAAAGCAAAACTGGGGAAAAGAAAAAGACATGGACTGAGAAGATTTGAGTAAACTTGTCTTCTCTTAATGTGAAGAAATGAAGAAGCTATCCCTCTGATCTGAATGGCAGCAAGCCACCACAGAGCTGGGATATCCTTACCCACCCTGGAGGATGAGAGTTGGTTCAGTTACAGGCCTGAAGAAGAAATCAAAAGCAAAGTCATCTGATGGCAGATTACAAGCATCATTGATACTGAGATAGAAATATCTAAATGCCATGAAAGAGCTTGGGGGTAAATGAAGGGAAAGCATATTTTGTGAGCAGTCTTTTGTTTGTGCTGAGCTTATAATGAAGGTAGTAAGAGATTTGAAGAATAATTTGAGCTAATGAAAAGACAATGAAAGCTATTAGGGAATTTTAATATACAGGAATATGAAAGCAAAATCACATTTATTCACTCTTCTGTAAACAAAAGGAAATAAATATTAATTGGATATTTAGCAATTAAAATTTGATCTAATCGATTTAGTTCATTCTTACGTTTTAAGTAGGTATTCAGAGCTCATGGGTTTCATTCATCTTTCAAGGAAGAGAAGTGTGCCTGTAAGTATGTGCACATGTATGTAAGTTCCAAAAAAATTTAGATAAAATTCAAATATAAACTATGTAAACACAGACACATGTGAATTTAAGTAAACCTGTATTCGGAAGCAAAACAGCATAACAAAATTTAATAAACTTATAATTAAAAGTCTCAGCTGAAAGTATAAAATAGCCTTTTACATTTCTTAGATTTTGATATTCCAGTAGTTTAAGTTATAATTATTATCCTGACATTGTATGCATATATATATATATATATATATATATATATATTATTGCACATAATAAGTTAAAAACACAAACCACTATCTTATTTTCCTAAATCTTGGTTGATTATCTTCTGGTCCCTTCATTAAATATTCTTTCAATAAGGAGATCGCTGGAGTGGATCTTTTTTGTTGTCGTTGCTGTTCTTTATTTTACTGCAACTACTTCCATAAACGCTTGCGCATTAGAAGACAAATCAACTCCACTAATGTTTATTTATATTTAACAATGTTCTATATTTGAGAAAGCTATATGCCGGACTTGGAATCAGATATTTAGTAGGTAGGTTTTCCATAATATTTAATATAAAATGATAGGCAAGGAATGCTCTGAAGGTAGAACAAAGAAAGAGACAGAAAGGGAAAAGCGAAAGAACTGCTTTAAAGAAGTAGTTTAAGTGTCACTTGTTAAAACGTTAATGCATGTGAAGCTCTTTAATTAAAAAGTTAAGGCCTGGGATTCTATTTAGTAATGTAATATTTGCAACAAGTAAGACTGAGATTGATTTCGTTTTAATATTGTTTTACATTGCTGCAGCACCCTGCCTCTGATTGGGAAGTAGCTAGGCTTTTTTTTTTTTTAATTATTTACTTACATCTCAAACAGCTCTGGTTAAAACATAGTTAATGTACCAATTGCAATTAGCCAACTGTCAAAGACTCAACTCCCAACCGTTGATAAGCTTCATTTAACTAATTTGAGAAGTGGAAGTTTGAATTATTTTTTCCAGGAAGATGGCTTGTTGCCTTATTTCCTGTCAAGAGAGCCAAGTCCTGAGACCTGTGGCTAAAGGGGCTCTTTGTAATTAAGACCCGGGCTCTCCAAGTGAATGGCTCTCACAGTAGGAGGGGGAAATATATAAGAGGAAAAGAAGGGGGAGGGGTGTTGGGAGAAGGAAGGCAGGGAGTGAGAGGGAAAGTAAGAGAGGAAGGAGAGAGGAAGAAGGGGAGAGAGAATGTGAGAAAGAGGGAAAGATGGAAAGGGGAAAGGGGTGTGAGACAGAAGCAGGAGAGAGAGGCGAGAAAATAGGAGAAGAGAATCTAGGAGAGTGGAAGGAGGAGAGAGGAGAAAGAAGTGAAAAACTAAAGGAAGAGAAGCAAGCACAGAATACGCAGGCCTCTGAGCTACCGCAGTTGGGCCACTCCATTCCCATTGGCTCCGTGTCCATTTACGGAGCCTGAGTCTATTAAGACCTTGGCGGGGGAAAGGACCTATCCCAGGGCGGTGCGCCCTCCGCAGAGAGCACAGACAACCAGAAACTGATCAACCGTGTTATATCAATAACATTCTCACACTAGGTTGTGTAAATTGATCTTTTACAATTTCTCTCGGTGACAGTCTCTGTAACCAACAAGATAAATCATTCCTACTGTGGCTTTTTTATTGATTGCTGAGACCTGTATAAAAATTACACTGCTCAAGCTGTGAAGTGAACATCCTCATAAAAGAAGACTTTTTATTTACAATCAAAATATGTTTGGGCTCAGATCAAGTGCAGATTTACTAGCTCAGAAAATTTCACCAAGAGCGGCGAAATTTAGCCCAGTTAAAGTTAAAAATAAACACCGCTATCAAAAATTGGCCACACAGACTTAAAGAGGCCGCACAATGTGCCTTAAATAGACTTTTTTTTTTTTTTGAGAAAAAGCTTTACACATTAGCTTTTAGGTTTAACAATGAAAAGAAAGCCATTTGCTTTAAAAAAAAAAAAGAAAGAAAGAAAAACAACTTCTACAACCAAGTTAATCTTTGAAGTAGATTTTATAAATCATCTCAATCACCTTATGATTGGACTCCTTGAGTTTTAAAAATCTTAAGAATGGGAATCTAATGTCCCTTTTGATCTTTCTCCTTTACTAAGGAAAACTTCTGTAGCATATACAAAATCGCAGAGCAAGACGCACTCCAGAAATGGGACTTGATCTTTAAAAGGAAGATTTATTTTCATTTTGCTATCATGAAGGTATCTAGTATCTTTGGTTCTGCTTTAGGTTCTGCTTTAAAAATAACTGGAATTCTAGAAAACTTGGAAATTTACAATGTAACTGAGATCTTTGTAACCATTGATCTTTGAATATATATTATATATAGTATATGTAATACCCATCCTTAGCACCTTGAAATACGAACTTCATTGTGAGATGAATTAAAATGTTCTGCCAAAGGAACAAGCCATGGCATTTTAAAACACTGTTGCCGAGAGTTTTAAAGGAGACAGTGCCTATTATTTCTTCCTTTCTTGCAGTTATATTCTACCCTGGAATCACCTGCTAATCAACCGGGCTTCTTCCTGAGGCAGAAACACGGTTTTCGTTCCAGAATCTAGTTTTTGAAAAGTGCAAACGAAAGCGGTTCGATGTTTTTGCAGCTTCTCCCAATGTACGTTAATGATATTTAGAAAGGAGACTTGCCCTGAGTTATCACCGCTTAAAATCACGGCTCCCCACTCCCTGTGAGGCCGGCATTGTGTTTTGACTCCAATAGCGTTTCACAGGCCTAAGAATCTGAGCGTGGTCTTTTGTGCACATCTAAGAGGGAGGGCAGAGATGGCCCTTTTTGTCCCTGGCCTGTGCCCCAGCCAGGCTCTCAAGCTTCTTTATTCCCTAAGACAGGCCTTATCCCTGCAGGTCCCAGCGGCGGGGAGAAGGATCTGGGCGTGACTGCACTTTGCAGGCCAAGAAGAAGAAAGTGCCCAAGTCAGGACTGAGACTCCCCTGCCCGCGGGGAGAGAGATTATCAGGGGCGAGAACTGCAGCCCCTACACAGCATAAGAAGAAGGAGCCAAACCCGGGCCAGGGGCTCACCAGGGTGCAACCCTTAGGCGGCACGTGTTCGCTCGCTCTCAACCCTGATGCACGCGCCCCGGGGCAGCTCCGGGAGACCCAGCTCAGCTTGGCGTGCGCCCCCTACTCTTCCCTTTCCCGCTCGGGTTCTCCAGGCTCTTGCTCTAGCTCTAGGGCAGGATGGCCGCGGGGGGAGTGCTTGGCTTTGTCCACAGTCCTCTGCAGAGGGAACGCTCGGGAGTTGGCAGTAGCCAAGGATCCCGGCGGGCAGAACAGAAGCCCGCTGGGGGATAAGGGAAAGATCTGGTGTGGGGGAGGGGAGAAGGGGTGGGGATAGGGGCAAAGGTTGGGGAGAGGGCGGGGATACCGGCTGGAGTCGGGGTGGGGGATGGGAATGAGACGGGGGACGTGTTAGGGGCGGGGAAAGGAGGCGCGAAGTGGGTGGGGCGCGCAAGGACAGGAGATGGGTTAGGGGCGAGAGCCAGGGTTGGGGATCAGGCAGGCGACCGGGCAGAGTTGGGGTGTAGGTCTGCAGCGCCCCCCGAGCCGCACCCTCTCCTTCTCCCTCTGCTGGGGGGCTGTCGGAGCGCGGTGGCCGCAGCTGCTAGAAGGGGCGGCGGGAAGTTGGGGCGACCCGGGTCGACCTAGGTGGGGGAGAGTCGCGCCCGCAGTGCAGCGGTGCAGGCGGCGGGAAACAGAGTCGGATCCCCCGGAGCTCTGCGGGTTCTGGAGCACCACGTGGGGCGGAGTCCAGAGGGCAGGCGGGGACAAAAGCGAGGCGCCCGCCGCTCCGGGAAGCTGTGGACAGCGTCGGGGGCGGGGGAGGGCGGGGGAGGGACCTAGCCGGGGGCTGATCAGCTCCCAGGGAACCTCAACCTCCCCTTCCCTCACCTTGTTGGCCTTTTGCTTTTTTTTCTTCTTTGAAAACATACTTTTAATCCAGATCTGGCGAGACGTGGACAAGATGAGAAAAAAAAACCACTAGATGCGGAGGATAACGCATCTGATGCCAAATACCTTTTGGAATGTTTTAGATGTGAAAGCAAAACACTTTTCCAAGGGAATTTTGTTTTAATCTCAGAAAAACAAATGACGTGTTGTTTCTCTTTCTGCTTTTTAATTTGGCCTCAATACGTCTTTTATTTATTTATTTATTTCAATTTCTGCGGAGAGGTAAAGGTAAAGGCCCTCCCGTTGATCGTCGATTTGCTCGAGCGGGCCCAGTAAGGTCTCCATTGGAGACTTTGTTGTTACTGTGTCTGGCATATCCAATACTCTCGGTAGCTTGCCGGGCTCTCTGAGAGGGGCGGAGGAATCGAACTCGGGTCGGCCATGTTGGCCGCTTGTAAGGCGAACGCCCTACCCGCTGTGCTATCGCTCCAGCCCATTTGAACTACTGAATTAGATAAATGGACAATTAAGTGTTTTCCCTGAAAGTTTGAAAAAGAAAGTTTGAAAATGAAAACTTACTAAAGTAAGGGTTGAAGTTCACTCTTAATATTATTACCACTGAATCCCTGGTTAGCTTCCTGGGAGTGGTTGACAATGTTGGGGCAGGTAGTTTCTGAAAAACTATTTGACAGGCACCCAAATGGGGGTCTTAAATAGAACAATACATTTGTTTACATCTTTTTGGTGCTTCCCAAAGAGTCCTATTAAAATTACTTTTTCTTATAATCTGTATAGAACTAGAAGTCAACAGCCTAACTTAAACTCAGGGTAAACTACTATCCTCAAAGAGTATTACAAATAGAACAAATAAAAAATTTCTTCCGAAAGAGAATGGAAGCAAAGGGTGGTTATGGTCATTTTTGAGTTGTTGCTTCTTGTTCTTTTAAATACAATACTAGTTTTGAGATGTATGTTTCAAATTCTCTAGTGAATTCCAAATTTTATAATACTGCTCTGTACTTTAGAACACCATTGCAAAGGGTTCTGTGCTCAGAGCTAAAAATTTCTTTTCCATTAACAAGCTGTTATTTTAAGTTTAATAGTATTGTTGTCACTAAAAGTGGCTTAAAAAAAAAGATCGGAATGCAAAGTAAATTTGAAGAATAAGGAAATTGATATCCCACCAGACTTTCCATTGCATATTGCTTAGTCACTACATAATTAGAAAGACCTTTGAATTGGTAGCACTTATTTGTGATGCTATTAATATTTGTTCTTTACCTCCTCTTATTTAAACATATGTAGGTGTAGGAAAGTGTGTGGTTATCCTTTTCACTTGAGTGCATTTCCCATCCCCTAAGGGAAAAGGCTAGATATATTTCTGAATTCTTCAATGATTCCATTCAGTCCTTCTACGTAAAAAGCTTGAATGGTTTATCCATTTCCCACCTAGTTCCAAGTGAAATAAAACACTTAAAAAGAGAAAGAAAAAAATGAATAAGAGATATTGCTATTCCAACCTTGCATTATAAGCACATCACATGTTCTCAAAGAATTGCTCATGTAGTGAAGGAATAATAAAGCGTGGCATGTGGAAGAAGAAAACACAGCCAAGAGGCTGTATTGCTGAGTGTGTGGAACAATAGACAACCTCTAAGGATTCTCAGCTCCAATCCTGGCTCTGCTGTCAATTCACTGGATGCCTTTGGGTAAGTCACTTAACCTTTTTGGGTCTCAGTTTCCCCATGGGCAAAATGGCAGTTATTATAATAACCCTCTTACCAGTATTTTGCAAAGAACAATGATTACAAATGAATGCAAATCATCTTGTGTGTGTCGAGAATGACATACAAGTACTAAGAAATAACGCAAGCTTGTAGTTCATAATACACTTTCCGAGAAACAACAGACTGATGTTGCAAGCGTGGAATGATAACAGGAATTAGGGACCACCAAGCAAATTAGAGCCAAGAGAATCCTTTAGAAAGAATTCATGATAAGTCACAGGGCTAAAATGGGAAAGTGGGAAAGCTGAATGAACTCTTCTTTTTATTCATGTAAATTTTTCAGAGGTTGTCTTTGCCTAACAAAACAGAAAATTATTATTCTAAATTTTTTAAAATATTGCATAAATGTTATATTTTCACAAAGGGATGATGCTCAACTTAGGGGATTTTATGTTTAAAAATACAAAATATTTTGCATAGTATTTATAATGTATATATTATTCAAAAAATATTTTTGCAGGTGGCTATTTAAGAAGGAAGTAAATGTAATGAAGAATGAAACATTTTTCTCTTGTATCCTTTTAGTTTACTTCTGCAGTTAAGATATATAAAATCTCAAAATTGAAAGCAATGTCAAGTAAGAAATAAATCTAAAAATATTTATGTTAGCAAAAGGTTAATAGTGTGCTTACATATAGAATTATTACAAATACAGGATTTTAAAGATGAGCAAGTTAGTGCAGAAAAAGGGCAATTGACATGAACAAGCAATTAAAGAATAGGAAATACAACCATCCAATTCACAAAATATTTAACCCCAATATTAAATTAAAATTAAAATACCCCATGCTATGCTTCATACACTGATACTTACTATGGGAATAACTGTAAGCTATTATTAAACACAATAATGTGTCTCTTTATCCTAACTCCTTCACATCTAGGAGTTACAATTTAAAAAAAAAATTCACTCCAAGATTTAGCAATAGAGATGACTTTATTGTAGCATTGCTGTAATGTTGTATAATTGCAAAATCATTAAATGTGTAATCTTGGGCAACTGGTTCAATAAGCTGCATAGTATGTGCATAAAATGCACCATTATATAGCTAATAGAAAAGATTCCTTGGTATAGAAGAACACACACTAATTCAAGGATACTTTAAATGTGTTAGATGCATTAGGTGAGAAACAAAATATAAAAGATATGATAAAATTTTGAATAAAAAGGGAAATACCCTTGGCATGTATGCCACAATGTAAATATTCCAGGATGGAAGTGGTTTAAAACAACAAAATAATCCTCACTTGGATTTTAGTTTCCTTTGGGGTCAAAAGGAAGCTCTGCTATTATCTGTTCATATTCAGATTCAACCCCCTTGGAGGGGGGAGGGTTGAGTTTCTCTCACCACCCCACTCCCCCACCCCCACCCCGAGCAGAGCCCCAGCAGCTGAGGACCTCCGGAGCCAGCCACGGCCATGCTGGGACCACTCTCCACATATCTGGACAGGCCTCATGCATGAAAGAACTGGCAAAGGAACCCAGGCATTCAGGTCCCGGGGCTGAGGTCTCCAAGCCTACTCGGATTGGGACTGGGCCTTCTCCACCCAGAACCCTCATCTTCCAGTAGGTAGGCGTCACACCCACCAGCTGCAGACAGCGCCAGGTTGGACCCGTCAACAGCCAAGATGCAGAGACTATAAAACCCAGCTCCCGGAAGCGTGCAGTCGCATTCATTATCTTTCCTTTGGAGAACCTGGCAGGCTACAAAAAGTATCCTGCCCGCACAGCAGAGTCTGGCAAACTTCCTGTGTCATACTCATTATGCCAAATACCAGTAACAATGATGGGTCTCATCCTCCTAATCCTGAAAGAGCATTGAAATGGCTCTTTTAAAATCTCAGGGCTAGGTAGAAGGAGACGTTACTGGTGCCTGCTTGAGACAATCGACAAACAACAGGATGATTGTGATTGTGATCGTGATCATGATTCAGATTCAAAGCAAAGCAGATATCAACTCCAGCTTTGCCGTTCATCATAGAAGAGAGAAGGCAAGCTCTACTGTCTAACACCGAAGCACTAGTCATCTGAAGCAATGGAGTATTTGAAATGTGATTATGTGAACTGGAGATTCTGTAAATGTAAATTGTGCGCTTGAATTAAAAGACTTTGTAGAAACAATAATGGTAACAATTTTTAAAAGGTAAATTATCACAGTAATTTTGTCAGTTACAATTTTAAATATTTTTATCTATCTTTCTAGAAAAAGTTATTAAAATAACTTATTTTACCTGTCTTTTTTCGGGGGGGGCGGCTGGAGCGATAGCACAGCGGGTAGGGCATTTGCCTTGCAAATGGCCAACCCCGGTTTGATTCCTCTGCCCCTCTCAGAGAGCCCAGCAAGCTACCAAGAGTATCTCGTCCACACGGCAAAGCCTGGCAAGCTCCCCATCACATATTAGATATGCCAAACACAGTACCAAGAAGTCTCACAATGAAGACATTACTGGACCTGCTTGAGCAAATCGATGAACAATGGGAGGACAGTGCTACAGTGCTACCTGTCTTTTTGATTTTTTTTTAATGTGACTATTAGAAAATTTATTTGGTGATTTGGGCCATACCTTGCAATTCTCAGAGTCTTGCCCTGGCTCTGCTTAATGACCTCTGGAGAGGATCAAAAGACAATATAAGCTCAATAGACAGAAACAGGTCCCAGTGCATTCAAAATAAGTGTCTAATCCTTTGTTATCTCTCTAACCCTAGTACTAGAAAATTTAAAATACTATATCCGATTTAAATTTGTGTAAATTTTAATTTAAATTTTAAATTTGAGTGGTCTCACATGCTTCAGCAGTTAAATGTTGCAGTGCATTGGCTAGAATCAGTCACATGACCATACATGGCTCAAGAAGTGGGTGAATTCTGACTCTACAACAGGCTGTCTTAACAGGGGCAACTGGGAGGAGGGGCGGGCTGAGTTTCCCATCCCACCCTATCAGAACCCTGCAAGCCAAAAGCCTCCAGAACCCAATCCCACAGTCATGCTCAAGGCCACTCTCCACAGGCTTGAGCAAGCCTCACCTATGGGGAAACCTACAAAAAAACCCAGGTATGTGGGACTGTGACTGAGATCTCCAAGTTTGCTCAAAGTAGGACTGGACCTTCTCCCTGCAGTTCCCCAGTTTTTCAGTAGCTTGGCAGTCACACCCACAAACTGCCTCTGGTGCCATATAATCTCATCAACAGTCAAGATCCAGAGACTATGAAATAAAACTTCAAGGAAGAGAGAGCAACACAGAATGTCCTGGGTGGGCAGGTGCAAGTGTGGCCACGTGACCTCTTATACTCTAGCCCATTGATGTACCAAAAGTAGCACACATTTGTTTTGGGTTTAACATATATGTTTGTAATTTTACACGAGGGTTTAAATGGCTCCAGGATGAAATACAACAATCTTCACACACTTTGCTCTTATGGTGGTGGGAAGTGCATGGTGGTGGTATTTGAATATTATCTATAATGAACTAATGTGGACGACTTTATAAAAATAAAATAAAATTTAAAAATAAGGTAAAGGTAAAGGCCCTCCCGTTGATCGTCGATTTGCTCGAGCGGGCCCAGTAACGTCTCCATTGGAGACTTTTGTTGTTACTGTGTCTGGCATATCGAATACTCTCGGTAGCTTGCCGGGCTCTCCGAGAGGGGCGGAGGAATCGAACTCGGGTCGGCCATGTCGGCCGCTTGTAAGGCAAACGCCCTACCCGCTGTGCTATCGCTCCAGCCCCTGTGCGATAGCACAGCGGGTAGGGCGTTCGCCTTACAAGCAGCCAACATGGCCGACCCGAGTTCGATTCCTCCGCCCCTCTCGGAGAGCCCGGCAAGCTACCGAGAGTATTCGATATGCCAAACACAGTAACAACAAAGTCTCCAATGGAGACGTTACTGGGCCCGCTCGAGCAAAATTTAAAAATAATAAAATTAAAAACTGAATAAAAATAAATGACAAACTATTAAGTATTTTTTAAAAAATGAAGTGGGTGAATTTAAGGAGCCAGAGAGAAATAACTCAGTAAGTAAAGTTCTTCCCTGCATGTGGTTAACCCACATTTCATCACCGGCACAATATATGGTCCCCCAGAGCCCCCTCTCCTACTAGGAGAAGAGACATATATAAGCCATGAGAACTGCCAGGCAGCCACCACACACACACACACACACACACACACACACACAAAATCCAAAATAGTTTTTAAAAATTTTTTTAAAAAGAGGGAGGTGAACTGAAGTACTTTGTAAGTTAGCCTAAGACATGCTGTAGAAATAGAGAACATGCACTCATACAAATTTTGAAGAGCAAATTTGAGACAATTTAGATCCAATATGAAGTTTACTCTGTTTTAGTGACAGAAAGTAAACACTGGTGAAGGGCATTGTGGTGGTATTTGAATATTATCTATAATGAACTAATGTGGACGACTTTATAAAAATAAAATAAAATTTAAAAATAATAAAATTAAAAACTGAATAAAAATAAATGACAAACTATTAAGTATTTTTTAAAAATTGGAACATTGCACACCTGAAACTTAAAAATGAGTGAATTTGTAACTCTATAATTTATAATTATTCAATTAAATGTATTTACTCTGTTATCAAAAAATTTGCTTAAAAGTCCTTGAATATACCTTTAATATCTAAGCAGATGATCTCTGGAACAACTAAAATCATGATGTGAGATGCTCCAGTAACCTCAGATAGATAAAGGCAGCCCATATTCAGAAGCTCTCCGAAGAGAACAATTTGTAGAATTTCAGCAGCAATAATTTGATGATACACACATACACACTATTTTGCAGAAACTATACGTTACTGTACTATTGAGATAAGAGAGAGTACAGGGGTTAAAACACTTTCCTTACGAACAAATGACATCAGTTCAATCCCCGTACAATGTATGATCCCTGAGCACTAAGTCTGGAGTAAACCCTTGAGCCTTACTGGCTGTGACCCCCAGAGGCAAAAAATAAACAGAAAATAGCTAATTCTTACTTGGGTAGCTATGTGTATTATACCCCAAGAAGAGAAGTAACAGGGTTTGGTTGATTGATAAATGGATTCTATTTTCTTGAGGAAATGTTTACTTATGTTTGAAAATTCTCATCATATTGAAAAACTTGGAATTATACACCCCAGAAAGCTTCATTATCATTGTTACTTGGTAGTATAAACCCAACTGATTTTCTACCTTTGTTCCTTCGTTTCATCTTTCCTTCCTTTTTTCTTCCTTCCTTCTTCTTCTTCTTCCTCCTCTCCTTCCTTCTCTCCTCCTCCTTCCTCCTCTCCTCTTCCTCCTCCTCCTTCTTCTTCTACTTCTTTCTTCTGTTTAGGTAACAAAATCATAATAGTTTAATTCTTGTGACTTTGATGAACCAAGTTACTCTACCTTCCCCACCACTTAGTGGCCCAGACCCTGTACCACTGTCTCTATGTGACCCCTAATATAGTCTTCCATCACTCCCTCTTTCCATTGCTTAGTAATCTCAATTTTTCAATTGTCAAGAGTTTTGTTCCACTAGACTGTAGTGGACAATTTGTTCCACTATTGTCTACTCTCTTATTTCTCTCTCTATAACACTGTCACTGTCACTGTCCTCCCGTCATTCATCGATTTGTTCGAGCAGGCCCAGTATTGTCTCCATTGTGACAATTGTTACTGTGTTTGGCATATCGAGTACATCACGGATAGCTTGCCAGGCTCTGCCGTGCGGGCGAAATACTCTCCGTAGCTTGCTGGGCTCTCCAAGAGGGGCGGAGAAATCAAACCTAGGTCAGTCAAGCTGGCCGTGTGCAAGGCAAATGCCTTACCCCCTGTGCTATAGAATGAGTAAGATAATCCAGTATTCACTCTTACATGGAGGACTCAACACAATGCCCTCCAGTTCCATCTAAGTCACAGCAAACTACAATATTTTATATTTTCTTTGAGATACATAGTATTTCACTATGATATATGTATATCACAATCATATTTTTGATCTAAGTATCTGTTTTTGGACATTTGGATTGTTCCCATATTCTGACTATCATATTTAGCCCTTCAATGGATGTAGTTATGCATGCATCTTTGGAATTTATGTTTTTCCCTTTCTCCAATTGATTTTATATCCCATCCTTTTTCTCTATTTACTTATAAATCATCATTAAGATTAATAAATTAATGATGGGGGCTGGAGTGATAGCACAGGGGGTAAGGCATTTGCCTTGCACATAGCAGACCAGGGTTCAATTCTCAGCATCCCATGTGGTCCCCTAAGCATTGCCAGGAGTAATTCCTGAGTGCATGAGCCAGAAGTAACCCCTGTGCATCGCCGGGTGTGACCAAAAAAGAAAAAAAAAGAAAAGAAATATAGTCAAAATTGCTTATTCGAAAATTACCTAGATCTTCATTCTGGGCCCAAACAAAATGTAATCATACTGATTTCAACTGCAAAAAGATAAGATAACATGTTAAATATATTAGATATAGATCATTAAAGTGGGAACAAATATATGTGTTTATCTCAGAGAATAAAGGTAAAGGTAAAAGGTAAAGGCCCTCCCGTTGATCGTCGATTTGCTCGAGCGGGCCCAGTAACATCTCCATTGGAGACTTTGTTGTTACTGTGTTTGGCATATCGAATACTCTCGGTAGCTTGCCGGGCTCTCCGAGAGGGGCGGAGGAATCGAACTCTGGTCGGCCATGTTGGCCGCTTGTAAGGCGAACGCCCTACCTGCTGTGCTATTTAGCTCTTTTCATTTCAAATTTAAAATAAAGACTAAGATCAGTCAAATGATACTACACTATCCAACTGATGTTTGGCAAAGCATTGGTGGTATTGCCTTAATCTTTGCTCATCCCTTTCTTAAAAGAACTTAACCTGAAAATGCCTTATTTTCTCTTATGTCTGCATAAGCCATTAATCAAGGCTTATAAAAGTATTTTTAGGAGTAAAATACAAAGACTCACATTGCTAGAGTTCTATCTCCTAAATGAATATTCTATTTCTGAATTTAAGGAAGCAAAACACCATTCAGTGTTTATAAGAGTGCATAAAGTAATAAAAATTAGAATGGCTTTGATAAGTTAACATCAATTTGAATGAGACTAGAGAAATAAAATTCTGTAGATGAGTGCTTTCATTTTAAATGGCTTTTACCAGTTTTCAAATGACTAGACAATTTTGTTTCATTCCCTTCAAATATACAAATTAATATTTTAAGAGATGAAGTTAATAAACATTTAAGTTAAAACATATTAAAAATTATAAAGATTTCCTCAGTTGAAGTTTGGATTTTTGCGATATAAAACTGACTTAGCATTGTAATGAAAACAGCAGTATTACACAATGCTACATTTATGTCTCTTGGTTCAATTGCTTTTAACTTTTTAATTAAGAAAACTAAGGCAGGCATGAGTGAAAATTCCTAGAAGCCAAATAACTAATCCAGTGTTATCTAAAATACTGAACAAACATATTATTTTCAAATAAATATAATGCATTTGATGATAAAAATTGTTTTCATCATAAACTTAAAAATATGTGTCAAAAAGTATGCTGATGAATCAAGAACACCTTATAACTTTCTACATTTGGAATGTCGCTCCTATTTCCCTGAATATTTTAACAAAACACTTATAAAATTGTATCACCAAAGCAGTACCTCCACCAGAAAGAGAAATGATTCCAGTACCAACATAAGGTAAAAGTTTAAATCTCAAAACTTAGCTTTTTCT
This sequence comes from Sorex fumeus, assembly GCF_029834395.1. Lineage (NCBI taxonomy): Eukaryota > Metazoa > Chordata > Mammalia > Eulipotyphla > Soricidae > Sorex > Sorex fumeus. Next base: position 63,805,872 of record NW_026606063.1, on the reverse strand, counting down.
GTATTTTTTGTATCCTAAAAGTGAAATCAAGAATTGAAAGGGATTAAACACTTAAAGTTCATTGAAATAAATATCTTAAACTAGATTATTTTACTACTTGGAGTAAAGGAATTTTCTAGTCAAATATTTTTGTAGTTTTACTTCTTTTAATATTTTCTTTTATATGTGTGGTCTTATTTTAAAGTTCCTGTAAACCATTACACATTTGCTAGCCAGGAAAAAAATACTAATGCTAATATTGAGGCATTTTATTCATAACTATTTAAATTTGTTGAGAGAAGAAGAAGAAGAAGAAGAAGAAGAAGAAGAAGAAGAAGAAGAAGAAGAAGAAGAAGGAGAAGGAGAAGGAGAAGGAGAAGGAGAAGGAGAAGGAGAAGAAGAAGAAGAAGAAGAAGAAGAAGAAGAAGAAGAAGAAGAAGAAGAAGAAGAAGAAGAAGAAGAAGGAGAGAGACAGACAGACAGAGACAAAGAGAGACAGAGAAAAACAGAGAGAGAGAGAAGAAAAGTGCCTGCCAAATAGGGAGGTCATGCAGGATGGGGGTGGGGGTTGTCGGGAAGAGGTGATGGGAGGGATACTAGGGGTATTGGTGGTGGGAAATGTACACAGATGTAAGGATGGGTGTTGGAAAATTGTATGACTGACACCTGATCATGAAATCTTTGTAACTGTGTATCACACAGTGATTCAATTTTTTTGAATAAATAAATAAATTTGTCTCTTGTGAAACATAAAAATAAGTTTTTAAACGAATCAGTATGATTTTAAGCAACGTCCTCATTCATAATTGTTTTGTTAAAAGGTTTAACTCTGGCTAGAGTAATTTGCCTTCTTTCTATTTATTACTCTAATAAAGCTGCTTCTGTAAAGTGAAATTTTTGCTAGTCTTCAGCAGCAACCATGTAAGTTGTAATATTAAATTTTCATTCAGGTTCAAGACTTCACATATTTGTGACATAAAAACATCTAAAATTCACACTTCAATCCCTATATGGCTGACAACTTTTATTGTAGTGTATAACATACCTTTTCAGAAGAGGAAAAAAACTAAATGAATTTAAATACTAGAAAAATATACTAAATGGTTCCTATATATTTTGTTATTTGATTGTATTTAGAAACTGTTTGGAGTTTAAAAGTCTTTAAAATTGTAGAATATTAATAGGCAGACTGTTTCACATATTCTTGCCAAAAACCTCCAACATGAAAATTCTGACCCAAACATTTTTATATATAGTTGTAGAAAATCTACATTCTTTTTTAATTATCTTAACTTACAATTTAATTTTATTTTTTCATTCTTAGTAAAATGTTTTAAATATTTCATTCCATTGAAAACTCAAAAGTTTCTATCATTTCTAGTGTACTAAATAACCTCAATGTAAATAATAATTGCTTTTCATTTGTTAACTATTATTCTCAAATCATATGTTCACTTTATGTTATATTATTAAAATTCATTGAGTACTCAGATCCTAGTACCTGAGACAACCTGATTTCTTTGATTACTCTCTGTACAGTCTTTATTTCCTCTATTACTTATTAAGTGTATTTTGTCCCTCTAAACCTGGGAGAACACTGGAAAGCAATAGTATTACAGAATAAGTAAAATCATAGGCTATTCAAACACATGAGTGATCACTAACTTCTAGAGGAATAAATTACAAGCTATACAAGAAGAATGATGGTGTGTCTTTTCTGTTTGTACAACTGGTCAACCTTAAGTGACATTCTCTTCATTTTGGGGGGAGAAAATTTTGGGTCACACACAGTTGTACTCAAGGGACATTTGAGATCAAGCCAGAATGGGACTAAAGCAAGGTAAGCACCTGAATTCTTGTACAATCTCTCAGGCCCCAATGACCACCTCAATATTTAAGCCATGATATCCTCTGTTACTACAGTTCTACTATAAGACTCCAATCATAATGCTTATTCATCAAAGCTTTCTCATCTAAATTCTACTTTTACTGTAATTCATTCAAATCAATAACTTTTACTGTATTTTACTGTATAACATGTATAACAGTCTTAGTTTTTTTTAAGTTTCTGTGTCACCTTACATCTTTCAATTATCCTGAGTCACAGTTTGTGCATTCATAACATATAAGCAACTTATAATCAGTACTATCTTCTTTGTTTTCAGGCCATTGTTACTTTGCAAATTCAACTGTACCTTTTACATTGACATGAGTATTTTTAATATTAATGGCTAAATGTAATACAGTAGTTAGATAAGGAAGTTGTGCCATTGTGTTCTACTGATGTTGTTATGTTTTGTCTTTTCCTGCTTCTGTCTTCCAACGGTATAATAATAAATATTAACAGGAAGTTGAGAATCAAAAGATAAAATTTAGGAGGAATAAATATAAGGGTTTTTAAGTATTTAACTTAGAAAATCAATTCCAGAATTGGAAGATTTTTACATTTGACAGGCACTTTTATTAAGCATCAGTTTGGGCTTTGATCACATACACACACACACACACACACACACACACACACACGTTTAAGTCCTGTTATTCAATCATATCCCTGGCTAACAGTATTGGAAAGTGAAGAGGGTAAGACATGACAGACACTTAAACAAATAAATAGAAAACACATCAAAATAAATACTATCATTAACTTGAGAACACATTCTATCAGACCATAAAAATGGGAGAATCTCATTTTACTAGAGTGAGGTGCAGATGGGGGAAGCTTCAGAAAACCCTAACAGGCAACAAGTTGACAGGTATTTGGCTAGCAGTGGTTGTTAGCATTGACTCACCCAGGTTCTTGCTAAGATAACTATGAAGATGAAGAGAATAAGAATTCTTGCTATCGACAACTAATAAGTCATAGCTAATACATTGCAGAACTGAAACATAAAGAAAGGGAAACTCTACTTTTAGTAACTAAACTATGCTGCCTCACAGTCTAGCAAATGATAGTTAATTTGAAGTAAATTTGTTACGCAATCAAACTAATAGAACATTTTAAAAGCATCTTCCCCCATGCTACCTGTAAGTAATTGTGAGCATTTTCATTTTCAAAAACACTGAGTAATAAATAATTGAATCTTCAGAAGTTTGACCTCCTTTTGGGATATTGTTTGTTTTAACTGTCTAATGCTATCAAAGCAAACAGTTATTTGTACTGTACTCCTCTTTACATACTCTTTTGTGCAGAACCTATGACTACTTCCTTGTCATGTTATATATATACATACATATAAAGTGCATGGAGTATGATCCTTATACATGCATGGGGGGGAATCTAGAAATGCAACAAAATATGTGATGAAATTTTAAGACATATTTCCTTCTGCACCTTTTCTAGATATTTCATATATTTTACAAAGGGCACACACTTTATTATTTAGATATGCAGCTGATTTTTTGTCATAACGTTCTGATTTTGCTTTTGAGAGATCTAGGGAAAAAAGGAAATTAACGCAAGTGGTATAAAAAGCTACAGTGATTGTTGTCTTCGTTGCATAATTTATTTTCCCAGTATTTTGGAATGAGATTTTGGTTAACCTACTCATTTACCTTTTAAGATCTAAAAAATCTCTATGGGCAATCAATAATAGGCCAGCAAAAGATGAAGAAAACTCTAAAAGAACACTCCAAACCAGGAAGTCAAGATCTGAACAGTCAAACATCATGCTGGGTTCCAACCTCTCCAGAGAGTGGCCTGAGGCTAAGCAATGCAGTGAAGATAGAGAGCTTGCAGCTTTTAAAGGGAAGAAGAGAATGGAAATTATCTACTAGCAGATGACAACTGCCCTTAAACGAAAAAGGTATGCTCCTCCCAACAACAGAAAGAATAGATGGGAGGAAGTACTCTACTTAGGAGGAATAATTCTTAAGAAGAATACTTCTCAAGAAATGTATTCTCTAAACTGAGAGATATATGAGAAGCAAAGTAGAAACTTTAGTGATGCTCTGAATCATTAAATGATTCATAAAAGTGAATCATAAAAGTGAATAAAAGTGAATTATAACAAAGAGAGTCAAGAATAAATCATAAAGTGGAGAAGGGGTTTCAAAATTAAGCACTGGGACAATATTGACATGAAAAACTCAAGCTCTTGTGATTATTTGAGATTGGAAAATTGGAGGGCAGTTACTATCTTACTGAACTTCTAGTTAACTACAAGAAAGTGGACAAGAATCAGACTACCTACACAGAACTTTTTCTTGAAAATGATCAAGAATTTCCTTTGCCAGCCCTCTTTTCATTCTCTCATGTAGGTTTGTCTCACCATCAAGGAAACACCAAGACCTTGAACATATATTGTGGTTATATTGCGCTGGTTGCAATGCAAGACATGGTAAATCACAATATTCTACTTTTGAGGTGCTCAAATGAATCTTCCTCTTGAAGACAGTGATTCAATAAAGAAGGTGGCTTTCTGCAATTCCACAGGTGCACCAGAAAACCATGCATGTGCTTGAACACTGACCCAACAGCAGTTAACACAGCCTGGGTGTCCTGCAAGAGAAGAATCTGTAAATCTGGGCTTATTCTCACAGAAGCTTCCTCTCCTCTGTCTTATGAGGATGACAGTCTCCAAATTTCATCCACAGTTTAATTTTCAGTCAGAGAAATAGCTTACTCCATTTCTTTAAGTAAACTGCTTATTCTAAATTTACCTGAATTTTCAAAACAGTCTATAACTGAGAACCCCACTGTATCCTGCTTGGAATGGGAACTTCCTGAGAGTTTTGCCAGCAGTGCTTGGCTTCAGACAGGCCCTGAATACCATAGTGCCCTTTATCATGAGGTTTCAGTATTTCCATTTCAAGGCTGGTAAATACAGGGCCATGAGAGAGAAAAAAAATTAATGGGAATATTTTCAAACCTTCAGAAAACTCAGGATTTGATACTTGGCAGGAGGGCTAAGAGGGTGGTTAAAGAAAAAAGTGCAAATGCTGAAAACTTTCTTTAAGTTTGAGTTTGAGTCCAATTTACTCCGTTCTTTTTTCGCACTGGCGTTAGTAAGAGTGCATTTTTTCCCCCCACTCACAACTCTTCCCTTATTCTATGGAATGTTTAATTTGCCCTTTGAAAGAAAGTATGATTTGTTCCATTTTTCCATGTGCAATTTCTGTGCTATTTACAGACTAAGATAAGAATCAAGAAGGGTTAGTGTGCCAAAAACACAAATTCAAGGCTGAGAGAGGAAATCATACTCCTAAGTCCCAATTTGGACAGACTTTCTAGAAATCTAGTTGCAGCACTTTCTCCAACCTTCACTTTCATCTGCCTCAGAGACACACCAGGCACTAACAGAGATGATGATCCCAAGAGTCATGAATCACAGCTCAGCCTAAATCCAAATCAAAGGGTGTTTGGCAATGCATTGTCTCTTCCAGAGGATTTGCTGAAAAAAGTTGCCAAAGACTTAGAAAAACTACAGCTTTGATCTAGCCACCTCTTATGACTAAATGGTAACAGTGTGATATGAAAGCACCAATTATTATGCTGTACAAGTAGCATGCCAATCACCAAAGGATTGAAGTTAAAATTAATCCCTGTTGCTATAACAGACAATATCTGAGACATTCATTTTTAAATAAAAATATGTATACTAAAAAAACTCAACCCTGTGACCAAATATATATGATAAACAAGCTAAGCAAGTTATAAAGAAAATCAGTTCAATCTAATTTATTACCACCATTTTGTTAAACCAGTCTATTACTTAGCTCTATTTACATAAACACTGGCTTTTTCTCGACATCTCAGCCTTAGGTTATTGCATGGTTTTTTGCCATCCTGAATGATTTGCTTTCTATTCCAGTTTCTTCTCAGCTGTCTAGCCCCACACAAGTGCTGGCAGCGCTCTCTCCTGCAAACCACCCTACTCCCTCCAGACACTTTTTACTCTGAGCATGCCTTGCTCTAATCAGTTCTCCATAGCAAAGAGAAACTGCTCCTCACTTGTACAGACAAATGTGTTAATTACCATCACACTAACAGGCAATCTGAAGGACTTTAGTTTTTATCTTAGTGTGCACACCTAGTTTCAACACACACTATAACTTCCATCTCACAGAAGCAAGTGTAAGCCCCCTCATTTCTACATAGTAGACATTCGTTTCGAGTGAAAAGAGACACAAACAATGGCTTAAAACATATACACACTTCACATACATATTCACAGTTCACATTCTAGTGCTAAATTTAACTTATTATATTGTCCTTTCCAGATGAAAATCAAGTGGTAAAACATTAGAATTTCTGGTAAAGGCAACACAGAGAATCTTCTGTTGGGGTCTTTCACAAACTCAGTTATCCCATATAAACCTATCCTCAACTTCCCCTCCCTCCCCACCCCACACACAGATTCTCAGGAAGTAACCATTATGAGTCTAAAAAAAATAAGTAAATAAAAATAAAATCTCCCATGTCTCAGTGTGGGAAAATTTTTCTTCATTTTAAGTTCTTGACAATACCCTACCATCCTTATAATACAAGTTACAGAAGTTAAAGGAGAATTTGAGAGTGTAAGTACTTCATAGTAATTATTAGTAAATACTATTTTATAAACATTTTAAAAATAGGATATTGTAAAGTGATTGGAGAGCTACACTTACTTTTTTTGTTTTTGTCTCAATGATTTTCAAATGTACTCAAAATGTCTGTTTATCTTAACAGCACACAAAACACACTGCTGAATCAAAATTCACAAATGAGGGGCCAGAGAGATAAGAGTGGGTAGGGCACACATGCTAGGGGAAAAGGCAGCTCAGAAAGAGAAGAGAGCACCAAATAAAGGGTGTTGGGAGCATCCTTCCAAGATGGGAGAAGCATGTTGAAAGTAGACTATAGACCAAACATGATTGCCACTCAATGCCTCTTTTGCAAACCCCAACACCCAAAAGGAGAGAGAGAACAGAGGGGAATGACCTGCCACAAAGGCAGGGTGGGATGGGGGGTGTGGGGGGTGGGAGGGATACTGGGATCCATGGTGGTGGGAAATGGGCACTGGTGGAGGGGTGGGTGTTTGATCATTGTATAATTGAAACCCAAGCACAAAATTTGTAAGTCTACAACTGTACCTCATGGGTCTCACTAATAAAAATTAAAAAAAAAATAGTAACAGCAAAAAAAAAAGAGTAGGTAGGGCATTTGCCTTGCACACAGATCACCAGGGTTCAATCTCCAGCACCCCGTATGGTACTAAGCACTACCAAGAGTGATTCCTGAGCATAGAGCCAGGAGTAAGTCCTGAACAATGCTGGGTGTGGCCCAAGAACAAAGGAAAAAAAACTAACAAATTAAAAAGTGCTGTGCATTCTCATATTACCTAGAGGTCTAGCAGTCTATAAAATTGGACCCTACCCATGCCCCATCATTGGTCAAGGTGTGAAGAAATAAGCTCTCAATATTGTATCATAGAATACAAATTAGGGGAAAAGATTTTGTGGAACAGATTGGCCACATGGATCAAGATTCTTATGAATGTTCTTATCCTTTGACCTAGTAATTACACTTCTTGGAATTTATCCCAAGGAAATTATCAGAAAAGCAAACAAAGAATTATGTACAAGGATGTTCATTGCAATGCTATTTATAATAGCAAAAAATTGCCACTGCCTAATTAACCAACAATAGAGATTTAGTTAAGTAAATTATAGTAAATCCATAGAACAGAATGCTATTCAACCATTAAAAACCATGTGTTCAGAGAATGCAAATGGCTCAGAGAAATGCTGACAAGTTAATGTTAAGTTAAAAAGGAGGCCACAGCACATGAAATGTACCCTGGCTGTGTACATACTGACACATGTATGTGATGTGAAATAAGTATATATAATAATTAGAAGAAAGAATAAAAATTATATTGAGGTTTTCTGAGTGTCAGAAAACATAATTAAGAATTTTTTCTAAATGTTTTCTAAATTTACTCATCAAAATAACTCATGGGATATATACTCACTTGACCCTGTCTTAATAGTTAGGAAACTAGAGACAAGAGAAGTTAAATTGCCTAAATCATTCAGTTAATAAGTAGTGTTTATCTGACACACAATCTAGGTTCTATAAAATATTATTCTTTTGTTGCATGGGTTATTTTTCCCTCATATTGCTTTTTATTTTTCAAATATTCTCAATAAGCATTTTTCTTTCATAAACAGATTTTAAAGGATTTTAATGATGTGCAAAATGAGAATAATTGGCATAATGATTCAAATTGAACTATTCTTACTAAACTGGTTTCTTTTATTTGTTAAAAGACCTTTTTTTTTCACCAGTTCATTAATGATTTTGATATTGAAAATGAACCACTAGCTCTGTTTTTTATGTATTTTGGCATTTTTGCATTTAAGAAAATTTTCTGAAGATGCATAACAGCTTTCTGCCAGGAATTTACTAAAGGATATGTACAAACACAAAGCAAGACACCTCAGACCTTCAGTGTACTTGGTTCTTCAGGTTGAGGTTGGCCTCCAACCTGATGTTCCTGGAGATCTTTCCGAGGCGGAAGTAAATTTCCTTCCCTTCCTACCCACCTGGGCCCCAGAAGATTCTGTGCCCAGTTTCTGCATCTCTGCAGATCCACATCCACACCCTATGCCCATAATTCCTCTTGCTGCTCTTCATACCCTGAACCTCTGGTCATATGAGGAGCAGCACAATCACTCTATTCAACATGCCTCGAAGTGCACACAGTCATACCTCCTGTGGTGAGCCCACAACTGGAGGTAGCTCTGGTTGCTGCCAAAAACTTGATGCTATTAATACCATGCCCTTAGCTTCATCCACCAATCCCAAAGGAAAACCCTCACAAAGAAAATGAAAGTGGTAAGAAATCATGGAGCTTCAGGTTGGGGATGATACAGTGGGCAAGGTACTTGCTTTGCATGCAGCTCATGTGTATTTAATGCCCAGCACCCCTGATGGTATCCTGGATCCTGTCAGGAGTGATACCTGGGCACAGAGCTAGAAACAAGTGCTGGTACTGTCATGTGCAGCCCACAAACTAACTAAATAAAAAGAAATCATTGAGTATTAAATGTTAACTAAAGGAGAGGCAGGGCAAAGCTAGCATTGAATATGGCCCCATAGTCCATACCAAACCCCAAAATCACAAACCAGAAACAGCAAAAAAACTGGCATGGAAGAAAAAGAGGAGTACTCGGCTTAATCATTCAGCAAGCTCCCTTGGGAGAAACTCCAAAGATTCAGCCTCAGAGCAAGCAGACACAATGGGAAAGCCACATAGAAGATCAGCAAGTTCAATGAGTAAAGACAATAGCACAGAAGCTTCCACCAGTTCCAACCATTTCTATATTCCCTTAGAAAATAACTTTAAAGACTCCAGGATGAAGATGCTTAATCAGCACAAAGAAATAATGGGACAGGTATGAATAAATTACAAGAAAGTATGAGAGTGGAAATGACAAAGCCCACACAGCAAAGCCTTGCAAGCTACCTGTGACGTATTTGATATGTCAAACACAGTAACAAGAAGTCTCACAATGGAGACGTTACCGGGCCCGCTCAAGCAAATCGATGAACAACGGGAGGACAGTACTACAGAGCTACAACTAAAAGTAATGGAACTAATGAGAATAGTAAGGTAAAATTTTCAATAGAAAACTAAAGCAGTAGAGGAACAAAAGCTATGAAAAAAAATCAGTTATCTCCAAGATGAGATGTAGGAAACCTCTGGAAAACAAAAGTAGATGGGAAAAAATAATTTCAAAAGTCTCAACAGAGAACTATGGGATATATTCAAGAAGAACATAATAGTCCCTAAAAGATAGCAAGGAAAATTCAATGAAGTCAAAATTATCAAGACAGGACTTTCCTAGATTTGAGGAGTGCAGACACCCAGATTTAAGAGGCCCATAGAGCCCCAGCCAAAGTAAAACCAAATAGAAAATTTCTAATAATTAAAATGACAAACCAAAAGCAGAAACAGAATAGTGAAAGCAACAAGATCAAAGAAGGAATAGAAAGGAAACTTTATCCCCAAAATGTTTAGTATATATTCTCCAATGCACACAGGACATTCTCCAAGATGACCACATCATGAGTCACAAAACATATCTCCATAAAATCAAGAAGATAGAAATTATCAACTATCCTTTCAAACCATGGTGCTTTGAAAACAGAAATTAATCATAACATTAATAATCATTCATTAAACATAAATTAATCATAAGGTGCATGTGGAGGGGTGGAGGCAGGGAGTGGGAGGAAGCAAGCACTTGGAAATACATAAATACATAAATAAGGATTTTCTGAGTTTATTTATTTTTTTTTACTTTTTGGGTCACACCCGGCAATGCTCAGGGGTTCCTCCTGGCTCTGCACTCAGGAATTACTCCTGGCGGTGCTTGGGGGACCATATGGGATGCTGGGGATCGAATTTGGGTCAGCCGTGTGCAAGGCAAATTCCTTACCGGCTGTCTTACCGCTCCAGGCCCCAGGATTTTCTGAGTTTAAACAAATGTTAACATAAGCATTATGGTTATATCCATTAAAAAAGAAAAAGAAAAGAAACACTGTAAGAGAGCAACAAATGACGAAAAACAATAAAGCAATAAAAACAATAAAACAATAAGCCTGTGGTTCGATCTACAAAATTGAGCTTCCCTGGGGAGAACTCATTGGGATGTTGATGAAGGGAAAGGGGCTCTCTGCTCTGGTGAGTGAAATAGTGCTGGAACCATGGACATGTAAAAGTGTCATTAGCAGTACAGGGGATCCTGGACCTCAGTAAAAATGGGGAAAAACAAATTAAAATAATAATGAAATTAGAAGTAAAAGTACAAAAAAGAACTCTTTCTAGATGTTTTTTGTCTTGCTAATAGAAAGAAACACATTCAGTGGATTGATCAACTGAGAAAATTAGTGTTAAGGGGAGTAAGAGACTAGAAGAAACTGTCAAGGTGGGAGTCAAATAAAAGTAAATAAAGAACAAAATGTTATCATAATGCATGATAACAACCAGAACCAAATGAACACAGTGGGAGAACAGGCTGAATTGGAGGACATGAAATCAGGGTGCTTGGTCCAGTAGCTATGGCTAGGAAATCAGTAGTCACTAGCAGCAGCATGACTAGACTTCAGGTTCCCAAGAATCACTGTCACTGTCCTCCCTTGTTCATCAATTTGCTCGAGCTGGCCCAGTAACATTGTGAGACTTGTTACTGTGTTTGGCATATCGAATACGCCACGGGTAGCTTGCCAGGCTTTGCCGTACAGGCGAGATACTCTCGGTAGTTTGCCAGGCTCTCCAAAAGGGGCAGAGGAATCGAACTCGGGTTGGCCATGTTGGCTGTGTGCAAGGCAAATACCCTACCCACTGTGCTATCGCTCCAGCCCTCCCAAGAATAAAGGGCTACAAAAAAGAAGCAAAGGTCTTTTGGGTAGAAGATAAGCAGCTGGCTAGAGATTGCTAGGTTTCTTCATCGGTGTCAGCTGGGTAGGAGTCTGGTTTAGACCATGAAGATTATGGCAGGAAATCTATCTGCCATAATGTGTGTGTTGATGATAGAAGGTGATTTCAAAAAGGTTCCAGAGCCCTTTGAGGGTAAGACATAATGTCCAAGGAATAGTGTGGAGGTAGACACCTCCTAGAGAAGACTGTCCATGAATCACTGTAGCAAAGTTTTGATTATCAGAACCCTCACTGAAAATCCTATGAGAGAGAAGAAAAACAATCCATATATGTTATGAAATCCTCCAGGGAGTTAAAATAGTCCAGGATACACTGATATTGGTGGCCCTATTGATGTAGGCAGTTAGACAGGAACTAAGGCCTGATGAGACCTTTACCTGGAGCCACTGTCAGATCAGAAAAGGCTGGAACCACCCTCCAAGAGAAGCTTCATCAGGAACAAAATTCAAGAAAGGAATTTCAGAGAAGACTAGCCCAACTCTTGCTCCTTGGCAAACCCTTAGCAACAGACTCTTTCCTAAATAGAAGCCCCACATGGGGCAGCTTGGGTCAAATCCCATAAATGAAAACTTGAACAAAGGAAGCACACACATACACTGACAGAGCCCATGTGCTGCTTATGTCCACATAGCCAAGCATATGTGCTGCCTGCATTTTCCCACTTGAGATGTGTACTGGGGCATTTCGACCTTTGAAGAAGCCCATATCCATATTCTCTCTTGACCATGTTTTTCTCTCTCTCTTTCTCTCTCTCTCTCTCTCTCTCTCTCTCTCTCTCTCTCTCTCTCCCTATTTCCCTTACCTCAAAAGCCTTCAAATACAGTTTGTCTTTTCTTTTCTGCTCGTCTTCTCCTAAAATTCTTTTCCAAGAGAACAGCAAGGATCCAGAAGTCCTGGGTAAGGTCTCGGTCTGGTTTTCCTTTACTGCAAAAATTAATTCCTCACTTCAGCCTGAGTCCACTGCCCTTCAAAAAATCAGGTTGTGGGAATTAACTCCCCTGCTAAACAGACCAAGCAGATATCAGGTGTGACTTGATGGCTACCTAGTGGCACTGGCGGGGCTCTGGTCCATGCTGCACAGGGGCCCATCACAGACTTCATCAGTCCTAACCCTCGCAAGCAGTCCAAGAGTGGCAGAGGTGGATAGGGAGAAAGTGACCAACTCTCTCTTCTCTACCTCACATAAGCCATCCACAAGGGGCTCACTGACTTCACTATGATGCCAAGAGCTTTAATCAAATGGTATAGATATCTAATCATGAAAAGTGGGGGTTAAAGTTCATGAAGGTACATTGCATTCTCTGTCTTAAAGATTTGTCTGCAACTCAACCTTGAGATGTCTATCCTCAGCTATCTCCCCTATGAAGAAGCCTGTGTTCTCTCTAGAAAACACTCTCTCCCTCCTCTCTTTCTCCCACACACATACCAGAAACACACACACACACACACACACACACACACACACATCCATGTATTTCTCTAAATAAATTTGTTTACCTCAGTAAAATTTTTGTCAATGTCTGAAAGCAAGGTTTAGACATTGCAAAATGTTTTCTGAAGTTGAATTCTGAATAACAGCATTCTCAATAGGACATCTAAGAGGAAAAAAATAACCTAAATTTGGAGTGCTATATAGGCATGAAAATTCATTAATTGAATTTTAATGATAAAGGCAAGTATAGGTTTTTAATTAAAAATTAGAACATTTACATAATATAATGTTCTGTTTTTTTTCTAAAATTTAAAGAGAAAAGAAATTAGTAGGGAAAACCTCCAAAGATCTGGTGACTTCTTTCTATATATGAGAGATTTGAGGTACATTTTCTTCTTTATGTTTCTGTAAAGTTTCTAAATATTACTAGAAGAAATAAGCACTTCAGGAATAATTTGATGCTCTTAATGAAACTATAAGCTCCATCTAAGTTCACTACCGTCAGCTCCAGTGAACACATACATTACATTTCTTGCGAACTTTCTCTCTTCCCTTTGGATACACAGGATCAGAAATGTACACACCACCACTATATTTTCATTCCACTAGTTTTTGATTCCATATTTGTGTTTCTGGTGATTATCTTTTGTTACAGAAACTCAGCCCCATTTCAATGCTCATCAGAAAGTCACTTTATTTCAGGTTGTCCTCCACTGTTTAACTGGGAAGAATTAGCTACCAATTCTGTACTTCTGTAGTGCTTCAAATCTCAATTCTTCTTCTTTTTCCTTTTTTTTGAGGGGGGGGTATTACACCTGGCGATGCACAGGAATTACTCCTGGTGGTGCTCAGGGGAACATATGGGACCCTGGGAATTGAACCCGGGTTGACCTCGTGCAAGGCCAATGCCCTACCCACTGTGCTATCACTTCAGCCCCAAATCTCCATTCTTATGTCCTAGATGTGTGTGGTTATAACATTCCTCCACCATTCTCAATGACAGGAACTCTCTACTCACTTGAGCCCACAGCAACTAATGTCTGGAATGTAATAAACATGCAATGAGCATTTGTTAAATTGGTTTGAATATCTCCCCCAAAATAATGAAAAGTTTCATTTCCTTCTTTTAGTTTGACCTAGAGCTTTAATTGTGGGAGATAGACCTTCCACAGGTAACTGAATGAAAAAATACAGTGGCTTAGAGAGCAGAGTTCAGTCATCCTAAGAATTAGAAGAATTAGAAGGATTAGAAATGAAAATTTTTGAGACCAGAGGTGACATAGTCCATCTTAGAAATGTCCTGGGCTCTTGCTAAGCAAAATGAGTCAGAAAGAGAGGGATAGACATAGAAAGATTGCATTCATCTGGGGGACATAAAGTAACAAAATATGAGATTAATACCCAAGAATAGCTGAGATCAGCACCAGGAGGATTACTCCATAGCTTAGTGGCCAGTCGGGCATTCTAGAGGAAAGGGCAGCTCAGATAGAGAAGGGAACACCAAATAAAGGGTGTTTGGAGGATCCTCCCAGGAGGGGAGATGCATGTCGAAAGTGGACTATGGACTGAACATGTTTGCCACTCAATGCCTCTTTTGCAGACCACAACACCCAAAAGGAGAGAGAGAACACAGGGGATTGCCCCGCCACAGAGGCAGGGGGGATGGGGGGATGGGGGTGGGGGGGATATTTTCCATGGTGGTGGAAAATGGGCACTGGTGGAGGGATGGGTATCTGATCATTGTATAATCAAACCCAAGCACAAAAAATTGTAAATCTACAACTGTACCTCATGGTGTTTCAGTAATAAAAAATAAAAATTTAAAAAAAAAAAAAAGAAATGTCATGGGCTCTTAGAGCGGTGCTGTGCAGGAATTTGGTACATTAATTCTATAAATTGATGCCATATTGCTACCATATAATCTAAAGGGTAATTTAAAATCTTTAAGGAGGGGGTATGGTGCCGCCAGCAGATCAATCTGTACCTGTGAGGCGAGTGCATCAGCATCCTGGAGCCAAGTTTACCAAGAAAGTTAACGGCCAAAAGTTAGGTATCTGGGAGACACACCCACAAACCACCTCCCGCTCAGCTACATAATTGGAGGCAAGACCTCTCTGGTTCCTGATCAAACTGTTTAATGGTCATGATCCTAGAGACTCAGAAACAAATCTCGGAACCCAGCGTCTTTTGGCAGAAATGTGTCTGGTCCCCACAGTAGGTTACTGGCCCCGGGCCACCCCAGGTGGGAATAGGTTTCATGTCTTGACCTGTTCCCCCTGGTGGCCACCATACTCCAGAGGCCATTGGACAGTCAGATTTGGGCCCACAGTGACAGGACACGCATGGCCTCACGGGATGGGGGTGGAGCCGGCCCTTTCCTCCCTGCCCCAATGAGACCCTGGGTCACCACCCAGGAACAGCCTCTATGCTTCCTGATCAAACTGCTTAACGGCCATGATTCCAGAGACTCAGGAACAAATCTTGAAACCCAGCAGGTTTTGGCAGAAATCCCTCCAGATTTAATTGTTAAATTTCAGAATTCCAAAATCGCGTGGCCACTACTGCAGCTGCATGACATCATATGTTATTCATAACCAGCAATAGAAAACAAATTGTCTACAGTTGCCTTTTTGGCAGATCTGAGTGTTGGAGTAAAATCCCAAATAATTATGGTGGGTCTGGTGTCAAAATATTGAATGCAATCTAAGTAGAGAAAGAGTAATGTGGAAATCATTTGCCCCACAGGTAGGGGGAGGGTGTGGAATGGGGAGTATACTGGGATTTTTGGTGGTGGAAAATGGTGACTGGTGAAGGAACTGATGTTTCATCATTGTAGGACCGAGACTTAAACCCGAAAGTTTTGTAACTGCTCTTATGGTGATTCAATAAATAAATTTATATTAAAAAATGTAAAGTGGAGTTCATGCTCAATTCAATCAGTCTAATCAATGGCTGAATAATTAACAATACTCCCACATTTAAAAAAGGAAAAAAATCTTTGGAAATAATAAGGACAAAAATCTTTAAGGAAAAAAAATTATCATTTGATCTTTTGGCTCTGCCCATGGTAGAACACAGGAATTCCATAGCAGACAAGGAAATTTGGTAAAGGAATTTAGGGTTAGTGTCTGATTGTAAACTTGATAAGAGTGGGTAACAAAAGGATTCTTCTAGGTCACCGGACAACATTCAAGATGGTATGAAAATGAATAAGAAGCAGAAGGCAAAGTGCTCCTGCATTGTATTAGGGAATAACAAAGCCCCTGAGAAGAAAGAGAAGTAGATACTGTGGACACTGGGCTGGAAATTAACAAAAGCCAGTTACAAAGAGCACCATCATGGAGAGGGGATGTTTCACAGGACTTAGAATCCTCTTCTTCTAAACCAGTATGACTTCAATTAAAATTTCTGGCAAAATATTTAAATAAAAATACTTAGTGCTGTTTTTGTTTTTTCCCACAACCATGTCCTAATCTTATTTCTTCACAATCAGATCTTAAGTAGCCTGTAGGTAATATATTCATCAAGAATTCAAGTGGGAAATTTTCATGGAGCAATTTTTTAACCTACTCTATAAGGCATACAGAAACTAAAAATTAACAAGAATATCTTATATTCTTCTGCAGCTTGGATTAGGGAGACTATTAAACCACACTAACACTCTCCTTGAAAGCGGCAGTTTCGGTATGGAATACTTCAATATATTCATTATCGCCTATTTACACTTGTGTAAACTGATGCTTCCAGAGTAACCAAACTTTAAAATGTTAATATAAACATTATACCTATTTTAATTACAACAAACACATTCTTAGGTAATTTAATTCCAACAAGACCCTGTACCAATAAACAAAAAACACATTTTTGGCAGCTTCCTTATGCAGTCAGTACAAATGAGATAATTAAATGATTTCCATAACAAGAATCAGCATGTAAAATGGTACCCTATGTATTTTGAGGTCAAAATTATAGACAAAACCTTTGCCTTAAGACAAATAACATATTTGATGGAGGAACATTTAGAGAATGGGCTGTGTTTACATTTGGTGGTCTATGGACTTATGGGGTAGATATAAGAGAGTTCAAAGAAGCTCTAACCACTAGGGTTTTCTGAACGTTAACCATACCAGAAATCATATTCTTTACTTTGGATGATGGAGTATCCAGGCTAGTCCTGAAGATTGGTCATTGATGTAACTGGTCTTGGTTCAGCTGGTACCCAGACAGACTTTGGTACAGTAAGCCTAGCCACGGGCTCCACTGCATTGGGAACCACCAAACTCAGATCGAGATGACTGCTGTTAATTTGTATTGCTTAAATAATATGCAGTTTCAGATGAATTTGTTTTTATTAACTAGTCATATCATTTGATGTGCTGTGATT
Source organism: Sorex fumeus (assembly GCF_029834395.1). Lineage (NCBI taxonomy): Eukaryota > Metazoa > Chordata > Mammalia > Eulipotyphla > Soricidae > Sorex > Sorex fumeus. Next base: position 63,788,648 of record NW_026606063.1, on the reverse strand, counting down.
GCATTAACACACAGAAAACTGAGAGGAATTCTTGCTGTCAATTGAGGAGATTGTTTGACTTTTTATTACAATGGGTTTTCTTTCTCAAAAGCTAAAAGTCTTTTAAATGTGCTTCTGTGTCTACATGTTCCAATTTAGGTTTTAATTCACTAATTACCAGACAGTTACCATAAAATTGGTTTTTTCCTTTCCATGCTTGACAGAATTGTTATTGAGCTAGTTTTCACCCACACACCCACTCAAACTGCTAAGATTACAGAGGACAGATATCTTGAAAAATATAGGGCTCTATTAATACCATTTTATCAGCTTTTCTGGCACAGTATTTATACCACAACATCAAGTTTTATACTTAAAGTATCAGTGTAGGGCTTTTTTCCCCTGATTTTTCTACTTTCTCAGTGTTTTTATTTGAAAACACAAATGAAATATTCTAGGCATGTGTTCACCACTTGGATATCTGTTTACTTTTTCAACATGTGGTTCATTTACAAGGGCAGATCAACTTTCAGTCTTTGGGTACTAGCCTTGGTAAGTTTATGGAGTATTTCTAAATTATCTGATGGCTGATTTATCTTAAAACTATGAAGAAAAGAATTTAAATTGTCAGCATGAGTTTCATGTCATTTTACTGAAAAACACTGGAAATAATGAGTTTTGAACATGTTTCTCTAAACTTTGGAATAACTGAAATTGTAAGCATGGACTCTATAGACTTTGGTGCTCTAATAAGTAATCTTTAATTAACACTATCAATATATCAAATCAGGTGGGGTAATGTAATTTTAATGTTAAGTTGTGATTTATGCTAAATTTTAAGTGATTTATACACATAAATGACTTCTCTATAGAGTATACACAGTTTTAAGAGATAAATTGTCAGCATTGGCTGCAGCGATAGCACAGTGAGTAGGGCATTTGTCTTTCACGTGGTCGACTCAGGTTCAATTCTCAGAATCCCATATGATCTCCTGAGCACTGCCAGAAGTAATTCCTGAGTGCATGAGTCAGGAGTAAGCCCTGTGCATCACCGCGTGTAATCCTAAAAGAAAAAAAAAGTCAGCATTTACGTAACTCATCAAATAACAAAAAAGTATTTCCTTACCAATATACCAATCTTAGAAAGGCAAATAAAGACAGAGTTTATGTTAGGTATAGGTATTAATAGGGATTCTGAAGATACTCTTACTGGTGGTATGATTCACTAGTATTGCCAAAGAGCACTCTGGTAATTTAGTAGTCTTACTAGCACTGTAGCACGGTCTGTAGCACTGTCCTCCTGTTGTTCATCAATTTGCTCGAGTGGGCATCAGTAATGTTTCCATTCTGAGACATGTAGTTACTGTTTTTTGTCATATTGAATATGTCACGGGTAGCTTGCCAGGCTTTGCTGTGGGGGTAAGATATTCTCGGTAGCTTACCTGGCTCTCCTAGAGGGATGGAGGAATCAAACCTGGCTTGGCTGCGTGCAAGGCAAACATCCACCCTCTGTGCTATCGCTCTAGCCAAGTTTTATAAGCATGAACCAATATTAATAACACTGTATACTCTGAGTCTTCAATAAAAGAATTGAATTTAATAAAATTCAATTTCAAAATTTAATTGAAATTAAACAAGCAGAAACACAGAAAAGAAAAAATATTTCACTTATGATGAGTTGCAGTTGACTCCAGAGTCCTTCATTATTCTACGTAGCCATCAGGTATCTGACAACCAAATACTAAGAAAACTTGTTTTCCAAAAAGCTATGTGAGCTAATAGTACCTGACTTAGAATTCAATAATATTGGATAAGGTGCTTGTTTCCTGTGTGGCTAAGCCAATCCTTTTATCTCAACAATTTGATATAAACATACTAGGAAGAAAAAACGCTTGGTCGTGGAAAGTAATCCTGAATGTTTCCTTAGCTGAACTCCTGCAACTAGATGATCTCCAGGCTCCATTCAAAAGTGTCCTCTTCACTGAATCCAAATGTACAAGTTGAGTGTGGGGGAAACACTGGAGCACAAATAGGAGGTGACTTTTTAAAAGGTTTACTCAGCTCTTGTTGAGCTGAATAAAAACCCTCATATGAACTACAAAAAATAAATAACCTGATCAAAAACTGGAGGCACAAAATGAATGGAAACTTCCATGGAGAAGATATACCAGACAGCCAAAAAGCAAATGAAAATGTTATTAGTGTCACTTATATTAGGGAAATACAAGTCAAAGTAACAGATATCATTTCACACCAATGAAAATAGCATATTTGAATAATACTGGAAACAACCAGTGTTGTGGTGAGGACAGGGTAAAAATAAAACCCTCATTCACTATTGGTGGAAGTATCTGGTGCAGCCTTAAGGGAAAACAGTATGGAGATATCTCCCAAAAAGTAGGACTAGAACTTCTATATGACCCAGAGATTCTATTTCTTAGAATCTACCCACTAAATTTTAAAATACTGATTTAAATTTATATAAGCATACCAATGTTTATATCAGCCTTACTCAGGATATACAAACAACCAAAATACCTAATGACCAATAAATAGGTAGTGAAGTGTGCTTTATATACCCAGTAGAACACCATACAGCTATAAGGAAAGAAAAAATCATGTGGTTTTCTCTATCTTGAATGGAATTGCAGTCTCATTCATGTTAAGTAAAATTAGTCAGAGAGAGAATAACATATACCAAATGATCAAACTCTCCTCTGATATAAGAGAAACATACTATGGAATAGATGATGTCAAATGACAGTAACCCCCTGGCCCTGGATTACAGAACTGAGATTACCAAGCAAGGGATTGGAGTAGGAGAAGAGGAATGATAAAACAGACTAAAAGTAGCATGGGAACATTGGTGGAGGGTCTTGGGGAGTTTAACGGTTGTGAAGTGATATTGTATACATCAAAGCCATAAATGTTTAAACACCATTCTAAACATGTGACCTAAACTATAATAGCTAAATTAAAAGGGGAAGGTTGGGATCATACCCAATTTAGGGCTTAGTCCTGGTTCTATGCTCAGAGACCACTCCTTGTAGTGCCGGGAAACACATGTAGAGCTGGCGGAAAAATTGTGTTCAGTCATATGCAAGGAAGACACTTTAATCCCCGTTCTATCTCTATGAATCTTTAATTATTAATATATACATATATGTGCAAGGAAATAGACAGTGTCCAAGGAAAGCAATAATTACTTCTTTAACTACATAACTGACATCATCACAAGTTACTAGAGATTACTAAAGGTTTCTTGCATGTGGTGAAGGGATACTGGCCCTTTAGTGATGGTCATGGTGTGATCACATTTACACTATTGTAGACCAAAGTTTGCTCAATAAATATACTTTATATAAAGATTTAGTTACCTTTTATATAATAAAAGTATATAAACTTGAAATTATATCAATGCATTATTTTTATGTTTGATTACATAAATTAGACTTTATTATTATAGAGCATACAAAGTTACACTCTTGTAAAATAATTTTTTCTTAATAAATTTAAAAAAATAGAAATTTATCAAAAGACTATCTAGGTCCTGTCCAAAAATGATGCCAAAGATGATGGAAGGATAAAATCATAAAATAAGGGAAAATAGATTCTTCCAATATTCATGTCCTTGATGCATCATGAGGAAACCGTAGGACAGAAGTTACCAATACAAGGTCAGCGAAATAATACAACAGGTAGGGTGCTTGCTTTGCACCTGGTCTACCAGGATTTTACTCCTGGCACTATATATAGTCCCAGAACACGGCCAGGAGTGACCCCTGTGCAAAGAGTCAGAAGTAATCTCTGAGCTCAGCCAAATGTGGTACCTTTTTTTTAAAAAAATTATTAATAAAATAGAAGTCATGGTATAACCATGACCTGTCATCTGTTGTCTGCTAAAGATCTTACTTTAACAATAATTTTCTAGTAAACACTTAGTCCATATTATTTCTCCATAAATAAACTATTTTCTTTACTGAAAGAAAATAGGGCAGAATCTGGCAAACTCCCCTTGGTGTACCCAATATGCCAAATACCAGTAACAATGATGGGTCTCATTCTCCTAAAGAGCCTTGAATATAATCTCAGGGCTAGGATGAAGGAGACGTTACTGGGGCCTGCTCGAGGCAATCGACGAATAACAGGATGATTTGTGATTTTGTGATTGTGACTGAAAAGAAAGTACCCAAATAAGACTGAGGTTGACCATATTCATTAAGATTTATACTTATCTATACCTGTTCGAATGACAATAATGACTACTACGATGATGATGATGATGGTGATGATGATGATGATAATGTCATTATTATAACATTGGCACTTGTTACATGCCAGAAATTTTTCTTAAGTATTTCTGTGCATGTATGCTGCAATTCTGGGTGAGTCCCATCAACAACCTCATCTTGCTGAAGTACAGAGAGAGTCAGTAATTTGCCAGAGTTTTCTCAATTAGTGAGTAAAGGATCCAAGAGATGAACACATGCAGCACTACCAATACAAGGCCAGAGAGATAGTACAGTGGGTAGTGCATTTGCTTTGCACTTGGCCTACTGGGTTAATAGGTTTCAGTGACACTGCTTAATTTTTGTAGCAAGGTAGTACTAGTTCCTGCATATTATATATTTTCCTTTCATTTTGTATTACACAGTAGTCACCTAACAGATATTAAATAGACTGATTTGATTGGTTAAAACAAATCTAAAGTCAGGTGTAAGTAAAAAAGCATTTCCTATAGAATCTTCCAATTGACTTGAAGGGAGATACAAATATCTTTTAATAGATTAATTTTATTTTTCTATTATTGATCACTCACTAGCATGGCTATAGATGAAGAAAAGCATTGATATATGGGAACTACACTGAGAATACATGCCTAGATTTTTAGTTCATGAGAAAATTTCTAATAAGTCAGAAGTATTTTAGGGCCAATTTAACCAAAGGCATCAGTTTCTTAATGATCGTTTCAGAAAAATAAGAGACAGGATGACAATTCCTTAAGATAATAAAGGGGCTTTACAAAAAAATATTTTATTTGTACTAATTAGTATAAGGGAAGAAAGGGTAAAAGAGAAAAGTATTAAGGAAAACAAAGAAGAGTAGTACTAGAGAAAGGAGGAAGTAACTTACAAAGGAGGTAGCTGTCTCAGAGTGTTGATTCTGAAAATTTGTACTAAAAGATATTTTTATTGATTTTTATCTTGCTCAATTTTATGTACTATGTATGGAAAATTTTATTTAGGGCTAATACAAAGCCACCAAAATAATTTCAGAATATTTTTATCAATGCAATGTAAATCTGTAAAATCTAAGTGGGATCACTGGTGCTGGGAAATGTACACTGGTAAAAGGATGAGTGCTAGAACATGGTATGACTGAAACCTTAATCATGAACAGTGTTGTAAGTGTCTATCTCACCGTGATTCAATTTTTAAAAATTTAATTATTTAAATGTCTCATGTGAGTGAGAAGTGGGAAAGACACCAATATAATTCTTTGAAGACGAAAGGCAAAGGTAAAGGCCCTCCCATTGTTCGTCGATTTGCTCGAGCGGGCCCAGTAACATCTCCATTGGAGACTTTGTTGTTACTGTGTCTGGCATATCGAATACATCACGGGTAGCTTGCCAGGCTCTGCCGTGCGGGCGAGATACTCTCGGTAGCTTGCCGGGCTCTCCGAGAGGGGCGGAGGAATCGAACTCGGGTCGGCCATGTTGGCTGCGTACAAGGCAAATGCCCTACCCGCTGTGCTATCGCTCCAGCCCCAGGTATTTTGAAAACGAAATACCTTTCATTTTCTCTTACTGATTTCAAATTAAGGCTATTCCTATTCACCTCTTTTTTTTTCTTATACATTGTGGGTTTGAGCTTTTTTTTACTATACTTTTCTCTCTAGAAACTAAAAGTTTCTAGTCACCTTGTCCATTTTCAAGTCCACAAAAATCTCATAATGGAGAACAAAAGTATACCTATTTAATAAGTGATTTCTCAATTTAGAAACAAAGAAGAGGAAGAGGAAGAGGAGGAGAAAAGGAAGAATTTGCTATCAGTTCACAAAAAGAAATTGAGAAGCTCACCAGAATATTTGCTATTGAATAAAGTTTAAACAAAACTGAGAGATCAAAAATAGAATATAGAAAGAGGAGCTTTATTTCCTCTTTCGGAATTTCTGTTGGTTAGAATGTTCCTTAGCTTAGCATCTCTGAGTATGGTCTCCAGACTTAATATACCATCTTTTCCATGGTTGATGAAGACTCCAGAGCCCTTAGGATATGAATTGCTATAATTCCTAAATCAAACAGTATTCAATTCAGTTTCAGACCACTGCAGGGTAATAAGACCGGTATTTCTTATTTTAATTAGTCATTTCATACTTCTAACAACTTCTTTAACAATCTTGGATTGCTTATTTGTTTGTATGTGATAAAAGCCATGTTTGGCTAAAAATATGAATGCTACATTTGAATGTCCATTTACATTTTAGTAGTTATAGAAATAAACTTTCTAGGCCTTTGGATTATAGCTTTTTATAGACTCTGTATACAATCACCTAATCTATTTTAATATTATCCTTTTCAGCTGTCTCATGAGTATTTCCTAACACAGCAGAGATATCAAGTTGATAATATGAATTCAAGACAAAATGCCTTATGTCTCATCAAAAACTGTCTCTTAGTTTGCAGAGAAATGTGCTTCTAACATTTAAATTTTCCAAGCAAAAAAGTCACATTGCTACATAAAAATATTAAGTGTTGTTAAAAGTGCTGTTAAAACTCCCTAAATGTGAAGGTTTTCTCTAATCCTGTACCATGAACTCAGTGTCTTTAGAAGTGAAATTTATTAGATAAATGTTTGTTTAATAAGTAAACATATATAAATACAATGTTTTTAAACTTATTATGATTTAAAACTTTTCTCAAAGTTTATAAACCATATGGTGAAAGCAAGGAATGATCCCTAAGCACTGAGCCAGGAGTAAGCCCCAAGCCTGACTAGGATGGCCCCAAACCAAAATGTAAATAAAATAAATGCAACAACAAAAGATCAAGGACTTCTGCCCAACTTACCAGAATAGTTTCCAATACTCAGCTGTCAACAGAGGCCTTGAAGAAGGACCGCATGTAACCAACCATGTGCCAGTAGCTTCATATAGAACCTCACTGTAGTTTTTATGGGTTTTGAATATTTCAAATTTCATTTGTTTCCATAAACCTAAGATTAACACTTACATTTTTAACTGTCAGCACAAAGATTAATATCTTAATATTCTATACTAAATTTTTCACATATAATATGAAATGTAAGAGAAATGAAATAGATTTCTGAATTTAAGAAAAATGAAAACTTTTTAAAAAATTTTATTGAATCACCGTGTGATAGTTATAAGCTTTCGTGTTTGGGTTACAGTCACACAATGATCAAACACCCATCCCTCCACCAGTGCACATTCCCCACCACCAATATCCCTGGTATACCCTCCCCTTTCCCACCCTCCCTCTGCCTCCATGGCAGACACGATTCCCCATAATCTATCTCTACTTTTGGGCATTAGGGTTTTCAATACATGTTTGGTCCTTTATCTACTTTCTACACACATCTCTCATCCCGACCGATTCATCCAGCCATCTTTTTCTTAGTGATACCTTCTCTATCCCAGCTGCCTTCTCCCCTTTGCTCATGAGGCAGGCTTCCATCTATGGAGCAATCTATCTGTCCCATGTATCTACTGTCCTTAGGTGTCAGCCTCAAGTTATGTTGTTTTATACTCTACAAATGAGTGCAGTCCTTCTATGTCTGTCCCTCTCTTTCTGACTCATTTCGCATAGCATGATACTCTCCATGTCTATCCATTTATAAGCAAAGTTCATGACTTCATCTATCCTGACAGCTGCATAGTATTCCATTGTGTAGACGTACTAATGTTTCTTTAACCAGTCATCTGTTCTAGGGCACTTGGGTTGTTTCCAGATTTTGGCTATTGTGAACAGTGCTGCAATGAACAGATAGGTACAGATGTCATTTCTACTGTGCTTTTTTGCATCCTAGGGATATATTCCCGGAAGTGGTATTTAGGGATCATATGGAAGCTCAATTTCTAGTTTTGGAAGGACTGTCCATATTGTATTAAAACATTTTTTAAACTCTGAAAGATTTGAGGCTTCTAAGAATGGACTTCCCTATGAATAGGTTTCTGTTTTGTTTTGTTTTGAGTTTTATTTATTTACTTATTTTTGCGTTTTGGCCTTTTGGGACATACTCGGCAATGCTCAGAGGTTTTACCTGTCTCTACACTTAGGAATTACTGCTGGAAGTGCTCAGGGGGCCAAATGGGATGCCAGGGATCGAACTCAGGTTGGCCACATGCAAGGCAAATGCCCTACTTTGTGTACTATTGCTCTGGCCACAGACCTCCATGTGAATGGAGGGTTCTCTCTCACTGGTCTCAGAGGGCCTCTCCAAAGTGCAAGGTCTCTGCAACCACATTCCCATTTGTTCTTTGCTTAGCATTATTATTTAGTTTTCAAAACCAACAACCGATAACATAAACATATGTAAGATTAAAGAATAAAAGATGACATATTTCTTCCCTATATGTCATAGAATTCTCAGATCTCTAGTTACGATTTTAGTCTCTCTACTTTCTGGAAATTTCAATAGTTGAACTGTCACCAAAAATTTTAATACTACAAAGTATCTCTAAACCAGCTTAGCTCATTCTTCCAGCTGTTACAATAAATGGGCGAACTAAAAAAGAACTAAAACCTCAAGAAGTTCTAACAGCACAATGATGGATGATTAATTTCTATTTCTCTTTTCTCCTCCCCTGTATTTGGCAACAAACTACTTCACTACCTCCCCAATGTTTTTGGCCCTTTAGTAGGACTTTGTCTTTGCCAATGTAGAGAAATTAAGCTAGGTTTTTATGTCTTGGAATGCTCTATGTACTCAACCCCCAAGCCATTTGAACTTCAGCCATAATTAGCTGGAGTGTGTTATGAGGCCAAGAGAATTTAAAACATGCAAGACATGAGTCAGGAAAGGATGATATCCAAACCTTATTTATTCTGGGTTTTATTCTAATCTCATTGAGTTCTACACACATCATTGTTTTTCTTGTATATTAGCAACATAGGGAAAGATGGGAAAATTCCCCCCAGAGTTTATACATTCAGGCTCACACCCAACTTATCCAGATTTCCACATGGAGCTATGTGCCTTCAATTCACATCCTAGACAAGGGCTCAGCCCTAGAAGGTCATGTTTTGTTTAACTTTCATTCAGCTAAGAACCCAGAAAATATTTGCTTTTGTGGCCAACAATTATCTTGATATACATGTAAGCATATTTGATGCCAGGCACACAGTGAGAAGCCATGATGTAAGAAGACAGTGTGACACTGCGAGTCTGGGCTCACTCTATCATTGGAGCAATCTTGAATAAACTCTCATCCAGGGGTTCAAAATCCAGGTTTGCTTCAAGGAAAATCTGTAACATTTTCCCATTCCCATAGCTTTAAATGAATATTTCTTTTTTTTTTTTCTAAAAGCTAAGCCTGGATTGCACTGTAGCACTGTCCTCCCATTGTTCACCGATTTGCTCGAGCAGGCACCAGTAGTGTCTCACAACAAATTGTGAGACTTGTTGTTACTATTTTTGGCATATTGAATATATCACGGGTAGCTTGCAGGCTTTGCCATGCGAGTGAGATACTCTCGGTAGCTTGCTGGGCTCTCTGAGAGCGGAGGAGCAATAGCACAGTGGTTGGGTGGTTGCCTTGTGCGCGGCTGGCCTGGCTGAGCCAGGTTCAGCCCCTCCATCCCTCTCGGATAGCCCAGCAAGCTACGGAGAGTATCTCACCCAGACGGCAAAGCCTGGCAAGCTACCCATGATGTAGTCAATATGCCAAATACAGTTACAACAAGTCTCACAATGGAAATGTCACTGGGCCCACTTGAGCAAATGAATGAAGCCTGGATCGGAAGTTTTTAAAGAGGCCACCATACATACCTTATGCAATCCTTTGTGTAACAGCCTCTTCTTCAATCTTCCATAACAGCTGCTTGATCCAGGTACCTTGAATTACAGCTGTTACTAAAGTGTGAAAGTAGGAGTCCTAGCCCGAAGACTAAGGATTCTGGTACTTATTGGAGAGGTACGGGAATCATCAGTTAAATAAAAGGTCTATGCAAGGCAGGGTTGAAGGATAGAGAAGACAAAATGCTTTACTAAGAAGGAGTTCTTAATATGTTTATTTGTTTGGGAGTCATACCTGCCACTGCTCAGGACTTACTGCTGAATCTGTGCTCAGGGGTTCACTTCTGGTGGCATTTAGGAGACTCTTTGTGGTACCAGGTAACAAACCAGCGTCGACTGTGTGCAAGGCAAGTAAGTGTCTTAACTCTTATCCTATCTGTTTGGCCTAAGAGGAGATGGATTCACGTGACCACTAATTTCTACTCTGTGACTTCAAATGATTTTTGAAACAGACCTATAACAAAGTTACCAGACCTTTTAAAAGTTTTGATTTTCTTTAATGGAGGCAAAATATGACATAACATAAAATGTCCCACTTTAACTGTTTTAAAGTTTGCTATTCAGTTTGATCACAATCACCACCATTTTCAGAATATTTTTTTTATCCTATCAAACAAAAAGTCTGTTCATTGAACACCAACCAGTTCCTGATTCACCTGCTCCTCAACTCCTGACAATATCACTCTACTCGTTCTCTCTTTATGAATTTTACTATTCTAGGTAACCCAAAGTATAATCACACAGTATTAGCCTTTTTGTAATAGTCGTGCGTCACTCAATATAATGCCCTCAAAGTTTATCCATGTTACAACATAGATTTGTTTCCTTTGGGGCCAGAGAGATAGTACAAGAGTTAAGGCAATTGCCTTGCAAGTGGCAGACCCCACTGCATTCTGCTGAAAGAGATCCCTAAGCACAGAGCTAAGTACCCCCACGAGCACCAACAATGAGAATTTCTCCCAGCATAAAAAGAATTTCTTCCTCCTTTAAGGCTGAATATTTCTAAATTATGTATTTATAAATATGTAAGTAAATATATTTAATATACACATTAATGTACATATCAAATATGCTTATTTATTCATCTATTAAGGTATGGCTTTGGACTTTTGCCTACTATAAACTCCAGTCTGCAAATAGCAACAACAGTCAGTTTTATCTTTATTTTATGAATCATGACACAGACACATAGAAGGAAGACACTGCCATGGGCCACATGGCAAAACTAACAGCGGTAGAATCAGGATTCTAACCCAGCATGTGGCCCTAGAGCAACTCTTACTGTGTCTTTATGCAGTGACTAGGAGTAGGAAACGTTTGACTGTAAAGACTGTCAAATATTGTCATGTTTGAATTTAATTTCTTCCTTCAGACTCTATCAGTGACATACAGTCACAATTTACTAAATAATTAAATAAGACATAATGTTGAAAACTGAGAATGAATAAGAACCAAACAAAAGGAGAGTGTGTTGATAGTAAGGTGATAGAAGCTTTGACTTCTAACCAGGATGTATGGTATCAAATCTTCTGAGAAATCAAGCTTACTAAAATAATAGAAAACAAGCATTATGAGATTTCACTAACAATTTAAGGGCATATTTACAAATTAGAATGTATATACTTTACATAACTTGGGTTGGAGCGATAGCACAGCGGGTAGGGTGCTTGCCTTGCACATGGCCTACCCTAATTTGATTCCTCCACCCCTCTTGGAGAGCCCAGCAAGCTCCGAGAGTATCCTGTCCACACGGCAGAGCCTGGCAAGCTCCCCGTGGCGTATTCGATGTGCCAAACACAGTAACAACAAGTCTCACATGGAGACGTTACTGGTGCCCGCTCGAGCAAATCAATGAACAATGGGAGGACAGTGCTACAGTGCTTAATATGTAATAGTGATAACATCATTAGAAAATCATTATTTTTGTAAGCCATAATAAAGTATTTAATTCAGGCATGCGTTATCAAAGAGGAAATCAATAAATGAATGTTTCTTAGATATTTTCCATTAGAAGGAGCATTTTCATTAGAAACTGCTAAGGATGGTACTTAATGATATGACACAGGCATACAAATGATCTTTATTGATATAACACAAGAGGTAGTACACAACTTTTGAAATGTGCTTGTAAGAAACAGGAATGTATGAGTGGTTCAAATCTAAAAATGAATCTAATGGATTTTTTTGAGTAAATTCCCAGTTTACAGAAAATTCAGAGCTAGAACTACAGATTTATGCAATTAATAAGAAATAAAAATACAAATACAGAGAGAAAGTTCTATAGAAGATCTATCCAACTAGTCTTCAAAGAGCCTCTCTCTCTCTCTCTCTCTCTCTCTGTCTCATACACACACACACACACACACACACACACACACACACACACACACACACAATCCATAGTAGGCTACAGTGCCAGAGCTGCACTGGGAATTTTTCCCTCATGTGATATTGACTGGGAACATCCATTGTTCTGTGTAGAGCTAGTTGGTAGGTGGGCTAGTTAATAGGCCCAGTTTTTCAGCTGTCCTTCAAGTGGCCAGTCTTTTAGCATGACTTGCCTGGGTTTCCTTATGACACGATGGACGTTGGCTATTCTTATGAGACCACTGACTTAGACAAGGTCTTATTCTAAGAGACTAAGACAGGCAGGAACTTCTGATTTCTGAAAACTCAGCATTGGAAACTTCCTAGTATGACCTACAACTCATTCTGTTGACCAGAGCAGGTCACAAGACCACCTGTTTCATTATTGCCTCTCAATGGGACAATTCTGCAATCACACAAAGGATGATAGGAGTTGCTTGTTATGATCTTTGAGTGCACCATCAATTACTCTTATGTGTGGTATATTAGAGAGGCACTCTCTATCCTTCTATCATAAAGTTTTATCACACTGTCTTCCAGATGACACTCAGACATCTGATTGAGTCAGATCATTCATTGTATACTCTACAACAATTAGCTGCTATTTCTAACTTTTTATATGAGTTTCTATAGATAATTTCCCTTCAAGAGGATATACTGTATCTGAACCTGACTAGCAAGATAAATGTTTGTGCATTTTCCTTCATTTGTCAATATTTAAGGCTTTTATGTCTTACTTACCTGGAATGATTTCCAGTGACTGGTGTTGCTTTATTACTAGCTTTCCTGTTTCTATTTTTACTATCATTAAAATTATTTTACAGTGTGTGTATTTCTAGTCATTTTATGTCCTTTGTCCAGAGGAATTCCTTCATGTATCCAATTATTTCATGTGACGTGAGTCCATTAGTCCTTGATGCCTTACTTTCTGATACACAAAAATATTCTTTTTCATATATATATAGTCACTGTCACTGTCACTGTCTCCCCATATTGTTCATCTATTTGCTTGAGCAGGACCAGTAATATATCCATTGTGAGACTTGTTGTTACTGTGTTTGGCATATTGAATACGTCACAGGTAGCTTGCCAGGCTTTGACATGCAGGCGAGATACTCTTGGTAGCTTGCCGGGCTCTTCGAGAAAGGAGGAATCGAACTCGGTTTGGCCATGTTGGCCCCTTGCAAGGCAAATGCCCAACCCGCTGTGCTATCACTCCAGCCCATATATAGCATATGTCATAGAAATGGTTACTTTCAGTTAGAAAGTATTTTTAGACATCACCAATTTTGCACTATTGATATTTTTGCTACAAATTTACTCTTGCTTATAAACAGAACTAGTAAATTTTCTCTAAAAATTATATTTTTAGAGAAGTTATGCCCCAAAACTTTAACTTAAACTCTACCTTTTCTCCCAGATCTACTTCCTGTATTTTGGAAGCAGTTATTTTCACCGGTTGGTGCTCAAAGCTTACTCCTGCCTCTGCACTCAGGGGTCACTTCTGATGGTGCTCAGAGGACCATATGGGGTGCCAAAAATAGTAACAGTAAGTCTCACAATTTATTGTGAAACATTACTGGTGCCCACTCAAGCAAATCGATGAACTATGGTGTTACAAACAGACAAGGAGATCTCATTTTTTTCTACAGGTCTTTTTGCTTCAGTTAAATTTACTCCATATTATTTGTGTGTGTGTGTGTGTGTGTGTGTGTGTGTGTGTGTGATTGTAAGTGAGATTGCTTTCTTGGTTTCTCTTTCTACTAGTTTATTATTTATCTATAAAAATGAAATGTATTTTTGTATCCTTTATCATTTTTGTATCCTTTTTGTATCATTTTTGTATCCTTTATCATTTTTTAGAGCTTTTTACTGAAGTCTTCAAAATTTCTATGTGAAATTTCTATCATGCCATCGACAAATAGTCATCATTTTATTCATCTTCTTTCACAATTTGAATACTTTTAACATCCTTTTTCTCTAATGACTTTTTTTTTTTACTTTTTGGGTCATACTCTGAGATGCTCAGGGGTTACTTCTGGCTCTGTGGTCAGGAATTACTCCTAATAGTGCTTGGGGACCATATGGGATGCCAGGGATTGAACACATGTCAGTTTCATGCAAGGCAAATGCCCTACCCGTTGTACTATTGCTCTGACCCCTTCTCTAATTACTCTTGCTAGATCTTCCAACCACACTGTTGAACAGTAGTGGTAAAAATAAATATTCTTACTTATTCCTAATCTTGAAGGAAAAGTGTTCAATTTACAGAGCATAAATTCTTTCTTATTTCTGGTTTATAAACAATGAACCCCAAATCACAGAGATCTGATGTTTTGTCACTGTCAAAAAATGGGTTAAAGGAATGTGAATGAAACTTAATTGTGTCTTATAGCTCTAGTTATCCTTTAAAATATATAAAATCTTGCCATTTTCCACATTATGAATTTAATTTGAGGGCATTATGCTAAAGGAAATAAAAAGACAAATACTGTATGATATATTCAAACATGGAAAATACAATATTCACAAACTCAGGAAATAATCACAAAGTCTTAGATTCTGACAACAAATAAGAGAGTCAATTTTATAGTTTGCATGGAGGTTGATTTTTGGTAGTCATTGTAACATAGTGTATAGATATGTAGACATGTAAAGCCGTACATCTGAAACTTTAAAAAAGAGAGAAAACACACACGTTATCAAAACATAATAATGGTCAACAGGGGAAGGAGAATGGTGTCAAGGAAAAGGACAAATCAAGTAAAGAGTAAAGTACAAGGCAAAGGATGCAAGTTAAATTTTTGGTAAGAATCGTGATGTAACATATGCAACTGTCAAGTTAGAATGCTATACATTTGAAACCTACACATGTTATAAAGAAAAAATATGACTGGATTATTGAAAACCCTAAAGCTCAACAACTAAAGTTTTGGCTACTTTGCCAACCCATGTTTGAGAACTGGTCCACTGGAAGAGGTGAACAAGAGAGTCAAATGGATAACGTTTTTTATCGCCTAAGACGGCAAATAGCTGCTGTTTTCAGGAAATATTATTTGAAATCTATCAAATACCCTTGGGGGAAATAAACCATAGTACAAGACTTTGCTTTGTGTGTGTTCACAAAAGTGTGGGCTTTCTCACCTTGTAAGTTCGGAGGTCATGAGCTACTTCCCCAACCCCGCCTGCCCCAGTCACAAACGGATTCATAAAGGAGGGAATAGGGCTGCCAAGCTGGTTGGTGATCAGTCGCCTTTTATTACAATCTCATCCCCATTCCAGGCTCACATTGCCTCTGAGCCAGTCTCCTACTGTCCCTCATGCTGGACAGAGGAGAAACGATGTTCACCTACAGCTTTCAAAAATAGAAGAACTATGACTTTCCCCAAATTTGATTATGCTGAACAACATGTAGACAACAATGTGGAGTTGCCAGGTCTTTATTCCTTTGTAAATATTTGTACAGAAAAGTCTTCTGCTTAATAAGAGTTCATCAGTCCTATACCAATGAGCCAAGAGTGATCTTGCCAGGACAAAAATACGTGACATGACAATTAGACCTAAGGAAGCCTCGCTTGCTGTGTTGATCTAGGATGCTAATGGCATCCACTTAAAATCCATCTTTAATTTTTTCACCAAAATGTACTATACTGCTATTGAACATTTTGAAATCCACAGGGAAACAAAGGATGTTAATAGTTGAGAAAAAAAGAGGAAGAAATGAAGCAACGATGGCTGAAAAATAACCAGTCAGTGTGTATTTGCTTATTCAAAAAGTATTTAACAGGGAACCACTTGTGATCTAGGTTCTTACCTATGCCCAAAGACTCAAAGAAAGATAATATAAAAGACTTCTAGTAAACATAATAATATGAAGTTAGCTAACTATTCTTTGGAAATGCCTTTTTCTTTTGAAAATTTTCTTTTTCTTTTTCCTTTATTATGATGAAAAAATGCTAAAACACTGTGTACAGTTTAAAAAGGGAAAGAAGAACATTTCCTAACATCCATGAGAATAGCATGATGGTCAGTTTAACCAGTTTCTTAAACAGTTGATTAGAGAAGATCTTTGAGATATACAATTTGATTTATTATTCACTTGGGAATGAACAGAGAATGGGTCTTGATATAAACTCTTCTGTAGGTTTTATTATATTGGCATTTTAGTGGATAGATAATATATAGAACCCTTGGGCACATTACTATCAAGGATACTATTGATTCTATCAGCAGCATTATTCTGCAATTTTCCCTCATAACTATTTATGCAGCTCTCTGTGATTTGCAATTCAGCAGTAATCATTTTCTGTGACTGCTGCGATTTTCTTTCCATGAGGTACACAGTCTATGTACTAAGACAGGCTTGATTTTTAAGTCCACAAATTTGAGACCTAGTTTTCAAATAATAGAGAGGAGATCAAAGAAGTTTTAGACCTAGAATTAATTGTCCAGGAGAAGGAAACATTAGTCTCTTATTTTATTAGTTTCATGAGGTGAACCCAGAGATAGGTGGTAACAAAGTAAGAGAACATAGATAACATCAGAGGCATTTCCATCAGGGTAGCATGAGAGGAAATTAGCAGGAAACTGATGCTTGAAAAAAGTTGCCTCTACTTTTCCTTGATCTCCAACCTTGCTAGTTCCTGTGGGACTGCTCAGGCAGTCCAGGCAAGAACTTTAGTGACCCTGTCCAGAGGAAGGTTGAAAGAGGCACTTGACCTTTTCTCATTTGACTGAAGAAGGACAACATACTGCATTAGGAGACTTGCTAGTGTGGTTGCTTCACGCACAGTGAGGAAGCAACAGAAATGGATGGGAAGGGATATTGAAGCTTTCATGTGCATCCGAGCTAGGTAAGTGTTCCCAGCTGTAAGGGAGGACCTTGGCCTCCTTAGAGAGGCTCTATGAGAATCAGAAACAAATGCTTTGATTAGGTCTGCAGGACTGAGGGAAAGGAAGACTCCTGGACTTATCATAATTTTTCCTGGACTCCAAGATCACCTGTTCTCAGTAAACAGAATCAGGTGTCAGAATAGTCAATGCAAAGTTCACGTGCAATTGTGCCACCATGCCATCGCCTGCCACACCTACAATAGTAAGCTTATTCTACAGACTGGAAGTGTTCACAAGCTGTGGTTCATCCCCATGACCTGAGAACAGCATGTGCTTGTGCATCAGAACCCACCCACATCTTCGTTCCCACACACCTCTTTGCACTCTGAGTTAGTGGGGAGAATTTCTGGCCAAGTCTGGTCTGTGATAGTGGGCCCCCTTCCCCACAATGATACTTCTAGAACAGAGCCGCAAGATGCCCTTAACATTTGCTTTTTTTTTAATTTAGGGAATGCACAGAGCTTCTGGCCTTGTAATACACAGTCTGTCTCATTCATAAAGTCTTGTCCTGAAAAAAAAAAAGCCTCATTCATTTCTGCAGAAGACCCGCAGTTGGGAGATCCAGGGCATTGAAAACCTTGGGAGATAGGAAACAATAGTGGAGTGCTTGGCAGCCGCTTCCAGCTGCTTTAGCAACACGCACAGAGGCCAGGAGGAGAAGAAAGCCCCACAGTTGTTTACTTGTCTCTCCAGAGCAAAAGACTCACTTTGCCTATAATATAGATGCCAAATCCTTGGGACCTGCACAAGAAAATGATGAGCTTCACTGTGGATTGGCATGAAATCGTGTACTTCAAGACAGCGAGGCATTTCACTTGAAAGCATTGGTTGTTTTAAGAGAAAATGCTAACTGTTGGATTTTGTTGTCAATCAGGAGGGAGCTGGCTTCCTCTCCCACTGGAGAGAATTGCACAGAATGCCCTCAGTGCCCTCCCATGCCCAGTCATGGGGCCTGGCTGCCCTTTTCATTTGCCACCAGAAACACGGACTTCCGTTTAGAAACCTAATCACAGACAGTTTCAGTCTTCCTGACGTTATTCACATGAGTAATTACAAAATAATAAACACGACAAAATTCAGATGAATAGGGTATCCAGTGTAACTCCTTTTGCCGAGAGAGCCCTCTGGAATCCTAAGCATAATAGGTCTGTGTTTATTTCTCCACTAGCAGCATAATGTGACTGATTTACAAGAGTTTAACTCAAGTGTTAATCTGACAATGACGGAGAGCTCCTCACTGGCACAGTCACTTACACTATCATATTAGTTGCCTCCTCTATTAAAGCAGTATGGTCGATAATTGGAATGCTTTTGTCTAGTGGTCTGACAAGCCTCTCTTCGAGTCATATATGGGCGGTCTAGCTCTCTGCTCAGCCCAGCAGTGGCAAATAATTTAAACTGAGATAGTATTGTTCTAGTATTGTGGAGCAAGGGCAGTTCAAGGAAAGTGAGACTGCATGGCTACCTGCTGGTGTGTAGTAAAATAAGATGGACATGATACTGAGTTGGGAGTACAATTAAATCTATTTTGCACCAATGTGTTGCTGGACAGATGAGTTTCCACATGGCAGAGCTTTATGATCTTTAAGGTAGACTGAACTAATAGATTGGTGTGGTGCGCACTGAAGTTACCAAGGATGAGAAAGCAGGCAGTAGTACATTTGAACTACAGGTTTCTCATATGCTCCACGTCATGCTGAGTTTTTATAGCTCCTGGCTTTCAAAAAGCCTGTTTCAAAGAGGTTTGCGCTAGACTGGGCATGCAGTTTTGCTCTGCAGATATTGTCGCTACCGATTTAGTGGAATGCAATTAGGAAGCCTAAATTAAGTGGTAATGGAGAACCAGCTCTTGAAACTGGGGTTTCCACGGCAACCACTGCTTACAATACAGCCTTCAGTTAGTTTTCCCACTTTATCTGCAAAATGCACAATTGAGCTTTAAAACAGCTCCGCGCTGAAAAACGCACTGTAAACAACTGTTTGCAATGAGTTTTACACTGTCTTTAAATACAACAAACTATCACATAAAATTTACTTGTCCACACTAATAAAGCAAAATCTGACTTGCCGATCAGTGAGTGATTTTTAAAATGTATTATTCCTTTCCCAGTAGGGGTTTGTTTTTAGGGGAAGATGTCACGAGTCATTAGGTCTCTTAACTTTGGTCATTCTTGCTCCATTTTCTGTTCCCCTGACAATCTGTAGCGCTTATCCCATCTCATGTAAAAATGCATTTTTTATTTCAGCAAACAGAGACATGCCTTAAACACATGATGCGTTCTCTATCAGGATTTTGTTTTTTCTTCTGGTTGTGAGAGCACCTTGCAGATATTTCTTTAGAGTTCCTTTTTGTCATGGGTCATAGACTTGTAAGACTTTCATATTTATTGATTTGTATTCATCTCCTTTCAGATCGCTAGTCTCCAGAGTCTTTCAAATCTCATATTCCATAGTTCTACACATCCAAGAGTTAACCAAGCAGGAACTTCTGTGCCAACTTATGTAAACAAGACAGAGTTCAAAGACAATATGGAAATAGGTGTAGTATTAACAAATAATAAACAGGTATGCTTTAAAACACATAACCACTGATTTTGTGAAATCCATTTTATTTCCTGCTTGATAGTTCATAGGTAGATTTTCATCATTAAAGGGTTGCCATTTTTGTTTAAGTGCATCATAAATACATACACACTCATAACATAGATTCATAGTGTGATGTACACATTTTTTCAGTGGAAAACACCAAACTGGCTTCTGCCAAGAGGAGGAGATAATGGAATCAAATTTGGGGCCTCCTAGCTATAACACTCTGTTTAATTGCCAGTCTTAACGGGATGAGCACTGGAACATGCCTGGACAGATTCTGGCAGCTGGTGGGAACTTATGAATCCTCAGTTGCACAGAAGGGAACGTTCCCAGCAGTTTGTGCTCTCTCAAGGTTGTCATATTATACGTGTGCTGTTTTCTCTGTGAGAATCTGCAGGGGAAAAGACAGAAAGTCTGCCTGTGTCATAGTACCTCCCATTTATTTAGCGTTTGGTGAATAAGCAGGATTTTAGGTCCCATGGTCTACTCTGAACCCTCTGAACCTTTATTTGATTGGTTGACTGCAGACATCATGCCAGGTAAGGAAAGTCCCTTCCCAAAGCCTGTGCTTTTAGTTGTGTGACATATTTGAATTCTGATTTATTGAAAAATGCTCCTTTTAACTCTAATTCCTTGCTTCACAGAAATCTCCATTTGTAGCACTACTCGGGGATACTTTGATTTCCACATTATGAGTATAAAGTGTTGAAGAAAAACAAAGAATCATATTGTTTTAAATTAGTGAATAGTTGAATAAGTCTAGGATATTTGGGGTTTTATTGTTTTGTTTTGGTTTTTTGTTTGTTTTGGAGGCACACCCAGAGATGCTCAGGGATTACTCCTGGCTCTGTACTCAGGAATTACTCCTGGTGGCACTCAGGGGATCATTTGAAATGTCAGAATTGAACGCAGGTCAACCTTGTGCAAGACAAATGCCTCACCTGCTGTACTATCGCTTCAACCTCAAGGCTAGGGTATCTTAATAAATGTTCTCATTGCCTGTCTTGACGTCTCTGTAAACTCAGCCAATGCTTTATTATAGTTCTTTTTTATAAAAATATATCCCTTTTCAACTTGAGAACTTTAACTCAAGAACTTTAACTTGAAAAAATTATATGCATCCTTTTTTTTGAATTACAAAGTGAAGAGATTTTAACCACCTAACTAGTGTTAAAGCAATTCTGTGACTTGAAATTGAGAGATAGAGAAGCAAAAGCAGCACCATGACAGGCTCATTAAGAAGCCAGAAGAAGCTAGGCATAGGTTTCGGTTCCAGAATTCCTTGAATTGAGCACACATACCTGGCATTGAATCATGATTTCCCCAAAGTGAGATAGCTATGGTGAGGTCAACTAAGGGTTACCAATGACATGGAGGTAGAGAAGACCCCTCTATAACCCTTATATAACCCTTATGTTACATAAGGTTACATATGCAACCATTATGTAACTTCAACTTATAACCAATCAGCTTAATATGAGTAGTGGAAAGCCCTTCAGACTGCGACCAAAAGAGTGGTCCTCAGAAAGTTCCTGTTATATTATGTTATGGTATAAAAGCCCTTCACTTTTGAGAGTCAGGGCTGCTCATTCTAAGAAGGCTGCCACTATGTTGGTGAGCTGGACGAGGGCCTTAGCTCAAGCTAGCCAAGAAAGACCCTTTGCTTATTGCATTGCAACTTATCTTCTTGTGATGCTTCTGGGGAGAACTCTTGTAGGATGACATTGCTTTGTCCTTTCTCCCTTTCTCCACAAGGAGCTCAGTTTATTAGGTTACACTCATCACAGTGCTCCTGAGGCACTTCCATTCCATTGTGTTTTTCTGTAAATTCTTCCCTATGCTCTCCTCCCCAACCAGTTAGTCAGCTTTCCCCCTAATCAGACTCTGTTAACTAGTAAGGTTAGATTCCTCAGAAATCTATGATTTTATATGTATGAGTGAAATATTGCCTTTCTTCTCTCCTTATGCCTTATGGAACAGTTTACTTTAAAGCAACGCCTTTTCTGTATAAATACAGGAAGGCCGTTAACATTATGCTTTGTAACTTAGGATCTAATTGGCTTTGAATATTATTCACTCCCGGCCATCTGCTTTCCCAACTTAAGCCTCAGTTGCCCTTAGTCTCTAACACCCCAAAATCAGGGTCCCGACAAGGGACTGAATGGACCCAGGGCAAGCAGTGAACTACCCTGGCATCAAGAGGGGCCAGGCCAAAGTGCCACGATTCTTAACTATAAGTTAAGAGATTGATCATAGACAAATGCTGTCATGATCCAAAAGTAACGATGAGACTAGGATCCTGGTAGGGGTAGGAAAGACTGTCTGTCTGAGCACTGTAGTCTGAGATAGAGATGGCCCTAGGAGGGCAATTCTATAAGTTTAAGGTATTTCTTACTGTATACATACAAAATGATTTATATTATATATGTTTATATGTTTGTTGGACAAGGAAAGTTGAGAAACACACGCAGGGGATTCTGCTCTAGGGTGGGTTGATCTGATAATGACAACCTGTATTAGAAGCAGCTTTCCCCAGGGAAAGAATTCTATCCCTATTAATTGTGACCACACCTATGTGTAATTATTACCCCAACCCCTCATGCTTTGGGATTTAACTGTACTGTAAGAGTGGGCTGGGGGATCAGAAGGAGGATCAGAATCAAGACTCCAAAGAAGGAGGATGAAGGGAGATCAAGAATAATGAAGTAGCATGGGGGAGAAAGAAGCAGAGAAGGCAGAGGACAGAGACAGGAGTGGATGGAGAGAGGATTGGAATAAACTGCAACTAAGACCAACTTGCCTGGCCCTCGTTTCCTTCCTTCGGCTGCCCATCACCATCGACCTCCCTGGGGTGGAGGAAGCAGGGTGAGACTACCGAACGCTGGCGGTGGGACAGATAGACCACTGCTGCTCCTATGTGCCCTTTTTGAGTTTATACAATCTCTACTTGCTTGAATAAAATAAAATGTTAATTCAGTGAGTCCTAAATTTAAATCTTCTAGGAGAAGTATTCTGGATTAGTTAAAGCATGATATTTCAACATGGCTAGCATTTTATCCAAAATTATGCAAAGATTCATGAAAATTGTCTTATTCTGGCAACATTGTGCTATTGTTGTGTGTACCCTCAATTCTATTTGAAAAATCTTGGGGGCAGAGAAGGTGCTAGTATAAGAAAATATCCTAGCATTCTCCAAAACTACATCTTGTGAAGGCTACGTCTTTGAACTAAACATATGTTCAACCATTGACCCTGTCCAGAGATCAAAGTTTAATTCAAACCACTCATAGTATGGCAGCCATGGTCGGAGAAAATAGAACAGATTCAGAAGTGGTATTTTCCTGTAGACGTTTCCTGTGCAGTATAGGAATAACTCCATTCAACATGGCAATGGAGGGACAGTAATTAATGAAGACAGACAAACTTCCTGTGTCTACCCTGGGTGTGTGTCTTCTGCACAGGACAGCAACAATAAGCATTAAACTCTTGATTGGTTTCCTGCTTCGAAAGCCCATGCCCTTAAAAGAAAGAAATATATCACCACCAAATTCTTATAAAGTTACAGTTAATCCCTTAACACATTTCATTTCCTTCTCCTTAATGTGTAATTTCAGGTATCATCTACAGAGCACATAAGTCACGTTCCAAATAGAATTAAAAGAAAATTAACTTGGGATATCGACTGGAAGTATTTTGCCTTCTATGGCATCTTACTGACTCCTTGTCAAGCTGAGTAATGAGAATATTATTAATCCAGCTCTATTTTTTAAACTTTATTTTTTGTCTCATATTTATCTATTGAATAACTGTGAGAAAAGTTACAAAGCTTTCAGGTTTAAGTCTCTGTCATACAATGATCCCTTTCCCTTCACCAGTACTTATTTTTCACCAGTAAGAACCCCAATATACCCCCCTCCCACCCATCCCAATGCCTGTGAGGCAGATGATTTCTACTTAACTCTTCTCTACATTGATTACATTCGTTATTTTGACAAAAGATGCACCATTATTGTTTAGAATTTCCCCTCCAACAACCAGAATTGCTGAAAAGGCATTGTGAAATACTTTGTCTTCTATAGCTGGTTATGAGAATCATATAATGTCGCGTGGCCGCTAATGTGGCCATGCGGATTTTGAATTTCTGCAAAGAGCCAGATAATTACAAGATTGGTTTCTGTGTGTCTAGTGTTATGGCTATGCTAGAGAGCCGCTAGTGAGGGCAACTTGTGACCTCGGTAGGGCATGAAGGACGAGCCAGTACTGACCCCTACCCATGAGACCGCCATTGCCCCATCACCGTCGGCTCATACCTGGCTTTCCCATAAGCTCTGGGGTGATGGCCACCTTGCTGCCGGGGTGGGAAAAGGCAGAAGGGAGTAACACCTTTTCCGTCCCTGGGAGGCATGTCACCGTAGTTTAACGCATGGTCCATTTACTTTTCTGGTGCAAGCTGCCGGGCTCTGGACTAAGTCCTTTTGCCTCTGGAGCCATGGCCGTGCCAGAGAGCCACTTGTGGGGAGCAACTTGTGACCTTGGTAGGGTGTGAAGAACGAATAGGTACCGCCCCCCTTCCCATGAGACCACTGTTGCCCTGTCACCGCTGGCTCACACCTGGCTTTCCTATAAGCTCTGAGGCAATGGCCACCTTGCTGCCAGGGGAAAAAGGCAGAAGGGAGCAACACCCTTTCCCTCCCAGGAAGGCATGGCACCATAGTCTAACACATGATCCATTCCCTTTTCTGCCGCAAGCTGCTGGGCTCTGGATTAAGTCCTTTTGCCTCTGGAGCCATGGCCGTGCCGGAATGTCACTTGTGGGGGGCAACTCGTGACCTCAGTAGGGCATGAAGGACGAGCCAGTAGTGTCCCCCTTCCCATGAGACTGCAGTTGCCCCATCACTGTGGGCTCATACCTGGCTTTCCAATAAGCTCTGAGGCGGCAACCACCTTGTATGCTGTCCAGATGCATTTCTACCAAAAGCCACTGGTTTTCGAGATTTGTTTCTGAGTCTCTGGGATCATGGCTGTTAATCAGCTTGATCAGGAACCAGATAGACCGCCTGTAGGCGTTGACTCAGGGTCTCGTTGGGATGGGGAGGAAAGGGCCGGTTCCACCCCATCTGGTGAGGTCCTGCATGTCTCATCACTGCAGGCCCAAATCTGACTGTCCATTGGCCTCTGGAGGATGGCAGTCACTGGGCTGTCAAGGGAAACAGGCCAAGGCACGAAACCTATTCCCACCTGGAGTGGTCCAGCATCAATAACCTACTGCAGGAATAAGACGCATTTCTACCAAAAACCTTTGGGTTCTGAGATTTGTTTCTGAGTGTCTGGGATCATGGCCGTTAAGCAGTTTGATCAGGAACCAGAGAGGACATGCATCCAATTATATAGCTGAGCCTGAGGTGGTTTGTGGGTGTGTCTCCCACATACCTAACTTTTGGCCGTTTACTTTCTTGGTAAACTTTGCCCCAAGTTTTTGGGGTCTGGCCAAAGGCACAGCAGCAATTGTGGGATATCTGAAAGTCTGACAGTGCCATCAGGCTGCCTACGCATTCTCCTCACAGGCATAGATTGACCTGCTGGCAGCACCATACCCCCTTATTTTTCAACTTTAACTCACAGTTTATATTTGGGTTCCAACTGGTGCTGTTTTAATTACAGGAATGAAAATTCCATGTTTCATTCTGTGGGCAGCACATTTGAAAGTGTGGTAGGAAGTTCTTTTGGATCTTTGCAGATCATCTCAGTTTTCAGAACAAAATGCATGTGTCATCTTTTATTGATTATATGGGTAGACTTTCTCAAGAAACTGTGGTCCAATATGGTGTCAAATGATTTATCTTTTTGTTTCCAGTTGGAAGAAAGGGAAGGTGGAGATAGAGCAGATATGTCATGTTTTTTTCTTAAGCAATGTTAGTTTAAAATATGTGAAGGCAAAAGTCAGATCAAAGTGAATTAAAGACCTTAATATCAGACCTGAATCCATAAGGTCACGTCATTATCACTGTCACTGTCCTCCCATTGTTCATCAATTTGCTCGAGCCGACCCAGTAACGTCTCCAGTGTGACACTTGTTAATGTGTTTGGCATATCAAATACGTCATGGATAGCTTGCCAGGCTTTGCCGTGCGGGAGAGATACTCTTGGTAGCTTCCCAGCCTCTCTGAGAGGGGCAGAGGAATCAAAGCTGGATCGGCTGAGTAGGCCATGTGCAAGGCAAATGCCCTACCGGCTGTGTTATTGCTCCAGCCAAAATCCAGAAGGTACATCGAAGAAAATGTAGGCAGAACCCTCCTGATATTGAAGCTAAAAGCATCTTTAAGGATGAAATGCCGCTGACCGAGCAAGTGGAAACAAACATAAACAAATGGGGCTATATTAAACTAAGAAGATCCTGCACCTCAAAAGAAACAGTGGCTAAAATACAGAGAGAGATGACAGAACGGGAAGGAATGTTTACCCAACACTTATCTGATAAGGGGTTAGTATCTAGGATATACAAGACACTAGTAGAACTTTACAAGAAAAAAACTTCCAACCCCATCAAAAAATAGGGAGAAGAAATGAACAGAAGCTTCCTTAAAAAAGAAATACAAATGGCCAAAGGGCACATGAAAAAATGCTCTACATTGCTAATCATCAGGGAGATGCAAATCAAAACAACAATGAGATAACATCTCATACCCGAAGACTGGCACACATCAAAAAGAACAAGAACAAACAGTGCTGGCGCAGATGTGGGGAGAAAGGGACTCTCTATCATTGTTAGTGGTAATGCTGACTGGTCCAGACTTACTGGAAAACAATATGAGCATTCTTTAATAAATTAGAAATTGAGCTTCCATATGATCCCACAATACCACTTCTGGAAATATATCCCGAAGGTGCAAAAAAGCACAGTAGAAGTAACATCTGCACCGGTATGTTCATTGTAGCACTGTTCACAAAGGCCAGAATCTGGAAACATCCCAAGTGCCCAAGAAGAGACAACTGACTAAAGAAACTTTGGTACATCTACACAATGGAATACTATGCAGCTGTTAGGAGATATGAAGTCATAAAATTTGCTTATAAATGGATGGACATAGAAAGTATCATGCTAAATGAAGTGAGTCAGAAATAGAGGGACAGACATAAAAGGACTGCACTCATTTGTGGAATATAAAATAACATAATATGAGACTGACGAGACTGACACCCAAGGACATTAGATACAAAGGCCAGGAATATTGCTCCATAGTTGAAAGCCTGCCTCATGAACTGAGGGAGAAGGCAACTGAAATAGATAAGGGATCACTAAGTCAATGATGGTTGGAGAGATTGTTCGGGAGGGAGATGTGTGCTGAAGGTAGATAAAGGACCAAACATGATAGCCATTTAGTTTTATATTGCAAACCATAATTCCCAAAGTAGAGAGAGTATGGGGGAAATTTTCTGCCATAGAGGCAGGGGGAGGGTTGAGATGGGGGGGCATACTTGGGACATTGATGGTGGAAAAAATGCACTGGTGGAGGGATGGGTGTTCGATCATTGTATGACTGAAACTCAAACATGAATGCTTTGTAACTGTATCACACAGTTATTCAATAAAAATAAATAATTAAATAAAATATGTGAAGGAAAAAGGTTCAAGTGGATTAAAATACTGTCTGCCATGGACCTTAAAATTGAAATAAATGTGGTCTCAGTAAGAGAAGATGATTTTTGTTTTGATTACACAGAACTGCCTTTGCAGTTCTTTTGTTTCAGGTGAAATAAACATCTTTAAAATAAGCACAGTGAATCTGTTTCTAAGCATGGTGCATTGTAATTGTAATTAGCTCTTCCTCCTTATGAGGTGCCGATTATGTCTAATTACTTTGAGCTAAACTGGTTTCCTATTTTTGTGAAAAGTCTCACAATATATCTTTACAATCATAAAGACAGTCATTTGCTTATACTAAGGACTTCATATAAGCAACTGACCTTTTCATTTGATGGAAAAAAAATAAAAGATGAATATCATTACAGATTTCCCTTTAACCCCAACAACCATGTATACTGAAGAATCAATGCCTGACTGAATGGGTGATATTTGGCAATGAAACCATGCCTTTACAGAATTTTTCTTGACTAGGAAGCTGGTAATACCATAGGAATAGATGGTTGAAATGTTTTTATTACTGCTTAAACCATAAAATTCTTTTTGGACCTGTATGTTGCCTCCTGCTCACAAGGTAATCAACGATGAGAAATTCTTCAATAGACAGATTGCCCAAGATCTATAGGGGTACTGATAGCATTGGGATTGGAATAAAGGACATCAGATTTCATTTCAATAGCATCAGAGAATAAAGAAACCAAACAGCAACAGCTTTAGAAGTTTCTTTTTCTAAGAAATTTATGCTCTAGAAAAAGAATTCATAGCATCTTGTTTTGCTTAAAAATCATGGATATTCCATGGTGGTGGAAAATGGGCACTGGTGGAGGGATGGGTATCTGATCATTGTATAATCGAAACCCAAGCACAAAAATTGTAAATCTACAACTGTACCTCATGGTGTTTCACTAATAAAAAAAAATTTTAAAAAATCATGGATATTTTATATCTACTTTCCATATATACTACATTTTCAATCATTTTCATTTTGATTGAACATAGTATAAGATAGGACTTGGAAGTCTATGGATGACTCTTAATACCAAATATATCCACTAACACAATTAAAACTAAAATAAATTTTTAAAAAGATAGTAGACATAAAGGACTAATCTTCTACCTGGAGGAAAAGTATAATTTTAGAGTATTAACAGAATAGCTACAATTAGCTCTATCCATAAAATTTTATACTTTAAGAGTTCTAAAAATAATTTGACATTCTGATTAAATTGAAGTATGTCAATTTATAACTAATATTGTTTTCATATCCTCGATTTGTTTTCATATCTTCGATAGCCATGTCCACTTGCTGACATACCAAATTCCACAGGATGGATATGTCGTTCCCAACATTCTCCCTTCCGAAATCCGACACGCCATTTCATCGGTAAAGAAACAAACAGCACCTGGCCCAGACAAGGTCAGACCTGAACACCTGAAGAACCTGCCATCAGTACTCATCAATACACTGGCTCGGCTCTTCACTCGCTACCTGTCTGAATGCAAGGTTCCGTCCCAATGGAAAACCAGCAGGACCGTACTACTGTTCAAGAAGGGAGACATCCATGACATTGGCAACTGTAGCCCAATCTGCCTATTGTCTGTCATCTACAAGTTGTTCACTCGAGTCATCCTAAATAGGATTGGCAGAACACTAGATGAAGGACAACAATGCGAGCAAGCCGGGTTCTGCAAAGGATTCAGCACCATCGACCATATCCACACAATAACCAAACTCATTGAGGTTTCTCCAGAGTTCAAGATGCCGCTCTGTTTAACGTTCATTGATTTAAAGAAGGCCTTTGATTCTGTTGAGACGGAAGCGGTCATTGAAGCCCTAGCCAATCAGGGCATTCAAGCCCAATACATCAAGATCCTCTGTGAGCTGTATTGCGGATTCATTACCAGGATCTCACCATTCTACAAAGAAGTGATCGTTGATGTCAAGAGAGGTGTTTGGCAGGGTGATACCATTTCACCGAAACTCTTCAGTGCCACCCTCGAGAACATCATGTGACGACTGGAATGGAAAGGAATGGGAGTGAAGATAGATGGTCGGCAAATACACCACCTCCGCTTTGCTGATGACATTGTTTTAATAACACCAAACATCAGCCAAGCGGCACAAATGCTGGCTGACTTTGACCGTGAGTGTGGAAAGGTAAGACTACAGCTGAATCTTACGAAGACAATGTTTATGAGAAATAGCCTTGTTCCTGATGCCCCATTTGCTCTCAACGGAGCGACCATCTCCGAATGCAACAGCTATGTGTACCTAGGTCGAGAAGTCAACATGACAAATGATCTGGCACCCGAGCTGCGCAGGAGGAAGAGAGCGGCTTGGAACGCCTTCAAGAATGTTGAAGAAATAGCTAAGAGGACGAAGAACCTCCGGCTCCGGGCACATCTCTTTGATTCCACTGTTCTTCCTGCATTAACATATGCCTCAGAGACCTGGGCCCTACGCAAACAGGATGAGAACGCTATTCAGGTCTCCCAAAGAAGAATAGAAAGAGCTATGCTTGGAATATCACATTTCACTCAAATGAGAGAAAAAATCCAGAGTTCTGACATCCGTCGAGGATCAAGAATCAGGGACGCTGTCTCATTTGCCAAGGTGTCGAAAATCAGATGGGCTGGTCACGTAATGAGATTTAAAGATGACCGCTGGACTAGAGCTGTTACTGACTGGATTCCACGGGATGTCAAAAGACTGCGGGCCGCCCACCTACAAGATGGTCAGACTTCTTCGTGAAGATCATGAACGATCGGTTTGAGGCTCTTCATGTTCCCAGAGCGAACAGATGCCATTGGGCTACACTAGCACGTGACAGGGACAGATGGAGACGTTACTGGCGCCCGCTCGAGAAAATCGACGATGGGAAGTTAAGTGATTAGTGATCCTCGATTTTTGGACAAGCTTTTGGTTACAGTAGCATCACCATTCCTCCTCATCAGTCCTCAGCAAAAACTGAACATGTGGTTGGTAATAATTTCATTATCTTTGTTATAAGTACAAGTTTGACTAAAATTCCTTAATACTTTTGACTTGAGTCAAACAAGTTGTGATTGTATTCTAAATCGAAATAGTTCTATTGGTTTTTCAACTAGAGCATAGTAAGAACCAGTGAAAATATTTTTGTCACTAAAACTATATAAACAAATTTTCTAGATGTTTTCCTAAAGTACCATGTCAGGCAAATTAGATTTGTCCTTGTGAAAAGTGCCAAATATTCACACATTTGTATGTCTTATTTATTGATTTATATCAATGTACACATATTGATTTTTCTGAGCATAATCATTTATAAAACTATGGCTTTCTAGAATACACTTGATGATAAGTATTCTCTGCATTTAATTTAAAGAAAATTAAAATAGTTCAGTAGTTATTGTTGACACTTTTTGCTTTCACATTTGCTAAAATAATTCCCTCACTGTAGGATAACACTGTTTTGTCCTTCCTCGGATAGCTTACGTTTATCAGGTCACACCCATCCCAGGGCACTGAACTTG
Source organism: Sorex fumeus (assembly GCF_029834395.1). Classification (NCBI taxonomy): domain Eukaryota; kingdom Metazoa; phylum Chordata; class Mammalia; order Eulipotyphla; family Soricidae; genus Sorex; species Sorex fumeus. The sequence continues at coordinate 63,757,628 of NW_026606063.1, read as the reverse complement.
TATTATAAGTTAATATTGCCTTTCTCCTCTCCTTATATCTTTTGAAGAGTTTACCTTAAAGCAATGTCCTTTCTGTATGGGCACAGGATGACAGTAAATATTATGCTTTGTAACTTGGGAGTTGATTGACTCCAAATAATATTTACTCTTGAGCATCTGCTTTCTTGACTCAGTTGCCCTTAGTTCCTAACACCCCAAAAGCAGGGTCCCGATGAGGGACTGAATGGACCCAGGGAAAGCTGTGAGCTACCCTGGCATCGAAATGGGCCAGGTCAAAGCGCCACAATACTCATGAGGACATGATCATTGACAAATGCTGTCACGATCCAAAAGTAATGACGAGACTAGGACCCTGCTGGGGCTAGGAAGATTAACCTGGCCTGAGGACTGCGGAATGTATAGTGAGATGTTCTCAGGAAGAAAAAAAACTAAGTTTATATCTCTTACTGTGCTCATACTGAATGACATTGCTAGAAATATTAGAAGTAGATTTATTACAACTATTTAAGTAGAACACTAACTGAGAGAAGAACACCCTTGTTGGAATCCCACCCTTGAGCAGATCTCCTAGTAATCTGGAGTAATCTCTTTAGATGAGATATTATCCTTGAGTTAATCTCCTGGAAGAGCGGTCTTACCTCTCTTTGTTGATTTGTTAATGTTCAACCCACCTTTGTGTCACTGCCTTATGCGATTGCTATATAAACTAAGACTGTAGACCAAGGAGGGGGAGATCCAGAGTTAGAGCGAGAGGGGCTCAAGCTTGAGAGAGAGAACAACCGTCCTAATCCAGGCCACACACAGGGTTCAAGAGCACCCAACACAGACAGTGAGAAAGAGCCATCCAGAAAGCCTGCGAACACAAAACCTTCAGCGTGCTAAGATTTTACACTTCTCAGCCATATTGTGAGCCTTTTGAAAACAGGAGTTATTATTTAACTTTACATAATCAAAATCCTAAAAGAGCACCTAAAGGAATGTTGAGCCTTAGAGAAATGTAGATATCACTGGAGTGGATAAAAAATTGTTGGTTTTCTATCTAGTCCAATATCTACTACAAACAGGATGAAAGATATTTCTAGACCACTGAGGCAAGAAGATTAACATGAAATGTTTTAAATATGAATCAATTTAAGAGCTAAATATAATTTTCAGACAGTCCCTTGATCACTTGATCACTTGACATCCCATTATCAATTTGCTCAAGTGGGCACCAGTAATGTCTCCATTCATCCCGGTCATGTGCAAGGATAGCCCAATGGTGTCTGCTCACTCCAGGACATTAAGAGCCTCAAACTGATGGTTCAGGGTCTTGACAAAGACGTCTGACTACGCGATCTTTTGACGACCACAAAAATCTTTTGATGTCCTGTGGAATCCAGTCGATAATGGCTCTAGTCCAGTGGTCGTCTCCAACTTGCATTAAATATCCAGCCCATCTGATTTTCGATGCATTGGCAAACGAGATAGCATCCCTTATTCTCAATTATCGACAGAGATCTGAACTCCAGATTCTCTCTCTCACTTGAGTGAAGCGTGATACTCCAAGCATAGCTCCTTCAATTCCTCTTTGGGTGACCCAAATAGCATTCTCATCCTGTTTTCATAGGGCCCAGGTCCCAGAGGCATATTTTAATACAGGAAGAATGATGGAGTCGAAGAGATGTGCTCAGAGCCGGAGGTTCTTCCTACTCTTAGTTATTTCTTTGATGATCTCTTTCTCCTGCGCAACTCAGGTGCCAGGTCATTTGTTATGTTGAGTTCTCGACCTAGGTACACAAATCTGTTGCATTCGGAGATATTCATTCCATTGAGAGTGAATGAAGCAACAGGAATGAGTCTGTTTCTCATAAACATTGTCTTTGTGAGATTCAGCTATAGTTCAACCTTTCCACACTCATGGTAGAAGTTGTACAGCATTTGTGCTGCTTGGCTGAAGTTTGGTGTTATTAGAACGATGTCATCAGCGAAGCAGAGGTGGTGTAGTTGCTGATTGTCTATCTTCACTCCCATTCCTTCTCATTCCAGTCATTGCATGATGTTCTTGAGGGTGGCACTGAAGAGTTTCGGTGAAATGGTATCACCCTGCACTGAAGAGTTTCGGTGAAATGGTATCACCCTGCCAAACCCCTCTCTTGACATCGATGATCACTTCTTTGTAGAATGGTGGGATCCTGCTAGTGAATTCGTAATACAGCTCATAGAGGATCCTTATGTATTGAGTTTGAATGCCCTATTTGGCTAGGGTTTCGATGACCGCTTCAGTCTCAACAGAATCAAAGGCCTTCTTTAAATCAATGAACATTAGACAAAGCGGCATCTTGAATTCCCAAGAAACCTCAATGAACTTGGTTACTGTGTGGATATGGTCAATCATGCTGAATCCTTTTCGGAACCCAACTTGCTCACATGGTTGTCCTTCATCTAGTGTTCTGCCAATCCTATTCAGATGACTGTAGTGAACAGCTTATAGACAACAGATAACAGGCAGATCAGGCAATAGTTGCCGATGTCATGGATGTCTCCCTTCTTGACAGTAGAAGAGTTCTGCTAGTTTTCCATTGGAATGAAACCTTACATTCAGAAAGGTAGCATGTGAAGAGCCAAGCCAGAGTATTGATGAGGACTGATGGCAGGTTCTTCAGGTGTTCAGGTCTGACCTTGTCTGGGCCGGATGCTGTTTGCTTCTTCACCGACAAAAGGGTGTGTTGAATTTCGGAAGGGAGAATGTTGGGGATGACATATCCATCCTGAGGAATTTGGTATGTGGGCAGGTAGACATGGCTATCAAAGAGATCTGAGTAGAAGTTATGGATAATCTTCTCCATTGCCCTTCTGGAAGATGTGATAGATCTATCAGGATGTCGGAGGGAGGCCATCTTGGTCTTGTAGTTGGCAAAGATAGGCGGGCATTGCGAATGCTTTCCCCAGCTTCTGCCACATTGGCCAGCACTGCTGCTCTTCTCTCTTTGAGATCTTCCTTGATCGCTTCTCCGCACTGCTTTGCAAGCTCAGACATTTACATGCAGTTGCCTGAGGTTCGCGTCAAGCCATGTTGGCAAATGACCTCAAGAGTTTTCAAAGACAGGTGTCTTTTTGTGGCTATCTCTCTCTCGGGTTCCTCAAACCATCATGGAGGTGCTGAACCAGTCCATCGTCTTCTTCGTCAATGTTGTCAACGACGGTATCTTCCCATGTTGCCTCAATAGTGCCAAAGAACTCCCAGTTGGTGGTCATTCTGGGAGTTCTCTTCTTAAACTTTGCAGCCCTTTCTCCCTACTCTGTGAAGTAGAATTTTGCATGAAGGAGATGGTGGTCCAATCCCATTTGGAATTTTGGGACAACAGTGACATTTGTCAGGCAAAACCATCTATTTAATATGATATGGTCAATTTTGTTGTGGAACCATCCACCAGGAAACTCCCATGTCCAATGTTTAGATTCAGCCTTCTGGAATTGTGTGTTACCATGGATGGTCTTGGTTAACATGTTGAACTCAGACCGTCTCTCACCCTGTTTGTTCCATTCTAGGCCATGTGTCCCAATGTGAAGTTCTTTGGCTGATCTTCTAGGTCCTACCATGGCATTAAAATCACCGACAATGATCTTGTAGAAGGTGTGGTCTTATTTATAGAACTTCTCCAGCTCCATGTATAATTTCTTAATTTCTTCTTCATTGTAGTTGGATGTTTGTGCGTAGATGACGAAGATAGAAACTGACGGCAGTGTGCCACATCTATTCAAGTGTAAGCATCCAATTCGGGATGTTAGGCATTCACTCATAGCCAAGTTCGTGTTGACAAAGACACTGACACCACTGAAGCCTCTTTTGTCACATGTTCCAAGGAAGAGTTCCTCTCCAGTGTCGAAAATGGCGTGATGTGGTTGATGCCTTCTCATCTCAGTCAGACCAATGAGATGTCATACTTTATCTTTCACACGCTTGCACCGTCCGGTCCTCAATGAATGTATCCAATGCCAGGGTAGGTGCATTGAAAGTACAGACAGTCATTTTAGTACTTCTTCATTTTGGCAGCCTAGTTTGGCCTTGAGATTTTATCAGCCTCTCCTTCCTCATCCTTAACACTGCCATATTGATGGCTCTTTCAGGGTCAAGGGAATGAGACCCATTGTATTTGCTGTTTTTGGCATATCGAATACGCCACGGATAGCTTGCCAGGCTCTGCCATGATACTCTCAGTACCTTGCCAGGCTCTCTGAGAGGGATAAAGAGGTCAACCTCTAATCACCCTTGCAGGTGTTCCCCTCGTTCAAATTATGTTTGAACCCCATCAAATATGGTGCAGTAATCTTGGAAGTTGGGTGTTAGGTGTCTTATGATATGTCCAGAAAGCGGACTGGAGCATGGCAGTGGCTGGGTAGTGGAGGTAGTGGAGGTAGTGGAGGTCTGCCAATGAAGTATTTATCTGGTACTGGCAGGGTGGGGTTTCTGGGTGTGATCCTAGGACACTGGAGATTGGTGGAAGCAGGCACAGGATCTCTGTTTCCGGATCCCGTTGAGCCTGGGGTCTAAGGTCACAAAGTTTCGCTTACCTGGTTCTGTGGGACTTCACCCATGTGTGAGTCTTGACTTGAGCTTCCAGAAAGCGGCCTGGAGTGTGGTGGTGACTGGGTAGTGGAGGTATGCAGACAGTCCTTTATAAATGAATATTATTGAGATTCACAAATGAATCTCAGAAGAAAACAACATGCTGCAGAGATGTCTCCCCACCCTGTGCAATGCTGATTTCATCTGGGCTCCTTGAAGGAGGCAGGTGTGTCCCTCTGCCTGCCCCAAAAGAACCCCAACAGCCACAAACCTCCAGAACCAATTGTCACCATGCTCACGGCTGACCTTCACAAGCTCATCCCCAGCCCCCCATGCATGAGAATGAATTCACTGAAAAACCCAGGTATGCAGGACTTGTGACTGAAATCTGTGGATTCTCACGCTATTGGGAATGGTCCCCTCAATCCCTCTCCCCATGCTTTCAGGCTTCTGGCAACCATGCCCACAAACTGCCTCTGGGAGCCATTTAAGCACATTAAGAGCCATGATCCAGAGACTCACACATGAAACTCAGAAGTGAGCAACACTCACCAGAAATGCCTCCAAAATCACCATCCAACTGGTGATTTAACTCCAGCTCTAGTACCCTATTTAAAATTTTAGAATTCTAGGAGCACACAACCACAAAAGCAGCCATGCGACATTTCATACGTTATGCCACTGATATACCAAGAGTAGCACATCACATTTGATGGGGTGTAAGGTAGAAGACAACCAATCTTGATCAAAGATATATAACCCTTACACAAGGGCTTTATGGCTCTAAGATGAGATACAAAAATTTTCACACACGTTCCTCTAAGAAAATCTTTTTTGATCATTTTTATTCAATTATTCATAACAAGCAACACAAAATAAATTATTTAGCATCTTCTCTTGGGTCAGGGTTGGGTGGGGGTGAGAATTTCAGAAATAATGGTGTGGGAAGATGTAATGGTGGTAAGATTGGTGTTGAAATATTGAATATAATCAATTATTGTGAACAACTTTATGAAAATAAAATTTAAAATAAAGAATATTAATTTAAAAATTAATGAATATTATTTACCAAAAAGATGTTTAGGTGTAAAGCTGATGAGGCAAAAGAGAATTCTTTTTAAACATTGCAGTTCATAACTCAGGAAAAGTTACTTACATTTTAAATCTTTGTTGTTTCTTTTTCATTGAAGAAGGTAAGTCTCCTCAGGATTGATTATGAAGATTTAAAAGCATTGGACCACGGACAGTACTCAGAGAATCATATATATGTATATATATATGCATATATATAATCATTTATATGTATATATATATGGATATGTATGTATATGTGGTCTGATTTTTGTCCTCTGATTTTTAGTGAGTTTTAGTGATTTTAATTTCAGATGTTTGTATGAGAAATCAAGAATCTAATATTTTAGGGACTGGAGCGATAGTACAGCGGGTAGAGCATTTGCCTTGCACGTGGCTGACCCAGGTTCGATTCCCAGCATCCCATATGGTCCCCCAAGCACCGCCAAGAGTAATTCCTGAGTGTATGAGCCTGGAGTGACCTTTGCGCATTGCCGGGTGTGACCCAAAAAGCCAAAAAAAACCCCATATTTTATTAAAATAGTTCTCTTGTGGGTTAGAGTGATAGCACAGTGGGTAAGGCGTTTACCTTACACGTGGTCGACCTGGCTGACTCAGGTTCGATTTCTCCACCCCTCTTGGAGAGCCCGGCAAGCTACCGAGGGTATCTTGCCCACAAAGCAAAGCCTGTGGCAAGCTACCCATGACAAATTCGATATGCCAAATACAGTACAAGAAGTTTCACAATGGAGACGTTACTGGGCCCGCTTGAGCAAATCAATGAACAATGGGAGGACAGTGCTACAGTGCAGTGTAGTTCACTTGTATTTGTAACATAACTTCTGTCCTTTTTAGTATTGGTATTAATTGATCTTTAAAAATCATTTCTGTCATGATTGTCATGACAAAGAAAACCTGCAGTAATAGGGCACATGGGAGAGAAATTGGGGACTTTGGTGGAGGTAATTGTGCACTGGTAAAGGGACAGGTTTTGGAACACTGTGTGACTGCAATTCAATCATGACCAATTTTGTAACTATCTCATGGTGATTCAATTACAATTTTTAAAATTTTTTCTTTTTTTTCTTTTTTTAAATTGAATCATTGTGAAATAGACTAATACAAAGCTGTTCATGATTAGATTTCAGTTACACAGTATTCCAACACCCATCAGTCCACCAATGTACATTTCCCAGCACCAGTGTCTCCAGGTTTCATCCTATCAACCTTCACCCCCTGTTTTTTGAGAAATGTCTTTTTAGTGATTTTAATTTAGTGATTTTAATTTAGTGATTTTAATTTTAATTTTAACTATGGAAGTTTCTTTTCTTTTTTTCTTTTCTTTTCTCTCTCTCTTTCTCTCTTTCTCTTCTTCCCTCTCTCCCTCCCTCTCTCCCCTCTCTCCCTCTTTCTCTCTCCTTCTGGGCATTGTGGTTTTCAATTATGGTATGCAAAGATTATCAAGAAAATCTCTTTACCTACTTTTATCCTTTAGATCTTGTTCAGAGTGATCGTTGCCAGCTATTATTGTCATACTGTCTCTTCTCTATCTTACCTACCCTAGCCCTACACAAATTTGTGGTTAGTTCCAACCATTGACCAGTTCTCCTAACCCATGTTTTCCCTTGATCACTTGATCACTTGATCACTTGACTTCCCGTTAATCGTCGATTTGCTCGAGCTGGCACCAGTAATGTCTCCACTTGTCCCTGTCACGAGATCCTGATGAAGAAGTCTGAACATCTGATAGGTGGGCGGCCATGTGGTCTTTTGACATCCTGCGGAATCCAGTCGGTAACGGCTCTAGTCCAGTGGCTGTCTCTAAATCTCATTATGTGTTCAGTCCATCTGACTTTTGACGCCTTGGCAAAAGAGAAAGCGTCCCTGATTCTTGATTGTTGATGGAGGTCGTAACTCCAGGTTCTTTCTCTCATTTGAGTGAAACGTGATATTCCAAGCATAGCTCTTTCAATTCTTCTTTGGGAGACTTGATTAGCGTTCTCATCCTGTTTGTGTAGGGACCAGGTCTCTGAGGCACATGTTAATGCAGGAAGAACAGTGGAATCGAAGACATGTGCCCAGAGCCGGAGGTTTTCCCTGGCCATGGACATTAGTCATCTACTATAAATATATATGCATATATATGTATAAATATATATACAAAACACAAGTGAATGCAGTCATTCTATGTCTATCCCTCTCCTTCTAACTAAATTCACTCAGCACAATACTCTCAATGTTCATCCATTTATAGGCAAATTTCATGTCTTCATTTTGCCTAACAGCTGCATAGTATTCTATTGTGTATATGCACCATAGTTTCTTTATTCATTCACCTGTTCACGAGCTCTGATGTTGTTTCCAGATTCTCGCTATGGTGAATAGTGCTGCAATGAACATAGGAGTGCAGATGGTGTTTCTTCTGTGTGTTTTTGGGCCCCCAGAGTATATTTTCATAAGTGGTGTTGCTGGGTCAAATGGGAACTCAATTTCTAGTTTTTTGAGAAATGTCCATATTGTTCAGACAGGTAGTGTGTGAAGAGCCGAGCCAGTGTATTGATGAGTACTGATGGCAAGTTCTTCAGGTGTTCAGGTCTGACCTTGTCTGGGCCAGGTGCTGTTCGTTTCTTTACCGACAAAATGGCGTGTCGGATTTCGGAAGGGAGAACGTTGGGAACGACACATCCATCCTGTGGAATTTGGTATGTCAGCAAGTGGACATGGCTATCGAAGAGATTTGAGTAGAAGTCATGGATAATATTCTCCATTGTCGTTCTGGAGGATGTGATGGATCCATCAGGACGTCGGAGGGCAGTCATCTTGGTCTTGTACTTGGTAAAGGACCGGCGGGCGTTACGAATACTTTTCCCGGCTTCTGTGACATCTACCAGCACTTCTGCTCTTCTCTCTTTGAGATCTTCCTTGATCGCATCTCTGCACTGCTTTGTGAGCTCGGACGTTAGCTTGCGGTTGCCTGAGGCATGCGCCAAACCACGCTGGCGAATAAGCTCAAGAGTTTTCGAAGACAGGCGTTTTTTTGTGGCCATCTCTCTCTTGATGTTCCTCGCACATTCATGGAGGTGCTGTACCAGTCGATCGTATTCCTCGTCAATGTTGTCTACAATGGCATCTTCCCATGTTGCCTCAATAGTGACAAAGAGTTCCCAGTTGGTGGTCATTCTGGGATTTCTCTTTTTAAACTTTGCAGCCCTTTCTCCTCACTCTGTGAAGTAGAATTTTGCACAAAGGAGACGGTGGTCCAATCCCATTCAGAATTTTGGGACAATAGCGACATCGGTCAGGCAAAACCATTGATAGAATATGATGTGGTCTATTTCGTTGTGGAATCGTCCACCAGGAGACTCCCATGTCCAACGTTTAGATTCTGCCTTCTGGAACTGTGAGTTACCATGGGTGGTCTTGGTCGACATGATGAACTCAGTCTCTCACCCTGTTCATTCCATTCTAGGCCATGGGTCCCAATGTGAAGTTCTTTAGCTGATCTTCTCGGTCCTATCTTGGCATTAAAATCACCCACAATGATCTTGTAGAAGGTGTGGTCTTCTTTATAGAACTTCTCCAGCTCCATGTAGAACTTCTCAATTTCTCTTTCATCATAATGAGATGTTGGTGCATAGACAATGAAGATAGAAACTGATGGCAGTGAGCCACATCTATTCAAATGTAAACGTCCGATTTGGGTTGTTAGGTATTCGAATGAACCAATGCTCATGGCCAAGTTTGTGTTGACAAGGACACCAATGCCTCCGACACCTCTTTCATTGCATGTTCCGAGGAACAATTCTTCTCCAGTGTCGAAAACGGCATGGTGAGATTCGTGCCTTTTTGTCTCAGTCAGACCAATGATGTCGTACTTGATCATTCACGCTTGTACCATCAGGTCCTCAATGGATGTATCTGATGCTAGCGTACGTGCATTGAAATTACAGACGATCATTTTTGTCTTCCTTCCTTGTGGCAGCCTAGTCTGGCCTTGAGATTTTATCGGCCTCTCCTTTCTCATCCTTTTCAGTGCTGTCATGTCGGTGAAGCCTTCAGGGTCAGGTGAATGAGACCAGTTGTAGTTACTGGTTTTGGCATATCGAATACACAATGGAGTGCAAGGTTCCATCCCAATGGAAAACCAGCAGGACCATACTACTGCTCAAGAAGGAAGACATCCATGAGATTGGCAACCATCGCCCATTCTGCCTATTGTCTGTCATTTACAAGTTGTTCACCCGAGTCATCCTAAATAGGATTGGCAGAACACTAGATGAAGGACAACCATGTGAGCAAGCCAGGTTCTGCAAAGGATTCAGCACCATTGACTATATCCACACAATAACCAAGCTCATTGAGGTTTCTCCAGAGTTCAAGATGCCGCTCTGTTTAACATTCATTGATTTAAAGAAGGCCTTTGATTCTGTTGAGACGGAAGCGGTCATTGAAGCCCTAGCCAATCAGGGCATTCAAGCCCAATACATCAAGATCCTCTGTGAGCTGTATTGCGGATTCACTACCAGGATCTCACCATTCTACAAAGAAGTAATCATTGATGTCAAGAGAGGGGTTAGGCTGGGTGATACCATTTCACCGAAACTTTTCAGTACCACCCTCGAGAACATCATGCGACGACTGGAATGGGAAGGAATGGGAGTGAAGATAGATGGTCAGCAACTACACCACCTCCGCTTTGCTGATGACATTGTTTTAATAACACCAAACATCAGCCAAGCGGCATAAATGCTGGCTGACTTTGACCGTGAGTGTGGAAATGTAGGACTACAGCTGAATCTTACGAAGACAATGTTTATGAGAAATAGCCTAGTTCCTGATGCCCCATTTGCTCTCAACGGAACGACCATCTCCGAATGCAACAGTTATGTGTACCTAGGTTGAGAAGTCAACATGACAAATGACCTGGCACCCAAGCTGCACAGGAGGAAGAGAGCGGCTTGGAACGCCTTCAAGAACGTCAAAGAAATAGCTAAGAGGACGAAGAACCTCTGGCTCCGGGCACATCTCTTTGATTCCACTGTTCTTCCTGCATTAACATATGCCTCAGAGACCTGGGCCCTATGCAAACAGGATGAGAACGCTATTCAGGTCTCCCAAAGAAGAATAGAAAGAGCTATGCTTGGAATATCACGTTTCACTCAAATGAGAGAAAGAATCCAGAGTTCTGACATCCGTCGAGGATCAAGAATCAGGGACGCTGTCTCATTTGCCAAGGTGTCAAAAATCAGATGGGCTGGTCACGTAATGAGATTTAAAGATGACCGCTGGACTAGAGCTGTTACTGACTGGATTCCACGGGATTTCAAAAGACCGCGTGGTCGCCCACCTACCAGATGGTCAGACTTCTTCTTCAACATCATGAAAGATCGGTTTGAGGCTCTTCATGTTCCCAGAGCGAACAGATGCCACTGGTCTACACTAGCACGCGACAGGGACAAATGGAGACGTTACTGGCACCCGCTCGAGCAAATCAACGACTAACGGGAAGTTAAGTCCGTATTGTTCTCAAAAAGCGCTGGACCAGTCGGCATTCCTACCAACAATGAAGGAGAGTCCCTTTCTCCACAAATCCACACAAACACTGGTTAGTTTTGTTCTTTTGGATGTGTGCCAGTCTCTGTGATGTGAGATGCTATCTCATTGTTGCTTTGATCTGCATCTCCCTGACCCTGATGATTAGTGATGAAGAGCAATTTTTCGTGTGCCTTTTGGCCATTCGAATTCTTTCTTTGAGAAAGTTTCTATTCATTTTATTGCTCCATTTTCTGATGGGATTGAATAATTTTTCTTTCTTGCAGACTTCAATTGGTGCCTTAATAATCTTTGATATTAACCATTTATCAGAAGTTTTATTGGGCGAATATCCTTTTCCATTCTGTAAATTGTATTTGTATCCTGGCCATTGTCTCTTTTAAGTTGCAGAAGCTTCTTGGTTTAAGATAGTCCCATTTTTTATTATTGCTTCCACTTGCTTGCTCAGTGGCATTTTGTCCTTGAAGATATTTTTAACTTCAGTGTCATAGAGGGTTTTGCCGACTATTTCTTCAATGTACCTTATGGATTCCGACCTGATGTTGAGGTCTTTATCCATTTTAATCTGACTTTTATGCATGATATTAGGTAGAGGCCTGAGCATGTTTTTCTGCATGTAGCTGTCCAGTTTTGCCAGCAACATTTGTTAAAGAGACTTTCCCTGATCCACTTCATATGTTTTGCTCACTTATCAAATATTAGATAACCATATATTTGAGGGTGTGTGTAAGGATATTAAGCTCTATGCCCCTGGTCTGTTAATCTGACTTAGTTCCAATATCATGCTTGTTTTATAATTGCCACTTTGTAGTACAGTTTAAGATTAGAGAAGGTGATGCCTCCCATCTTTATTTCCCCAAGAATGACTTTAGCTATTTGTGAGGGCTTATTGTTCCATATGAATTTCAGGAGTGTTTGATTAATTTCTTTGAAGAATGTCATGGGTACCCTTATAGGGATCACATTGAATCGTATAGTGCTTTGGGGAGTATTCCCATTTTGATAATGTTAATTCTCCCAATCCATGAGCAGGAGATTTGTTTCCATTTCCTCATGCCCTCTTTTATTTGTACAGGTCCTGTACCTCCTTAGTAAAGCTGATTCTGAGGTACTTGATTTTCTGAGGCATGACTGTGTGTAGGATTTTTTTTTTCATATCACTTTCTTCTCTCTCATTATTTGCATATAGGAAAGCCATGGGTATTGATTTTATAGCCTGTGACTTTACTCTACAAGTCTATTCTTTCTAGGGGCTTCTTGGTAGAGACTTTAGGGTTCACTATATATAGTATCATATCACCTGCAAATAGTGAGAGCTTGATTTCTTCCTTTTCTATCTAGATGCCATTCATGTCTTTTTTTGCCTAACTACTATGCCAAGTAATTCCAGTACTATATTGAATAGAAGGAGCGAGAGTGAGCATCTTTGTCTTGTCTCTGATCTTAGAGGGAAAGCTTTTAGTTTTTCCCCATTGAAAATAATGCTTGCTGTGGGCCTGTAGTAGATGGCTTTGACTATATTGAGGAAAGTTCCGTCAATGCCTATTATGCTGAGAGTTTTCATCATACACAGATGCTAGGTCTTGTCAAATGCTTTCTCTGCTTCTATTGATAAGATCGTATGTTTTTATCTTTTCTTTATTAATATGATGGATTATGTTGACTGACTTGCAAATGTTAAATCATCCGTGCCTCCCCAGGATGAATCCCACTTGGTCTTGGTGTTTGATCTTTTTGGTGAGTCGTTGGATTCTATTTTGCTGTTATTTTGTAGAGGATCTTTGTATTTGTGTTAACCAGGTATATCAGCCCATAATTCCCTTTTTTGTGGTGTATCTGTCTGCTTTTGGTATTAGGGTGATATGTATCTCATAAAAACTGTTTGGGAGAGTTTTTGTTTCTTCAATTTTCTAGAAAAGCTTGAAAATTATTGGCAATAGATTCTCTTTAATGTTTGAAAGAATTCACTAGTGAATCCATTTGAACCTGGGCTTTTGTTTTTGGGAAGAGTGTTGATTACTGTTTCAATTTCTTTGGTAGTGATAGGTATATTCAAGTATTCCAAATCTTCTTGGTTCAGTCTTGGGATATTACAGGAATCCTGGAATTTATCCATTTCTTCTAGGTTCTCTTGTTTTGTGGCATACAGACTTTCAATATAATCTCTGAAGATCTTTTGAATTTCTTTAGTTTCTGTTGTGATGTCCTCCTTTTCATTTCTGATTCAGTTTGTTAGGCTTCTCTCTCTCCTTTTATCCCTCTCTTCCTCCTTCTCTCTCCTTTCTTCTCTCTCTCTCTCTCAATCTTTCTCCCTTTCTCTTAATGAGCCTTACTGGTGGTGTTTTGGCCTTGTTTATTTTTTCAACGAACCAGCTTTTGGTTTCACTCATCTTTTGGATTGTTTTCTGGGAATCTAGCTCATTGATTTCTGCTCTAAATTTTAGTATTTCTTTCCTCCTGCTTTTTTTGAGCTCCTTTTGTTGGTCACTTTCTAAGATCTTAAGCTGTGAAGTAAAGTTATTTATGTGGGCCTTTTCTTTCTTTCTGATAAACTCTTGCAGAGCTATAAATTTTCCCCTAAACACTGCTTTAGCTTTGTCGACAAATTCTGGTAACTTGTGTCTTCATTCTCATTTCTTTCCAGGAATCTTTTTATTTCTTTCTTGATTTCCTCTCTAATCCACTGGTTGTTCAACTTTAACCTTCTAATTTCCAGGTGTTTAAATTGATTCTCCGTTTCTGTGTGTGTTAACGTATCTTCAGTGCATTGTGGTCTGAAAAGAGAATTGATACAATTTCTATCTTCCACATTCTATTGAGTTATGTATGTGGCCCAGCACATAATCTAACTTGGAAAATGTTCCATGTGCATTGGAAAAGAATGTGTATTCAGTTTTGGGGGGAAGAAAAGCCCTATGTACATCTATTAGCCCTCTCTCTTCTATTTCTTTCTTCAAAACCAGTAGTTCCTTGGGGAGTTTTAGTCTTGTTGATCTATCAAGAGGTGATAAAGTGGTGTTGAAATCTCCAACTTCTATTGTGTTGCTAATAATGTCTTCCTTGAAGTCTATTAGCAGTTGTTTTGTTTTGTTTTGTTTTGCTGGCCCCTCATAGGTGCATATATGTTTAGGAGTGTGATTTCTTCCTGACGTACATATCCATTTATTATAAAAAATTGGACTTTGCTGTTGCTTCTAATTTTCTTCAGCCTGAAATCTATGTTGTCAGATACTAGTACGGCCACCCCAGCTTTTATGAAGGAGTTGTTTTATTTAAGGATTGTTTTCCATCCTTTGACTTTGAGTCTGTGTTTGCTCTTACTGCTCAGATGTTTTGTAGGCAGCAGAATATTGAGTTCAGTTTTTAAATCCATTTTGTTACTCTGTGTCTCTTAATTGGTGCATTTAGCCCTCTCTCAATTAATATTGAGAGAAATTATTGTCAGAGGGTTTTGTGCCATCTTTCTGTAAAGGTTTGTTGTGCTTGTGGGGTTTGTCTTGTCTTATGGTAGCCCCCTCAGTCCTTCTTTTAAAGTTGTTTTTGGTCTATGAAGTTCCTGAGCTGTTGTTTATCCATGTATTAGTGTATTGTTCCTTCAAGTCTAAGAGAGATAGTCTAACCAGATAAAGTATTCTTGGTGAGGTGTTCATTTTATTGAGGTTTTTCACTATATCCCACCCTAGTCTTTGGACTTGGACAGTTTCCTCTGATAAGACTGCTGTAAACCTAAGGGATGCTCCTTTCTATGTGATTTTCGTCTTTGACCCCACTGCTTGTAGTATTGTGTCTCTATCTGTGATAGTCGACATTCTGATTATGATATGTCTTGGAGTCTTTTTATTAGGGTCTCTTGTAGCTGGTAACTCTTGGGCTTCTTGGATCTGAATGCCTGCATTTTCTGGCTTTGGGAGCTTCTCAGCAACTATATCTTTAACTGTTACTATTTCATTGAGATTGCCTCCCTGTCCTTCTGGTACTTTGATGATTCTTACTTTGTTCATCTTGAATTCATCCTGTACCTCTCTTACACCCTTGAGCTATTTTGAGGTCTATTTCTATTTTCTGTTTTTGCCTGTATTCTTTCTACAGCTCATCTTCAAGCTCACTGATTCTGTCTTCCGCTGTTGTCATTCTACTGTTGCGGGTACCCACTGAGTTTTTAATTTCATCTGCTGAATTCTTTATTAGTGATACTTCTATTTGTAGCTTTCTTATTTCTGCTCTCATTTCTTCCCATATTTTATTGGCTGCCCTTCCATTGTTTCTTTCATATTCTCCTTTAATTTACTGGATGTCTATTCCACCATTTCTTTAAGCTAGTTGAACATCTTCAACATTTCATCTGTGAATTCTTTATCAGAGAGATTATATATGTGAGTATTCTCTGTTGAGGTTCTGGTCTCTTTGCTTCAACCAGTCCTCGTGGTATGGATCTGTGCTATTTCTTCATGTTGCTATAATAGCATGGAAGTCGATTCCTCTAGTTTGCTTTCAGTGTCCCCCTCTCGCTGCAAGAGGGGATTCTAGATGGGCTTGGTTAATGGTGGTCTCTTTTTTCTTCCTTCAAGAATACTAAATTCCTCTTTGGTGCTCCTGTGTGGCTAATGGTGGGCCTCTAGTGCAGTTTCAAGGGATGTGTACTTCTATATTAGGCTTGTTCAGATCCTTGTGTTCACCATTATTTTGGTGAGTTTAGGGAATATTTTTATTGGAATAGGCTAGTAGACTATTAGCCTCATGTGTTTGGATAGCCAGGCTGTCCGCATAAAAATTAGGTGAAGGAGGTTGAGATATGAGTCCAAAGAACTATGAAAATAACTAAAATATGAAAGGGGAAAATAACTGGAGCCACATAAGCAGCTGCTGTCCAGCAGACCACAGTCCCCACTGTTGCTGTATTTGTGGGGGAGGGGCTCGTATTGGTGCTGGTCCTGGGTTTGAATTCTACTTGTGGTGCACTTCTAAAAGTGCAGGAGTTCCCTGTGGTCTAGGTGTTGAAAAGGGCACCATAGCCAAAAAGCGTCTTCCTATTCTCTGTGGCTGCTTCAATTAAAATTTTTTAATAAATAAATAAAAATAAAATATTTTAAAAATTAACTTTATTTTAAACAATAAAAATATTTTTGTCTTATTTACACTGATTCCCCTTCTCTACTGAGCTTTCAATTTCACAATAAATCCTAAAATTTAGCTTGGATATTCACTAGACATTTTCAAATAATTTAGGAGTTTTGACATTTTTGTGTATTTTTGGAAACATTTAATTATTTTTTGCATTCTTTCTTTACAGTATTAGCCCCAACAAGTGATAGACTGCTTATAAAAACTTTATGCTACTACATTTTTGTACTACATTTTGGTTGTCTGAAATCTTTTAAGAAAATAGTAATACTTCTCTCTACAGAGAAGTGTCTGACACTTACCAAAGAGTATACACTTATTTTGTGAAATTTGGATAAATATTTTAAAAGACATCTATAATAGTATTTTAAATAGTGTTAAACAATTATAAAATTTATATGTCTACCTTTTAAAAACTAGAAAAATCTTTGAACTCTACAAGAAGAAAACATCCAACCCCATCAGAAAATGAGAAGATGAGAACAGAAACTTTCTCAATAAAGAAATTCAAATGGCCAAAAGGCACATGAAAAAATGCTCTTTATCATTAATCATCAGAAAGATGCATATCAAAACAACAATGAGATATCATCTCACACCACAGACTGGCACACATCCAAAAGAACAAAAACAACCGGTGTTGGCACAAATGTGGGGAGAAAGGGACTCTTCTTCAATGCTGGTAGGAATGCTGAACTGGTTCAGCCTTTTTGGAAAACAGTATGGACATTTCTCAAAAAATTTGAAGTTGAGTTCCCATTTGACACAACAATACCACTTCTGGGAATATATCCCAGAGATGCAAAAAAAGTATAGTAGAAATGACATCTGTACTTGTATGTTCACTACAGCAGTTTACAATAGCCAGACTCTGGAAAAAACACAAATGCCCAAGAACAGATGACTGGTTAAAGAAACTTTGGAACATCTACACAATGGAATACTATGCAGCTGTTAGAAAAGATGAAGTCACAAAATTTGCGTATAAGTGTATCAACATGGAAAGTATCATGTTAAGCGAAATGAGTCAGAAGGGAGGGACAGACATAGAAAGATTGCACTCATTTGTGGAATATAAAGTAACAGAATGGGAGACTAACACCCAAGCAAGAATAGTAGAGATGAGTACCAGAAGAATTGCTCCATGGCTTGGAAGCGGGCCTCACATGTTGGGGCAAAAGGCAGCTCAGATAGAGAAGGGAACAGCAAGTAATGGGTGCTTGGAGGGCTTGCTCAGGATGGGAGATGCAAGCTGAAAGTAGACTATAGACCGAACATGATGGCCACTCAATACCTCTATTGCAAACCACAACACCCAAAAGGAGAGCGAGAGCAAAAGGGAATGCCCCGCCACAGATGGGGTGGGGTGGAGAGATGGGGTGGGGGATGGTAGAAGGGATACTGGGATCATCAGTGGTGAAGAGTGGGCACTGGTGGAGGGATGGGTACTCAATCATTGTACAACTGAAACATAAGCACGAAAGTTTGTAAATCTGGAACTGTACCTCGTGGTGATTCATTTAAAAATAAAATAAAACACTAGACAAACCTCAATCTAATTTTCTTTTTTAACACATTTTTATTGAATCATTGTGAGATAGACCATTAAAAAGCTGCTCGTGATTGGATTTCAGTCATACAGTATTCCAACACCCATCACTCCACCAGTGTATATTTCCCAACACCAGTGTCCCTAGATCCCCTCTCATCACCCCTTACCCCCTCACCCTCTGTCTGCCTCTATAGCAGACACTTCTCTCTCTCTTCTCTCTCTCTCTCTATCTCTCTCTCTCTCTCTCTCTCTCCCCTTTTGGGCATTTTGGTTTGCAATATTGATACTGAAAGGTTATCAGGAATATCTCTTACCTACTTTTAATCCTCAGATATTGTCCAGCGTGACTATCTAATTTTCTGAATTTTATAAGAAAGTTAAAAATTAAAATCCCAAGGTCAATTTGTTTAAATATATAACACTTTTATGTAATCAGAGGTGTATGTTATAGAAGATTACACAATTAGTTTCAAATGGAGAAGGAGGTGAAATGGTAGGAGGTGTTAAAGAGGAGGGAAAAGAAGAGAAATAATAGCAAGCAGATCTATGAGCTCGGTGCTCTACAAATGATAACTCATTTGGTTCAGGTAAAGGCCCTGATTTCAAAGTCCCAGTATGTAGATAAGAAAACTGAGAGGGGAAATTTTCAGTCACTCTGAGACTGGTTTGCAAAATGCATCTCATACCAGTCCTTTGCCATTTCGCTGCCTACTTGTCACGATTCTTAAAATGTGGATTTCACACACCTTTCAAAACCAGCGCAATCAAAGGTGGGATCACAACGAGGGATATAGAGGTCTGTAGGAAGCTAAAGGGGATGATACCCCAGAACTTAAGAATACTCGCCATCCACAGAAAAGTCATTAATGAACCAAACTCTGCTCACATACAATCAAGTCTTTATAAAACGTTTCTGTGAAACTCTTCTCAGAGAACCAGCTTGGATCCTGTCCCCATTTATACCTCCCAACCCTGAGTAAAATCTCCTGCAAATAAAGCCTACACTAGCTACATTGATTAGTTCTTTGTGATTTCTATACTAAGGGAGCAAAAGAACCTCCTATTTTCTGTACCAAATCCTCCTCAAGGGCTGGAGCGATAGCACAGCGGTAGGGCGGTTGCCTTGCACGCAGCCAACATGGCCGACCCGAATTCGATTCCTCCGCCCGTCTCGGAGAGTCCGGCAAGCTACCGAGAGTATCTTGCCCCAACGGCAGAGCCTGGCAAGCTCCCCGTGACGTATTCAATATGCCAGACACAGTAACAACAAAGTCTCCAATGGAGACGTTACTGGGCCCGCTCGAGCAAATCGATGAACAACAGGAGGGTCTTTACCTTACCTTTACCTTAAATTTTCCTCAAAGTGTCAGACTTTGAAAACTGATACTCAGGTTCTATGATCTGTGGTGGTAACATAGCAGCCAAATACTACTACTACGACTACGACTACTACTACTAAAATAATAATAATAATAATAAATATATGAATTATTTATGTTTATCTCCTCTCTTCAATGTTTGAGAATACATATGCATTGGGCATTGCTGTCTGTGCTTTATGGCTTTATTATTTCAATCTCATAAACCTGGAATGATTGAAACCAGGTTGCAGCAAAATACTAGCTGAGTGTTTTACTGGGCTCAAAGCATATGAGCAATAAACACTTGAGTTATCCTCTCCTATTCCTAAGCACTTAGAAACACAAAAGGCAGACTAGGTTACCCTGGGGTCCTCTTTATGTCAATCAGGTTTTTAGTCTATGCAGGTTTGCTTGGTTGGTCTGTTGTTTTGGGTTTGAAGGTCGCACTGGGGAGTGCTAAAAGCTTTGGCTTTGTGCTCAGGGGTCACTCGATGTTGTGGTGTGCCAGGGATCAAACTAGGGTTGACTATATTGAAGGTAAGCACCTACCCACTGTACTATTTCTTCAAAACCCATCAGTGTAGTTTCTATTGCCAGAAAGTTTATGGAGCGGTGATTTTTCCAATAGCATATGGTGATGACTTGATTTCCTTTGCTTCCTGAATATGAGGACACCTGAGAAGACCTGCTCACATCTGGGTCTCACCTTCAAATAGACTCCTAACTCTTCTTAGCAAACCAGACTTAAATGACTAAATTTTTTTTATTTCTAATTAATCTCAACAGTTGAAGCTGAGAATATTAACTGTGCACATACCTTTCCTGCTTTTCCAAAAGTCCTCTATTCTTCACCTTTATTGCTCATTTTCCTACCAAAATAAGAAAACTTTCAAAGTCTTCTAAGCAATAATCTTTTCTACTGCTGCCACATCACTGTCATATCTCCAGATGCCTGTCCTAACATTTTTTCCTTTCTAAAATGGCCCAATCACAATTCTTGGTTGCTAGAAATGCTATATTCTTTTCCTGTACCGCTAAAGCAACCTATTGTTTGCAGAGAGAGTTTCCTCTATTGACTTTCTAAAAATATTTATTCACTTCTACTGGGAAAGAAGCTTTTAAAATTAATAAAATTATATGTTAGATTGTCTTTCTCTATAAAATTGGGTCCTGAAAATTGAAGTTATATTTAATGAGTTATCTAACCTGCATTGATGCATTTCAGGAAATGAAATGCTATCTCCATTTTCATAACTTTATTTGAAAAGAGACTTATACGATGCATCAAGATGCTTATCCTCTGATTCCATTATATTTAAGTGATAAAGAAGATTACCAAATAAATTCTTCAGTGCTGCACATAATTTTTTGCGTGTGGCTTTATCCACTCACCTTTTCCTTTTCAACAATTTCATCCATTGTATAGTTAGCACACATTCTTCCAATTTGAAAATTGTTTCCTTCAGCTTTAAGCTATGGTTAGAAACATTCTGTTTAAGGAATAAACTTTTCAGCAAGACTTGAGACTTGATCAGTGGAAGTCAGGAATCATCCCTTTTCCCCTGACACATGAATTTTTTAATATTTTATTTTTATAAAGTAGTTCACAATATTTGATTATGTTTAATATTCAAACACCTTCCAGCCACCATATTTCAGACGTTTCCATCCCAAATCCCAACCCCTGCCACAAAGCAGAACCGAAATAATTTTTTGTATTGCTGTTATAAGTAAACCACTGAAAATGCTCCAAAAAAGTTTCCTTAGAGGAAAGTGTGTGAAGATAGTGATATGTCACCCAGGGGCCATTACTAACATGTTGTTAAAGGTTGAGACTCGTGTGCTTTTATATATATATATATATATATATATATATATATATATGTAACAACCTATTTCCCTCTAAGATTGGTTGCCTTCAAACCCCATCAAATGTGGTGTGCTACTCTTGGAATATGAGTGCTGTGAGGTATGAGATGTCGTGCAGCTGTAAATGCAGTCCAGGAGTAGATTCACTCATCGGTGAGGCTTGACCTGAGCATGTGGAGAATGGCCTTGAGCGTGGCAGCAGTTGAGTTCTGGAGGTTTTCAGCTGCCAGGGCTGGGTGCCTTGAGGCAGAGAGGGGCCTCACCCATCCCCGTCTGAGGTGCCCCAAATGAAGCAACCTGGTGCAGGGTCTTGCGGCATGGCTATGGTGAGTTGTTTTATGATCTCTTCTGAGAGATTTATGAGTCTCTGGATCATGGCCGTTAATGGAATTATCTCTGGCCTCAGCCAGTGGTGGCTTGTGGGCATGACTGCCAAGTTTCTGAAAACAGGAGGAGAAGGGGGAGAGAGGTCATGTATTTTTTTAATGTATGAGTACCACTATTTGTTCAGCCACTTCTTAAGCTGACTGAATCAGGCATGAACTACACATTACTTTTATTTTTTAATTTTTAATTTTATTTTCATAAAGTTGTTCACAATAATTGTTTACATTCAACATTTCAGCACCAATCTCACCACCATTACACCTTCCCACCACCATTATTTTTAATTTTCCCACCACCATCCAAGCCTGCCCCATAGGTAGATGCTAAGAAGTTTATTTTATATTGTTTGTTATGAATAGAATGAGATGTTATGCGACTGCAAAAGCATTCCCATGCTCCTAGAGCTCTAAAATTTTTTAAATATTTGTGGTCCAAAGTCATCTCTGTGGCGTGCTGCTCTCTTCTGAGATTCATTTGTGAGTCTCTGAATCATGGCCACTAATGAGCTTAAATTGCCTAATTTTGATCTCTTTCGAGATTTATTTATGGGTCTCTGAAGCAATACCAATAAATGAACTTGCATACTGAGCCAGAGTTGGTTTGCATGTGTGACTCCCACATACCTACCTTTTGGCCATTTAATTTCCCGGGAAACGTGGTCCCAAGTTGTTGAGGTCTGGCCAGAAGCATGGTGGTGATTTGGGGGTATCAGGAAGCCTGAAGGCACCATCAGGCTGCTGATGCATTCGCCCCACAGGTTAACCTGCTGGGCAGCACAGTAGTCCCTGGTACATGCTATTTTTAAAGGATTTCAATGTGCAGGGAAAAAGTCCTGTTCACACTGTTCAATGAGTAGAAGATACCATAATAAAATGATGTGGACAACATGTGCTTCTTTCTGACTCAGGAAGAAGTCTTATCTCTCTTCTCCTTCAAGAATCAAACCCAGGTCAGTTTTATGCAAGATTATACTACCTCTCATGACCCATAATAATTTTCTAGTTGACTAAAAGAAAATACCATGGTATCAAGAAAAAATGGCATATGTCAAGTTATAGAGGCTGAAATACCTTGGAGTAAGTAGTCAGGAAAGAACAGGAAGCTTGAAGGAGGAATAAAGAGTCAAACCAGATCATTTGGTAGAACACCTCCAAGGACCCATTTATCTGTTCAAGCAATAAATACTTCCTGAGGAAGGACTATAGTCAAGCACGTGGTAGAGCTTTCCAGAGAGCAAGCAGACAACACCGTCTCCTGGGAACTTGCAGTCTAGTGGGAAAATTAGGCTTTTTAGAAACCAGAAACCTTGTGTATTGAATAATGAACATTATTGATGTGTCCTATTACATTTAAGATTCAGTGTGTAAGAAATATTTTTTCAGATGGTGAAGGTAAGAAAATTTACCTAATTTATCAAAAGTTTAGTGTTACACCCTTTCCCCCATCAAACCCCTACGAGACCCCAAG
Source organism: Sorex fumeus (assembly GCF_029834395.1). Classification (NCBI taxonomy): domain Eukaryota; kingdom Metazoa; phylum Chordata; class Mammalia; order Eulipotyphla; family Soricidae; genus Sorex; species Sorex fumeus. The sequence continues at coordinate 63,734,698 of NW_026606063.1, read as the reverse complement.
TTACCACCCAGAAACGAGGCTTCTGGCTGCTGATTGAGCTGCTTAACGGCCATGATCCCAGAGACTCAGAAACAAATCTCAGAACCCAGTGAACTTTGCCAAAAATCCCTCTAGATTTAATTATTAAAACTTCAGAATTCCAAAATTGTGCGGCTGCTATTGCGGTCATGCAACATCATATGCAATTCAGAATATACAACAGAAAACAAATTAATGTTGCATTTTCAGCAGATTTGAGTGTTGGGATAAAGTCCCAAATAACAATGATGGGTCTAGTGTCGAAATATTGAAAGCAATCAAAGTAGAGAGAGATAATGTGGAAATTGTGTGCCACACAGGCAGCGGGAGGGTGTGGGATGGGGGGTATTCTGGGGCTTTTGGTGGTGGAAAATGTGCACTGGTGAAGGGACAGGTGTTTCATCACTGTATGACTGAAACTTAAACCAAAAACTTTGTAACTGCTCTCACAGTGATTCAATTTAAAAAATAATTAATTAATTTTAAAAGGCATGCAAAAATAAATAAATTTAATATTTCAAATAAGAGTCTAAGTAGCCACTAAAACTGCTACCATATTATATAAGATAAAATATGTAGGGACATTAATAAAATTTTATCACGAGTTGTATTCAATGCGTGATTTGCTCTAAAACTATTCTATATGGACAGAGGTTTTAGAGATGTTTACCACTATTCATGTTATTTTAAAAAATGTGCATTAAACTAGTGCAATATCTCCAAATGTTGCACGACATAGATCTATGGACTTGTCTAGGTTTGTCATGGTCTTTTTGAGAAAAAGAATAACAACTTAAAATAAAATAAAAGTCAATTTTTTGAAAAAAAAAACCATTTAGTGTTACACATCTTCCAAAGTATATGGTTTCCTTTGACAAACAATAGCATCAAATATTATAAAATATCAATGAATTAATATAACAAAGAAATTCTCATATCCTAAGTGAAACAAAAAAAGATGCAAGCATCTACTACATGACATAAAAATAGGACACAACCACTGAAAATCCTAGTAGTGCATAGTAGAGTGGTACTTGTAGAATAATCTTTTTTTTTTTTTGCTTTTGGGTCACACCCAGCGATTCACAGGGATTACTCCTGGCTCTGCACTCAGTAATTACTCCTGGCGGTGCTCAGGGAACCATATAGGATGCTGGGAATCGATCTGGGTCAGTTGCGTGCAAGGCAAATGCCCTAACCACTGTGCTATCACTCCAGCCCCTTGAAGAATAATCTTATGCTAGATACTCTATCAAGTGTGTGCTTGTGCTTCTCGTTAAGCACCACCAAAAACATTTTTTTAAATTTTTTTATTAGCAAGTCACCGTGATGTTACAGAGTTATAAACTTTTGTGCTGCATTCCAGTCACACGATGATCGAGGACCCATTCCTCCACCAGTTCCATTCTCCACCACCAATTATCTTAGAATCCCTCCCACACCCCCATCCCATTCCCCCTCCCCAACACACCCCACTTCTGTGATGGAGCATTCCCTTTTGTTCTCTCTCTCCTTTTTGGTGTTGTTGTTTGCAATAGAGGTATTGGGTGGCCATCATGTTCTGTCTATAGTCTGCTTTCAGCTCACATCTCCCATCCCAAGCAGTCCTCCAAGTACCCTTTACTTGGTGTTCCCTTCTCTATCTGAGCTGCCTTTTCCCCCAGCATGTGAGGCCAGATTCCAAGCCATGGAGCTAACCTGTTACTTATCTCTACTATTCTTGGATGTTAGTCTCCCATTATGTTACTTTATATTCCACAAATGAGTGCAATCTTTCTATGATGTCCCTCTCTTTCTGACTCATTTCACTTAACATGATAATTTCCATGTTGATCCACTTACATGCAAACTCAATGTTGAGCAATGTTGGTCAAGAAGGAAATCAAGGAATAAATCAAAAGTTACCTGGAAACAAATGAGAATGAAAACACATGCTCCCAGAACCTATGGGACACAGCTAAAGCTGTGTTAAGAGAAAAGAAGAAAGGGCCCACATAAATAACTTGATTTTCCAGCTCAATATCTTAGAAAAGAACCACCACAAACATTTTAATAGTTGTAATATTACAGTACAGGTTACAGAGAAAGAAATTAGAAAGAAAAGAAAATACACCTGTCTTTCAGAAATGGATTCTTACCATTTCTGGTTGAAAAGTCCTATGAAACCATAACAGTACTGTGGTCCCCTATTCTAGTGAATTGTAAATATAGAGGGACAGGTAGTTCTGTGACCCATTCTGTAGCTAGAAACTGCCTTCTTGAATGTAGAGACATACATGAAAATTCATTCACAGCATAAGAAAGGATGAAGTGGAATCAATTGACACAATACCCCCATACTATGTTTTCAGTTTTTAAAAGAGTAAACCAAAAGGTATTTTGTATTTTACAGGTGGAATCAAGGATATAAAAACCACTATCAAAAACTGAAAGATTTGCAATGACTCACTTTCATCCTGACCTACTAAACTCAACCATTCAGTCTATGCAAAAGAAATATGATTCTTGAAAATTGTATTTGAGATTTGAAAACTTAATCAGATGGAGATATTAAATACCTCTGCTATTCCTAAAGTAATTTAATTATTGAGCAAGTCAACAAGTTCTAGTACCTGGTATAAGGGCTTCAAGATGACTGACTGGTCTAAGATGCTAACCTAGCCTTTAGACTGTATAAATATCTACATATAAATTCGACCAATTTTTATTCTCTTCCATAATTATAATTTATTAGAACTAATTTTTTTCACCTGGAAGAAGTATACCACACTTTCCTCTTCCTAACATAACATATCAGGGTTATGTTAGTTAAATGTCAAAATTTCAGAGAGATCTAAACCACCTCACATTATATAAGGTACAATGCTGATGTTACCCCAGGTAACCTATTGAAATATGAGTTCTCAAGAGACAAAAATTAAAAGGCTAGCCTCTACATTGATAGTTAAATAAATACAGGGTCCAGAACAATATTACAATGGGTATGTAGCTTTTCTTACACACTGTCAACCAGAATTCAGTCCTTGGTACTCTGAGCACCACCAGGAATAATCACTAAGTGCAGAGCCAGGATTAAGTCTTGAGTACCACCAGGTGTGGTTCCAACTGCCTCCACACACACACACACACACACACACACAAAAAAAAAGAAATTAAGCAAATCTATTTGTCTGAGACGGATTGGGAGAGTGTCCTCAAAGTTTTAAAAGATATGGGGCTGGGAACCACACAAGCAGCTCTCTGGCACAGCCATGGCTCCAGAGGCACAAGAACTTAATGCAGAGCCCAGCAGCTTGCAGCAGAAAAGTGAAAGGACTATGCGTTAATCTATGGTGCCATGCCTTCCTGGGGGGGAAAGGGTGTTGCTCCCTTCTGCCTTCTTCACCCCCCACCCCCCAGCAGCAAGGTGGCCATTGCCTCAGAGCTAATTGGAAAACCAGGTATGAGCCAGCGTTGACAGGGCAACTGCAACCTCATGGGAAGGGAGGCGTTACCGGCATGCCCTACCGAAGTCATGAGTTGCCCCCCACGAGTGGCTCTTGGGCACAGCCATGGCTCCAGAGGCACAAGGACTTAATGCAGAGTACGGCAGCTTGCGGCAGAAAAGTGAATGGACTATCCATTAATCTACGGTGTCAAGCCTTCCAGGGAGGGAAAGGGTGTTGCTCCCTTTCGCCTTCCTCCCCCACAGCAGCAAGGTGGCTGCCGCCTCAGAGCATATTGAAAAGCCAGGTAAGAGCCAGCATTGACGGGGCAACTGCAACCTCATGGGAAGGGCGGCGTTACCGGCTCGTCCTTCATGCCCTACCAAAATCACAAGTTGCCCCCCACGAGCGGCACGGCCATGGCTCCAGAGTCACAAAAACCAACCTCATAATTATCTGGCTCTTGGCAGAAATCCCTCCAGACTTAATAAGTAAAATATTAGAAATCCAAAATCGCACAGCCGCTATTGCGGCCGTGCAACATCCTATAGTTCTCATAACCAGCTATAGAAAACTAATTATTTCACAATGCCTTTTCAGCAGTTCTGATTGTTGGGTGGAAACTCTAAACAATAATGTTGAATCATTTGTTGAAGTAATGAATGTAAGCAAAATAGATAAGAGAGTTAAGCAGAAATCATCTACCTCACAGGCCTTGGGAGGGTTGGGTGGGGGGTATATTGGGGTTCTTGGTGGTTAAAAATAAGTACTGGTGAAGGGAAATGTTTTTGATCATTGTATGTTTGAAACTTAACCTGAAAGCTTTGTAACTTTTCCCACAGTAATTCAATAAATAAATATAACGAAAAAAGTAAATAAAAGATATGGGGCTGGAGCAATAGCACAGCAGGGAGGGTGTTTGCCTTCCACATGGCTGACTCGGGTTCAATTCCCAGCTTCCCATATGGTCCCCTGAGTACCACCAGTAGTGATTCCTGAGTGCAGAGCCAGGAGTCAGCCCTGAGCATCGCCGGGTATGACACAAAAAGCAAAAAAAAAAAAAAGTTTTAAAAGATATATTGTGTGCTAGGGAGATGACTCAAAGAGCTGGCGTGTGTATTTTACATGCTGGATCCCTGGGTTCTAACTCTCTGCATGACATAGCTACCAGAGCACTTCAGGGATCACCCCTAAGCACCACTCTAATAGTAGCCCCTGAGCACTTGCAGGTGTGGCCAAAAAAACAAAAAGAAAATAACATTTTGCAATATAAGTGCACTATGAATAAGTAGGTGGCCTCTGAACTTCGGAGGTCATGCATATTACAATCATTTGGTTTTTTCCTATCCATTTATCAATAATAAGGGCATCACCTTTTAATAAATCTTTATATAATTTTTAGAAAAGCTATATGGATGTTCCTCATGACTATGAACATTCAGACCTTGACCTAAACCAGATTAATTGTGCTTAAATAATTGAGACAAGATATAAAATCTGTGACAAAATCTTAACAGGCATTAATAGTTCAAGTTAATAAACCTTTGAAGCAGTGGTCCCAAGAATAAAATTATTTTCATTTGAGAACATGCTCTTGTCTTACTTCTGGAGCCAAATTATCTGACAATGGGACAACAAGTAATCATAATACTCAATTGACCATCCAGAACTGGATGTTATCTGAATCACCAAGCCACAAAGCTAGATGTCCCAACACACAAGCATGCCAGGCTCAAGGGAAGTTCTTTATGGACAGTTGGTTGGGGCCAAAAAAAAAAAAAGCCTGGTTTACAGACCATTCCGCATGATCATGCTGTAATGATTGTGAGAGAATTATCATATTTCTAACAGTGGTCACTTAAAAACAATGGGAAAAGGAAATGCTGTTGTTTGGCAGAACTTCAAGTGGCATATTGTTCTTTGTTTGTTTAACTTTATCTGGGAAGGGAAATAATCAGAGGTACAATTATATATTGGTTCATAGGAGATGGTTATTCATGTGGTCAAAAGAGTAGGAAAAATGTATTAATGATTAGTGTCAAAGGAGTTTGGAAAATAGGAGTGAGAATGCATGCACTGTCCAGCAGTCACCAGTTATATGCAGACCCTGTCCACAAGCTGTGCCCTCAGTGGACATGTAGATAAACGGAAACGAATATTTCCTTCACCGCTTACCTTTCTTCCAACAATAATCTCTGGAATTTTTCTGCACCAGAATGGCTATAGGACCCTCAGTAGGAGATGAGGTCTGTTGTAGGACCAGTACCTTCCAAAGAAAAGGCGCTGTCCTACAGCTGATACATGAGCTCCTTCCAAAAATGGAACTGTTGCTTTCTTGCTGGAAAATGCTGATTCTGCCTCCAAAGGAAGGAAGGAAAGTTGGCATTTCTCACTTTTCTGCTCTCAAACCAATCTGCTTCTAATGCTTGCAGCTTTAGGCTATTTTTTCCCAGAGAACTTAGAATGGATAGAGAATGCTTCCAGAAATTGCTGCAATGGATATTGGCATTAACTTGATCTGCTGCCTGTACATCACTGCAGGGACTCATGTTGATTATATGTACACTTCCTCTTGACAAGTGTACAGCTATGTAAAAGTTAGGAATTACTACCAGTGGCTCTTCAATTCAATAGCTTTCTGCCATAGCACTGGTTGTTTGTTTAATTATGGCAAATCAGAAAAAAAAAATGTCAGGGCCTTATTTTATCTCCATATTCCTACCTTAAAAATATGTATGAATATTATTATAAGTATCAAAACATCAGTAATAAATTTCTTTCTGAGTCAACTAGCTAGATTGGTTTTGCAGTTCATCAATAATAAATCAAGTGTTGAAAGTGCACTTTCAAAAAAAAAACTTGTCCAAAAAGAGTTAGAATATGCAAACTTTTGCAAAGACTTTTCTTCTAGATTTAGCAAAGAAAATAAATTATAAAGTGGACAAAATCCATAATTGGAAAAATTTAAGTTAATCTCTGACAAATGGTGACTGTTAAGTGAAACAAGACCAAACTATAACATCAAAATCATTGCAGAAATTTCAAAATTGTAATCTACCTTTCTTTTTTAAAAAATTTTTATTGAATCACCATGAGATACTGTTGAAAAGCTTTCATGTTTGAGTTTCAGTCTTACAATAATAAAACACCCATCCCTTCACCAATGTGCATTTTCCACCACCAATGTTCCCAAGTATCCCCCCTGCCACCCCCACCCCACCCCACTCCTGCCTCTGTGGAAGGACCTTCCTTCTTACTCCAGCACTACATTTTAAATTCAATATAGAAAATAAGCCTTCTTCTCGGGGTCGGAGCAGTAGTACAAAGGGTAGAGCATTTATCTTACACATGGTGAACTACGTTCATCCCCCAGAAAAGAGAAAAAAAATCTTCTTTTTAGGACATGATTTTCCTGTGTTTTTATTTTATTATTTAAATTTTTAATTAATTTATTTATTTTTAATTTTTATATTGAATCACCATGAGATAGTTACAAAGCTTTCATATTTGAGTTTCAGTCATACAATGATAATTTACCTTTCAATAGAAGAGAAGTATCTCATAGAATTAGGGTAAATAAGTGTTTGACAAGAAAAACACTGTCGATTTGCTCGAGCAGGCCCAGTAACGTCCCCATTGCAACACTTGTTACTGTGTTTGGCATATCGAATACGTCACGGGTAACTTGTGTGGGCGAGATACTCTTGGTAGCTTGCTGGGCTCTCCAAGAGGAGTGGAGGAATCAAACTTGGGTTGGCCATGTTGGCTGCTTGCTAGGCAAATGCCTTACCCTCTGTGCTATTGCTCTAGCCTGACAAGAAAAATATAATCAGTGAAAACATTGTAATTTAATACTTAAATTCCCAGAAGTTATTCTTTTGTTTTTAGAAAAGCATGGGAAATTATAGGATGATGGGTTAACCTCTAGAATGGTTCACTTTTTTACAGATTTCCAATTACAAAGCTAAATATGTAGTTTGACATTTAAATTACAGGATATAAAAATAGAGTATGCATAGTTTACCATTATTTTCAACTATTTATGATATATCCAATATATTCCATAAATATCAGGAAGACTAAAGATCAGAAAGACACAGATTTGACCTGAAGAACCCACCCACTTACCTCATAAACCTGCTGTGAGGAAGTCAAAAGTGATAGCTGAATTTGGCCACAGTAAAACAATATATATATATATATATATATATATATATATATATAATGTATATAATATATATATAAATTCTCCCTTGGTTCATTGATTTGCTCAAGCGAGCACCAGTAATGTCTCCATTGTGAAACTTGTTGTTATTGTTTTTGGCATATCGAATACACCTCGGGGAGCTTGCCAAGCTCTGCCGTGTGGGCAGAATACTCTCGGTAGCTTGCTGGGCTCTCCAAGAGGGATGAAGGAATCAAACCCGGGTTGGCCACATGCAGGGCAAATGCCCTACCCACTGTGCTATCACTCCAGCCCATATATATTTGTATGACAAAAAACTTCAATCTGCTATCTTTAAGAGTAAGGACTATTGCTACAAACGAACTTTAAAAATTATTTTTGTGATATTTATTCATTTTATGGCTCAAGATTTTATTAACAATTTTCTACCAAGTACTTATCTTATCTAATTTCAAAAGTTGGATTCTTTGACACAGAATGAATGTTTGTGCAATTCACAGTATCCCAGCTCTTGTGTCTTTGACCTGAGCAAATCCTTTTGAGTTGACTGACCTCTCCAGTATTGCATCCTTTGGTACACATGCTCAATTTTCTTCCATATCTGAAGCAGAACCAAACGATACTGAAGTGCACCTATGCATTTGATAGATGAGGGGGAATAATCTATAAAACCTTTCTTTGCCCAATTACATTGTTCAAATGTTTAAAAATTCCTGAGCCAGATTTTCTTATAAATATTAAAAACTTCCTGGGCCAGATTTCCTTAGTCATTGACTCACAACCAAATCTTTATGAGAAAAAAGAAGAGATCAATATTATCACTGGTGCATTTTAATTTAAAACAAATAATCAACCCTCAACTGTTGGAATATATCTTGGAAGTCACTGGTACAAAATTTTATGTATTCCCATATTAATTTGAATACTATAGGAAATCCAAATATTTTCTCTTCACTCACTGCTCCATTTTTAATAAAGGCTGTATTTAATTTTTTCATGTAACCTGAGCCCATCTGTGTCCAAAACATAACTTCTAAACTCAAAGAAACTCTAGCAGAATGGAGAGGAAGGACATATACAGCTGGATAACATTTGGGTTGTCCTTGCTCCTCCCATAGGAAGCTTAAGGTTTATTGAGCTACTCCCACAAGAGTGCCCCTAAAACACACCCAATTCCATCAAACACTGATAATCCTATATTGCTTTTCTCTTTTCTTTATGTCATTTGCATGGTTTATTTTGCAATGTCCTTTTTGTATGGACACAGGAAGACAGTTCATGCTGTGCCTTCTTACATATGAGTCAATTGATTCCAGAATAATATTTACTCCTGGGCATCCATACTCATTTGACTTAAGCCTCAGATCCCCTTAGTTCCTAGCACTCCAAAAGCAGGGTCCCAACGAAGGGACTGGATAGACCCAGAGCAAGCTGTAAGCTACCCTGGCATCGAAAGGAGACAAGCTAAGTGTCATAAGTATAATAAGTTAACAACATCGTCATGGAACAAACTCCATCATGACCCAAAAAGAATTAACTGAGTAAGGACCCTGCTGTGGTTAGGAAAGACTAACCTGGCCTGTGGACTGTGGAATATATAGCGAGATGTCCCCAGGAAGATCCAAACTTTAAGTTTAATATATCTTTTACTGTGTTCATACAAAATGACTAGAAATATTATAAGAAGTAAATTCACTGTGATTGTATAAATGGATCACTAATTGAGGGAAGGAGAAAGCAACATTCCAAGATGGAATCCCACCCTTAAGCAGAGTGCTGAGCCCTCAGGTGAGATTTTTTTTTATCATTTTTTTTTATGGAGCTGGAGCGATAGCACAGCAGGTAGGGCGTTCGCCTTACAAGCGGCCAACATGGCCGACCCGAGTTCGATTCCTACGCCCCTCTCAGAGAGCCCGGCAAGCTACCGAGAGTATTCGATATGCCAGACACAGTAACAACAAAGTCTCCAATGGAGACGTTACTGGGCCCGCTCGAGCAAATCGACGATCAACGGGAGGGCCTTTACCTTTTACCTTTATTTTTTTTTATTAGTGAAACACCATGAAGTACACTTATAGACTTATAAATTTTTGTGCTTGGGTTTCAGTTATACAATGATCAAGTACCCATCCCTCCACCAGTGCCCATCCTCCCCCGCCACGGGTCCTAGCATCCCTCCCACCCCCGTCCCACCCTGCCGCTGTGGCAGGGCATTCCCCCTTGTTCTCTCTCTCTTCTTTTGGGTACTGTGTTTTGCCAGAGAGGCATTGAGTGGCAATCATGTTTGGTCTATAGACTACTTTTAGCATGACTCTCCCATCCTGGGAGGGTCTTCACAACACCCTTTATTTGGTGCTCTCTTCTCTATCTGAGCTTCCTTCTCATCAGGTGAGCTTTTTGTCCTGGAGTTAATCTCCTAGAACTTCCCGTGAAGGAGTGGCTTTACCTCTGTTTGTTGTTATGACAATATTTAACCCCACCTTCGTGATTGCTATATAACTATGCTGTAAGAGGACAGACAGAAGGAACTTAGGGACTTTGAGGTCTTTGAGGACTTGAGGGTCTGTGAGGACTAGAAGGAGGACTAGACAATGACGATGACTAAAAGTAGAGCACTATGAGACTACGATGAAATGAGGAAAAATAGAATGAAGTAGAGAACTTTGAGGTCTACAAGAAGACTCAGATGCTGAAATTATGATGACTGGGACTTTGACCAAAACTATGACTATACTGTGCTGTAAGGGAGAGATTGGACTACGTCGGGGAGGAGAGAGAAATAAATTGACAACCGACCAGACTGGGACCCAGTCCCCTATTTCCCCATTCCCTGGTCCTCGTCATTCCATCGCCATGGGCCAGCTAGGGGAACGGCTCTCAGCCACCAAACGCATGACTACCTTGCATATCCCCATGCATTTTTCCTTTACTATTTAACCCATACTCTCAAGTTTAACTACAATTATAAAAACTAGGCTGGGGAGTTTAATATAGACAGACACTAAGACAGAAGTGGAGAGATGAGGAGAGAGATTGAAAGATCAATAAGGATTGCAGGGAAGGGTACTTGAAAGAGAGAGAAGGAAAAATGGCAAAAGGAGATTAAAAAATCTTCCAGGAGGAATGAATGTTGCAACAACGTATGACTAAAACCCTATCATGAACAGCTTTGTAATTATGTATCACACTCAAACAGTGATTCAATTTAAAAAAAATGTTTTATAAGCCAGACTGGAGTGATAGCACAGCAGGTAGAGTGTTTGCCTTGCACGTGGCTGACTCGGGTTCGATTCCCAGCATCCCATATGGTCCCCTGAGCACCACCAAGAGTGATTCCTGAGTGCAAAGCCAGAAGTAACTCCTGAGCATCACCGGGTGTGATCTAAAAAAAGCAAAAAAAAAAATTCTTATAAGGGGCTGAAGCGATAGCACAGAGGGTAGGGCATTTGCCTTGCACATGGCTGGCCCAGGTTCAATTCCCAGCATCCCATATGGTCCCCCAACCACTGCACCACCAGGAATAATTCCTGAATGCAAAGCCAGGAGTAACCCCTGTGCATAGCTGGGTGTGACCCAAAAGAACAAAAAATTGTTTTTTAAATTTCCCAGGTAAAAGGAAACCACAATCTCAGATAATGTAACACTGTAACACTCCTCCTATTGTTCATGGATTTGCTCAAGTGGGCACCAGTAACTGAGACTTCTTGTTACTGTTTTTGGCATACCCAATACACCACCGGGAGCTTGCCAGGCTCTGGCATGCAGGCAGGATACTCTTGCTAGCTTGCCAGAATCTCCGAGAGGGACGGAGGAATCAAACTCGGGTCAGCCATGTGCAGGACAAACACCCTACCTGCTGTGCTATAGGAAACAGCAGTATATCTTAAAAGGTCTTCAAAATGTTTATCATCTAAGGTCATTGACATAAGACAACCTGAATATTATATTCATTTCTCTTTATCTGTTCAGTATTTCAGAGTTGTCTAGTGAATCCTTAGGACACCACTTGGAGGTTGATATTATTGCAAGGGGAGGTGTAGGGAAGTTAAACAGAGTGGCTAAGGTTAATCAACCACACTGTAGCACTGTAGCACTCTCCTCCCGTTGTTCATCGAGTTGCTCGAAATCTATATTGATCCTGCTCCAAATTCTGGGTTTTTTCCCCACCCCTCTTTCTACCTTTCCAACAGCAGCCTTCCTTTTCATGCCAAGAAATACAAGTGTAATAAGAATGCTGCCCAACTATTATTGCTGAAACCAGAACCATTCTAATTTCCAGAATGGCCCAAGTTTGGCCACATAATAAAATCCTCCCTACTCATGCCAGTTTGTCCCAAGAAAAACCTTGAAGAAAGCATGCATGCAGACAAGGTGACTGATTGATATTCTTGCCCTGTCCCCTAAGGAAGTTAGACTTCCTTGCCTCTGCTTTCAGGACACCTCCTTTAGCCCTTCACACTACAAAAGAAGAATCACTCTTTCTGCATATACTTTGGCACAGGTTTTCACCCCACTGTATATGTTGCATGTGTAAGACGGCAAATGTAAGCTTGAACCCCTTTGCCACAGCAAAAAGTGTGCAATTTCTGGCACACCACCCTCAAATGTATACCCATACCAAAACTGAAATGCACAATGCCTGATGAACACAAACCATTGAACACAATAAAGGAGAAGGGGAAATGGAAGAAACTTAAAATAAATGCATAAAAACTAAAAACCAGGTTGTGAAACCACATTTAAAATATACTGCAATCGGGGCTGGAGAGATAGCACAGAGGGTAGGGCGTTTGCCTTGCACGCAACCAACCCAGGTTCAACTCCCAGCATCCCATATGGTCCCCTGAGCACCACCAGGAGTAACTCCTGATTGCAGAGCCAGGAGTAACTCTGTGCATCGCCAGGTGTGACCCAAAAAGCAAAAACAAAATAAAATAAAATATACTGCAATCATAAAATTTGAGCCAGAAACATAATATAGCTGGCAAAGCACTTGCTTTGCATGCAGCCAAACCAGGTTCAATCCTGGAACACCCCATAAGCCCCTGGAACTTTGCCAGGAGTTATCCCTGAACAGAGAGCCAGAAGTAAAGCCTGAATACAAACTGCCATGACTCTAAAACTTAATAAAACCAAATAAAACAAACAAAATTTCAGAAGTTTACAGTATAAAAAAGCCTGAAATACAGTGATAAGCTCAGGTAGTAGGACTCTATAACTTATCCCAATCTGGACACCTCAGAGAGTGACACTTCTAAGAATTCTGACAATTCGTTCGTATTGTAATGAAAGGACTACAACAACAGGGCTGAATATTCCCTCTGTATCTCAGATTCTCTAGGAAAACTACTTCACCTTGCATTGATAATTAGTACCAGACCAAGGCTGAGTAGTCTCAATCCTAAAGTATTTCTTTCTGTTCAAAAAGGCCTAACAGATTCAGATGCATACACACATTGAGAGCCTGATTGGTGATCTCATAGAGGTTCGTGTTTGGAAGACAACTGCAGAATCGCAGAAAACAGGCCTTTCTCAAGGTGATGAGAGGCAGGGATTTGTCTTTGACTTCAAAAGGTCAACCTGAGAAATAAAATTCAGAGACTTGGTCTTTAAAGGAAATTCAGTGATATGGGTAAGAGAAGATATGCTATATAATCGTAGACATCTGGACCATTAATTGGGAAATAAGGAACATGATACAATGTCTTTCACTATTAACCTCATTGGGAAAAACCAGAGAAATCATTTTGTTATTGCTTTTATCTCTGGTTCAAAGTAGAGTTTTATTCAGGTAGACTGTTAAGGCATCACGCCATTTACTTATTGGTCTAGAAAATGTTCCAAAGTTCTATATTATTAAGTGATGCTTCTCAGTTGATAAAAACCCTATTGACTTTTAATTCTACTCCTTTAATTGAAAACAAATGACTGACCATGAGAACAACTTTAATACATAAATCAAAACACTTAAATTCGTGAGCTGATTGACTGATTGAACCACTACTTTGAAATTTTAGAAATAAAGTATTTTGAATCTTTATATATAAAGAATCTTTAGGAAAATTGGGAAACTTGGAATTATTGTAGGGCTAGAGCGATAGCACAGAGGGTAGGGTATTTGCCTTGCATGCAGTTGACCCGGGTTCGATTCCTCTGTCCCTCTCGGAGAGTCCGGCAAGCTACTGAGAGTATCCCACCTGCATGGCAAAGCTGGCAAGCTCCCCGTGGCGGCATATTCAATATGCCAAAAACAGTAACAAGTCTCACAATGAAGACATTGCTGGTGTCTGCTGAGCAAATTGATGAACAATGAGAGGACAGTGCTATGGTGCTATAGATTTGACACTAGTATTCCCAGTTTCTTCACTGACTGAATTTTTCATATTCTTGGAACACATGCAATCAAGACTAGAAGGAATTTCAATCCTTACTTAAGATCAGAGTTATATTGGGGCTGGAGTGATAGCACAGCAGGTAGGGCGTTTGCCTTGCAAGCGACCAACCCGGCTTTGGCTCCCAGCATCCCATATAGTCCCCCGAACACCGCCAGGAGTAAAACCTGAGTGCACTAGCCAGGAATAACCCCTGTGCAATGCCGGTTATGACCCAAAAAGAAAAATAAATCAGAGTTATATTTCTGTCAAGGGCAATGGTTCTCCTCCATCCTTCCTTGGTCTTCACCTTCTGACGTTACCTCTAACTCCAGCACAACATAGAAAGATTTCACTTAGGACTTCCCTGGAATTCACTCCCCTCTGGCCCACTGTCTAACGGAAAAGCTAGGAAAGCACTAATAACTACCCTCTAGGATGCATCTGGGGCACCAGCAATTCTTTAAATAAATAAATAAATAACAGAACCAAACCGAGCTCTTCAACAGCTTAAAAGTTTGTTGCTGAAAAATCCTCCTCCCAAAAGAAATCTTAGGGAGCCATAATGATAGTCCAGTGGGTACAGTGCTTGCCTTGCATGTGACCAACTGAAATTAGTCCTCTGAGCCCCACCAGAAGATCCCTCAGCACAGAGCCAGGAGTAATCCCAGAGTACCTCTACATATTACACAAAACCAAAGGAAAACAAAAGAAATTTTAGTTAATATGCGTTGAAATGCAACCAAAAATAAGTTTGGCTTAACTAAGGGAATCCCTCAGCTTTGCTTGTCTGACACACCTTGCCTTATGCAACAGGTGTGTTTCCTTTAAAAATCAGGGACGGGGATGTAATTCTAAACACACACACACACACACACACACACACACACACCAGTAATTTAAATTCACTAGAAATTTAGCTATTTAGAGGAATCCTGCTGTAAATTTTTTTCACAAATTAAAGAACATTTAAGTAAATTACCCTCTAATTTATGTGCTTTCTAAGGTCAACTATTTAAATGTCTGCCTATCTTAATTTGAGGCACACCCATGTTTATGGAACCTCTTTAAAACTCATTATGGGAGACAGCAACAGGCGGGGGTGGGGGGGGAGGTGTGTTACCACCATTAGGACTCAAGCCATAAGGAACCATTTTCTTCTAATCCAGGTCAGAGACTGTGAGTGTGGCACGCAAAATTGCTTTAATCTCCCCCTCCATATCCCATAAGAACCATAAATTAGCCTTTTATGAGGTATTTTCAAGAGGGCAGCTTGATAACCAAAAACACACTAGGCCAATAATTCATTAGCCCCTACTTTAATTAATATTATGCCCAAAACATAGTAGTAATGGTGAGAGTGAAAGTCCCTCAGAGGTCACAATAGTAAACCCACCAGGTTTAATGAGTAAAGAATTTAGCCCAAATGACCCAACTCAATAGTGAGTTGACTCAATAGTGAGCTATATAACCTCTCTTATAAGGGAAGTAGATGGGAGCTATTCAAGATTCATAGGGAGGTAAATGAAGCAATGAAACACACCACCAATAAAATACAAGAAGACTTGAGAGCAGAGATGTGGAAAATACAAACAAAATTACAAACAGAAATGACAGATCTAAAAAACCTGTAGGTGAATTTTAAAACTCAGTGGAAAGCCTCAGAAGCAGAGTAACAGCTGCTGAGGACAGAATCAGTGAGCTCCAAGATGAGGTGCAAAGAATCTCCAGACAACAGCATTAAATGGAAAAGAGCCTCAAAATAAGCCAACAGATGTCAAAAGAAAATCAGAATGAAGACAAGAGAAATAATAGAAGAATAATTGCAGTCCCAGAGGGACACGAATAAAACCCTGATTAAGAAGAAACTGTCAAAGATATAATTTCTGAGATGTTCCCAGAGCTGAAGAGCACATACAAGCAGTTTCAGGAGGCTCCAAGAGTACCAGCTAAAAGAAATCCAAATAAAAACACTCCAAGTCACATTCTTACCAGAATGATGAAAACCATAGACAGAGATAAAATTCGGAAAGCAGCAAGATCAAAGAAAGAAATTGCTTAAAAAGGAACATCCTTAAGATTTACAGCAGATTTTTTGATGAAACATTCATGGCCTGAAGACAGTGGAGGAATATAGTGAAAAAAACTGAATAAAATATAGGCTTCACCAAAAATACATTACGCAGCTAGACTCTCATCCACAGACAAACAAAAACTCAGGAACTTCAAAGAATCAAAACTATAGTTACAAAAAAACAAAACAAAACAAAACCCCTAAATGGTCTCCTTTAAGACGGCAAACCACTCAAATACACCAAAATTCAGCAGAAAGATGGAACAAACTCCAAGAATCTCTATCCATGTCCATGAGCTAAATGCACCAATTAAAACACACAGTGACCGGGTATATGGTGCCGCCAGCATATCAACTGTACCTGTGAGGCGAGTGCATCAGCAGCCCGATGGCACCTTCAGATTTCCAGATACCCCAAAATTGCTGCTGTGCCTTTGGCCAGAACCCATATACAATTCATAATCAGCAACAGAAAACAAATTAATGTTGAATTTTTGGCAGATTTGAGTATCGAGGTAAAGTCCCAAATAACAATGGTGGGTCTGGTGTCAAAATATTGTGGGGGTCTGGTGCCACCAGAAGTCAATCTGTACCTGTGAGTCGAGTGCATCAGCATCCTGAAGGGACCTTTAGAATTCCAGATACCCCAAAATTGCTGCTGTGTCTTTGACTAGACCAGAAAAACTTGGGGCAAAGTTTAGCAAGAAAGTAAAGGGCCCAAAGTTAGGTATGTGGGAGACACCCACAAACCACCTCTGGCTCAGCTACATAATTGGAGGTATGATCTCTCTGGTTCCTGATCAAACTGCTGCCATCTGTCATCTGCCAGAGGCCATTGGACAGTCAGGTTTGGGCCCGCAGTGACAAGACATGTGGAGCCTCATGGGATGGGTGTGGAAATGGCTCTTTCCCCCCCGCACCCCAACGAGACCCTGAGTCACCTCAAACGAACGACCTCTCTGGTTCCTAATCAAGCTGTTTAATGGCCATCATCCCAGAGACTCAGAAACATCGCAGAACCCAGCAGCTTTTGGAAGAAATGCGTCCCGTCCCTGCAGTAGGTTACTAGCGCTGGGCCACCCCAGGTGGGAATAATGTGCCTTGGCCTGCTCCCCTTGGCAGCCTGGTGGCAGCCATCCTCCAGAGGCCACTGGAAAGTCAGGTTTGGGCCCTCTGTGATGAGACATGGGGCCTCTCGGGATGGGGATGGAGCCAACCCTTTCCTCCCCACCCCAACAAGACCCCGAGTCACCGCCCACGAATGGCCTCTCTGGCTCCTGATCAAGCTGCTTAATGGCCATTATCCCAGAGACTCAGAAACAAATCTTGAAACCCAGAGGCTTTTGGGAGAAATACGTCCAAACTCTGCAGTAGGTTACTGTCACTGGGCCACCCCAGGGGAGAAAGGGTACTGTCCCTCTGTCTGCTCCCCTTAGGTGGCTCATTGGCCGCCATCCTCCAGAGGACGTTGGACAGTCAGGTTTGGGCCCTCAGTGATGAGATACATGGGGCCTCATGGGATGGGGCTGGCCCTTTCCTCCACACCCCCAACGAGACCCCAAGTTGCTGCCCATGAATGGCCTTTCTGGCTCCTGATCAAGCAGTTTAATGGCCATGATCCCAAATACTCAGTAACAAATCTTGGAAACCAGCAGGTTTTGGCAGAAATCCCTCCAGATTTAAGTGTTAAATTTTCAGAATTTCAAAATCGCGCGGCCACTATTGCAGCCACACAACATCTTATGTTATTCACAACTAGCAATAGAAAACAAATTGTCTACTGTTGCCTTTTCAGCAGATCTGAGTGTTGGGGTAAAATCCCAAATAATAATGGTGGATCTGGCATCGAAATATTGAATGTAATCAAAGTAGAGAGGGAGTAATGTGGAAATCATCTGCCCCACAGGTAGGGGGAGGGTGTGGGATGGGGATATACTGGGGGTTTTGGTGGTGGAGAATGGACACTGGTGAAGGTACGGTGTTTCATTGTATGACGGAGACTTAAACCCGAAAGCTTTGTGACTGCTCTCACGGTGATTCAATAAATAAAATTATTAAATAAAAAATGGGAAAAAAAGTAAGGTGGAGTTCATTCCCAATTCAATCAGGTATTGCCACATTAGTTTCTATCCACTGTGAGTGCAGCATAAACTAAAAAAGATAAATGAACAATGCAACAAGAAATGAAGCCCCTAACAAGCCCAGGTGTGAACACCACAACTAAAGAATCCCTGGAAAGCACCCTGGCCCAATGTCTGAGCACTAAAACTTGACATTCAGGACAACACCTTTTCCTAATCCCTTAGTGAGCACCACAGCCAAGTGTGTGTGACCCTTGGTCATCACAACAAACAAAAGTAAAGAAAGAGGAAGAAGTTAACAAAAAATAGAGCTGAATCGATAGCACAGCGGGTAGGGCGTTTGCCTTGCACACGGCCAACTCGGGTTCAATTCTCAGCATCCCATATGGTCCCCTGAGCACTGCCAGGAGTAATTCCTGAGTGCAGAGCCAGGAGTAATCCCTATGCATCGCCAGGTGTGACCGAAAAAGCTAAAAAAAAAAAAACAAAACAAAAAAAATTAACAAAAACATGTATTAATTTCTTTTTTATAAAAAACAAAAATACTGCATTACTTGAAAAAATATCTGTATCTCCAGGTTCATAGCAGCATTATTAACAAGGGTTAAGATAGAAGAAAAAGGCAATGGGTTGGGAAGGGGGCAGGAGGGAAACTGGGGACATTGGTGGTGGGAAATGTACCTACACCGGTATAGGGATGGGTGTTGGAACATTATATAGCTTAAACCCAATCGTGAACAACCTTGTAATTGTGTATTTTACCGTGATTCAATTTTTTAAAAAAATTTACAAAGACATAGAAACAACTTGTCTTTGTCAACAAACAGATAGAGAAAAAGTGAGTGTGTTATGTGCAGGGGGAATGATGAACTATCACTCAACCATAGCAATAAAAGAAAGAAATTTGCCATCAAAAAATAAATAAATAAATAAAAAGAATAAATAAAATAAAGAAACTGTTCTTTGGTCTCTTAGGTCACTGTCACTGTCCTCCCGTTGTTCATCGATTTGCTCGAGCAGGCCCAGTAACATCTCCATTGTGACAATTCTTACTGTTTGGCATATTGAATATATTGAATCTGTCTCATGGGTAGCTTGCCAGGCTTTGCCATGCAGGCTACATACTCTCGGTAGCTTGCTGGTCCGTAGGTAATAACAAGGAATTATCACTCATGGGAAGTGGAAGGTGATCCCAGTCCCTGAGACTCTTACCTGTGGTTGAATTGGATAAGGGTCAGAAGCATGGTTAAGCATAGATCAGCAATAGCTTGGCACTTAGCCAATCAGAGTTTCCTTGCCAGATGTGATATGTTTTCTGGAAATATGAAGTCCTGAACATTGGAGCAATCTACCACACCCAGCAGTGGCCATTCCAATAAGCACAGACTTGGAGTGTCCTCCTATCCCTGATCCTCCCTGATGCTCTCTGCAACTCTTTCCATAGAAAAGGCTCTGTTTCCTTGATAATCCAGAGCCTCCAGGAATATCCAGAGTAAGCCAGGAGCTATCAACATTCCCATTTTACAGATGGAAAAAAAATGTGGTCTGGCAAATTCTAGTGAGAAGAGCTGAACCCAGGTAACTGACTCAAATCTATACTTATCACCACGATACTAAACCACACAAGATGAAATACTTTTGGAAAATGAACTTTGTTTCTGGAAATCATATCCCATTAATCCTGAATTCCTGAATCAACTTTCTAAAGAGTCTCCATCTAAAATTCTCCATTCATCTAAACCTTTAGAGCAATAAATTTTTTAAAAAATGGAGCTTTGGGGCTGGAGCAATAGCACAGCAGGTAGGGTGTTTGCTTTGCACGCTGCCAACCCGGGTTCGATTCCCAGCATCCCATATGGTCCCCTGAGCACCGCCAGGAGTAACTCCTGAGTGCAGAGCCAGGAGTAACCCCTGGGCATCCCAAAAAGTAAGGTGTAGTTCATTCCCAATTCAGTGAACCCAAAAAGCAAAAAAAAAAATGGAGCTTTGACTTTAACCATCCAAACAATGACCTCAATGTAGCGCTTTTCTTTGATTTAGAGAGCACTCCCCTCTCATCTTCAACATTCTCCCTCCTTCTTCATTTTAACAATGACAAGGCCTGTAAAACTAGGATAAATGTTAAAATTTGAGATTTTCTGAGAGAGGAAACATTAAAAGTTAGATGAAGCAAATATTCGAAGTAAGTTTAGACTTCCACGGGAAGGACCAGATACCTTCTATGGTTATTGATTGGTATAATTCAGTCACGTCAAAGAATAATTAGCTATTTTACATTGAATTTCCTTTAATTGTCATAACATAAAGTCTTACCAAAAAAAAAACCCCAGAAACATCATGCCCATGTCAAGAAATAAAACTGCAACACTAAATATATGTGTTTATAGGAAAGTCTTCCTGAACCTCATGAAGTCAGTATCTCCTTCCCCTCATTATTTCCTAATCACTTTTGATCCCTATATTTTCTCTGATCATATCCCCAAACATTAGTGTGTTCTAAGAATCTAACCTATGTTCTCTCCTTGCTCAATTTGAGGGCCCCTGTTAGTCACAACGCTATCCTCACTTCCATTCCCCTTACACATTTGTACACACTCATTTCCTCAAAACCCAACTATTTCCAAACCCCAACTGACACATCAAATTCCTTAGTGCCTCAAATTCCTCAATGCCTTGGTGACTTTATATTTTCAACTCGCTAACCGATGAATTTATGTTACTCATAAACCAGTGGCCAAGTTTTAAGATAACCTATGTTGCAAAGTCTTTAGATCCCCTGTTTTATTCCTACTAGGATTTTCAGGACCTGCCTTGCAGGCATATCACATTGCTTTAGTTTATGTTTAGTTTATGAGTTTGACGTGGTTAATATAATTCTGTAAGCTGCCTATCAACTGCTTCATCAAAAGGAAAGGTATGCTTTATCAATATAAATAGGTCAGTATGGGGGTATGGTGCCACCAGCAGGTCAATCTGTACCTGTGAGGTGAGTGCATCAGGAGCCTGATCGCACCTTCAGACTTTCAGATACCCCAAAATTGCTGCTGTGCCTGTGGCCAGACCCCAAAAACTTGGGGTCAAGTTTAACAAGAAAGTAAACGGCCAAAAGTTAGGTATTTGGGAGACACACCCACAAACCACCATGGCTCAGCTACATAATTGGAGGCATGGCCTCTCTGGTTCCTGATCAAACTGCTTAACGACCATGATCCCAGAGACTCAGAAACCCAAAGGCTTTTGGCAGAAATGCGTCCTATTCCTGTAGTAGGTTACTGGTGCTGGGCCACTCCAGGTGGGAATAGGTTTTGTGCCCTGGCCTGTTCCCCCTAGCGACCCAGTGACCACCATCCTCCAGAGGCCACTGGACAGTCAGATTTGGGCCTGCAGTGATGAGACACATGGGGCCTCACCAGATGGGGGTGGAACTGGCCCTTTCCTCCCCATCCAACGAGACCCCTAGTCGCCGCCTACAGGTGACCTCTCTGGCTCCTGATCAAGCTGATTAACTGCCATGAACCCAGAGACTCAGAAACAAATCTCGAAACCCAGCGGCTTTTGGCAGAAATGCATCTGGACCACATACAAGGTGGCCGCCGCCTCAAAGCTTATTGGAAAGTCAGGTATGAGCCAGCGGTGATGGGGCAACTGCAGTCTCATGGGAAGGGGGGAAGTACCAGCTCGTCCTTCACGCCCTACCAAGGTCACAAGTTGCCCCCCAAGAGTGGCTCTTTGGCATGGCCATGGCTCCAGAGGCAAAAAGACTTAGTCCAGAGCTCAGCAGCTTGCGGCAGAAAAGTGAATGGACCATGCGTTAAACTACAGTGCTATGCCTCCCCAGAAGGGAAAGGGTGTTGCTCCCTTCTGCCTCCCCCTGCCCCCGGCAGCAAGGTGGCCACCACCTCAGAGCTTATGGGAAAGCCAGGTATGAGCCAGAAGTGACGGGGCAACTGCAGTCTCATGGGAAGGGGGATGGTACTGGCTCGTCCTTCATGCCCTACCAAGGTCACGAGTTGCCCCCCACGAGCGGCTCTCTGGCACAGCCATAACACCTGACGCACAGAAACCAATCTCGTAATGATCTGGCTCTTTGCAGAAATCCAAAATCGTGGCCGCGTGACATTATATGATTCTCATAACCAGCTATAGAAAACAAAGTATTTCACAATGCCTTTTCAGCAATTCTGATTGTTGGGGTGGAGGGGGATTCTAAACAATAATGGTGCATCTTTTGTCAAAATAATTAATGTAATCAATGTGGAGAAGAGTTCAGTAGAAATCATCTGTGTCACAGGCATTGGGAGGGGTGGTAGGGGGTAAAGGTAAAGGTGTTTGCAATGAGATACCATCTCACACCTCAGAGACTGGCCCACACTCAAAAGAACAAAAGCAACCGATGCTGGCGTGGATGTGGCGAGAAAGGGACACTCCTTCACTGTTGGTGGGAATGTCCACTGGTTCAGCCCTTCTGGAAAACAGTATGGATGATTCTCAAAAAATTAGAAATTGAGCTCCCATTTGACCCAGCAATACCACTCCTGGAAATATATCCCAGAGAGGCAAAAATGTATAGTCGAAGTGACATCTGCACTTGTTTGTTCATTGCAGCACTCTTTACAATAGCCAGAAACTGGAAGAAACCTGAATGCCCAAGAACAGATGACTGGTTAAAGAAACTTTGGTACATCTACACAATGGAGTACTATGTAGCTCTTAGAAAAGATGAAGTCATGAAATTTACATACAAGTGGTACAATATGGAAAGTATCATGCTAAGCGAAATGAGTCAGAAAGAGAGGGATAGACATAGAAAGATTGCATTCATCTGGGGGATATAAAGTAACAAAGTATGAGATTAATACCCAAGAATAGCTGAGATCAGCACCAGGAGGATTACTCCATAACTTAGAGGCCAGCAGGGTATCCTAGAGGAAAGGGCAGTTCAGATAGAGAAGGGAGCACCAAATAAAGGATGTTTGGAGGACCCTCCCAGGAGGGGAGATGCATGTCGAAAGTAGACTATGGACTGAACATGTTTGCCACTCAATGCCTCTTTTGCAGACCACAACACCCAAAAGGAGAGAGAGAACACAGGGGATTGCCCTGCCACAGAGACAGGGGGGATGGGGGAATGGGGGTGGGAGGGATATTATCCATGGTGGTGGAAAATGGGCACTGGTGGAGGGATGGGTATCTGATCATTGTATAATTGAAACCAAAGCACAAAAAATTGTAAATCTACAACTTTAAAAAAAATAAAATAAAATAAAGGGAAAAAAAAAGGTAAAGGTGTTTGATCATTTTATGACTGAGACTTAAACCTTAAAGCTTAGTAACTTTTCCCACAGTGATTCAATAAATAAATATAAGAAAAAAATAAATAATAAAATTATTAAAAATAAAAAAAGTAAAGTGGAGTTCATGCCCAATTCAATCAGCTAATCAGTAGCTGAATAAATAGCAGTACTCCTACATAAAAATAAATAAATAAATAGGTCAGTCATAAGGTAGTGGTGGACATGTGGTAGTTTGACTAATGACCTTCAAGGCATCCACATTCTGATTCCTAAAAACCTATAAAAATTTTCCCACACCATGGCAAAAGGAATATTTAGAAAGGACTAAATTAAGGACTTTGAGATGGGAAGATTATCCTGGACTAATCAGGTAGATCAAATCTAATCACAAGGATTCTTCAAGAGGGAATTATGTAGATCAGAATCAAAAAAGGAAATGAGATAACACAGAGAGAGGTCATTGTGATTCAGTCACGAGAAAAATATTGAAGGGGCCTCTGGAAGTCAGAAAGGACAAGGAATGTATTCTCCCTAGAAGTTTCATAAGATCCACAGTTTTCCCAAGACCCTGCTTTTAGCCCTTTGAGATCTATTGTAGTCAAAACTGTAAAATATCCAAGAATAGGGAGGGAAGCTGGAGAGATAATATAGCAAGAAGAAAGTTTGCCTTGTGCAAAGCTGACCCAGGTTCAATCTCTGGCATTCCATATGGTCCCTTAACCATCCGCAGGAGTGATTCCTGAGTGCAGAGCCAGGACCAAGCCCTGAGCATTGCCGGGTGTGACTCAAAAACCTAAAAAAAAAAAAAAAAAAAAAAACCAAAGAACATACAATTGGATAAAGAAATTATGGTATATATACACAGAGGGATACAAGAAAAGACAAAAGTCATGCAATCTGCTGCTACACAAGTGGTTCTGAAGCATATCATGTTGAGTGAAGCAAGCCAGAAGGAGAGAGACAGATGCAGACTATTCGCTCTCATGTGGAATATAAAGAAATATAATTGATATCCAAAGGGAATAGAACCTGAAAACTGGTCTATAGTTCTGACTTTACCGTGGTGGGGAGACTGGGGAGGGTGGTTTAGTATCTCAGTTGTTTTTTTTTTTTTTTGTACTTGGGGCCACACCTGGTCAGGGTTTACTCCTGGCATTGTGCTCAGGGATCACTGCTGGCAGTGCATGACAATGGTGGAGGGAAGCATTTACTCTGGTAGAGAATGTAGGGTTGGAAGGTTATAATGCATAAAATCCTATCAAAAACAGTACTGTGAGTCAAAGTGCAGTCCCCAGTACTGTATATGGATCCTGAGCCCTGCCAGGAGTGATCTCTGAGCACAATGCCAAGAGTAAACCCTGAACAGGTGTGGCCCCAAATACAAAAATAAAGAAATAAAAATAAATTTTTTAAAAACCTGTGAAATAATGCATATGTTGTTCTAAACAAACTAACATTTATGGAAAATTTTTACAGCAGTGATAGGGAATTAAGACACAAGTCTACACAGGAGACTTTGCCATATACTGAGATAGTTACAAGAAATAAAAAGGTATACATAACTTATCTTTGTCTTTTTATTTATAGACCACTGTATCACTGTTATCCCATTGTTCATCAATTTCCTCGAGCAGGCACCAGTAACGTCTCCATTTCTCCTAGCCCTGAGATTTTAGCAAGTGCCACATTGGAGGTTTTTTCAGGGTCAGGGGAATGAGACCCATCATTGTTACTGAGTTTTGGCATATTGAATATGCCACGGGGAGCTTGCCAGACTCTGCTATGTGGGCAGGATACTCTACTCTCAGTAGACTGCTGGGTTCTCTGAGAGCGAGAATTAGACAATAAGAGGTCTAAAATAAAATATAAAATAAAATAAGAGGTCTAAAATCAAGCTTCTGGGAGCTTGGTTTTATAGTCTCTGGATCTTGGCTGTTGATGGGATTACACGGGCTGGGGGTGGGGGGGATGCAGTTGGTGGGTGTAATGCCTAGCTACTGGAAGATGGGGGGTCTGGGTGGAGGAGGCCCAGTCCCAATATGAGCAGGCTTGGAGATCTCAGCCTCAGGTCTGGCACACCTGGGTTCCTCTGCCAGTTCCTTCATGCATGAGGCTCATCTGAGCATGTGGGAGAGTGGTCTTAAGCATGGCTGCAGCTGGGGTTCCAGAGGCCTTCTGCTAATTTATAACTATCTATAAATTCTAACCCTCATTCTAACCCTCAGTATCTGGCAGAGGGTTAGAAAGCCAGAAATTATTGCTGAATTAAATCAAAACCACAATGAGACATCACTTCACATTTGTTAGGATGGCATTATTAAATGAAGAAAATGTTGGCAAGAATCTGAAGGAAAAGCAACCCTACTCTTGGTAGAAATATAAATTGGTACCAAAACTGTGGGAAATTCTGGAGTTCTCTTAAAAAAAGAAAAAAAAGATTTTGGTTAGAGTACAAGATTGCAATTAAGGTAAAGGTAAAGGCCCTCCCGTTGATCGTCGATTTGCTCGAGCGGGCCCAGTAACGTCTCCATTGGAGACTTTGTTGTTACTGTGTCTGGCATATCGAATACTCTCGGTAGCTTGCCGGGCTCTCCGAGAGGGGCGGAGGAATCGAACTCGGGTCGGCCATGTTGGCCGCTTGTAAGGTGAACGCCCTACCTCTGTGCTATCGCTCCAGCCCATGCTATCGCTCCAGCCCAAGATTGCAATTATGTGGAACAAATAAGTAAGTCTAAGGACCCAATGTATATCATGATAACTGAAGAGAGCTCTGAAAATTGGCTGAGAGTAAATTTCAGGAGAGCTCATCATAGGCACACACAGAATGACAAGTACGTAAGAAAACAATATGCTAGTTAGCTTGACTGTTGCAATCATTTTTACTATGTGTATTAATTCACCATAATGTGCATCTTAAATGTAATATTTTAAATAAAATATTTTTAAAAAATTTTTATGTCTGTTTAACTGAAATAAACATCATTGTACAAGTACCTTTCATTGGTTTAACCCTTCCCAGTCAAATGTGTTACTGCAAATTTGTCTTGGGCTCTTGTGGACTCTGTGTAAGATTAGTAAGTGGACCACCAAATGTCTTCAGTGCTATAACTCTATTTTATAATTCCTGAGCTATATCTCTGCTGGCTGATCCTTAGGTGTCTTCAATAGCAGAAGTAGAAGCAACCTTAATTGCCGCATCCCACTTCTTCCCCTCTCCTCTTGTTTTTTTCCCCTCCCTGCCCAGGAGTGAATTGGGTTTATATAGGTTTCTTATTCTCACCCCTTAGCTCTTTCTGTTGATTGATTAAGCATCAACCAGATCACATTTACCCTATGACCATTTGGATAGCAGTGTATATGATGAACAAACCAGAATTTCCAACTGCCATAACAGTCATACCTCCTAAACCTGAGATCCCTGCTCTTTATTTGTTTCTGTGATCAGATTAGTTTGTGGGGCAGACCAATTGGGCTGCAAGTAAGGAACTAACTACAGGTTTTAATTTTCCAACCCACCCCTTCTCATTTTCTCCTTATCTGGTTCCATCATCCTCATTTATTCCATAATGGTTTCACTCCCTCCCTCACTATTATATCATGATATAGTCTTACCAAGAATACGAATGGGTCTTCACTACATAGGAAACCATAACAAATTTTCAGCAATTGTTGAATTATATTAACAATATTTTCTCTCTACAACCAGAGAAAACACTTTTGACACTATTGCACATCGCTGATCTTAGTTTAATCCCTGGTACCACATATGGAACCTCAAGCATCACCAGGAGCCATCCCTGAGCAGAGCAAGAAGTAAGCCCTGCTGTGTCTGGCTCAAGAACAGAACAAAAAGAATTTTTTAAAATTTTCTTTTTATTCATATTTGTTTTTAAATTCTTATGTGTTTTATATACATGTTTTACTGGCTTTTAGATTTAGTTGCTTTATTCACTACTAAAAAACTAAAACATTACTTAGAAATATGATGCACATTCAATTTTGGTTTTTAAAATAGTATATAAATAGGCTTATAAGTAGACAATAGTATGTAAGTAAACTTATAAGTAGACTGTTAGTTTCCTTAAAATGGTCTTAGTTTGAACTATAACTAGGCATGGAAGTTTCCACTAGATGACATAATTTTCTAAATATCACAGATAAGTGAAGGGTTTTGTTAGATGTATTACTTAAAAATTTTCAGTACTAACAAAACTTGAGCTTCTTTGCAACTTAATCTGAGTATCAAAAGAGCTAGTTACCACTGAGAATCCAAACTTAATTAAGCATGAGAAAAAAGAAAGAACAAACAAAACTGATAGTTTTATAACTTGTCACAATAAAAATAATAATTAGAGTGAAGTTCCTTAATCTCAAATGTACAAAGGAAGATTACCATTTACATAGCAATCACATCCCACTAAAACAAAGTCAGAGAATTCCATCTTACCACCATGAAACAACTCAAGTCACAAATAATTCAGATTCTAATGAACAATAACATTACTTGCTCTTCATTGGTGGCTTTTGTGTTATTGCGAAATATTTTCTATCTGACCTCCACTTACTCTGTTTCCACATTAGCAAGTTTCATTATTATCCCCTCACTCCTTGCCATTTCTTAGTAAAAAGGGGATCATGTCAGGATGAGGAGAATCCAATTAGGTTGAGGAGAAACTCTTCCAGGGTCCACTGACCCAAGAAGACCTCAAGTCAATATCAGTCCTCACCATTGCTTCCAAAGGGAGAATTTTAGTCCCAAAATGACCATGCAAGCTTCTGCTAGTCAAATCTTTACCATTCATTTAGCAACATGTATAATACTTCAAGACAAGAGACACATTGTCTGTTCACATACTAATGTTATAATTAATGGCGCTAGGTCACATGCAAATTACTAGAGAAAAACAAAGCAGAATCCTCCAAGAGTTTCTTGGAGGAACACAAAAGATTCCTAACAGGTGATGTCTAGGTTGAAACCTGCCAAATAGGAGGAGCTGGCAAGGTTCAAAGGATTTGGGAGTAGAAAGAAGATGGACATGAGAAACAGAAGAGAGGAAAATAGAAAAAATAAAACAAAGTCATTGCAGACCTCTCACGAGGACTAGATCATAAAAGTCTAGTTTCACACAGTCACTGTCCTCCCGTTGTTCATGGATTTGCTTGAGCGGGCCCAGTAACATCTCCATCGTGAGACTTGTTACTGTGTTTGGCATATTGAATACGTCACGGGTAGCTTGCCAGGCTCTGCCATGCGGGCGAGATACTCTAGGTAGCTTGCTGGGCTCTCCGAGAGGGGCGGAGGAATCGAACTCGGGTCGGCCATGCTGGCTGCATGCAAGGCCAAAAGCCCTACCCACTGTGCTAAAAGTCTAGTGTATATGGAGAAATTTAGAGTTTATCAATCCCTGAAGAATAATGTGTAAGAATATGGCATGCTTTAAAATATTTACTCTGATTTGCCGGATAGGAACTGGATTACAAATAGCAAGACCCAAGAAAGAGATGACTATAGCAAGAAGCTAGTGTTTGAATTATTTATTCAATAAAGAAGAACTGAACTTCTACAACATGCTAGCTAATCAGACCATCGGAGCCAAAATGGGCCTAGCTCAGCCTTTTATGGAGCTTACCATCAAGGAAAGAAATGAACATCACATAGTCACAGGAGTATTCTCTAAAATAAGAGTAGAATAAGGGAAATTGCGTGAACCCTGCAGAATGAAAACCATGGAAAATTTGAAGAAAATACCAATTAGGAAATAATGGTTTTTGAAATAAAATGAGGTCGAGGGAGATGCAGATTTAAGTAATATGAGGTTGGGGATTAGTTGCGGGGAGAACTGAGAGAAAAGTAGCCTTGGGAGACTAGAGAGAGAAAGGGAGCTCTGGCATAGGCATAGAAGAGGGAGGTGAGAATGAAGAATTAAATAAGTGTGGATGTTCTGAATTTGACAGCTTATGATACATCCAAATGAGGATGTTAATAAACAACTCTGAAGATGGACCTGAAGCTTAGGAAAAATCTCTGCAAGAAAATATGGGTTATAACTTTAAAATAAATCACATAACTTTGTGCCTTTTTCTAGAACAATAGTCTAGTGGAGGAAAAAATACATGATGGCCCATAAGTTATCATGAGCAAACCAAACAGTCAAGACACTAACAGTCTCAGAAGAGGCAACCTTAGATGTAATAATTAAAAACAAGTGATACATCCCTCAAATAGGATCAGGGCACCTTTGGTCTATAACAGAAGAACATATAACTCAAGTAATCCTATATGCATGATTGCAATGATGCTCTAGTCCCACTCTTTTTCTCTTACATTTTTAGCTTCCTTGAAGTCAAATGGCAAACACGTATAAGGTGATTGTCAAATTTTAGATATAGTTGCTGGCCATAACAAGTAAACCAATAGCGCCATACATTACAAGCCAAAATATAGGATCTAGCTGTATAACTCTTTTGGCTGAGCACAATTTTTTGCATGCAGAGGACAACATAGGTTCAATCTCCAGCACTGCTCAGTTCCCCAAGAATTGCCTAGCGCAACCCCCAGGCACCAAGCCAGAAGTAGTTCTTGATAATCACCAAATAAAATAAAATCCTATATAGTTCTTTAATCCTATTTATGAAAAATCCATAACCAGTCTGTATATACTTATACATCTGCAAATCTATAATTCATTTTTATAGTTAGATCTTTCAGCATTTAATTTTAATTTAAAAGTCTAAAGATTTTGGTGGTAGGGAGATATTGAGGGGGTAAGACACATGTCAGTGTAATCCCTGATACTACATTGGTTCTCTGAGGTGTGATCTTGGATTCCCCTGAGCAGCAAGCACTCACTCTTTGAAGACCCGAGTAATCTCAGGTACCATAAAACTGGCCACTGTAGAATTTTGAGCAACCCTGTAACTTGGTCTAATCTCACACTGAAAAACCAGTGACTGAATATCACCAAGTGGGACCTCCTGGGTCTTCTGAAAACTGCATGGGAGTCCTCGCCCCAAACCTGAATATTTATATGCATTATTTCTATTATTGATAGAATAGGATTTTTTATTTCATGAAAAGCTGCTTCATCTATTTTTTTTACAAAAGAATTCAATTTCCCATATAAATTCACTGAAACAATGAGCCACAGAGTTTAAAATATCTATATACAGAAGAGGTAAAGATAGTACAATGGGTAGGCACTTGCCTTGCATGCAGTTTATCCAGCTCAATCCTTGACACAACATATGGTTGTCAGAAACCTGTCAAGTATAATCTCTGAGCACTGCTGGGTATGGCCCCAAAACATATATATGCATATATATACATATATATATACTGAGTTGATTCATTGAACTGTCCAAATCACTCACTGAGCCCACTATATTCTTATGATGCTGAGCTAAACTACTGTCAAATCTTTTGGTAATCAAGTGATTTCTTAAAACTGTACCTGACATCATTCTAGATCAAATGGATGATTCTTGCATTCTCAAAGACTATAATTGAAAGTTATTTCTAAAGCAGATTTAAAATAGACTCTAGAATAATCCTGAAATATTATCTTTGAGATAAAAGGAGATGGAGAAATAGAAATTTTGTCATGGCCAACACTAACTTTATCATCATAGCTTATATTATTATGTCTTATACTACCAGGCTTTTCATAAAGCTCTCCACTGTCTACTTTATTGAACCATGTCAAGTGAGGGGAAAAATATGCAATATGCAAAAATATGTCTATAAACACACAAACAGTGCTATTTATTTAACTTTCATTACATGACATAATAATAAATGTAATATACAAACAGTACTCACAATCCTACTGATCTTCTTGTAGAACATTATATCTGTCAAATATGGTTTACAGAGACAAGGACACATTCTTGTGAAATATTGTGAAAAATGGGAGCATTTTGTGTTTCAAAATGCCTTAACATTTAAATTTCCTTTAAATCCTTGGCATATCTTGGTACTTAAAAATATTGACTAAAGGAGGCTGGAGCTATAGTATGGCGGGTAGGGCGTTTGCCTTGCATGCGACCAACCCAGGTTCGATTCCCAACATCCCATATGGTCCCCTGAGAATCACCAGGAGTAATTTCTGAGTGCAGAGCCAGGAGTAACCCCTGTGTATCGGCAGAGAGAGAGAGAGAGTGAGAGACTAAATATCAAAGTATTGTTGATCTCAAAGTCCAGTTTATTCACTTTCATGAGCATAATTATCTTAGTCCTTGCCTCCAAAGCCCATAAAGGAACCACAAACATTAGTGAGAGTTTGGAAGAAGTTGCCACTTAGTTTGCAACACAAAAGTTGCCTGTCGAACATGGTCTATCAGGTACCATATTTGATATATCATATGAAATAATATCTATGGTACTCAAGTGCAAAAATGATTCTGCACCATTCATCAACATCAACATTTACATTTGGGGAAATTAAGTCTAAGCCAGGTCAAATTGTAAGTAAATACCATATGATGAAAGTTGGGGGTTGGGGTGTTCTGGAGACATCACTCACAGGCTGAATGCAAGCTTTGCATGTAAAAGACTAGGGTAGGATCCCTGCTACTACATGGTCCCCTGAGCATCACTGAGACTGACCCTCGAGCACAAAGCCAGAAAAAGAAGCTGAGCAACCCAGGTATGGCCCAAAAACCAAAATCAGAAAAAAATAAAAGAAAGACCACATAAAAAAATGAAAGGGTTTTTAATGTGTGAAAATCCAAGAACTTACCACCAAACTCCCCCTGAAGAGGTGAGCTATTGGAAAGAAACTCCTTGACCATCTTCCCTCAAAAAAAAAAACTTATACACTCCACTTCTCAATTTTACCTAGCATATTTTCACTATGCAGAGACTTTAAAACAATAATTATTACCTCTATCATTAATAATTATTACTTCTATCATTATCCTGTTTTCTAAAATTTTATGAGTAGAGATTGAAATGACCACATAACAATAAAGTGTTCCTGTGCTGAAGAAACATTCCTTCTGACTCTAAACATATGATACCAAATAGTCAGACTCATCTCATTTTCTTGAATGTACAATATATTTTAACTCAGAACACTGATTTCCTGTTGAATGTATGTCAGCACAGTCTAAGAATCTCACATTCTATGAATAAAATTGCTTGTTTTCCTTTAAAAATGATGCATGAGCCCTCAGGAATTTTGTGTAAGGGAAATTTAGGATAAAAATATTCAATTTCAGGACAAAGTTCTGAATTAATATTCAATTTTAGGACAAAGTTCTATGTTCTGAATTAATCTCTTTGATCTTCTATAATCCAGGAGTCCAGGCAGGTGGGTAGTGTGCTCTGTTTCTTACAGAGATTAGATAATTATTTCTCTAAAAGGAGGACCATATGTTTGGGCATAAGCCTTGACGTGGCTCTCAGAACTTCTGCATACAATCCATTGGTGAAAACTTACACATATCTTTGCAAGTGAGGTTCAAAATATGATCTCTTATTGAGAGTTACATACTCAGAACAGCAAGATTATTATCTTGAAAAAATGGAAAAATAAATTTAGTGGACAACTGAAGACCACAGTACAGAGAGAGAATAGTGAATCAAGGGGGAAAAAGACCTAGGGAATTAAAATAAACAATAAACAAAATATATTTTTCTCAACCATAAGATTGTGGGCAGGAATTTTTCACATATTTGCATCAAGTCTGTTTTACTTAGAACAACTTTTTGAGAATCAAAGGCCACAATGCCTTTCTGAGGCTCTGAAAATGGAATTTATCTCAAAGACAAATTACTGAATAATAAAAATACTATTTGTGACACAGAGGGTCAGGGACATACTCAGAATGCATCCAAATCTGAAAGTGATGCTGAGTTGGAAATCAAAACAAAACCTAAGATTCTTCAAGCCCAAACATACGGGCCTTAGACACACATATGGCTTCCATCTCTAACTGTGAGAGCTGGAGCTAAATGGAGTTTCAAAGCACATATGCAGC
Organism: Sorex fumeus; assembly: GCF_029834395.1. Taxonomy (NCBI): domain Eukaryota; kingdom Metazoa; phylum Chordata; class Mammalia; order Eulipotyphla; family Soricidae; genus Sorex; species Sorex fumeus. The sequence continues at coordinate 63,701,268 of NW_026606063.1, read as the reverse complement.
TTTATAAATAGAATTAGGTAGATCAGGATACCACCTCCTAACCAGAAGTTTAGCAATGTCCTTTACACAACTGAAGATCTGCTGTTCTAAAATCTAGTCTTTGTTAAAGTTTTTTGGCTGGTCTTCGAGCATCATAAAATTTGTATTTTATATATAGTGGAGAATATTTAAAGGCTTGCTTGATGAAAAGGCTAATAAGAATGCCAATTTCTCTCTTTTTTTCATTTTGGAGTAAAGTACATAAATTAAGCCATTCTTAATTTGAAATGTTTTAAAGTATCTCGGTGACATGAATTTGAGTAATTGACCTTATAATAAATGCATATTCCATCAAAAGAGCTTTACCAATGAGACACTGATCAAAGTTAAAAATAAAGCATTTCTATGACCTAGAATTGAAGTTTTTCAGATTCTCTAATAAAAATGCAGCGTTCAGTCTACTCCAAGCACCATATTCATGACACTATGAAAAGAAAAGTGTAAAGTTAGGAACTTAAAACAAGTAACAAACTTAGGAGAGCAAATACCCTAATATTTATTATTTGTTTCAAATTTATTGAGCCAACTCAATTTTATCAAGGACTGGAGACATATATAGGAAAAGTTCTTTTTGACAGTTTTTAAAAATATACAGATGTCTATTTTATTTCATAAACTTTCTCTTTTTTTGATCTTTGTAGCAGTTTATTACAAGGAAGTTTATCCCATAGAAGAAATTTATGTTATGGAGGGCCTAGGTTCTCTCAAGCACATGTTCTCCTTGCTAGTCTCTCCATGGTCCATCTTGTAGCCCTGCTTTCTTTCTCCAGCTTTCTTGTGTCTCCAACTCCCTGGAAGTCTGGGCTGACACTCCACCTAGTCAGGTAGCCAAAGCAACATAAGATAGCTCTTCCTGAGGGCCCACCTGAAAGGTAAGTGTAATGCCCTTCTGACTGCCCAAGGGCAAAATACCACCTAAGGTGTTTTTCTCTTTTCCTCAGTCCAATAAACTATCTATAAATGATAAATTATTAACTATTCCTGAGGCTATGCAGGAAGTACAGAACAGTGTTATCCTACATCTCCCCCTTTTCTTTTATTTTTTTTTTGCTTTTTATTTTTTTTTCCCTTTTTTATTAGTGAAACACCATGAGGTACAGTTATAGGCTTACAAATTTTGTGCTTGGGTTTCAGTTATACAATGATCAAGTACCCATTCCTCCACCAGTGCCCATCATCCATCACCACGGGTCCCAGCATCCCCCACATCCCCACACCCCCCATCCCATCCTGCCTCTGTGGCAGGGTATTCCACCTTGTTCTCTCTCTCTTCTTTTGGGTACTGTGTTTTGCAAGAGAGGCATTGAGTGGCAATCATGTTTGGTCTATAGAATACTTTTAGCATGCTTCTCCCACCCTGGGAGGGTCCTCACAACATCCTTCATTTGGTGCTCTCTTCTCTATCTGAGCTTCCTTTTCACCTAGAATGTGTGGCTGGCCTTCCATTCATGGAGCAAAATTCCTGGTACTAATCTCAGCCATTCCTGGGTGTTAGTCTCCCTTTTTGTTGCTTTATGTTCCCCAGATGAATGCAATCTTTCTGTGTCTATCCCGCTCTTTCTGACTCATTTCGCTTAACATGATACTTTCCATGTAGTACCACTTGTATGTAAATTTCATGACTTCATCTTTTCTAACAGCTACATAGTACTCCATTGTGTAAATGTACCAAAGTTTCTTTAACCAGTCATCTGTTCTTGGGCACTCAGGTTTTTTCCAGATTCTGGCTATTGTAAAGAGTGCTGCAATGAACAAACAATTGCAGATGTCACTTCGACTATACATTTTTGCCTCTCTGGGATATATTCCCAGGAGTGCTATAGCTGGGTCAAATGGCAGATCATATTCTAATTTTTTGAGAGTCGTCCATACTGTTTTCCAAAAGGGTTGGACCAGCCGGCATTCCCAAACATATAATCATCTAATCTTTGATAAGGGGGCAAGAAAAGTGAAATGGAGCAGGGAAAGCCTCTTCAATAAACTGTGCTGGCAAAATTGGACGGCTACATGCAAAAAAGTGGGCTCAGATCTCTGCCTAACACCATGCACAAAAGTAAGATCAAAATGGATTTATGACCTCAACATCAGACCAGAATCCATAATGTTTATTGAAGACAAAGTCGGCAAAACTCTCCATGATATTGAAGCTAATGGTATCTTCAAAGATGTCACGCCACTGGCCCAGCAAGTGAAAACAGAGATAGACAAATGGGACTATCTTAAACTAAGAAGCTTCTGCACCTCAAAAGAAACAGTGACCAAAATACAAAGACAGTCTACAGAATGGGAAAGGATATTCACCAAGTACACATCCGACAAGGGGTTGATATCAAGGATATACTAGGTACTGGTTAAACTCCACAAGAAGAAATCACACAACCCCATCAAAAAATGGGGTGAGGAAATGAACAGAAACTTTTGCAAAGAAGAAATTCGAATGGCAAAAAGGCACATGAGAAAATGCTCTACATCACTAATCATCACAGAGATGCAGATCAAAACCACAATGAGATATCATTTCACACCACAGAGACTGGCCCACATCCACAAGAACAAAAGCAACCAATGCTGGCGTGGATGTGGCGAGAAAGGGACTCTCCTTCATAAACTTTCTTATATTAATACTTTATTTTCTAGTAAGTTTCTAGTAAGATTGGAAAACTGTTCTAATTATTTTCTTCTTTTTCTTTTTTTTTTTTTTTGCTTTTCAAACTATTTTTTCCAGGATATTTTGCCAAAACTTGGAATATAATGTTTCTATGTTTGTGGTTCTAACTACTTTTTTTGCTGGTTATTTTGCCAAACCTTGGAATATACTGCTTCCATAGTTGTGGTTCTAAAGGGGACAAAATATAATAATACTTGTTCTTTCCTTTGAGAAATTGGCCAAAACTTTATAATTTTAATTGATTTCTGTCAAATTACCACTAACTGCAATAACTTGTGAAATAATTAACAAAAATGTTCCATTTTATATCTCTCAACTCAACCATATACACAAACAAAATTTCTCAGAGAACTTCGAACCTTGTTCCTTAGCTTCAGGCTACCAAAACTTGAGAGCAACTGTTTAGATTAATTATTCTACTTTGTTCTTTAGGAGAAGGCTGAAAGTCAGACTCTACCAGTCTCACAGCTAGGTCACTGATACTATCTTTAATGTAAAATTAGAATAACATAGTCACTAGCTGAATTCAGAATGCTCAGTTCTCAGACAAAAAATAGTATGGCAGTAGAATAGTTGGAACAATTTACTAGACTTATAAAACTTGGTAGTCTGTATGCTATCATTTTACCTAGTTGCTGAAGATAAGGTTTGAAGATGGTGCATTACTTGTCTCAACGGGGCTCCCTTTCTGATGCTCCTTAAAATGTAACTTATTGTCACACTATTTCAAATATTTATCTTGAAAGAAGCTAGTGGAAATTAGTTTATAAATAAGTTTAGAAATCCCAAGATCACACAGTAAATGTTAAAATAACTTTAGTTCTTTGTCAATCATTTGAAAAACTGAATAGGAAGAAACAGGTAAATGCAAAAAAAATTATCTGTTTTCTCTGCTTTCTCCATGTGACAAGTGAGTGTTGGTAGCCCACCTACCTAGAGAACTAGCAGAATAGATCCAACACCTATGAGTCTTCAACTGTAAGGCACAGAGCCACTGAACACACAAACAACCCCTGGAACTTCCTGAAAGTGTCAGAACAAACCCTTCCCTGATACCAGTGAGAGGTATGAAGATCCTCTTATCCTTGACAGTGAACCTCTGTCTCATTATGCAAGATTTAGAGGAGGGTCTTTATTCTTAAGAAAATATATTCTCCTACTTTGTGTGACTGAAATTCAATTATGAACAGCTTTGTAACTATTTATCTCATGGTGATTCGATAAATAGACACATAGATAGATGATAGATAGATAGATAGATAGATAGATAGTAGATAGATAGATGATAGATGGATAGATAGATAGATACATACATACATACATACATACATTTTTTTAAAATCTAGAATGAGCGTATTAGTCTATGCTTCCTTCTCTATAAAGGGACTTTCCAGAAGAGCATAGATACCACAGTGAGTAAGATGGGTCACACCAGCCATTTTCATTTACTATTAGAATCAATAATTCCAGATGTAAACAATTAGAATACACCTATCCACAAGAGAGCACTAAGACAGTGAATTAAACTTGTATCAACATGGGAGTCATACACAGTATTTGCAAAACTGAACCCGCCCTGGTTTCTCCCTTCTCTGTGCCTATTGGTAAGCTGTGCTGAAAAGCAGCAAGGATGTGATTTTACATACTTTTTATTCAGAAGCAGAACGGGCTTTTGAACAATCCCTCTGCTAATTGATATGTTCATTCTTAACTCCAACTTAGAATTTGATCACTGAGTATTCCCATAGCAGCAGATATTCTTTGCAATAGCAAATTCTCAGCTACCCTCAGAGTGCCTTCTGCTTCTGCTTCGCACCTTGTCTCCCCACCCCCCCTTCGCCAATAATCACAAGTCATTTCATCGGGAGCACAGAGTGTCCCAGGGGTTTCTAGTCAGGTATGCCATGAGTTTGGGGTGTCTAGTGTTTATTAGTGGAAACGGAGCTTGGAATCTTAGCTACTCTAAAAAGTAGAAGCACAGCATGTGGATTCAGCACCACACTCTGCTTACTAACCTGCAGGAGCACCCAAGTCAGACAGAACCACTCCAAAACAGCATGTCAATTAAGCAAGCAGAGACTTGAGGGGGTTTTCAGAACCCTCTCACCAAATGCTTCTTTCCAATTATCTTAGTGTTTTTTATTCAGTACCTGTAACTTGATCAGCTAGTCTCTTCGAAATGGTGACCACGGGAGGAGAGAGGCGGTGGACAAAAATAAGTAAAAAATACAGAAATGCCTTCTTTTCTTCTAAATCCAAACATCATTGAATGATCAAGATTTTGAAATCTAATAGACATCCAGAAATATATTAGTGGCAGAGCTGGGTAAAATCTATAAAGATCCCATATTATCTCTATTTCTTTTTTATTATTATTAGTGAAACACCATGAGGTGCAGTTATAGACTTACAAATTTTTGTGCTTGGGTTTCAGCTAGACAATGATCCCATCCCTCCACCAGTGCCCATCCTTCACCACCACGGATCCCAGCATCCCTCCCACCCACCCCCCCATCCCCCCTTCCCACCCTGCCTCTGTGACAGGGCATTCCCTTTTGTTCTCTCTCTCTCCTTTTGGGCCCTGTGGTTTGCAAGAGAGGCATTGAGTGGCAATCATGTTTGGTCTATAGTCTACTTTCAGCATGCTTCTCCCACCCTGGGAGGATTCTCTCAACACCCTTTATTGGGTGCTCTCTTCTCTATCTGAGCTTCGTTTTCCCCTAGCACATGTGGCTGGCCTCAAAGTCATGGAGCAAAATTCCTGGTACTAATCTCAGCCACTCCTGGGTGTTAGTCTCCCATTTTGTTGCTTTATGTTCCCCAGATGAATGCAGTCTTTCTGTGTCTATCCCGCTCTTTCTGACTCATTTAGCTTAACATGATACTTTCCATGTAGTACCATTTGTATGTGACATGACTTCATCTTTTCTAACAGCTACATAGTACTCCATTGTGTAAATCTACCAAAGTTTTTTTAACCAGTCATCTGTTCTCGGGCACTCAGGTTTTTTCCAGATTCTGGCTATTGTAAAGAGTGCTGCAATGAACAAACAAGTGCAGATGTCACTTCTGCACTTGTTTTTTAGTTATACTTTTTTGCCTCTCTGGAATATATTCCCAGGAGTGGTATTGCTGGGTCAAATGGAAGCTCAAATTCTAATTTTTTGAGAATTGTCCATACTGTTCTCCAAAAGGGTTGGACCAGTCAGCATTCCCACCAGCAGTGAAGGAATCCACGCCACATCCACGCCAGCACCAGTTGCTTTTGTTCTTTTGAATGTGGGCCAGTCTCTGTGGTGTGAAATGATATCTCATTGTTGTTTTGATCTGCATCTCCCTGATGATTAGTTATGTAGAGCATTTTCTCATGTGCCTTATAGCCATTCGGATTTCTTCTTTGCAAAAGTTTCTGTTCATTTCGTCGCCCCATTTTTTGATGGGGTTGGGTGTTTTCTTCTTGTGGATTTCAACCAGTACCTTCTATCTCCTTGATATCAACCCCATGTTGGATGTGTATTTGGTGAATATCCTTTCCCATTCTGTAGACTCTCTTTGTATTTTGGTCACTGTTTCTTTCGAGGTGCAGAAGCTTCTTAGTTTAAGATAGTCCCATTTGTCTATCTCTGTTTTCACTTGCTGGGCCAGTGGTGTAACATCTTTGAAGATACCATTAGCTTCAATATCATGGAGGTTTTTGCCAACTTTGTCTTCAGTGAACTTTATGGATTCCGGTCTGATGTTGAGGTCATAAATCTATTTTGATCTTACTTTTGTGCATGGCATTAGGCAGAGATCTGAGCCCACTTTTTTGCATGTAGCCATCCAGTTTTGCCAGCACAATTTATTAAAGAGGCTTTCCCTGCTCCATTTCACTTTTCCTGTCCCCTTATCGAAGATTAGATGATCATATGCTTGGGAGATGTCAGTACATTCAACTCTGTTCCATTGGTCTGCAGTTCTGCCTTTGTTCCAGTACCATGCTGTTTTAGTTATTACTCTTTGTAGTAGAGCTTGAAGTTGGGGCGGTTGATTCCTCCCAGTTTCTTTTTCCCAAGAATTGTTTTAGCTATTCTTGGGGGCTTATTGTTCCATATAAATTTCAGGAGTGCTTGCTTCATTTCTTTGAAGAATGCCATGGGTATCCTTATAGGGATCACATTGAACTTGTACAGTGCTTTGGGAAGTATTGCCATTTTGACAATGTTAATTCTCCCCATCCATGAGCAGGGGATATTTTTCCATTTTCTCGTGTCCCTTTTATTTCCTGAAGTAGAGCTTTGTAGTTTTCTTTGTACAGGTCCTTTACTTCCTTAGCTAAGCTGATTCTCAGGTACTTGATTTTCTGGGGCACAATTGTGAATGGGATTGTTTTCTTCATGTCACTTTCTTCTCTTTCACTATTTGCGTATAGGAAAGTCATGGATTTTTGGGTATTGATTTTATAGCCTGCCACTTTACTATACAAGTCTATTGTTTCTAGAAGTTTCTTGGTAGTTATCTCTATTTCTTGAGACACACTATGCTATACTATGGTAACAAATAAGAGGCAAAAATAGCAGGATTGTGGAGGTATGGTGCCGCCAATAGGTCAACTTGTACCTGACGCGCAAGTGCATCAGCAGCTTGATGGTGCCTTGAGACATCCTGATACCCCAAAATTGTCACTGTGCCTTTGGCCAGACCCCAACAACTTTTGCCAGACCCCACCAACTTGGGAACAAGTTTACCAAGAAATTACACAGCCGAAAGTTAGGTATGAGAGAGACACACCCATAAACCACCTGACTCAGCTATATAGAATCATTTACTGGCCTTATTTCAGAGACCCATAAATCTCAAAAGAGATCAAAAGCCGCAGGTAGGAGTGGCAGCACAGTGCAATGGAGGCAAGTGGGCACGCCCTGTGGGTCATATGCCAATAGTTTATTTCTCTGGAAAAGATGGAAACAAGGGCCATGATTGAGAGTCACACGAAAGAGTCTCTGAACAGAGCAGCCCTCTACAGAGATGCCTCTGGACTTTAAGTCAGGTCATCTTCACCAGGGTGCCTCAGACAGGGGCAGGCATCATCCCACCGCCTATCCCCCCAAAAAACTCAGCGGCAGCCAACTTCCAGAACTCAATGAGAAGTGCAGGTACGTGGGTCCAGTGACAGCAAACTCCAGGCCTCCAGGGATAGGAGATGGGCTGGTCCTTCTCATCCCTGATGGGACCCTGGATGTCACGCCCACAAACTGCCTCCAGCTGCTACTTGAACTCCTTAATGTAGCAGAGACACACAAAGCAATCCCCAAACCAAGCAGCTCACTGCAGAGATTTCTCCAGACCCTATCTGGAATTTTGGAATTCCAGGAGCACATCTTATATATAACAAGCAATACAAAAGAGAGTATGGGGGAAATTGTCTGCCATAGAGTTAGGGGGAGGCATGAGTTGGTGGAGGGATACTGAAAACCTTAGTGATGGAAAATGTGCACTGGTGGAAGGTTGGGTGATTGATCATTGTATGAATAAAACTCAAACAGGAAAATTTTGTAACTATCTCACGGTGATTAAAAAATAATAATAAAATACTATCACTGTCACTGTCCTCTCGTTGTTCATCGGTTTGCTCGAGTGGGCCCAATAACATTGTGAAACTTGTTACTGTGTTTGGCATATCGAATACGTCATGGGTAGCTTGCCAGGCTTTGCTGTGCGGGCGAGATACTCTCGGAAGCTTGCCGGGTTTTCCGATAGGGGCGGATGAATCAAACTCAGGTCGGCCATGTTGGCTGTGTGCAAGGCAAACGTCCTAACTGCTGTGCTAATGCTCTAGCCCAAATAAAATACTAATAAAATAAAATTAACATTATGAATGAAAAAAAAGAAATGTGGAGTTCATGCCCATTTCAATAAGCTTAATCAATGGCTGAATAAATAGCATTATTCCTACATTTAAAAAAATAGGGTTGTTCTATTGTTGTTTGTATTCCATGTTTGTCATCCAATTGAAATTTATATCTTCTGCAGGTTATCAGTGCTTGTATCCTACTCATATCTAGGGACTCTAGGTTCCTGCAATCTTGCAAAGTCAGCGTTTCTACACAGGCTTACACTAAAGGAAGAGCTGCAAAACACTTAATTAGTCAAAATGGAAAATGACTTCGCTCTCCACTTAGAACCCATCAGCTGTTTAGTCATGTGGCTGCTAACTCCATTAACAAAAAGAAGAATAGACATGAATAAACTATCATTGCTGCTCCTACCAATAGCCAAACTCCTATACCGTGGAGCACATGCTTTCAAAATTGTGAATAATTTTCAAAATTGCAATAATTGTTTTGGCTGAATATGACAGTGAATCCCAGTTCCTGGGACAATGAGCTGACTCTTGTCACTGCTCTCCAGACTATCAGAGAGTCTGGGTTTTTTCATCACAACTTTCAGCAGCATCTATGCGAGCTCTGGCTTAGTGGATGATGCTACCATTCAAGTGGAAGGGTAGAGCACCCCATGAATTAGTCAATTTAATTGGTCACTTTAAATCTCCTCTGCTGAAAAGATAACCAGTAGTAGAATGAGGTAAGGAAGTAAGCAAAGAGAAAGAAATTGTGGAAAGGAGTCTGGGCTCTTCCAAGGGCAAGGGAAGCTGACAGGTAATTCCCTTGGGAAACACTAAACAGGGTGGTTCGAGTGGGAGAGAACAGCAGATGAAAGGAAGCCCCTAACCAAGCAATACTCTTCGCCTCCTGGCCTATGCCCAGACAGATGGCAGGACAGCAGAAATCTCACCCAAGTACATATTGATGTCTGTGGGCCACATAGGTGGCTAATGTGAAGCAGGGAGGAGAAAGACAGTTATTTTCTCCCCATCCACCTCTGCCACCCAGGACCCAGGGTTAGTGGGTTCTTGTCTCACTTCACAGAAAAGAATTTCAGGAGTAGACAAGCAGTGAAGTAAAACAGATTTTATTTGGAGGTTTTGAAGGGAAGGAGGAAGAGAAAGTGGGAGAGAGTGGAGAGTAACATGCTATGCTCAAGAGAGAACCTGGGCTTCTCCAAGGTCAGAGAGAGTCCCTATGCACATCCCAGCATTAGGCAGGAAAGCATGGAAGTACACATCTTGAGGTGAGATACAGGGCCACACATGTGCTCAGGCACCACAAGTGCTCAGCCACATGGGTACAAGCAGCACATGGGTTGGGGCAGCATATCGTGTGCCCTTCCTTTGTTCAAGGTGGCTTTTATAGTGTTTCTCCTATCTGTCCCCACAGGGGGCTTCTACCAGGTCAAAGTCCATTACCAAGGGTTTGGGAGTGGTGATGTCTTTGAAATTCCTTTCCTGGTCTTTTGTTTCTGCTGGAGCGTCTTTAAAAAAATAAATAAATAAGATAATAGTAATGATAATAATAATAATAATATAGGAGTACTACTATTTGTTCAGCCATTGATTAAGCTGGTTAAATTGGGCACGAACTCCACATTACTTTTTTTTAATTACTGTATTGCATCACCATGAGATAGAGTTACAAAGTTTTCATGTTTGAGATTCAGCCATATAATGATGGAACACCCATCCCTCCACCAGTGCACATTTTCCACCCCCAATGTCCCAGTATCCCCCCACCCACATCCCAGTCCTCACCCTGCTTCTATGGCAGATAATTTCCCCAGTACTCTCTCTCTAATTTGGGGCATTATGTTTTGCTCGGATTTTCCCACCACCGTTCAAGTGTACCTGCCAGGGACAGAAATTAGATAGTTTATTTTCCATTGCTCATTTTGAATATATATTTTAAATGGTTGGGTTCCAGAGTCATCTCTGTATGGCACTAATCCATTTTGGGATTCAATTGTGAGTCTCTGGGCCAGGTCTGTTGGTGCACTAAGATGGCATCCAGAGGCAAATTGTGGGTGTGACAGTCAGTCTGCTGGGCCTGTGGGGAGTAGGGGATGGATAGCTCGGGTCCTCTGCCACCTGAAAGCTGCAATAGGAGTGGGGGGAGAAAGAAGAAGAAGAAGAAGAAGAAGAAGAAGAAGAAGAAGAAGAAGAAGAAGAAGAAGAAGAAGAAGAAGAAGAAGAAGAAGAAGAAGAAGAAGAATTGTGAAAAGGAATCTGGATTCTTCCAAGGGCAGGAAATCAGGAAATAAAGGAAATAAAGGTTCCTGATCCTCCAGGGCAGAGCAGCTGACAGGTAATTCCCTCAGGGAACTGACTAAATTAGAATGTAGTCTGGCAAAGACCTGCCCTTCCTAACTGCAGAAGAATCAGGGGCAGTGGCTTAAAGCAGTGGCTGTATATGGAGTATTCCTTCTAGCACTTTGACTATTCATTTTCTGAACAACTTCAGTGAAACACCTCCAACTATTTAGAAAAAAAGAAAGAAAGAACTCCTTCTATTTGCAACAACAGGAATCAATCTACACAGTGATGTACTAGGCGAAAAAAAAGTCAGACCAACACTATGATCTCATTCATATGTGGAAGGTAAAAGAATAAAAGTAAGGAATAAACAAGACAAAATAAACTTCTGTACTATATGTAGAAAATATTGCTTTCCAGAAGGGAGGTAGAAAGGTAAAGTGGGTAAAGGGGTCAACTTTTATGGTGAAGGATGAAATTGGACTGTCAGAGGTAAATATATATGAGTAGAATATATGAGCATTGATTTTTAAATACTGTATTCCTAAAATCCACTTAATATTATAACCCAATGTTATTTCAATAAAAATATGAATTGATTTTAAAGTCAGCAGCATAGAAGTAACAAAATATTAATTCTTGATACACTATATAGGGAAATAGAAATAATTTGCCATGTTTTAATTTTTTTCTCAAATACTTTTCCATTAGTCATATACATTTAGATAACGTCATTACCAAGACTGAAACAACAGCATCAAACTGATTTAATTCCAAAATTTACACCTAATTTTATCGCTGATAGGATGTACCAAACTGCATTATAGTCATTTGGGACTTTAGTATTTTTTCCCCAGACCATCACTTACCTGCATACCTTGAGACTGTGCATTATGAGAAGCCTGTGTGTTTCATCAGATTTAGGTTAGTTTCTGGTCCTACCAGAAGATCAGAAAGGAAAAGCAGTGTGCATTTTCTTGAGCACCAGAGCTGGGCAGAACATCTGAACAAATAATATCCTGACTTCAGTTCCTTCTGTCTGTTGAGGATACTTACTGCCGAGGGTTGTTCTGTAAACTTAGAAAGCAGTAGACTGTGAGTGTCAGAGTTTGTTATACTAAGCCTTAGGAAACACTGCCTGCTCTAATAGCCACTGTCCACCCTAGATATGGACAATAGAAATAATATCTCTAAGGTAATGAATCATACAGTGGATCAGTTAGAGCTGGAGGGAAAGAATTTGCATCAGAAACCTTCAAATTCATGGCTGGAGTAAGTCCACTTTTCCCACATAGAAAATCTGATTCCTGTGAAAGAAATTTCAGGCAACTGCTAAATGGATTGAGGAAGTAGGAAGGGAAGCAACGGCAAGAGGCATTTCCCAGAAGTGCTGAAATAACACAATTTGCTGAGACTTTGATTGGACCCCAAAATAGTACCCCACTTCTTCCATAGTCCTCAGGCTTTGCAAATGACAATGTGATGCAAAGACTATGAGATAGGCAGTGGGTTACAGTGAAACTGTATGTAGAAGCTTATGTGGACTTTCCAAAACCAGCAGGCATCTACCCTTTTCACCTCTTCCTGGCCTTCTTTATTACTGGCAGAATGTGGTATGATGCAATTTTGAAAAGGTCATCTTGCATCTAAAAGGTGTTCTTGGAAATGGACATAGAAACCTAAGAAGCATGAGAAACAGAAGAGATAAACGTAAGAAGCAGCAACCGGAGATGGAGAAAAGATATAGCTAAAGGCTGGTGTGCCAGACAAGCAGAATCACCATCCTTCCAGAAGAGACAAAAAATAGAAGGTGAGACTGGAAGAACTTTTCCCCATTTGAATTCAGATTTTTATGGAATGGAGAACCCTCTCGCTTACTAAAGCTACAGTTATTCTGCATCTCATTTTATTCACAGTCCAACTTAATTCTCAGTGGTCATAACTTCCTCTACATTTGTGACTATTGATGACATTTCACATTTGGTTGTTCATTATATTTCTCTTCAATTGTTCAGTAATGCTAGCATTTATTATACCATTAATCTTATTTTAATAGTGTTGTAATCTCACTCCCATTTAAATGCTCTTCAAAATGAAGATTGAATGTCAGTCTTACACTGTCCATTTTGCCTGAATAGTCTAACAATATTCACAGCTTTTTAAAAAAAGGAAACTACAACTTTGTTCTAAGAAACGTGTTTCAGCTATAGGATCTCATATGAAAAAAAAAAGTATTATTTGAAAAAGACTTCTGGCCTCCCTCAATCCACAGAATCATCCCAAACATGTTCTCAGCTGTTTAATGACTCACCCAACACTAATAAGAGGTTCCCCGTGGAAAATCTCTGAATGTAGGGTTGCTCCTTAAATGAATCCTATTGGCAGCACCCACCTGCTCTTTCCACTATCCCCCCCTGATCTGCCTCAGATACCTGGTCTTGAGACATTGCCAGTTACCCCAGAAGACTGTCCACCTACTTGGCCAGAGAAAGAGAAAGACAAGGACATAAGAAGTCCCCACCCTGTGGCACTCAGCACCATGCCCTGACCGTGCCGTTATTTTCTGTAAGTGCTCAAAGGTCAGATCCTCTCAACCCCTCCCAACACTGTGACTACCCAACTTTGCAGTCTTTGGCCCTGGGAGTAAAACTCATCCATGATGTAGTTATCAGGGTTATATTTTTCCTAACATTTTTCCTAACAGAATTCATATTTTTTATTCTTTTATCAGACTTTGCAGTTATGATCCCATTTCATCTTCAGAAGACTTTAAGAAAGCAGACATAGAAGGTTCTGATATTGATATTTCAATTCAAGGTATCAGCCTATAAACAAAGACCTTGCTTGACCTATGGCAGGAAGATTTGGGCTGCACCTGAGACCTAGCCGAGGTGGCTTGGGGACCCTGCAATGCATATCTGAAGAGAAGAGGCAGAAAAATTCTTCCCTCTACCCTTCCACTGGAGAGTACCCTGTTCAAGCAGTACTGATGTCACTAAAGAGGTTTGGAATCTTGACCAAGCAGACAGGATGTTGAGTTTCCAGTAGGCAGCCATCAGCCCTACACAAGGTAGAGTCCTAGGACACCTACCTCCCACCTCCTGTCCTTCAGCAGGTCCAGAAATCACTTCAGGGTTGAATTCTGTCTTGCTTTGGCAATTTGCTTTTCATTAAAAGTTAAGCTTTTCATTAGAGATGGAAAGTAGCTGTGATTTATTTTGTCCTTTTTTCTGCAGTGCAAGTAGTAAATGCATCATATGACTAAATTCCTAGATATATACTCTCTCTTACACCCGAGGAACGTGTCAGCAGGACTGAAATAGGAATTATATAGTCTGGAACTGAAGGACAAGGATGCAGGAGGCAGGATTGACAGGAAAACCCTGGTCTGGAAAAGTATGGTAAAGATTCTAATTATCTGCAACATGTGCCTCTCCATCAAGTAGCCCAATATGTAGTGCTGTTTGTGGATGTAATAGATCGGCAGCTCTCTGATTGATTGAGGATTGTGTAAACACAGCAGAAGGAGGTTCTCCAGAATCCAGGACATCTTGGCTGTTCTCTTCACATGGGCTTAAATGAGCAATGTGCACCAAGCTGCATGCTCTCCTCTGTTGTGATATCACCACTGAAGAGCTGGGGGGAAGGTCATGATAGAATTAACAGGGCAGGGTGCCCTGTGATAGGGGTTAACCACCAGGGCAGAGGCAGCCATAAATCAGCTTTCTGGCTGCAGGCACATGCCTGCAGAAAGGAAGCATAAGAGGGGCTTGGAGTCAGCCAAATCAAACAGCACAGCTATATCTAGACAGTATTTTCTTTTCAAGAAAGGTCTTTTGAGACAGATGGACTTTTGGGTCCTGAAAACTGTAAACCAGGGAGACAAGATGCAATATGCACAGAGAATTGATGTCAGTTGTGTTTATGCTTTTGTTTCTTGCCAAAAAATCAGTAGATTCCACTTTCTTATGTGATGAACAATGTGCTCTGTTTTCTTCAAAGTCTAATAATATGCTTTGTAGCAAAAAAAGGGAGAAAAAGAAAAATATGAGCTTTTCTTTCTCCTCTTTTTTTTCTTTGGGAATTGATCAGAGTTTCTTGAAGAACAGACACTAATTCATCATGAGGTTAAAAATGTATACACATTTGGCAAATGCCTCCATGTGTGACTTTAGTATTTTGACATTTTTACATCCCCCTGGGGTAGGTTCAACTGGAACCATTTTTACAAATGATAAATCAAGGAAATAATAGGAAAATGAAAAGATTTCTTCCCAATCACAGGACTAATGTGTACTAATATGAGAAATTACACATTGGTAGGTAAAAAAAAGTAAGGTTCACAGATTAAGTAACCTACCTGATGCCTCATACAAATAAGCAAACAAGAGCCAAAGGCAAGGCAAACACCCCCAAATTCTTGAACCCGAAAGACCATACCATGTCTACTATTCCACACAGGTCGCACTGATAGTTCAAGCTCAAATAGATCTTGAGCAGGGCATTGTAAAACTCCTTTACTTTCATATTGCATGACAAAGCTACTGCAAGGCAGTGCTGGACCAGGTTAGAGGTGCCAGGCAGGTGGATTGTGTTCCTGTGACCCAAGTGTCCAGGTGTACAATTGCAAAGAACAGAGAGTTCCTCTAACCTGACATGCCAGGAACTCAGAGGGAGTATATAGTGTTTCCTTCACAGAGTTATACATAGGTGCTAAGAGCGGAGGTTTGGGTGGAAAAAGATTGGTCTTTTCTGTGTGCGTGAGCTCAGAAACGCTCACAGGTGACCAGTGTGGCTAAATAATTAATCACGAGCAGGCGAGTGGCAGTTTGAAATATAAATGGATGGATGAAGGTGTGACGCTGTCATCCCGAGTCGGAGGATGTGACTGGAATGGAGAAGCAGCTTCACCTGCTTC
The DNA here is from genome assembly GCF_029834395.1 of Sorex fumeus. NCBI lineage: Eukaryota > Metazoa > Chordata > Mammalia > Eulipotyphla > Soricidae > Sorex > Sorex fumeus. The sequence continues at coordinate 63,685,518 of NW_026606063.1, read as the reverse complement.
CCATCAAGGCATAGACACAAAGAAAGGACTACGGCTATCGAACAAAAGGCCCAGAACCCCTAACTCCCAACTCTGACCCACAGTTCACTTTTATGCCCTTTTCCCCAAAAGACATGTTAAAAAAAAATGATGAAGAACCAGTGAGGCATGAGGGAGGGAAAGCAAAGCCATCTAAAGGAATATTCTTTGACAGGGCTGCAGGCAACATACTTAAGAACACCTTTATTTTCCTTATGTTTTCCTGCTTCTTGAAAAGAAAATGCGGAGTTTTTTTTTTAATCTCCTCCCTCCTCTTTCTCCCCCAATTCTCTAGAGCTCTTCCTGCCAGTAGTTCTGTGTGACTCAAAAACAGACAACAGCTGCAAGCAAAGGAACAAAAAGGAAGATTGACAATAGGAACAGAGGCAGATGAGGGAAATTTCTTTACCTTATCACACTCAAAACTGCTGTGGCTTAGAAAACCAATATATAAAGTCTGTAGAAGACAGGATGTCTCTCCTCTAACTAAACACTGATCAAACATCTCTACTCTAGAAAAATAGTTTGGTATTCAGGACATAGCTTGCAGGCCCTGTATGGAAGGCCTCTTGTATCCAGCCTAGCCTTGTATATAGTAGGTACTAAATGTATGCCGGTTCTTTCTCTTTCTCTTCTCCTCTGTCCTTATCTAATACCCTCCCAACAGAGGCAAGCTGTTAAAATATACTCACTAGTATGGGGAATATTGTCTGCCAGGGAGGCAGTGGGAGGTTTCCGGGGGGGGGGGGGGGAGTGGTATGCTGGGGATATTGGTGGTGGGGAATGTGCACTAGTAGAGGGATGGGTGTTTGATCATTGTGTGATTGTAACTAAAACATGAAACCTTGTAACTATATTTCACAGTGATTCAATACAATTAAAAATTAAATATACTCTCTGGACTTCAGTTTGTTTCTCTGAATACTGTACCTCATTCTGATGCCACTCAGGGGGTGAAAGTTAGCCCTTGCCTGGCCTGGCACTCTCATAAGCTCCTGTAATGTTATTGTTTTTATTATTCCATAGTGAGAAAGTAGCAGGTGCAATGGTGTCAAGAAGTTAAGTGTGTCTGGGGGGGCTGCCAAGAGTTTGAGATGACCACAGCCTAATTTTCAGGGAGGATGTGAAGTCAGGCATCTAGTGAGGCAGGCATGGGCAAAAATTGGGTCATGAAAGACAAGAATGTCTGTGTGACAGGGTTACTGAGCCCCTAAAAGAGGCCCCAGAAGGGAAACAGAGCTAGGGATGGAGGAGGCTAAGGATGTCCTGAGCTGATTCAACTTGAGATGGGAATGTAGAGAGAACATGAAGATGCCTAGGGACACTAGAGGACCTAATCCCACTGCAGTGTTGAAGTGCAGAGCCTGGCAAAAAGGTGTGCTCACAAGGGACCCAGCTCGGCAGCCACCCTCCACAACAGAACCACTGCCATGCTTCAGGTCACTCCCCAACAGCTCGGGCCGAACCTCACACATGAGTGAAGTCTCACGGAACCCAGGTAATGCATAATTTTGTGACCTTGGACTCTGGGCTCAATGGGACCAGGAAGCAGAGATCTTCTGCTCATTTCCTCCAGTCTCTGGCACCCCAGGGGTCACTCCCATAAGCCTCCTCCTGTTGGCACCAGACAATCTCATCATCAGCCCACCCTCCAGATCCCACAGCTGCTTCTCCCAGAAGGGAGCATTAAATGAGGCCCCCGTAACCATGCCACCGGACTCCGTGCCAGGCTGTTTTCACTCAGGGTGCCCCAGAGAGGGGCAAATGAGAGCCCTCCCTGCCCCAAGGGACTCAGCCCCAGCAGCCAACCTCCACAACCCAACCGTCACCATGTTCAAACCACTCCCCACCCTCTTGGGCTGAGCCTCACATATGAGTGAACATATTCTTGGACCTAATATCATAAGACACTCCCTACCCATTCTCCATAATTACCACACCATATTTGATGGGGTTCAGACAGTAGGCAACAAATCATAGCGGGAAATATATATACACATATTCTCAGATATATATACCAAAGCTCACATCACCCAAACTTTAACAACATGTTAGTTATATCCTCTAAAATGTCTTAATGGCTCCTGTCAAAATAGAATAATCTTTCCACTGTTTCCTATATGGACACTTTTTTGTAAGCATGTTCAGCAGTTCTTCATAACAGACAATACAGAATATATTCTTTCAGTTGTGTTTTGGGATAGGGACTGGGATTTGGAATGGAAACATTTTGAATTTGGTGGTGGGAAGGTGTAATGTGGAAGGTGGTAGGACTGGTATTTGAATATTAAATGTAATCAAATATTGTTAACGAACTTATAAAATTTAAAAAATGAAAAGAAAAGCTGTACTCAGCTTCAGTTCCCTTGTAGTTGTTTTCTGGCCGCTCCAAGTCAGCTCCTCACCTTGAAATGTCCATACCATTTGTTGCTTCTTTTCTCAGAAATTGAGTCCTTTTTCATACCTCTTTCCCCTTTCCCCTGCATGCCCCTGTGTCCCTGCTGGTTATCTTTTTTCTATCCTTCTCTTTTTCTTTCTTACTCTCTCTCCCTTGTGGCAAAATCAGACTCAGTCTCCGCTCTCCAGAAATCTGCAACCACCTGAAAGACCCTTCAGGTCTTCTTGTTTTCACATTTCAGCTGATTGTAGTTGTGATTCTAAAGATCAAGTGCAAGCAAGGTTGCTTTGTTAAAAATCATTCTTGTTGTCTTCCCTCTGGACCTCAAGCCAATAATTCTGGGTATTACTCCAACAGAAAGTCAGCTATGTCTTTAGAAAGACCACATTTCCATCTTAATAGCATCTCATAAAAATACACAAAAGTAATTCATAATGGATATAGAAATATAGCAGAGTCAAGCTTGACAGTTTGTCCTCTTATATGAGATAAACCTCTATGATAAACATATTTTCCAAACTTAAAAGCCTAATACTTGATGTGTTAAGATTCAGGAAGATGATATTACATAACACAAGACCATAGACATGTGCTTATCATGTACTTATTTATGATAGTATGTATTTCTCTAGGAAGATATTCTAGTTCATAATTTTCTGTTTACTGGCAAGACTTCTAAAACTCCATAATTTAATAATCTACCATTTCACTGTTAAATATACACATGGAAATTGCACTAGCTAACAAACTTTATTTTTAAGATATTATAAACTAATTTGGGCTGGAGCGATAGCACAGTGTTAGGGCGTTTGCCTTGCACGCAGCCAACATGGCCGACCTGAGTTCGATTCCTCCGCCCCTCTCAGAGAGCCCGGCAAGCTACCGAGAGTATCTCGCCCGCACAGCAGAGCCTGGCAAGCTACCCGTGATGTATTCAATATGCCAAACACAGTAACAACAAAAGTGTCCAATGGAGACATTACTGGGCCCACTTGAGCAAATCAATGAACAATGGGAGTACAGTGACAGTGACAGATAAATTAATTTATGTTTAATCTGGGGAATATCTTCCAAAGAAAATTTCCAAATATTTATTTTTTTAATTTTCATTAAAATTTTAATTTATTTATTTTTTTATCTTTTTTTTATTAGTGAAACACCATGAAGTACACTTATAGACTTATAAATTTTTGTGCTTGGGTTTCAGTTATACAATGATCAAGTACCCATCCCTCCACCAGTGCCCATCCTCCCCCACCACGGGTCCTAGCATCCCTCCCATCCCCCATCCCCCCCCCCCGTCCCACCCTGCCGCTGTGGCAGGGCATTCCCCCCTGTTCTCACTCTCTTCTTTTGGGTACTGTGTTTTGCCAGAGAGGCATTGAGTGGCAATCATGTTTGGTCTATAGACTACTTTTAGCATGTCTCTCCCACCCTGAGAGGGTCTTCACAACACCCTTTATTTGGTGCTCTCTTCTCTATCTGAGCTTCCTTCTCACCTAGCACATGTGGCTGGCCTTCAAGTCATGGAGCAAAATTCCTGGTACTAATCTGAGCCCTTTCTGGGTGTTAGTCTGCCGTTTTGTTGCTTTATGTTCCCCAGATGAATGCAATCTTTCTGTGTCTATCCCGTTCTTTCTGACTCATTTCGCTTAACATGATACTTTCCATGTAGTACCACTTGTATGTAAATTTCATAACTTCATCTTTTCTAACAGCTACATAGTACTCCATTGTGTAAATGTACCAAAGCTTCTTTAACCAGTCATCTGTTCTCGGGCACTCAGGTTTTTTCCAGATTCTGGCTATTGTAAAGAGTGCTGCAATGAACAAACAAGTGCAGATGTCACTTCGACTATACCTTTTTGCCTCTCTGGGATATATTCCCAGGAGTGCTATAGCTGGGTCAAATGGGAGATCGAATTCTAATTTTTTGAGAATTGTCCATACTGTTTTCCAAAAGGGTTGGACCAGCCTGCATTCCCACCAGCAGTGAAGGAGGGTCCCTTTCTCGCCACATCCGTGCCAGCACCTGTTGCTTTTGTTCTTATGGATGTGGGCCAGTCTCTGTGGTATGAAATGATATCTCATTGTTGTTTTGATCTGCATCTCTCTGATGATTAGTGATGTATAGCATTTTCTCATGTGCCTTTTTGCCATTTGGATTTCTTCTTTGAGAAAGTTTCTGTTCATTTCCTCGCCCCATTTTTTGATGGGGTTGGGTGATTTCTTCTTGTGTAGTTTAACCAGTACCTTGTATATCCTTGAAATCAACCCCTTGTCGAATGTGTATTTGGTGAATATTCTTTTCCATTCTGTAGGCTGTCTTTGTATTTTGGTCACTGTTTCTTTTGAGGTGCAGAAGCTTCTTAGTTTATGATAGTCCCATTTGTCTATCTCTGTTTTCACTTGCTCGGCCAGTGGCATGACATCTTTGAAGATACCACTAACTTCAATATCGTGGAGAGTTTTGCCAATTTTGTCTTCAATAAACATTATGGATTCCGGTCTGATGTTGAGGTCATAAATCCATTTCGATCTTACTTTTGTGCATGGCATTAGGCAGAGATCTGAGCCCACCTTTTTGCATGTAGCCGTCCAGTTTTGCCAGCACAATTTATTAAAGAGGCTTTCCCTGCTCCATTTCACTTTTCTTGCCCCCTTATCGAAGATTAGATGATTATATGTTTGGGAGGAGATGCCAGTATATTCAACTCTATTCCATTGGTCTGCAACTCTGCCTTTGTTCCAGTACCATGCTGTTTTGATTATTACTGCTTTGTAGTAGAGCTTGAAGTTAGGTAGGTTGATTCCTCCCATTTTCTTTTTCCCAAGAATTGCTTTAGCTATTCGTGGGGGCTTATTGTTCCATATAAATTTCAGGAGTGTTTGCTCCATTTCTTTGAAGAATGTCGTGGGTATCCTTATAGGAATTGCATTGAATTTGTACAGTGCCTTGGGAAGTAAAAGTGGCAGTCTATAAAATCAATACCCCAAAATCCATGGCTTTCCTATATGCAAATAATGAAAGAGAAGAAAGTGACATGAAGAAAACAATTCCATTCACAATTGTGCCCCAGACAATCAAGTACCTAGGAATCGCCTTAACTAAGGAAGTAAAGGATCTGTACAAAGAAAACTACAAAACGCTACTTCGGGAAATAAAAGAGGACACGAGGAAATGGAAAAATATCCCCTGTTCATGGACGGGGAGAAAATTTCCAAATATTTAAATACACTGTTTTAACTATTTTACTGAAGGCATGTGAGAAATTGTGGGGTGTGTATGTCAGCATGTCTGTGTGTGTGTTCATTCCTCAAAGAAAAGTGGGTTTACACATAGAATATTGTAGCCAGCTGTTCTTCATCCTCAACTAGCAAAGAATGAGAAGCTAGTGGCTTAAACTGGAGTAAAAAGGATTTAAGTTCAATAGGAAGAAAAAAGTTTTGACAATGAGGATTGTCAGGACGTTGATAGAAGCTGTCACAGAAAGCTGAAGTGTGTCTCCCTGGAGGGTCTACCTTTTCTTTAGGCTCTCATCTCTCTGGACAAGCTTAGTCTTACCATTCTCCCAAAGGAGTCAGTGTAAGAGGAAATCAATGGAAATTCTCCCAGTTCCTGTCCCTCTAACACTTACTGCCAAGACTACCACAGCGTTACACATCCTCATGGGCAGAATAACAGAGAGGGTGCCCTTATAGGCCAAAGTCAGAGCAGCTACTTGCCTGCTGTCTTGGGAGAGTCACTTAATCCTACTGTCTCATGTTTTCTGATAGACAATAAACATTAAAATCACCATACATTTCTCATAGGTTTGTGATTTTTTTCAAAGAAAATAAATGTATAAACTTGTATAAATAAGAATTCAGAAACTAGGACAGAATTTAGACCATGCTCTTACTAAGAAAAGTCAAAGCATAGATTTAAGCAGAGACCTATTTAATCCTAGATTCAATGCCTGTCCAAAGGACCAAGAACTACAGAGTAATCTCTTTAATAAGTTCTTTTTTTCCCAGGGGACTTTTTGAGTCATACCCAGCAATGCTCAGGGATTACTCCTGGCTCTTCAACTCAGGAATTACTCCTGGTGTTGCTTGGGAGACTCTATGGGATACTGGGGATCGAACCCGGGTCAACCATGTACAAGGCAAATGCCCTACCTGCTTTACTATCACTCCAGCCCCAAACATCATTAGTAAGTTTCATCTTATCAACCCATGGGTTGAATTCATGAGCAACTTGAAAGATGTCACATATCCATCATGTTCTTCATGTGATGAGAGGGCTGGAGCATTATGAGAGTTCCTGACAGTTCTGAAACTGTCTCAAAAGTCTGACCAGAAACTTGGCCAAGTTATCAATGCAGATCTCACAAGCGAGGTTACCACTATTATTGAATACTTTTGTGTTTTCTCCTCAACAGTGCTTTAGCTAAATGCTAATAATGTCTTATTAGACATTACTGATGAGAGTAATGTCTGGGTGTCCCTTTCATCTTTGATTTTCCTTAGATTTTTACTTAAGCTCAAATAATTAAAGTTTTATAGCTAGTGCAACATGGCAATAGTTTGTGCTATATAATATTTTCCTAGATATAATCATAGTGCTGGGCCGGAGCAATAGAACAGCAGGTAGGGCATTTGCCTTGCACATAGCCGACTTCGGTTCGATTCCTCCACCCCTCTCGTAGAGCCCTGAAAGCTGCAGAGAGTATTCTGCCCGCACGGCAAAGCCTGGCAAGCTGCCCGTGACATATTCAATATGCCAAAAACAGTAACAAGAAGTCTCACAATGGAGACATTACTGGTGCCCACTCGAGTAAATCGATGAACGGGAGGACAGTGCTAATCATAGTGCTAAGATAGTGTCTGAAAAAAACACAACCAAATTAGGGTACTAGAAGATTGCAGTCACTGCTCTTTTGAGGATGGAACCAAGGAAGAGATGCCAATAGGTTGCCACTGCTGATGGCTATTATCCCCATATTTCCAGTGGAAATGGCTTCCAACCAGAGGAAACCCAGCCCCCTAAAATGGCAAAGAAACTTCTCTTGTGAGCAGGAGGCACACAGAACCTTCCACCAATGATCTTCAGTAGGTAGACCTTCCTCCACAGGAAGGAAGGACTCCTAATACACAGGACTGATACACGGGACTTAGGCAACCCTTTGGACATCCTTTCATTTTCTACAAGAAATGATGGCCATTTCTTCAGATTTAAGGTGTGAAGGCTCTATTAGGGGGAATGTTGCAGGCAAATAAATAGGGAGTGGGCCTGGAAATTAATGATAGTGAAGCAGTGGGAAGGAGGAATAATAAAACTAAAACGAAACTGCCTAGCTCTGATGTAGTCCAAACCATGAAGTCTTTTCCCATGCAAATTCTTTTTCATGAAGTCTTTTCCAATGCAAAACTCCAATGCGAGTTCTTTGGAGCTAGAAAAATGAGTCAGCACCCAGATGCAGAACCTGAAGGACTACCCAGAGAAGGGTGGACCCCTCAGAAAAGGAGAAGCTTCAAAAGAATCAAAGAATTGCGATAAGAATAAAAAAGCATGGTGGGGGTGAAACAATAGCACAGTGGAGAGGGCATTTGCCTTGCATACAGCCAACCTGGGTTCGATCCTGAGCACTGCCATGAGTTATTCCTGACTGCAGAGTCAGGAGTAACCCCTGAGCATTGCTGGGTGTGACCTAAAAAGCAAAAGAAAGGAAGGAAGGAAGGAAGGAAGAAAGAAAGAAAGAAAGAAAGAAAGAAAGAAAGAAAGAAAGAAAGAAAGAAAGAAAGAAAGCACTAGAAAGCGTTCAAGTCTTTTTCCCCATGTCAAAATCCAGATTAACTTTTCTATACATAGAGAATTCCATGGCCAAAGCAGTTTGAAGTATATAAAACCAACTTTGTAAAGGCATGCAGGGTTCATTCTTCACTCTGGAGATTGACCAGCATTTGAAACTGGTGAAAAAGTCAAGAGATGTGCATTCTTAGCTTTTTTCCCTCTGAAGAACCTGGAGTTCTCTCTCTTCTCTCTCTCTCTCTCTCTCTCTCTCTCTCTCTGTCTCTTTCTCACGGTCTCTCTCTCTCTTTCCCTCCCCTCACATTTTTGGAAAAACTAATAAATAAAATAAATTTCTTTAAATAAGACTATTTTACTTTTTTGTCATTTAAATTATTTATTATTCTTCTGATATCTCTGTAAGATTATCTTACATATTTCTTCCCATCCATATGCCTCCATATTTTTGCCCAATTTAAGGGAAAGAAACATTTTTTTTAAATTTTTATTAGTGAGACACCATGAGGTACAGTTGTAGACTTACAAATGTTTGTGCTTGGGTTTCAATTATACAATGATCAAATACCCATCCCTCCACCAGTGCCCATTTCCCACCACCAAGGATCCCAGTATCCCTCCCACCCCCGCATTCCCCCCATCCCATCCTGCCTCTGTGGCAGGGCATTCCTTTTGTTTTCTCTCTCCTATTGGGTGTTGTGGTTTGAAAAAGAGGCAATGGGTGGCAGTCATGTTTGGTCTATAGTCTACTTTCAGCATGCTTTATTTTTTAAAAAAATGAAAAGATATTTGTTTATCACACATCTAATATTCAACATTTATAAGGCACTAACAAAAATGTAACAGCAACCATTAAAAAATCATCAAAAATGGAGTAGAACTGAATAACACTTCCTCAAAGCAGACATATATATGGCCAAGGGGCATATGAAAAAGTGCTCTTCATTGCTCATTATCAGAGACATGCAAATCAAAACAATGGGATATTACCTCATTCACTGAGAATGACATGCATCAAAATGACAAGAAACTAGCAGTGCTTCAGGAATGTAAGGGAGAAGGAAACCTCACTCACTATTGATGGGAACATCATCTAGTTCATTCTCTACAAATACTTAATATATAGTTTAAGTAGATGGTTCTGGGTCCTTTCCCAATTTTCAGTTCTGTCCTTTGACTTTTACTCATATATGGTTCCACTTGTCCTGCGCCCATTACTGGGTCCAGATTATGGCATCCTGGTCTTGACCCTGCACCGCTTGTCTCCAGTGCACATGGTCTTGTCCCTACACCATTCTCAGACCAGTACACAGAACCCTAGTTTGGAATCTGCAGCTGTAACTCTAACCAGCCTCCTCTTGCTGGGCATTACTATTTTTAAATCTGTTACTGGTTCACTGTATCCTAGTGGCTCCCATTCACTTGACCTTCCTTGGTCTCATGCCATTTGCATGAGAGTGAGAATCGTTGCCCTCCCGCTGGCACTGAATATAGGTGTGCAGGCAAAGAGAGACTCCTAGCCAGAGGGCTTCCTTTCATTTCCCACTATCTCCCACTCCCAGCCATCCACCTGTTTTTAGTGGATACCTTTTAGGTGGATAAATTTTTTTTGTTTATTCTTTAGTGGGTTATACCAGCAATGCTCAGGGATCACTCCTTATGGTGTTCAAAAGACCAGAGTATCTGAACCAAGGAACTCTTCCACCAATAGTAGACAAGAGTTTCTTTTTTGTCATATCCCAGTCAGCTCTTACTGTTTCTGGATTTTTAAATACTCTATTATATTAGTGTTAACTTAATACCTCATGGTCATTTTGATCAGAAATGATGAATTGTTTTCCATGTCTCTGGCCACATTTATGTCACCTTTGAGGAAGTATCTATTCATCTCTCCCCATTTTTTGTTGAGGTTTTCCATTATTTTATTCTTGTCCGTTATTTTATGCTTGTTGGTGATGAGCTTTGAAAATATTTTGTATATTTCATTAGTCCTTTGTCGGATGTGCAAGTATTTTCTCCCAATCAGTGGGGGTTTTCTTTTTTTTTTTCATGATAGACCTTATTTCTTTTGCAGTGCAAAACTTTTTAGTTTGACATAGTCTCTCTTTTCCTTCTGTTTTTATTTTCTCTTCTGGGGTTTAAGATCTTAGAAAATCCTGTCTATAATTTTCTCAATGTATCTTATAAAAGAGAGGTTTGGTAGCAAGGTCTTTAATCCACTTTGAATTAGCCTTTGTGTATGGTTTGAGGAAGGGCTCTAGCTTCATTTTGTGCATGAGATTCTTCATTTTTCCCAGAATCATTTATTGAAGAGGCTCTTCTCACTCCACTTCATACATCTAGCCCATTTGTCGTAAATTAACAGCTTATACATCTAAGGGTTTATCTCTAGGCTTTCCATCCGATTCCATTGATCTGAGAGTCTGCTTTTATTCCAGTAGCATGCAGTTTTAATTACTATAGCTTTGTAGAAAAGATTGCAGTCCTGGAATGCAATACTTCCCATCTTCTTTTTTCTTAGAATTGCTTTGTATCATCTGGGAGTTTTTGTTCACTGCTTTTGAGGAGAACAGCTGTCCAGGACATGAAAAACTAAAGTACTGTGAAATTCAGAATCTGAAAAATTCCTTATGCGGAACAAATTTTTATGCACTAAGAAAATGCAGGTGAGAGAGAGTTAAAAGGTGATTCTAGACAGGAACTACCTCAATTAATATTTTAAAAGAAGCAAATTGAAGATAAATAGGCACTGAATTCAAACCCAGAGCATGCACATGCACACACACACACACACACACCAAAAAAAAGCCATGCATGACTGATGTCTAGTTGCCAAGGAAATAGAGGTAACAAGGTAGCCTATTATTTGGATGGGGCTATAACAGCATCCTAAACACTTCTAGAAGTGGTTTCCTTCTCCACCAACCATTTATAAAGTAGTGGAGAAGAGCCATCTAACTTGGTGCTTCTTTGAGCATATGTGTAAGAAGCATAGAACAGAGAGGTCTGTGCTTACCAGACCTCCAGAGAAACTGAGACACTAGCTGTATGCGCATATCTTCAACTGTCACATTGCTGAAGTCAGTCCCTGTCCAAAACTCATCTTGACCTTATAGCACATTTCTGGACCTCAGTCAGCCAATGTCAACCACCACTAAAGGGTCAGTTCTTTCTTGAACTTGAATGAGTAAACAATGACTTGAAAGGATTCCATAGCCTGAATAATTTTGTTTCTAAAAATCACTGGATCAAAGCTTATATATTCCTAAAACTTATAGATTGTAATCTGCTCATAACTTTTCCTAAGAAAGATATTCTACACATTAAATATGCGTAGAATATTCTCTTGAATATGAGAAGAATGCTCATTTGATTTTCAAATAACTGTGAATTTCGCACTAGCCTTTCTTCCTACTTTGTACCTCCTCCTTGTTTTTACCTTGAATATCTATTCCTTTACTGAAATGTCCAATAAGAATGAAAGATTAGGTCATTAAAAATGAATAAATAGGGAGCTGGGGAGATAATACAGAGGTAGACACAACACTGCTCATGGCTGATGCCAGTTTGATCCTTGGCACCACATATGTCCCCCCAACCACCACCAGTAATAACTCCAAAGAAAAGAGCCAGAAGTAAAACCTGAGATGAGGAGGAAAATAATTTTTTGTTTTATTTAACTCATATGTTTATTTGAATGCTTTACATACCACACATGAGTGGGATCATATGGTATTTGTCTTTTTCCATCTGACTTACTTCACTAAAACAATGTCCTCTAGGTCCATCTATGTTGTTATAACTGAAATAATTTCATCTTTTTTCTTATAACTGAGTAATACTCCATTGTGTGCCTGTGCCACTTATTCTTTTCTTTTTTTTTTTTTGCTTCTTTTTATTGTTGTAGTGAACACCTATTGGTTTTTGGAAGCCACTAAAGACCATTCCTGATGGTGCTCATGCCATAAGGCTCTAGAGATAAATCTCAGAGGCTCAAACCTGCAAGGCATGATCTCTCTCAGCTGAGTTGTACCTCTTGTGCTCAATCTTACATCTTCTTTGTCCAGCAATTTCTCAGTGAGTCTTAAGTTGTCTCCAAATCCTGGCTATTGTGAATAATGGTTAAATGAACAAGAGAAAGCACATACCTTACTAAATCTGTGTTTTCCTCCATCTCTTCTTTGAGGCTATACAATCTGCATTCCCCCAGACAAACATTTTCTGTGGAATAAAGTGAAGCCAATTTCGGACAGTTCCTAGGGTATTTTCAGTCGAGACAGAGAAAAGAAAAAAAGCATACCATATGGCATAGCAACTGGGCTGCACAGAGAATATTAGCCCATTGTTCACAGATCACAACTAGCTACTTGCCTGGAATGTTTCTAACTAGAGATCAATCCCTTCAGACTGCAACTGGAGAAAAGGATTAGTCTTTCTTTACTCCTGTTCTGAGTGCAAGCAGAGTGAGGACAGGGCCCCCAAAAATTTGAATTATGTTGACTAAAATTAAATGTCACCACCCGCTGGAATGAAAATAAGCACGAGACTTCTGAGAGACTGGAACCCAGGTGGGCCGCCGCCACAAAAACCCAACTTTCAAGGACTCAATCTCTCCCAGTCCAGGTACAGACCCAGTGGTGGTGGCATCCAGAGCTGCGGCCGCATGTTATTCTCCCCCTCCATATCCTATAAGAACCATAAATTCACCTCTTAGGTGGAACCTTCTCCAGGGCAGTCCAATCACTAAAAACACATTAAGCCAATAATTCATTAGCCCCACCTCAATTAATATTACACCAAAAGCACAACAGTAACAATGAGCATAAAAATCCTGACCGCCCTCTTTTCCGACTGGAACCATGGAGGGCGCAAAAGAGAAGAAAAAGAAGGTCTCTGCTAAGCCCGCAGCAGCGGCTGCCAGAGAGAAGGAAAAGAAGCTTCCTGATGTGCCAGAAACCCTAAAGAAAAATCGAAAAAATTTTGCAGAGCTCAAGATCAAGCACCTGCGAAAGAAGTTTGCTCAAAAGATGCTTCAAAAGGCGAGGTGGAAACTAATCTACAAAAAAGCTAAGCATTATCACAAGGAATATAGGCAGATGTACAGGACAGAGATTCGCATGGCTAGGATGGGGAGAAAAGCTGACAACTTTTTTTTTACACTTTCTTTTTTAAATTTTATTGAATCACAGTGAGATAGTTACAAGTTTTCATGTTTGGGTTACAATCACACAATGATCGAACACCCATCCCTCCACCAGTGCACATTTCCCACCACCAACATTCCCAGGATACATCCCCTTCCCCACCCTCCCCCTACCTCTATGGCACAATATTTGCAATACTCTCTATTTTTGGACTTTATGGTTTACAATGCAGATACTGAGAGGTTATCATGTTTGGTCCATTATCTACTTTCAGCACACATCTCCCATTCTGACCGGTTCCTCCAGCCATAATTTTGAGTGGAGCTATTTCTTCTTTCTTTATGTAAGCCTGTATGTCTCCCTATGTATTTCATATTTTCTGTATCTCATAGGTTCCAATAATTTGTATCTTCACTCTAATTCATTTCATCGAATATTGTTATGACTTTTATTTCTTCCTTTACCTCGTTCCCTGATTCTAGTTCTTTACAGTATGTGTTCAGTTTCAAAAATTTAGAGTTTTTCTTGCTTTCTCTTTAAGTTAATTTATACAAACATGGTATTGTGGTCAGCAAAGATACTTGGTATGATTTCTATAGCACAGCGGGTAGGGCGTTCACCTTACAAGTGGCCAACATGGCCGTCCCGAGTTTGATTCCTCCACCCCTCTCGGAGAGCCCAGCAAGCTACCGAGAGTATTCGATATGCCAGACACAGTAACAACAAAGTCTCCAATGGAGACGTTACTGGGCCCGCTCGAGCAAATCGACGATCAACAGAAGGGCCTTTACCTTACCTTTACCTATTAGTGAAGCACCATGAGGTACAGTTGTAGATTTACAAATCTTTGTGCTTGGGTTTCGGTCATACAATGATCAAATACCCATCCCTCCACCAGTGCTCATTTTCCACCACCATGGATAATATCCCCCCACCCCCCCTCCCACCCTGCCTCTGTGGCAGGGCATTCCCCTTTGTTCTCTCTCTCCTTTTGGGTGTTGTGGTCTGCAAAAGAGGCATTGAGTGGCAAACATGTTCAGTCCATAGTCTACTTTCAACATGCATTTTCCCTCCTGGGAGGATCCTCCAAACACCCTTTATTTGGTGCTCCCTTCTCTATCTGAACTGCCCTTTCCCCTAGAATACCCGGCTGGCCTCTAAGCTATGGAGTAATCCTCCTGGTGTTGATCTCAGCTATTCTTGGGTATTAATCTCATATTTTGTTGCTTTATATCCCCCAGATGAATGCAATCTTTCTATGTCTATCCCTCTCTTTCTGACTCATTTCGCTTAGCATGATACTTTCCATATTGTACCACTTGTATGTAAATTTCATGACTTCATCTTTTCTAACAGCTACATAGTACTCCATTGTGTAGATGTACCAAAGTTTCTTTAACCAGTCATCTGTTCTTGGGCACTCAGGTTTCTTCCAGTTTCTGGCTATTGTAAAGAGTGCTGCAATGAACAAACAAATGCAGATGTCACTTCGACTACACATTTTTGCCTCTCTGGGGTATATTCCCAGGAGTGGTATCGCTGGGTCAAATGGGAGCTCAATTTCTAATTTTTTGAGAAACGTCCATACTGTTTTCCAAAAGGGCTGAACTAGTCGGCATTCCCACCAACAGTGAAGGAGTGTCCCTTTCTCGCCACATCCGCACCAGCATCGGTTGCTTTTGTTCTTTTGAATGTGGGCCAGTCTCTGAGGTGTGAGATGGTATCTCATTGTGGTTTTGATCTGCATCTCTCTGATGATTAATGATGTAGAGCATTTTCTCATGTGCTTTTTTGCCATTCGGATTTCTTCTTTGAGAAAGTTTCTGTTCATTTCATTGCCCCATTTTTTGATGGGGTTGGATGTTTTCTTCCTGTGGAGTTCAACCAGTACTTTGTATATCCTTGATATCAACCCCTAGAAGCTGACAACTTTTATGTCCCTGTAGAACCCAAATTGGCCTTTGTCATCAGAATCAGAGGTATCAATAGTGTGAGCCCCAAGGTCCTAAAGGTGCTACAGCTTCTCTGCCTTCACCAGACCTTCAACGGTAGCTTTGTTAAACTCAACAAGGCTTCGATTAACATGCTGGGGATCGTGGAACCCTATGTTGCATTTGGGGTACCCAAACCTGAAGTCAGAAAATGAATTGATCTACAAGTGTGGTTATGGCAAAATTCACAAGAAGCGAATTGCCCTAAGGGACAATGCACTGATCGTGCGAACTCTGGGTAAATACAGCATCGTCTTCATGGAGGATCTGATTCATGAGATCTATACTGTTGGAAAGCGCTTCAAAGAGGCAAACAACTTCCTCTGACCCTTCAAATTATCTTCTCCCTGGGGGTGGGATGAAGAAAAAGAACACCCATTTTGTAGAAGGTGGAGATGCTGGCAACAGAAAAGACCAGATCAACCGCTGATTAGATGGATGAACTGAGGTATCTATCATATTTTTATAATCTGGTCAGTTAATAAACGATTGCTTTCAAAAAAATCCTAACCACACAGGTCACAATGGTAAAGCAGCACAGAAGCCCCCCAAACTTAATTAGTGAAGAAACTAACCCAAAAACCCAAACAGTAGTGGTGTGCTAGACAAACTCTCTGACAAGGAATTCAGAAGGGAGCTGCTGAGGATGCATAGGGAACTGAAAGAAACAATGGAACGCACCACCAATAAAATACAAGAAGATTTGAGAACAGAAATGTGGCAAATGCAAAATTACAACAGAAATGACATATCTGAAAAACCTGTAGTTGAATTGAAAAACTCAGTAGAAGGCCCCAGTAGAAGAGTAATAGCTGCTGAGGACAGAATCAGTGAGCTTCACAATGAGGTGCAGAGAATCTCCAGACAAGAGCATTAAGTGGAAAAGAGCCTCAACATGAATCAACAGATGTCAAGAGAAAATCGGGATGAAGCCAAGAGAAATAATATAAGAATCACTGGAGTCCCAGAGGGACAGGAAAGAAACCCTGATGAAGAAGAAACTGTCAAAGACATCATTGCTAAGACATTTCCAGAGCTGAAGAGTACATGCAAGCAGATTCAGGAGGCCTGAAGAGTACCAGCTAGAAGAAATCCAAACGAAAAAACTCCGAGACACATCCTTATCAGAATGACAAAATCGTAGACAGGACAAAATTCTGAAAGCAGCAAGAACAAAGAAAAAAAATGCCTACAAAGGAGCATCCTTAACATTTACAGCCAGCTTATCTGATGTAACCCTCAGGGCCTGAAGACAGTAGTGGGATATAGTAAAAAAACTCAATGAAATAAATGCTTCACCAAAAATACTTTACCTTGCTGGACTTTCATTCACATCAGAAGGAACAACACATGGTTTCACAGACAAGCAAAATTCAGGAACTTCTTAGACTCAAAACCATGGTATAAAAGAACAACTAAACATGCTACTTTTAGATAAGACAAGCCCCTCAAATACATCAAACTTCGGCATAAAAATGGGACAAAACCCCATAACAATAATCTCTCTCAACATCAAAGGACTTAACACACCAAATAAAACACACAGTGGAAGAATAGGTCAGAAAATTGAACCCAACATTCTCAAAGAGACACATCTGAATAGTCACAGCAAGCAGATTCAAAGTCAAAGGCTAGAAACAATTCTACAGGCAAACAACTCCCTCAAAAAAGTTGAGGTGGACAGAGACTGGCACACAAACAAAAAACGAAAGGGGGGCGGAACTGACACATCCTTCATGCCCTATAAGGCCACGAGTTGCCCCCCACAAGCGGCTCTCCAGCATGGCCATGGCACTGGAGGCACATGGACCTAATCCAGAGCCCAGTAGCTTGCGGCAGAAATGTGAATAGACTGCATTAAACTACAGGGCCATGCTCCCCCGGGTGGGAAAGTGTGTCTCTCTCGTCTGTCTCTTCCTCCTCCCCCTCCCTCCCCACCCCCAGCAGCATGGTGGCTGCCACCTCAGACCTTATTGGACAGCCAGGTATGAGCCAGCGGTGATGGGCAACTGCAGCCTCATGGGATTGGGAGCAGAACCAGCACATTCTTCACGCCCCACCAAGGCCACAAGTTGCCCCCCACGAGCGGCTCTCTGGCACAGCCATGGCACCAAAGGCCCACAAACCAATCTCGTAATTATCTGGCTCTTGGCAAAAATCCCTCCAGGCTTAATTAGTAAAATATCAGAAATCCAAAATCATGTGGCCATGATAGCGGCTGGGCGACATCATATGGTTTTCATAACCAGCAATAGAAAACAAATTATTTCACAATGCCTTTTCAGCAGTTCTGATTGTTGAGGGGAAATTCCAAACAATAATGGTGCATCTTTTGTCGAAATAATGAATGTAATCAAAGTAGAGAGACTGTTAAGTAGAAATCATCTGACTCACAGGCATCAGGAGGGGTGGGAGGGGGGTATATTGGGGTTCTTGGTGGTGAAAAATAATTAATGGTGAAGAGATTGGTGTTTGATCATTGTATGAGTGGGACTTAAACCTGAAAGCTTTGTAATTTTTCTCACTGTGATTCAATAAATAAATTTAACTGGGGGAAAAAAAGCAACCAGTGTTAGAGTGGACGTGGGGAGGAAGGAACTCTCCTTCACTGCTTGTGGAAATGCCAACTGGTTCAGCCTTTTGGAAAACAATATGGACATTTCTCAAAAAATTAGAAATTGAGTTCCCATTTGACACAGCAATACCACTTCTGGGAATATATACCAGAGATGCAAAAAAAGTATAGTAGAAATGACATCTGCACTTGTACGTTCATTGCAGCACTGTTTACAATAGCCAAAATCTGGAAAAAAACTGAGTGCCCAAGAACAGATGGCTAATTAAAGAAACTTTAGTACATCTACACAATGGAATACTATGCAGCTATTAGAAAAGATGAAGTCATAAATTTGCATATAAGTGGAAAAACATGAAGAATATCATGCTAAGTGAAATGAGTCAGAAAGAGAGGGACAGACATAGAAGGACTGCATTCATTTGTGGAATATAAAGTAACAGAATAGGAGACTAACACCCAAGGATAGTAGAGATAAGAACCAGGATGATTGCTGCACAGCTTGTAAGCTGGCTCACATGCTGGGGGAAAAGGAAGCTCAGATAGAAAAGGGACCATCAAGTAAAGAATTCTTGGAGGCCCCACTCGGGATGGGAGATGTGTGCTGAAAATAGACTATAGACTGAACGTGATGGCCACTTACTACCTGTATTGCAAACCACAATACCCAAAAGGAGAGAGACAGTAAAAGGGAATGTGCCTGCCAAAGAGGCAGGAGTCAGAGTAGAAGGGTGGGATGGAATGAGGGTGGTGGGAGAGATACTGGGAATATTGGTGGTTATGAATGGTCACTGGTGGAGGGTTGGGTACTCGATCATTGTATGATTGAAATGTAAGCACAAAAGTTTTTAAGTCTGTAACTGTACCTCACGGTGATTCATAAAAAAAGCTAGGATGGCCATTCTAGTATCAGACAACATTTGATGTAAGACTGAAAAAGATCACAATAGAAAATGAAGGTCATTTCTTATTGAGCAAGGAATCTGTACATCAGGAAGAACTTGCACTCCTAAATGTATATGCACCTAAAAATGAGTGCATACTCTTTTGCAAGCCACAACACCCAAGAAGAGAGAACAAAAGAGAATGCCCTGCCACAGAGGCAGGGTGGGATGGGGGGATGGGGGGTGGGAGGGATACTGGGATCCATGGTGGTGGGAAATGAGCACTGGTGGAGGGATGGGCATTTGATCATTGTATAATTGAAACCCAAGCACAAAAATTTGTAAGTCTACAACTGAACCTCATCACTTAATCACTTAATCACTTAACTTCCCGTTAGTCGTCGATTTGCTCGAGCGGGCGCCAGTAACGTCTCCATTTGTCCCTGTCGCGTGCTAGTGTAGCCCAATGGCATCTCTTCGCTCCGGGAACATGGAGGGCCTCAAATCGATCGTTCATGATCTTGACAAAGAAGTCTGACCATCTGGTAGGTGGGCGGCCACGCGGTCTCTTGACATCCCGTGGAATCCAATCAGTAACAGCTCTAGTCCAACAGTCGTCTTTAAATCTCATTACGTGACCAGCCCATCTGATTTTCGACACCTTGGCATATGAGACAGCGTCCCTGATCCTTGATCGTCGACGGATGTCAGAACTCCGGATTCGTTCTCTCATTTGAGTGAAACGTGATATTCCAAGCATAGCTCTTTCTATTCTTCTTTGGGAGACCTGAATGGCGTTCTCATCTTGTTTGCGTAGGGCCCAGGTCTCTGAGGCATATGTTAATGCAGGAAGAACAGTGGAATCAAAGAGATGTGCCCGGAGCCGGAGGTTCTTCGTCCTCTTAGCTATTTCTTCGACGTTCTTGAAGGTGTTCCAAGCCGCTCTCTTCCTCCTGCGCAGCTCAGGTGCCAGGTCATTTGTCATGTTGACCTCTCGACCTAGGTACACATAGCTGTTGCATTCGGAGATGGTCGTTCCATTGAGAGCGAATGGGGCGTCAGGAACAAAGCTGTTTCTCATAAACATTGTCTTTGTAAGATTCAGCTGTAGTCCTACCTTTCCACACTCACGGTCAAAGTCGGCCAGCATTTGTGCCGCTTGGCTGATGTTTGGTGTTATTAAAACAATGTAAACAGCAAAGCGGAGGTGGTGTAGTTGCCGACCATCTATCTTCACTCCCATTCCTTCCCATTCCAGTCGTCGCATGATGTTCTCGAGGGTGGCACTGAAGAGTTTCGGTGAAATGGTATCACCCTGCCGCACCCCTCTCTTGACATCAACGATCACTTCTTTGTAGAATGGTGAGATCCTGGTAGTGAATCCGCAATACAGCTCACGGAGGATCCTGATGTATTGGGCTTGAATGCCCTGATTGGCTAGGGCTTCAATGACCGCTTCCGTCTCAACAGAATCAAAGGCCTTCTTTAAATCAATGAACGTTAAGCAGAGCGGCATCTTGAACTCCCGAGAAACCTCAATGAGCTTGGTTACCGTGTGGATATGGTCGATGGTGCTGAATCCTTTGCGGAAACCTGCTTGCTCGCATGGTTGTCCTTCATCTAGTGTTCTGCCAATCCTATTCAGGATGACTCGAGTGAACAGCTTGTAGATGACAGACAATAGGCAGATCAGATCGGGCGATAGTTGCCAATGTCATGGATGTCTCCCTTCTTGAACAGTAGTACGGTCCTGCTGGTTTTCCATTGGGACGGAACCTTGCATTCAGACAGGTAGCGAGTGAAGAGCCGAGCCAGTGTATTGATGAGTACTGATGGCAGGTTCTTCAGGTGTTCAGGTCTGACCTTGTCTGGGCCGGGTGCTGTTTGCTTCTTTACCAACGAAATGGCGTGTCGGATTTCGGAAGGGAGAACGTTAGGAACGACATACCCATCCTGTGGAATTTGGTATGTCGGCAAGTGGACATGGCTATCGAAGAGATTTGAGTAGAAGTCATGGATAATCTTCTCCATTGCCGTTCTGGAGGATGTGATGGATCCATCAGGACGTCGGAGGGCAGTCATCTTGGTCTTATAGTTGGCGAAGGACAGGCGGGCGTTACGAATACTTTTCCCGGCTTCTGCCGCATCTACCAGTACTTCTGCTCTTCTCTCTTTGAGGTCTTCCTTGATCGCATCTCTGCACTGCTTTGCAAGCTCGGACGTTAGTTTGCGGTTGCCTGAGGCATGCACCAAACCACGCTGGCGAATTAGCTCAAGAGTTTTCGAAGATAGGCGACTTTTTGTGGCTATCTCTCTCTTGGCATTCCTTGCACATTCATGGAGGTGCTGAACCAGTCGATCGTATTCCTCGTCAATGTTGTCAACAATGGCATCTTCCCATGTTGCCGCAATAGTACCAAAGAGTTCCCAGTTGGTGGTCATTCTGGGAGTTCTCTTTTTGAACTTTGCAGCCCTTTCTCCCCGCTCTGTGAAGTATAATTTAGCACGAAGGAGACGGTGGTCCGATCCCGTTCGAAATTTTGGGACAACAGCGACATCAGTCAGGCAAAACCGTCGATTGAATATGATGTGGTCTATTTCGTTGTGGAATCGTCCACCGGGAGACTCCCATGTCCATCGTTTAGATTCTGCCTTCTGGAACTAAAATAAATAAATAAATAAATAATTTTAAAAAATGAGTGCATATACAAAATATTTTTAAAAAAACTATTTATAGACCTGAAGAAAGTCACTGATAGCAACATAATACTAGTGGGAGATTTCAACACTGCTTTATCACCTTTAGGTAGATCAACCAGACTCAAGTTCAGCAAGGAAAACTTTATCTGAGGAAAGAAATGGAAGAAATAGGTTCAGTTGATGTATACATATATATATATATATATATATATATATAGGACATTTCATCTTCAAAAAGCTGAATACACACTTTTCTCAAGTGTTCATGGGTCATTCTCCAAGACAGACCACATGCTGGACCAAAAAACATACCTCCAAAAAATGAAAAAGGTAGAGACTGTATCAACGATCTTCTCAGACTACAATGCACAAAAAATACAAGTGAATCACAAACACAAACAGAAAATCAAATCAAACACCTGGAAATTAAATACCTCACAACTGAACAATCAGTGGTTTATAAAGGAAATCAAGAGGAAATCAAGATTCCTCGAAACAAATGAGAAGGAAGACACGAGTTACTAGAACTTATGCGATACAGCAAAAACGGTATTAAGAGGAAAGTTTATAGCTCTATAAGCATGTGTCAGGAAGGAAGAGTGAATCCACGCAAGTAAATTAATCTTACAGCTTAAGATCTTGGAAAATGACCAACAAAAGGAGCCCAATCCAGGCAGGAGGAAGGAAATAATAAAACTCAGACATAAATTAATGACCTGGAAACCCAAAAAACAATACAAAAGATCAATGAAACCAAGAGCTGGTTTTTTGAGAAAACAAGCAAGATCTATAGACTGTTAGCAAGACTCAAAAAAAGAAAGGGAGAGAGAAAACCCTAATAAACAGAATTATAAATGAAAAGGGAGACATCACAACAGAAAATACAGAAATTCAAAGGATCATCAGAGATTACTTTGAGAAACATCATGCCATAAAACAAGAAAATCTCGAGGAAATAAATAAATTCCTGGATTCCTATAGCCTCCCGAGGCTGCACCAAGAGAACCTGGAGACTGAAGAGGCCTATCACCATGTAGGAAATTGAAATGGTAATAAAATGTCTCCCTCAAAACAAAAGTCCTGACTCAAATGGATTCACTAGTGAATACTTCCAAATCTGTAAAGAAGACACACTCCCAATTCTTTTCAAATTTTTCCAGGAAATTGAAGAATCAGAAACACTTCAGTTTTTATGAAGCAAATATCACCCTGATACCAAAAGCAGACAAAGATACTGCAGAGAGAGAATTACACACCAATATCCCTGATGAAGGATATCGGCTCTTCACACACTACCTGTCTGAATGCAAGGTTCCATTTCTATGGAAAACCAGCAGAACCATTCTACTGTACAAGAAGTGAGACATCTGTGACATTGGCAACTATCGCCCCATCTGCCTTTTTTCTGTTGTCTACAAACTGTTCACTCAAGTCATCATGAATAAGATTGGCAGAACACTAGATGAAGAACAACCATGAGAGCAAGCTGGGTTCCAAAAAGGATTCAACCTGACTGACTATATTCACACGGTGACCAAGCTCATTAAGATTTCTCAGGAATTGAAGATGCTACTCTGTCTAAAGTTCAATGATTTAAAGAAGACCTTTGATTCTGTTGAGACTGAAGCAGTCATTGAAGCCCTAGCCTAACAGGGTGTTCAAACTCAGTACATCAGGATCCTCTGTAAGCTGTATTACAGATTCACCACCAGGATCTCTCCATTCTACAAGGAAGTGATCATCCATGAGATGATCAACCCCAAGAGAGTGGTTCGGCAGAGCAACACCATTTTATCGAAACTCTTCAGTGCCACCCTCAAGAACATCATAGGACAACTGAAATGGGAAGGAATGGGAGTGAAGATAGACGGTCAGCAACTACACCATCTCTGCTTCGCTGATGACATCATTCTAATAACACCAAACATTAGCCAAGTGGCACAAATGTTGGTCGACTTCGACCGTGAGTGTGGAAAGATTGAACTGCAACCGAATCTCACAAAGACAATGTTTATGAAAAACGGACTAGTTTCTGGCGTTCCATTTGCTCTCAATGGAATGAACATCTTCTAATGCAGCAGTTATGTGTACCTAGGTCGACAACTCAACATGAAGAACAACCTGGCACCTGAGCTGCGCAGGTGGAAAAAAGCAGCGTGGAATGCCTTCAAGAGCACCAAAGAAATAGCTAAGAGGACAAAAAACCTACAGCTCCAGGCACATCTCCTCGACTCCACCATTCTTCCTGCACTAACATACGCCTCAGAGACCTTGCCCTACAAAAACAGGATGAGAACACTATTCAGGTCTCCCAAAGAAGAATCGAAAGAGTTATGCTTAGAGTACCATGCTTCAGTCAAGTGAGAGAAGGAATCCAGAGTTCCAACCTCTGTTGGCAATCGAGAATCAGGGACACTGTCTCATTTGCTAAGGCATTAAAATTCAGATGGGCTGGACAATTTGAAGACAACCACTGGACTAGAGCTGCTACCGACTGGATTCTATGGAACGTCAAAAGAACATGTGGCCACCCACCTACGAGATGATCAGATTTCTTCATCAAGACCCTGAACAAATGGTTTGAGGCTCTTCATTTTCCTGAAGTGAGCAGATGCCATTGGGCTACACTAGCATGCGACAGGGACAAATGGAGATGTTACTGGCACCCGCCCAAGCAAATCAATGAGTAACAGGGTATCAAGTGATCAAGTGATCCCTGATGGACACAGACGCAAAGATCTAGCAAACAGAATCCAATGACTCATCGAAAAGATCATACACCATGACCAAGTAGGATTCATCCCAGAGATGCAAGGATAGTTTAACATTTGCAAGTCAATCAACATAATCTATAATATCAATAAAAGAAAAGATAAAAAGCATATGATCATATAAATATATGCAGAGGAAGCATTTGATAAGATGGAGCAACTGTTTATGATGAAAATTCTCAACAAAATGGGAATTTAAGTTTTCCTCAGTATAGTCAAATCCATCTGCCACAAGCCCAAAGCAAGTGTTATTCCCAATGGGGAGAAACTAAAAGCCTTCCCTCTAATCAGTTACAAGACAAAGTTTCCCACTCTCGCCATGTCTATTCAATATAGTACTGTAAGCTTTTGCTATAGCAGTTAGCAATAAAAATATTTCAAGGGCATACAGATGGGAAGGGCTGGAGTGGTAGTACAGTGGTTAGGGCGTTTGCCTTGCACACAGCCGACCCATGTTCGATTCCTCCACCCCTGTCAGAGAGCTTGGCAAGCTCCCAAGAGTATCTCGCCCACACAGCAAAGCCTGGCAAGCTACCTGTGATGTATTCAATGTGCCAAAAACAGTAACAACAAGTCTCATAGTTTGTTGTGAGATGTTACTGGTGCCCACTTGATCAAATTGATGAACAACAGGAGGACAGTGCTACAGATGGGAAAGGAAGGGGCCAAAAATCTGGAAAAAATCCAAGTGCCCGAGAACAGATGACTGGTTAAATAAAGTTTGGTTCAATATGCCAAACACAGTAACAAGAAGTCTCACAATGGAGACGTTACTGGGCCCGCTTGAGCAAATCGATGAACAACGGAAGGACAGAGACATACAGAGACAGAGACATCTACACAAAGGAGTACCAAGCAGCTGTTAGAAAAGATGAAGTCATGAAATTTACATACAAGTGGTACTACATGGATAGTATCATGCTAAGTGAAATGAGTCAGAAAGAGAGGGACAGAGATAGAAAGATTGCATTTATCTGGGGAATATAAAGTAACAAAATAGGAGACTAATATCCAAGAATAGCAGAGATAAGTACCAGGAGGTTCACTCCATGGCTTGGAGGCCAGCTGTACATGCTAGGGGAAAAGTCAGCTCAGATAGAGAAGGGAGCACCAAGTAAAGAGTGCTGGGAGGATCCTCCTAGGATGAGAGATGCATGCTGAAAGTAGACGTTAGACCAAACATAATTGCCACTCAATGCCTCTTTTGCAAACCACAGTACCCAAAAGGAGAGAGAAAACAAAAGGGTATGTCCTGCCGCAGGGGTGGGGTGGGATGGGGGGATGGGGAGGTGTGAAGGATACTGTGATTAGTGGTGGTGGAGAATGGGTACTGGTGGAGGGATGGGTACTCAATCATTGTATAACTGAAATCGAGGAACAAAAATGTGTAAATCTATAACTGTACCTCATGGTGTTTCACTAATACAAATTAAAAAAAAAAAACAGGAAGAAGCCAAGCTATCTCTATTTGCAGATGACATTATACTACACCTAGAAAGTCCCAAAGACTTTACAAAAAAATACTCCTAGAAACAATAGGTTTATATAATAAAGTGGCAGGCTACAAAACCATACCCAAAAGGCCATGACTTTTCTATATACGAATAATGAAAGAGAAGAAAGAGTGAGGCGAGTGCATCAGCAGCCTCATGGCGCCTTCAGACTTCCAGATACCCCAAAATTGCTGCTGTGCCTTTGGCCAGACCCCAAAAACTTGGGGCAAAGTTTACCAAGAAAGTAAACAGCCAAAAGTTAGGTATGTGGGAGACACACCCACAAACCACCTCTGGCTCAGCTATATAATTGGAGGCAAGGCCTCTTTGGTTCATGATTGAACTGCTTAATGGACATGATCCCAGAGACTCAGAAACGAATCTCAGAACCCAGTGGCTTTAGGTAGAAATGCGTCTGGTCTCTGCAGTAGGCTACCGGTGCTGGGCCAACCCAGGTGGGAATAGGTTTCGTGCCTTGGCCTGTTCCCCCTGGCGGCCCAGTGGCCGCCATCCATCTGAGGCTACTGGATAGTCACATTTGGGCCCCCAGTGACGAGACACACAGGGCCTCACGGGATGAGGGTGGAGCCGGGCTTGTCCTCCCCACCCCAACGAGACCCCAAGTCATTGCCCACAAATGGCCTCTCTGGCTCCTGATCAAGCTGCTTAACGGCCATGATCCCAGAGACTCAGAAACAAATCTCAAAACCCAGTGGCTTTTGGCAGAAATGCATCTGGACTCCACAGTACGTTACTGTCGCCGGGCCACCCCATGGAGGAAAGGGTGTTGTCCCTCCGCCTGCTCCCTCTTGGCGACTTGGTGGCTGTCATCCTCCAGAGGCCATTGGACAGTCAGGCTTGGGCCCGCAGTGATGAAACTTGTTGGGCCTCACGGGATGGGGATGGGGGCCGGGCCTGTCCTCCCCACCCTAATGAGACCCCAAGTCATCGCCCATGAACGGCCTCTCTGACTCCTCATCAAGCTGCTCAATGGCCATGATCCCAGAGACTCAGGAGCAGATCTCTAAACCCAGTGGCTTTTGGCAGAAATCCCTCCAGATTTAAGTGTTAAAATTTCGGAATTTCAAAACCACATGGCCCTACTGCAGCCACGCGACACCATATGTTATTCATAACCAGCAAAAGAACACAAATTGTCTATTGTTGCCTTTTCAGCAGATCTGAGTGTTGGGGTAAAATCTCAAATAATAATGGTGGGTCTGGTGTCGAAATACTGAATGTGATCAAAGTAGAGAGAGAGAGAGAGAGAGTAATGTGGAAATCATCTGCCCCACAGGTAGGGGGAGGGTGGGGGATGGGGATATACTGGGGTTTTTGGTGGTGGAGAATGGGCACTGGTGAAGGTACAGGTATTTCATTGTATGACTGAGACTTAGACCCGAAAGCTTTGTAACTGCTCTCACGGTGATTCAATAAATAAAATTATAAAAAATGGGGGGAAAAAGAGAAGAAAGAGACATTTTAAAAACAATCCCATTCACAATTGTGCTTCAGAAAATCAAGTACTTTGGAATCAGCTTAACTAAAGAAGTGATGGACTTATACAAGGAAAATTACAAAACACTACTTCAAGAAATAAAGGAGGACACCAAGAAATGGAGACACATCCCTGCTCATGGATAGGGAGGATTAACGTTGTCAAAATGGCAATATTCCCCCAAAGTACTATACAGACTTAATGCAGTCCCTATCAGGATACCCATGACAGTTTTCAAAGAAATAGAACACTCCTGAAACTCATATGGAACAATAAATCCCAACGAACAGCTAAAGCAATTCTTGGGAAAAAGAAAATGTGTGGCATCACCTTCCAGAACTTCAAACTGTACTGCAAAGCAGTAGTAATTAAAATACCATGATATTGGACTAGAAAAAGACCTGAAGACCAATGGAACAGAGTTGAATATTCTGTCACAGACTCTCAAATATATAATCATTTAATCTTTGACAAAGGAGCAAGAAATGTGAAGTGGAACACGGAAAGTCTCTTCAACAAGTGGTGCTTGGAAAACTGGACAGCTACCTGCAAAAAATGAACTCTGACCTCTGTCTAAATGCCAGACACAAAAGTCAGATCAAAGTGGATTAATGAACTCACTAAAAAGACCTGAATCCATAAGGTACATAGAGGAAAATCTAGACAGAACCCTTCATGACGTTGAAGCTAAAGGCAACTTTAAGGATAAAACACCACTTACCAAGAAAGTGGAAACAAACATAAACTAATGGGACTAAATTAAACTAAGAAACTTCTGCAACTCAATAGAAACAGTGACCAAAATATAGAGAGAGTTGACTGAATGGGAAAAAATATTTACCCAATGCCCTTCTGATAAAGGGTTAATATCCAGGATATACAAGACACTAGTAGAATTTTACAAGAAAAAAACCTCCAACTCCATCAAAAAATGGAGAGAAGAAATGAACAGAAGCTTCCTCAACAAATAAATACAAATAGCCAAAAGGCACATGAAAAAGTGTTCCACATAGTTCCACATACCAGGGAGATGCAAATCAAAACAATTAGATATCATGAGACACCACAGAGACTAGCACAAATAAAAAAAAAGAACAAGAACAACCAGTGTTGGCATGGATATGGGGAAAAAGGGACTCTCTATTGTTGTTGTTGGTAATGTCAACTGTTCCAGCCTATTTGGAAAACAATATGATTATTCCTTAAAACACTGGAAATTGAGCTTCCATTATGATCCAGCAATACCTCTTTTGGGAATATATCCCAAAGTTGCAAAAAGCACAGTAGAAATGACATCTGCACCTGTATGTTCATTGCAGCACTGTTCACAATAGCCAGAACCTGAAAACAGCCCAAGTGCCCGAAAACAGACAACTGGATAAAGAAACTTTGGTATACATCTAAACAGTGGAATACTATGCTGCTGTTAGGAAAGATGAAGTCATGAAATTTGCTTATAAATGGATGGTCATTGAGAGTATCATGCTAAATGAAGTGAGTCAGGAAGAAAGGGACAGACGTAGAATAATTTCACTCATTTGTGGAATATAAAATATCATAATATGAGACTCACACCCAAGGACGGTAGATACAGGACCAGTTAGATTGCTCCATGGTGGAAGCTTGCCTTATGAGCTGGGGGAGAGGACTGCTGGGATAGAGAAAGGATCACTAAGTCAATGATGATTTGAAGTATCACTCGGGATGGGAGATGTGTTCTAAAAGTAGATAAAAGACTAAACATCATGGCCTCTCAGTATCTGTATTGCAAACCACAATGCCCATAAGTAGAGAGAGAGAGTAAGAGGGAAACTGTCTTCCATAGAGGCAGGGGGAGGGGTTGGGGGGAGGCATACATTGGAGACATTGGTTGTGGAAAATGTGCACTGGTGGAGGGATGAGTGTTTGATCATTGTATGACTGAAACTCAAACATGAAAGCTTTGTAAGTGTTGCTCACGGTGATTCAATTAAAAAAAATTAAAAAGAAAGGAAAGAAAAAATAATCACTAATTTTCAGAGGTGAACTTTTCAGAACGCCTGCTGAAAGTCACTAATAGAGAGTTCTGCAGAGAAAACTACCCAGGTTGGCTCCCTTGCACATTCTGTTTTATTAACCATTGTGACTGGTGTACCATTCTTATTAAAGGGGGAAAACTTCATTACAAGTATTAGAAGGAGGAAAAGTATTTTTCTTTCGACTAGCATCTGGTAAATCTGAATAACCTGGCTGTACAAGGAAAATGTAATTTGAATATTGAAATCTTATCTGAGACAGAAAACATTCTAAGTGCAAAGAAGTCCAAATTGAGAGACAATAAATTCAACTTTAGATACCTGGCCATGGATATTTGGTCTGCTGTTACAAGGTAGCCTTGGCAAGGGGCTGCGATGTACTTGTCTATTACTGCCACTGGACTTTTATGGTTAAACAAAGAACTGATACAAAAGGCCTCAGAAAAATTCATCTCGAGAGCCAAGTTTCATTCCAGAGTTATCAGTGCCATCCTGTGCTTAAGACAGTGCTTGACAGCAGAAGGTTCACCTGAGTATTTATGAATGGGTGAAGGCATAAAGAATGAGACTTCTCATCCCTGTATGTTCCAAGGAAAAAAGCAGGTGCAGTGTGGCTATACATTACAAAGGGAGCCACACTTCCCAGTTTTAACCCAAATCATTGTTTAGTCCCAATGCATATGCTCCTCAACCTCCCTTGATTTGGGGCAGAGAGCCTAACTGAGAAACTGGAGCAACTAAGTAAATGCCAAAAGCATATCTGGGATAAAGATCTGGAAGTAACAGAGAAAATCAGGAATGATTTCAACAGAAATTTTCTGGATTGAGAGTGAGCAAAGTTTCTAGAGAGAGCGACATTTGTTGTGGAAATGGTTCCTCTTCAGCCTAAAAGCCTATTTTTATCCTTTAGTCTACACTTAATTTTATTCTTTCTTTTTCTTTATTATTTCTTGAAATTGGGGGAGCCAGAGAGATAGCACAATAGGTAAGATGCTTGCCTTGCATGCAGCAAACTCATTCCCAGGCACCCAAATGAGAATCAAAACCAGGGTCACACACATGCAAGGCAAGTGTTCTACCACTGAGCCACATGCGTGACCAGAAAATATTCATGGATCTTGTTAATTGTCTCTTTGGCCCTAGAAAGTTCAACTATTTGCTAGAGGTAGGTAAAGATCTCCACCAGAACTTGACTTCTGAGTTTTTTACAATGGAAATTGAGATCCAAAATGCTCCCACTAATATCGGTGACTCTGACCTCTGTTGATACCCTATAATTTCTTGTCAAGGTAAAAAAACGTTCTGTGCCTTAGAAATCTCCTCTCAGTAACAGTTTACTACCTTTTGATGAGGTTTTTTCCACAATGAGGATGTCTCTCTGCCTTCAGTTCAGCTAGCTGTACATCTGTTGTCCCTTGCTGTAGAAGCTTTGTCAGAGTTTTAGGTCAATTTCTGTGTAAAATAGTCTAAATGTTGGTGTACATTTGCTGTGGTCGTGGAAGAAGTGACTTGAGATCCGTCTTGTCTGGGCCCCTCCCTGACTTCAGACTTCATTTTGTTTTGTTTTGCTTGTTTCTTTGTTTTGGTGTGCATGGGAAGGAAAGGAGTCCTCCCAAGTAAGGTTCAGGAGGCCTCAGGGTCCCTCCTGGATATTCTCAGTCAACTGAGTCAGCAGTTCAATGTGAAAGTCCAAAGAGGCAATGATGCTCAGGTCTTACAGTTCTGGGGATTATCCAGGAATCGTCTATGATGCTCTGGGACCTCCATAGCTACACCCAGAGATGCTCACTGGACCATGCAATGCCAGAGTTAGCTGTATACAACAAGACCTGCCCCTTTACCCTTGTACTATCTTTTCAGCTTCCTAGTTTCATTCTTAATCTCAATCTATATTCACTGTATCACTGTATCACTATCATCCCCTTATTCATTGATTTGCTTGAGCAGGCACCAGTAACCTCTGCATTCATCCTAGCCCTGAGATTTTAGCAGCCTCTCAATGGTTGGAATCAACCCTATGTGTTTGGAAGATGGAGGGTAGGTAAGATAGAGAAGGTACAATATGACAATAATCGCTGGAAATAATCATTTGAACAAGAACTGAGTGTTAAAATTAGGTAAAGGTATATTCCTGATAACCTTTCAGTATCTGTATTGCAAACCACAATGCTCAAAAGGAAGAGATACAGAGAAAGACAGAGAGAACTGCCTGCCATAGAGGCAGAGGGGGGTGCAGGTGGGGTGGTAATGATAGGGAAACTGGGGACACTGATGCAGGGAAATGTACACTGGTTGAGGGATAGGTGTTGGAACACTGTATGACTAAAAACTAATCCTGAACATCTTTGTGTCTATGTCACAGTGATTCAATAAATAAATAAATATAAATTAAAAATAAATTTTAAAAATGGCACTGCCTTTTCCCATCTCCATTAAACTCCCAATGCCACTTACAAGGCATAAGACATCCGCAGCTTCCCAAGGTCCATTGTAAAGAGCTTCTATCCAAGATTATATAGTATCCAGGAAGTGGTGGAGCAGGGTAGGGAGGGTGAATATGGTGAGTAAGGCACTTACCTTGCACATGAATGACCCAGTTTGATCCCCAGCACCATATATGTTCCACCGAGTCTGCCTGGAGTGATCCCTAAGCTCAGAGCCAGGAGTAAGCCCCAAGCACTTCAGTGTGTGGCCCAAAAAACAAAACAAAAGAAATAGACTGTATAGCATGCATCACTAGTAGCATAGTTGCCCATTTCCTCCCAATGAGACTGAAGATAAACATCATTTTGTGTTCTCACTGCTGAACACAAAGCTAGCACTCAGGGAGGTTTAATTGACTCGAGTAGTGGTGAAATCAATGAATGAATATCATGTATTCTAGTGGTCACATATCTGTCTTTTTCATACTAAGCTATTGACTTAGGCCATATTAGAAATTTTGGAAAATATTTTTCTGGTAATAGAATTTTATCACAGCAAGGTAAAATTGTGTCATTTAAAGACAGAACCATCCTTATAAGTGCTCTTGAGTTTTTGTCATTGTTGCTGCCATTGTTGCCTACTATGCAATGTCACCAGCCTCGAATTTTAAGGAGATGAATTTGGGCTTCCCTGATTTAGGGAAAATCATTGTTACAGACAGGAACAGTAGCACCTGCCAACTGCTGAACCCAACGAAGCTTTGGGCTTGGCACACACATGGATACAATTTCACTTCACCGGTGATCTCTCCACATGCTGCCTGTGCTGTTGGTCCCGGTGATGACGGGGCCAAGGATGAAGCCAGGGCTCACCCTTCTGGGGAGGGGGGGTGGGTACACTGAGATTCCTGGGCATTGTACCAACTCAGCCATATGTCACCACAGAAAGTAACTACTTTTTCCATATATGATCATAACTAATGTTGCAAAGCCTGTTTTGCCTGGATCTTTTTTACAGGACCTATGCAAAATATGCTGTGAGCTTTCACTCCAGATTTCTTTCTTAAGATGAATGGCTGTGCACACACACGGGAACACACTCATATTCTGTTCATCAGGAGTGATAATTATTCCTCAAGCTAGTTCCCTGAGTGTTAGTTATATGGGGTGAAATTCTGGCTCATGAACAGGAGCTGATGGAAACCAGAATCTTAATGGCCAAATACATCCTAATGTTCTCCTTTCAATTCTTTCGTTTTTTCCTGTCTTTACCTTTTAGAAAATGTTAATGTATTCCTGATGAATTCAGCGTGAAAAAAAAATGTTTATCAGCTTGGCTTTAAATTTTTTATTCATAATAAGAATATAGTAGCATTGCCAAGACTTCCCAAAGCCAATCCAGAAATCTTCGCCAGCAATTCAGGGCATTGTTAACAAAATGACCATGCAAGTAAGGAATCCTTTTATTCAGGTATGAGTGTTTTGTTCTTGCCAGATAGGAGAGTTGAAAAAAGAGACCTCTAATGACAAAGAATGCTAAAATTGTCATTTGGTAATTGCATAAGTTGTGCCTTTAGCCAGACCCAAATAGATGATAAGTTTGTCACTGGTAACAGGTGTTTGTTATTTGGAGAAAACCCTACTTTCTCTTGTAAAATCAAGCTACTGAATTTCTCAATAACATTTACCCATCTATAAATTGGGAATGAGAGAATTTTGCACTGGGTCCTGTTCTCACTCGGCCTGTGATCCAGAGAACTTGAATTTCCATCGATCCCTCTTCTCCCTCAGTTTCCCCAGAAGTGCTACCCTCATCTGCCTGCAAGTATATATCCACAAGCCACAGATACCCTCCTTCCTTCCCACCCCCTGCTCTCCCAGAACCCAGCTGGCATAGAAATTTGCACTACAAACCCACCTCCATCAATGCCTTTGCTCAAGAAAACTACAGTTTTGTGGGCTGCACACATCCAATGCCACAGCCACAGCTGTCTTTTTTCGTGTGTTGTGACGAGAATTCCAGCATGACACAGCTCCTCTCGCAACAAAAAAGTGCTGAAGCACCAAAAGATATGAAAGAAGTGATGCCTCTGAAAGCCAGGCAACCTAAGTTGGAGGGAGGACAGCTCTGTCTGTTCCTCTCCACTCCATTGTCAATAAATCAGGTGAGATGCTATGGCCCAGGAAGAAGATCTGGGCAACAGGGACCCTCCAGCACCTCCACAGTATCTTCAGCAAACAGTTTTCCTCCTTCAGTGGTCAGATGAGGACAATCAGTTCTCCCCTTGTTTGATTTCTAAACTTACTTCCACCTCCCAGAGGTCTCTGAAAACTCAAGGCTTACAAATAAATACAACATTTAATTAACTGCGCATTCAAGTTTCCATCTTTCAAAGAAGGGACTTAGGGACAGTACACATTCTGAAACATTTGTTAATGAGAAAATAAATTCTCCAATCTCTGGATTTTGGGGTGGTCCTTAATATACTATGTAGTTCCTGACCTAAATTCTTGGGTTTGGGTTGGTTCTATTACATGCTTAGCAAGGTTCAGACACCTCTTCCAAGCCAGCATTTTTTAATAGAAGCATAATTGACAAAAAATGTCATGTTTGTTTTGGGTATACAGCATATGAATTGATATGAGAAATGATCACATTCTAAATGATTACCACAATGTCAATTAACCAATAACTGTATAGTTATTAAAAACTGTGGTGGACATTGGTGGAGATGGGGGTGGAGAAATATTTTTTAACCATTTAAAATTTAATCTTGGTTTTATAATCAATCTAGAGCACCCCGGAGTGCTCTGAATTATCCTCAAGAATTCTTAGACAGTCTTTTTAAATGTCTCAAAGTATACTAAATTTTTCATACTAAAATTTGAATCCTACTTTTAAAAATGTATGTCCTCAGGGAAGGACTGAGCCTTCTCCACCCAGATCCCCCATCTTCCAGTAGGTAGGCATTACACCCACCAGCTGCCACTGGCGCCAGGTGGTCCCATCAACGGCCAAGACCCAGAGACTATAAAACCCAGCTCCTGGGAGAGAACAGCGCAGAGTCTCCTGCCCCCGTGCCTGGCTGTCCTCATGGCGGCCCCTTGGAGGGGGCTGGTTGAGCTTCCCTCCCCGCCCCAAGCAGAGCCCCAGCAGCCGAAGACCTCCAGAACCAGCCACAGCCATGCTGAGACCACTCTCCACACGTCCGGACAAGCCTCATGCATGAAGGAACCAGCAGAGGAACCCAAGTATGCGGGTCCCAGGGCTGAGATCTCCAAACCTGCTTGGATCAGGACCGGGCCTTCTCCACCCAGATCCCCCATCTTCCAATAGGTAGGCTTCATGCCCACCAGCTGCCACCGGCGCCAGGTGGTCCCATCAATGGCCAAGACTAGAGACTATAAAACCCAGCTCCTGAAAGTGCTCAGCCGCATTTGTGGCCACGCGACATCTTATTATCTTGATTTTACTTTGAAGAACCCGGCAAGCTACCGAAAGTATTCTGTCTGCACAGCAGAGTCTGGCAAACTTCCCGTGTCATACTCAATATGCCAAATACCACTAACAATGATGGGTCTCATTCTCCTAGCCCTGAAGGAGCATTGAATATGGCTCTTTTAAAATCTCAGGGCTAGAAAGGAGACATTGCTGGTGCCTACTCGAGACAATCAACAAACAACAGGATGATCGTGATCGTGATGTCCTCAGGAAATGGCCCTGTGGCAACTTCACCCTGCCTTAAAGTGTGAGGTCATGTGCTCCATTTCCAGTTGCTGCTCAGATATGTCCAGTATAGATTTTGCAGTTCTGGTCTCTGTGATCTCTGGCAGCATAATGTAGTGGGTGATGTCTTTGTAAGCATCTAGGTGCTTTTAAATACCACCACTAACATGTGAACCTGATAGAAAACTCTATAACTAAGAGACATGTGAACACTATGACCAGGAATTTGATCCCCAGCAGCCAAGTGTGTGAATAGTGCAGTAATTTTTGTGAACATTAACACCAGAATGTGCACACAGTTCACAACTAAACACAACCCCAACAATCACTATAATCAAGCAAGTATGGACCTCGGGTCACCCAGCATCTGAAACAAGAGGAAGGGAAATATGACGAAGGTACACATTTATGTATATGATGGTATTAAGAGAAGCATGAAGACTAAGGTGGAACACAGTCTTCACTACCTATATAAATTACTGTCATTGCATGGAGGTGTAGAGATAATGGACTAGGATTAAGGAAAAACACAGCATAATCATTTTGGCTTCAGGGAGCACAAATGGGAACACTACTTCCACTACCCAGCCGTCGCCACACTTCAGGACGCTTTACGGACCAGCAACACATCATAAGACACTAAATACCCATCTTCCGGAATTGTCGTACCGTATTTGATAGGGTTCAAATATGGTAACACCTACAAGGGTGATTAGAGGTCACCCCAAAAGCCTCTATCCCTCTCGGAAAGACTGGCAAGCTACCGAGAGTATTCCGCCCGCACGGAAGAGCCTGGCAAGCTATCCGTTGTGTATTCGATATGCCAAAACCAGTAACTACAACTGGTCTCATTCACCTGACCCTGAAGGCTTCACCGACATGGCAGCACTGAGAAGGATGAGAAAGGAGAGGCCGACAAAATCTCAAGGCCGACCTAGGCTGCCACAAAGAAGGAAGACAAAAATGATCATCTGTACTTTCAATGCACATACGCTAGCATCAGATGCATCCATCGAGGACCTGATGGTACAAGCGCGAGTGATCAAGTACGACATCATTGGTCTGACCGAGACAAGAAGGCACGAATCTCACCATGCCGTTTTCGACACTGGAGAAGAATTGTTCCTCGGAACATGCAATAAAAGAGGTGTTGGAGGCGTCGGTGTCCTTGTCAACACAAACTTGGCCAAGAGCATTGATTCATTCAAATGCCTAACAACCCGAATCGGACGTTTACATTTGAATAGATGTGACTCACTGCCTGCAGTTTCTATCTTCGTTGTCTATGCCCCAACATCTCATTATGATGAAAGAGAAATCAAGAAGTTCTACATGGAGCTAGAGAAGTTCTATAAAGAAGACCACACCTTCTACAAGATCATTGTGGGTGATTTTAATGCCAAGATAGGACCAAGAAGATCAGCTGAAAAACTTCACATCGGGACCCATGGCCTAGAATGGAACGAACAGGGTGAGAGACTGTCTGAGTTCATCATGTCGACCAAGACCATTCATGGTAACTCACAGTTCCAGAAGGCAGAGTCTAAACGATGGACATGGGAGTCTCCTGGTGGACGATTCCACAACGAAATAGACCACATCATATTCAATCGACGGTTTTGCCTGACCGATATCACTGTTGTCCCAAAATTTTGAACGGGATCGGACCACCATCTCCTTCGTACAAAATTCTACTTCACAGACCAGGGAGAAAGGGCTGCAAAGTTCAAAAAGAGAACTCCCAGAATGACCACCAACTGGGAACTCTTTGGTACTATTGCGGCAACATGGGAAGATGCCATTGTTGACAACATTGACGAGGAATACGATCGACTAGTTCAGCACCTCCATGAATGTGCGAGGAACGCCAAGAGAGAGATAGCCACAAAAAATCGCCTATCTTTGAAAACTCTTGAGCTTATTCGCCAGCGTGGTTTGGCGCATGCCTCAGGCAACCGCAAGCTAAAGTCCTCGATCAAGGAAGACCTCAAAGAGAGAAGAGCAGAAGTACTGGTAGATGCGGCAGAAGCCAGGAAAAGTATTCGTAAAGCCCGCCTGTCCTTCGCCAACTACAAGACCAAGATGACTGCCCTCCGACATCCTGATGGATCCTCCAGAACGGCAATGGAGAAGATTATCCATCACATCCTCCAGAACGGCAATGGAGAAGATTATCCATGACTTCTACTCAAATCTCTTCGATAGCCATGTCCACTTGCCGACATACCAAATTCCACAGGATGGATATGTCGTTCCCAACATTCTCCCTTCCGAAATCCAACACGCCATTTCGTCGGTAAAGAAACAAACAGCACCCGGCCCAGACAAGGTCAGACCTGAACACCTGAAGAACCTGCCATCAGTACTCATCAATACACTGGCTCGGCTCTTCACTCGCTACCTGTCTGAATGCAAGGTTCCATCCCAATGGAAAACCAGCAGGACCGTACTACTGTTCAAGAAGGGAGACATCCATGACATTGGCAACTATCACCCGATCTGCCTATTGTCTGTCATCTACAAGTTGTTCACTTGAGTCATCCTAAATAGGATTGGCAGAACATTAGATGAAGGACAACCATGCGAGCAAGCCAGGTTCCGCAAAGGATTCAGCACCATCGACCATATCCACACGATAACCAAGCTCATTGAGGTTTCTCGGGAGTTCAAGATGCCGCTCTGTTTAACGTTCATTGATTTAAAGAAGGCCTTTGATTCTGTTGAGTCGGAAGCGGTCATTGAAGCCCTAGCCAATCAGGGCATTCAAGCCCAATACATCAGGATCCTCCGTGAGCTGTATTGTGAATTCACTACCAGGATCTCACCATTCTACAAAGAAGTGATCGTTGATGTCAAGAGAGTGGTGTGGCAGGGTGATACCATTTCACCGAAACTCTTCAGTGCCACCCTCGAGAACATCATGCGACGACTGGAATGGGAAGGAATGGGAGTGAAGATAGATGGTCGGCAACTACGCCACACCCGAGCTGCGCAGGAGGAAGAGAGCGGCTTGGAACGCCTTCAAGAACGTCGAAGAAATAGCTAAGAGGACGAAGAACCTCCGGCTCTGGGCACATCTCTTTGATTCCACTATTCTTCCTGCATTAACATATGCCTTAGAGACCTGGGCCCTACGCAAACAGGATGAGAACGCTATTCAGGTCTCCCAAAGAAGAATAGAAAGAGCTATGCTTGGAATATCACGTTTCACTCAAATGAGAGAAAGAATCAGGAGTTCTGACATCTGTCGACGATCAAGAATCAGGGACGCTGTCTCATTTGCCAAAGTGTCGAAAATGAGATGGGCTGGTCACATAATGAGATTTAAAGACGACCGCTGGACTAGAGCTGTTACCAACTGGATTCCACGGGATGTCAAAAGACCGCGTGGCCGCCCACCTACCAGATGGTCAGACTTCTTCATCAAGATCATGAACGATTGGTTTGAGGCCCTTCATGTTCCCGGAGCGAACAGATGCCATTGGGCTACACTAGCACGCGACAGGGACAAATGGAGACGTTACTGGCACCAGCTCGAGAAAATCGACGACTAACAGGAAGTTAAGTGATTAAGTGAAGAATCATTTTGGCTTCAGGGAGCACAAATGGGGACAGAAACAAAATGAGACAGATCAGAATATTCCAAATCAACTCAACACAAACCTGCTAGACCTGCACTGACACCAAAATTTCCTGCTGCTCAGGTTAAAGCTATGTCACATCACACACTACATATAAACCACACTATACACACATACAACCTACACCATACACTTCCCACTCCCATATCCCACACCCCCCACACACACACATCCTAGAGTAGTAACACATCTTTTAAGAATTGTGAGGTTGTTGATTACATTTCTTCGGTAATCCACTTGACTTCTTTCTGCTCTTCCAATCTGCATGTCCTCTCATATGAAGAACCATAAAAACAACCTCCACAATTGACAATAATGGTCTTAGGACAGTGTCTTGTTTGGGTACTTTTCTGTATATATTGTAACTTGCCTTTGAGAAAAAGGAGATGTTTATTAATTCTGTGCTGGCCCTTATGCGTATTTATTTGTCATATTTGCATTTCCATTGCAAGGTAGGCACTGAGCCAGTATCAGGAGAGCCTCCCTTCAGGAGGAAAAAGCAGGTAAATGAATGAATAAAAATTCCTAATTAAGTTAGGCAGGGAAAATAGCAAATGCCTAAGAGAAGGAACAATGGAGAAGAGCTCGACTTCCAGTTGAACCTTTAAGGACAGCTTAAAGGACAATCCAGGAAGAAGAAGGGAGTGATCTACGTACAACTCAGACAAATGCATTCCTTGGGAGGTTTCCTATACACACCAAGCACTCAACCAACGATTCTGGATTTATTGATGAAAGGTCACAAAGCAATCAAATAAATCCAGAGTAATACGAAAATTGATTTGGGGGAGGTATATTAATATTGATAATAACTTCTTTTCTCTGATGGATCAGAATGTACCAAAGGATAAATAAAAATAAATAGCAAATCAGGGGCCTGGACATAAGAGAGTTGTTAGGGTGTATTCCTGGCTTTCCCCAGGTCTTGTTTGATTCCCAAATCCATGTGACCCCCTGAGCTTCACTGGGTGAAATCCTGGAGGCCCCCTGCACCACCTGGGTGACCTAGTTATCCTCAGCACTGAAGAGCTGAGCAACATCACACCCCTGGGTCTTTTCACTGATCTGATGGTCACATTGGTCAAGAATCGCCACTTGGGAGCTTTCCCACCAGTTTGAAGCCCCACTCACCCAAATAAAAATATCCAAATAAAAACACAGTAAGTGAGGTCCTCACTTGTTTGAGGTAGAACAATTTAGAGTATAGACAATTTATTTCCCTGCTGGACTCATAGAAACAATCTTCAGGATGTTTATTCTCACTTGTTGCTTTTCTCTTTTGATCTCCTTTCACACCTCTGGTCAGTGTCCAACACGTTAATTCTAAGAGGGTTCTAGGTTTTCATCCATAGTCCCTTCCAAACCTCCCATTACTCTTTCATATTTGGATTTTCTCCCCAGTGTAGCAAGGACAAAGTCTCAATTTCTATTTTCTACCCAAGTAGAATTCCATAATACAAAATGCAGAGTCAGTATCTTCACCAGACCCCATCACATGTCATTTGGGATTATGCAAATGCATCACATGATGTCATGGAAGAAGGACTTAATGTGTGGACTGCTTGGTCACTGATTTTCAATGTCTGTCACCACATCACTATTCCTGCTTTTCTCTACTTGTCAAAATAGAACTGAAACTTAGCCAGTTACATGGCTCCTGCTCCTCTAAGGTTCTTTCAAAAGAGGAACTCAGGTGAAGATAAAAGGTAAAAAATATTTAAGAAGGTGAGTTTTCCATTCTGAATGATTGTTCACCAAGGAGACAAGGCTTCTCTTCTTATACCAAATCAAAAATACACCCCCACAATACCAGGAAGCTATAATTCATACCTTGGAGTGAAACAGAAGGTATGGGACGGGAACAAATAGAGACTAAAACAGCTATATCTCTGTTTAGACATCTGGCCACAATATGTGTCTGCCGTCCCTTGAAATTGTCCAGTGTGGTTACTCTCTTTACTTCCGTCCATTCTCCCTTTCTTCTTCCCACTGCCTCTGCCATTTTGTGAGGCTTGTCCTGTGTTGCATGATGAGAACCACACATACAATAATAAATCCTATAATTGCTCTCAGATCCCAGTCTAGAGCCACAGAGATATCACAGAGGGTATGGCACTTGCTCTCCATGCTTCAATTTTGGTTTGATCCTCAGAACAGCCTATAGATAAGCCAGAGAGACAGCACAGAGGGTAAGGCACTGGTTCTCCATGCTTCAACTTTGGTATGATCCTCAGAACAACCTATAGATGGCCCTGTGAGCAAAGAGCTAAGAGTAAGGTCCAAGCAACACTGGGTGTTGCCAACACTGCACCATACCCCCCCAAAAAAGAGTCCCAGTCCGACTTGGAATATGAGTAGATGATGCTATGACAGTAATGGAGTAATCACCATCATACTCCTAATTTGACTGGGCAGCGAATACAATGGTCCATTACCCAGCCAAGAGGAGCAGGTGGAAGTCCTCTGCAAGAAGAAAAGGCCAGAACAATACGCCACGGGGACGCTTCCAGATCTCACACCAGGTTGTTTCATTCAGGGCAACCTGGAGGGGAATGGGTGTGTTCCCCTCCCCACCCCAATAGAGCCAGTCTGGGCAGCCGAAAACCTCCAGAACTCAATCTCCCCCATGCCCAAGGCCATTCTCCACATGCTCAGATGAGCCTCACCCATTAGAGAATCTATTTCTGGCCAATAGGGCCACATTTGCAGCCGCACAACATCTGATACTTTACACCACTGATATACCATGAGCAGCACACCACATTTGATAGGGTTTAAAGTAAGAAAGACAACCAATCTTAGGGGCAAATATAGATAAACAGGCAGACAGACAGACAGATGATAGATAGATAGATAGATAGATAGATAGATAGATAGATAGACAGACAGATGATAGATAGATAGATAGATGATAGATAGATAGATAGATAGATAGATAGATAGATAGAGATAAGCACACAAGGCTAAACCTTTAACACCATGTTACTAATCTCATAATGTCTTAATGGCTCCTGAGTGAAACACATCAATCTTCACACACTTTCCTCTAAGAAAATTTTTTGGATTATTTTCAGCAGATTACTCATAACAAGCAATACAAAATAAATTACTTCAGTGCTGCTTTGAGGGCAGGTCTTGGGGTTCGGAATGGAAACATTTGAAATATGGTGGTGGGAAGGTGTAGTGGTGGTGGGATTTGTGTTCGAATATTAAATGTAATCAATTATTGTGAAGAACTTTATAAAAATTAAATTAATTTAAAAAAAGAAAAAGCCAGGATCAATATTTCATCTCATCAAAAGGTAGAGAGCAAAGTTTAGGAGGTGCTACATAGATGATGTTACTGTGGAGCAATGCTACTTCCCTTACAGATCCACAAATTAGAGCAATGCATTCTCTCATCATGGAAGACTTGCATAGTTTAGCTCCAGAATTCATTTTGATTCTCTAATAAAGTACTGAATGGGGCATCCAACTTATATTTCACTCTTACAACATGTCTTAAAGAATCAGAGAACTCCTCCACCTCACTAAA
This sequence comes from Sorex fumeus, assembly GCF_029834395.1. NCBI lineage: Eukaryota > Metazoa > Chordata > Mammalia > Eulipotyphla > Soricidae > Sorex > Sorex fumeus. Next base: position 63,642,914 of record NW_026606063.1, on the reverse strand, counting down.
ACCCATTAGCAGGAAATCAGCCAGTTCAATGGGTAAAAAGCTTCCAGGTCATTCAGGAATGAGAAATAGGGCAATCGTACCCCCAACTGGTTGGCAAACTGCTTTTTGGATGCAAAATTTTGATGGATGATGCTTCTTTAGCCTGGGCAAAGATTTAATTTGTATTGCAGGGGAACACTTTCAATTGTCAACGACAAAAGGCAATATTTCTAATACTCTTTGAGAATGAGCTTCAAAGGTTTCAGCTCTTTTTCAAAAGCTTTTCAGCTTTATTTTGACGTGGCAGAAAAGTTTTGCATGCATCCTCACATCCACTGTTGTGACAGCTGCACTTAATGAGTGCAAAATGATCAGAAAAACATCCTTTGCTGTGAGTTGCCTGTTGGTGACAGGGGAGAGGTGATGCTGTAATCGGAACAGTGAAGTCATGCACACATCTGCTGAGGCAAAATTCCTGCCCTTCTGATCTGTGCAGACACATCAATGCATGGTCTCAAAGCCCAATAAGATCTACAGACCTTTTTCTCAAGAACCTACTTTCAACCCTTAAAAAAACATCATGAAGAGTCAACAGGACCACAGCAGGCTGGCATTGCTAGAGATTCATTCCAAGTCACAGTCATGGTCACGGTTCTCCCGTTGTTCATCGATTTGCTCGAGCGGGCCCAGTAACGTCTCCATTGTGAGACTTAATTGTTACTGTGTTTGGCATATCGAATACATCATGGGTAGCTTGCCAGGCTTTGCCATGCAGGCGATATACTCTCAGTAGTTTGCCAGGCTCTCCGAGAGGGGCGGAGGAATCGAACTCAGGTCAGCCATGTTGGCTGCGTGCAAGGCAAATGCCTTACCTGCTGTGCTATCGCTCCAGCCCATTCCAAGTCAAGGTTTTCTAAATCTTTCACAAATCTATCTGATAGAATATATCTCTAGGTGACTAAGTACATCATAATTAACAGACACATGATGAAAACGTGGTCAACTTTCATTAATTCATGCGTAAAAAGTCCAGATCATAAAACAGAGGCCTCAGGAGTATGGTGCCTTCAGCAGGTCAATCTGTACCTGTGAGGCAACTGCATCAGCAGCCTGATGGCTCCTTCAAACTGCCAGATACCCCAAAATTGCTGCTGAATCTTTGGCCAGACCCCAAAAACATGGGCAAAAGTTTACCATGAAAGTAAATGGCCAAAAGTTAGGTGTGTGGGAGACACACCCACAAACCACTTCCGACTCAACTATATAATTGGAGGCATGGCCTCTCTGGTTCCTGATCGAACTGCTCAACAGCCATGATCCCAGAGACTCAGAAACAAATCTCAAAACCCAACAGCTTTTGGCAGAAATACGTCCAGTCCCTGCAGTACTGGCCACCCCAGGTCGAAATAGGTTTCATGTCTTGGCCTGTACCCCCTCGCGGCAGGGTGGCCGCCACCCTCCAGAGGCCACTGGACAGTCAGGTTTAGGCCCGCAGTGACGAGACACATGGGGCCTCACAGGATGGGAGTGGAGCCGGCCCTTTCCTCCCCACCTCAATGAGACCCCGAGTTGCCATCCACGAATAGCTTCTCTGGCCCCAAATCAAGCTGCTTAATTTCCATGATCCCAGAGACTCAGAAACGAATCTCGAAATCCAGCAGCTTTTGGCAGAAATGTGTCCATACTCCAGTAAGTTACTATCACTGGGCCACCCCAGGGGGGACTCCACCCCCTTGGCAACTCGGTGGCTGCCATCTTCCAGAGGCCATTGGACAGTCAGGTTTGGGCCTGCGGTGACAAGACAGGCGGAGCCTCACAGGATGGGGGTGGAGCCAGCCCTTTCCTCTCCGCCCCAACAAGACCACAAGTCGCCACCCATGAATGGCCTCTCTGGCTCCTGATCAAGCTGCTTAATGGCCATGATCCAAGAGACTCAGGAACAAATCTCGGAAGTCAGCAGGTTTTGGCAGAAATCCCTCCAGATTTAAGTGTTAACATTTCGGAATTTCAAAATCACGCAGCCACTACTGCAGCCATGCGACATCATATGTTATTCATAACCAGCAATAGAAAACAAATTGTCTACTATTACCTTTTCAGCAGATCTGAGTGTTTGGGTAAAATCCCAAATAATAATTGTGGGTCTGGTGTCTAAATATTGAATGTAATCAAAGTAGAGAGAGAGAGTAATGTGGAAAGCATCTGCCCCACAGGTAGGGAGAGGGTCGGGGATGGGGGCATATTGGGGTTTTTGGTGGTGAAGAATGGGCACTGGTGACGGTACGGGTGTTTCATTGCATGACCGAGACTTAAACTTGAAAGCTTTGTAACTTCTCTCACAGTGATTCAATAAATAAAATTATAAAAAATGAAAAATAAATAAATAAATAAAACAGAGGTCTTCCTTTAAACATAGTCATGGCAGAGTAAATGGCTCTTCAGCAAATGTTCGTTCTTCTCCCCTCTGCATATACTCTGACCTCCAGGGAAGTAATTTACTTACTCAACATCCCATTGATGTTGCACTTAACCTTTGGACTTTCCTTGACCAGTGAAAAATGGAAACATGGGACCATGTACTCAATTTGGAGCCTAGACCATAAGGATTTGTACACTTCATTTTGGAAAGTATGAGCCAGAGAATTACTGACCATCAGGTGATGCTCTGCATAATAAGACATGAGTGCAAAAAGAACTGAACTCGACCTCCAGCATGAACCAGAGTTTTAAACACAAACACACACACACACACACACACACACACGCATGCACAAACTCACGCACTCACACATGCACGCATGGACACACACACCCTTACCTGCAGAGCATACCTGGAAAAAGTTGTTTAAATGAAACTTGACAAGCTCAGCAGAACCTCAGCTGACCAAGATGGTTCATTTAAGCCACTGAGATTCAGAGTGGTTTGTCATGTCGTATCAAAGTGTTGTTTCGTAAGCTTTTGAGTGAAAATCCAACAATGTATGCCTGATTATGTGAAAGAGAAAATATCCCAGCTGTGCTCTCTGCCTACAGCTCTGTCGACATGGTGAAGGAAAGCAGACAGAGCAAATACTTAAGTTGATTAATCTTAGGCAAGATGAGTAACAACTTTACATATAATTTTATTTTTCACCGTTTGGTATCATGTTGGGGCCAGGAATTGCACTTAATACTAATGAATGTGCAACATGGTAAGAATTCCAAGGCAGCAACTTGGATTCAAAATTCATTTTTGGTTGTTACCTTTTCACCTCTTTCTTGGCAAAATTAAAAGGTCCTGTCTGCATCTGTTTCTTCTGCTGAAGTCTCTTTCATTTCCATATGGCTCCATGTCCAATTTTCTATTTCCTCCATCATAGAAAAACTGCAAAATAAACTGTCACACTGAACCATTATGACAATTTACTCTGGAGGACAGAATCCTGTGGGTTGTCTAAAAGCTTACTATAAGTTATATTTGCTTAATTTATGCTTCTACTGATGAATAATTAGGGCGGCAATTAATTTTAAAATGCAAATGTGCAATGGTCTCACTGTTTTGTTTTGTTTTGTTTTAAATATCCTTTGTCCTCAGTTCTACTTGTGTTAGAGTCTTAATGGATTTAGTTTAGCAAAGGAATGAAATTATTTTCTCTAATGCTTTATTTGCTTGATTGAAACTAACTTTTTATCAAATATTGACAGCAAATGTTTGTTCAAGATCAGATGTCATAGAATTTAATAGAAATAAAAAAAAAACTTTAGTCCTGAGCCATTTTTTTTTCACTTGTGTTGGGGTGATCACTCTGAATGATAAATCAATGACAGGCAGATGTTTCTAGGGAAGTTCCTATCTGTATGAACTGGGGGTGTTTTCTGGTCAGAGGGAAAACTCCTTATTGTGTCTGAAAACATCACAAAGATAGTTTGAGGAAACTTCACAGTTGTAAAGACAAGTAAAATGGCTTTTGTTTCTTTTACATTATCCAGTGCTAGGAAGACTTGAAACATAGTTAGAAAGTCTACAGATTACTGAGTTCATTTGCTCATTCATCTGACATCTGCTGACACATAATAAAGATAGATGCTCCACTTCAGACTAGATTCCCCAGTACCTGCACTCACAGTTTACTGGGAAAGTCTTAGATCGTGTCTACATTCTCTCCATCCAACCTGGGGCTCCCATGGAGACACATAGTAAAAAGTCGGTGGTTGTCCAAGAAGAGAAACAGTATTTTAGAGACATGAAAAAGCCAAAAGTGGGTGCCAAGAACAGATGCTTTTCTCAGCATAGAATATGTTTACATGCATATTTGGGGTAGGTGGATGGTCCACACTGGGTAATGTTCAGGGACCACTCCAGACTATTCATGCTCATTTGTGGGACCATATGTGGTGCCAGGGATCAAACTAGGGCTGGCCACATGCAAAACAAGCATCTTTTTTATTATTATTTTTATTTTTTGCTTTTTGGGTCACACCCCGTGATGCACAGGGGTTACTCCTGGCTCTGCACTCAGGAGTTACTCCTGGTGGTGCTCAGGGGACCATATAGGATGCTGGGAATAGAACCTGGGTCGGCCGCATGCAAGGCAAACGACCTACCTGCTGTGCTACCATTCCAGCCTCCAAAACAAGCATCTTAAACCTGTACTATCTCTCTAGCCCTCCAGCCCCAGAAAGTAGGTTCATGAGAAAAATATCAAGAACGGAAGATGGAGGCAGAAGATTCCATGAGAGATGCACCAGATTGGACCAAGAGCAACATTTGGAGCCCACAGTTTGAATGTAAAGAAAACATGAAGTAGCAGTGTACACAGGTTCGGGAAATACCAAGGATATCTAACTGGAACTGGAGTATCCTTCTGAGATGGCAGAGCTAAGACAGACAGGTAAGGAGACCCAAGACTTTATTTCATACCCACACAGAGAACTCTGTCTCTGTGAATACTTATTAATAATGAATAGGTAATTACTAATTTGTAATTACTGATTGATTGAAATATTTAAAGGCAAAATTCCTAATTATTGTGAAAATATTATAAAAACTGCTATTTGCCATCAGCTGAAGTTTGAAGTCTTCTTTTATAACAAATCTATAGTGTTTTCCCACTGATATGTGACTTAGCTTGAAGGCACACTTAAGACCATCTGAATAAACTCGAAAAATGTACTTGATCATTAACCACAAAAGTCAGACACAGTGACGTTTTTCTTCCAACATCTAAGTATTCAAAGAAAAACCAGCATTTGGATCTGAGTCTGATTTATCTAAAAAATCTCACAATCTTTCTTTGCTTATAGGAGATACTCAAGTAAATTTTAAAAAGTTAATAGTTAGGCCAGAGATACAGTACAGTGATAAAGTGTTTGATTTACATGCATTTGAGCTGGGTTCAATCTCTAACACCGCATATGGTCCCTTGAGAATCACCAGGAGTGATCCCTGAGTTCAGGGTCAAGAGTAAGCCCTGAGCACAATCAGATGTGCCCCTCCACAAAAAAAAATCAAAGTTAATATTGTGAAAAATATCATTCATATGACCTATTTTAAGATGCTCTCAAAATTATTTTACCTCTATGTTTGCCACTGTAAGAAAAATTTTTCTTATACCAAGAACAAAAGCAATGGAAGACTACCATACCATCTGTGATTTTGGATGGTTTTCTTTTGTTTCATCAGCTTTCCTGTTTCATGAAGAGAAAAATTATTGAATGGAGCACGTTTTGCAGATAGGATAACTTGCCTTCTGTCTGCACAAGTTGGGGTCGTCAGTAAGTGGTAGAGGCTACTTCTAATCTAATTGTGAATTCCTCTCATGCACACAGATTGCAGCCCAGGGATGGAAAGGATTTTTGAACTTCAAAAAATAAAAGGAGGAATCACAATAAATATTTCATTGTCTAGTCAACCCAATTTACAAAACCTGATTATCTCATTCAGCCTCCTGAGATTGCTCCAGGAAGTCTCCCCAGATGTTCCCCTTCTAGCCAAACTTACCACTGTGTGTCAGTAAGGTGATCTTGTGACTGCATGCTGGAATCCCATTTGTCAGGAAAGAGGGAAGGGAGGGCAGGTGGAGAAGAAGAGAAAAAAGAGAGAGACAGACCCTCAGTCCAATGTGGGAGAGGCCCCGACATCACTTATCACCCCTGTCAGACCACTTAGCCTATTCCTGAATTGGGTTAATTGACCAGTGATTGACCAAGCTCAGGTTTATACTTGGTTCCAAGCTGTGATGGTCAGAATACATGTGGACCCAGTTCCTGACTCAGCAGGGAGCTAATTACCCTCACATCCTTACGTCAATAGGAAGCCTGAAAGGATGATGCTGATTGAACAAATATTGGGCAAGAGCATGACAAGGAGCATTGAGACCCTTTGTGTGGGTCTGGGCACTCAAGTTTCTCTCTGAGATAGTTTTGAAATACAGAGACTTTATAGATTTGTGGCATTTGCTGTCAGTGTAACTTTTAAAATTTATATTGCTCACTACATGTTATAGGTACTAGCACTTGCTCTTCTCCTTGGGATTCCATCTATATATTTTAGCTTGTCCTACCAGTCTTTTTTTTTTTTTGCTTTTTTTTTCTTTTTGCATGATACCCAGCAATGCACAGGGGTTACTCCTGGCTCATGCACTCAGGAATTACTCCTGGCATTGCTCAGGGAAATATATGGGAGGCTAGGAATTGAACCCGGGTCAAGCCGCGTGTAAGGCAAACGTCCTACCCCGCTGTTTTATTGCTCCAGTCCCTGTCCTACCAGACTTAAATGTTATTTACTCCTCAGACGTCAGTATAGAGACTACACTATAGACAAGCTGCTGGCAGAAAAGTACTTGGGTCTAAAGTGAAACAATTACAGATTGCAACTCCCTTAGAAGAAACTCCTCCACAGAGGTCTTGAGAGGGAGGCCAGCCAAAGTAAGATTTACGGAAAAGTTTTTCACAGAGAAAACTTGTTTTGACTTTTCTAAACTACAGAGTTAAAATTTGGAAGATAACTTTGACAATCCTATAAATAATGAGTATAAGTAGTTTATGACGAGAATGTCATCTTTACCGCTCCTTCATGACCTCAGAAGGCCAAAGGGAGAATCTGGAAAACAGAACAATAGGAGTTTGGGACGGGTCAACCTTAATTCCTCAGAGCATGCATAAGACTCATATTTGCTTGGCACTTTCAGAAAAGATGGGAGTTTGGTGCTGTCCTAGATTTTTCATTTTTTTTCCCAGTTTGATGGAACTGAGTTTCCAATACTGAATGAACTGATTAATAACTCGTTGCATACTAACCAAAGCTTCCTGGTACTGGTTGTGTCCACTAATGATTGAGTTTTACTGAAAACAGAATTGAGAGGAATGAACTGTAAATTATTTTGTAATATGCCATATTTCTCTGTGTGTCTCTCATAATATGACCTATGTAAGAATGCCTCATAATTTTGAACTATTAAAAGCAGAATAGTATAATACTGGTACAAATATTGAACTCTCCTACCCATAAAATAAGTTTTAGAAAACTGTTTGTTTCCTTGATAGAGGGAAAAGATTTTGATCCTTAAAAATTAACCTCCCATGCCTAGAGAAAAGCAGCTCTGAGCGTCTGCCTTCCCCTCTTCACTCCTCACGCTGCGCTGATCTCCTCCCAAACCCAGGTCAGTTCATCCGCCGGTACTTGATCCCAGGACTTGGATCTCTTCCGGCAAGACACCAGGGGTCCTCCGAGACCCCTGAAGAAAGGCAGCTCTGAGCCTCTGCCTTCCCCTCTTCACTCCTCACACTGCGCTGATCACCTTCCCATAGAGGGCGTGGCCTCTTCACAAGTGGGCGTGGCTTCTGTAGAAGTGGGTGTGGTCTGTTTTTCAGCTGGCCAACGCTCACTCGGCCAGCCGCAGGTAGTTTAGCCATACTAAGGAACCTAGTCCCCAACCTACACAGCAATATGAACAAACAACGCAAATTTCCACCACATGGGGAGGACAATGAAAAGAATCCAGGAGACTCTGTTGATAGTGCTCACCTAACAGACCTCTCTAACAAAGAATCCAGTTACAAAGTCATGAAGATGCTCAATCAACTCAATGAAACAGACAGATATCCAGTAACATGACAAAAACCAACAAATTACGCGAAGAAATGAGAGCAGAAATGTCACATTAAAAGATTCCGTAGATGAAATGAAAAATTCAGTCTCTTCTCTCAACAATAGAATGACCGCAGCTGAAGACAAAATCAGTGAGCTGGAGGATCAGCTGCACCAAGTCAACAGACAATAAGAAACAGCGGCAAGGGACCTCAAAATAGCTCTACAGAGAATCAGAATCCTAGGAGATGATTCCAAGAGGAACAACATTAGAGTCATTGGACTACCAGAAGCTCAGGGAAACAATCCCAACGAAAAAAACATGGTTAAACAAATCATTGCTGAAAAAGTCCCAGAGCTCCAAAATGCAGCCATTCAGGTTCAAGGAGCCGGAATGGTACCAGCTAAAAGAGACCCTAACAAAAACACTCCAAGACATATCATAGTTAGAATGATTGATGCTGCCAATAGAGATACAATACTGCAAGCAGCAAGGGCAAAGAAGGAAATCACATACAAAGGAGCACCCCTTAAATTCACAGCAGATCTATCAGAGGAAACCCTCCAAGCCTGAAGGCAGTGGCGAGATATAGTGAAAAAACTCACTGAAATGAATGCTTCACCAACAATACTCTATCCAGCTAAACTCTCACTCAAAATCAAAGAAACGGTACACTATTTTCTAGAAACAGCAGATCAGGAACTTCATAGACTCAAAACCAAAACTAAAACAAGAGCTAAAGGGGCTACTATAAACAAGACAAACCCTACAACCACAACAGACCCTTACAGAAAGATGACACAAAACCCCATTCCAATAATCTCTTTCAATGTCAATGGTCTAAATTCACCAATTAAGAGACACAGAGTGGCAAAATGGATTCAGAGACAGAACCCAACATTCTGCTGCCTACAAGAAACTCATCTCAATAGCCAGAGCAAACACAGACTCAAAGTCAAAGGATGGAAAACAATCCTGCAAGCAAAGAGCTCCCTCAAAAGCTAGTTTGGGGTAGCCAACAGCATTAATTTCGCGTTGAAAAAGATTAGAAGGGACAGAGAAGGCTAGTTTCTCTTCATCAAGGGATATGTACAACAGGAAGAAATCACACTCTTAAATGTATACACACCTAATGAGGGAACAGCTAAATATTTAAAACAACTGCTAACAGATTTTAAGGAGGACATTGCTAGCAACACAATAGTAGCTGGAGATTTCAACATCGCCTTATCACCTCTGGATAGATCAACAAGAACAAAACTCAGCAAGGAAACATTGGATTTGAAAAAAGAAATAGAAGAGAAACGGCTTATAGACCTATACAGGGCTTTACACCCCAAAAAGAAAGAATACATATTCTTCTCCAGTGCGCACGTAACATTTTCCAAAATAGACCATGTCCTAGGCCACAAAACATACCTAAATAGAATCAGGAAGATAGAAATAGTATCAACAATCTTTTCAGACCATGATGCACTGAAAATAGAAGTGAATCATACACAGATACGGAGAACCAAATCAAACACCTGGAAATTAAACAACTCAATGCTTAACAAAGAGTGGATCAGGAAGGAAGTCAAGGATGAAATCAAAAGATACCTGGAAACAAATGAGAATGAAGACACGAGCTACCAGAACTTATGGGATGCAGAGAAAGCCATTTTAAGGGGAAAATTTATAGCCTCTGCAAGCATATCTCAGGAGAGAAGAAAGGATGCACATAAACAACTTGACTTCACAGCTCAAGATCTTAGAAAAGGATCAACAGAAAGAGCCCAAATCGGGCGGAAGGAAAGAGATCATAAAACTTAGAGCAGAAATCAACGACATGGAAAACAAAGAAAAATCTGAAAGATCAATGAAACCAAGAGATGGTTCTTCGAGAAAATAAATAAGATAGATAAACCACTAGAAACACTCACAAAGAAACATAGAGAGAGAACCCTAATAAATTGAATCAGAAATAAGAATGGGGATATCACAACAAAAACCAAAGAAATTCAAAAGATCATCAGAGACTACTTTGAAAGTCTGTTTGCCACGAAACAAGAGAACCTAGAAGAAATGGATAAATTCCTGGATTCCTATATCTCCCAAAGCTGAATCAAGAACATATAAAGTACCTGAATAGACCTATTCACATCCAGGAAATTGAAACTGTAATCAAATGTCTTCCCAAAAACAAAAGCCCAGATCCAGATGGATTCACTAGCGAATTTTTTCAAACATTTAAAGAGGACTTATTACCAGTTCTTCTCAAGCTTTTCCAGAAAATTGAAAAAAACTGTCTCCCAGACAGTTTTCATGAAGCCCATATCTCTCTAATACCAAAAGGAAACAAAGACACCACAAGAAAAGAAAACTACAGGCTGATATCCCTGATGAACACGCATGTGATGATTCTCAACAAAATACTAGCAAATAGAATTCAACAACTCATCAAAAAGATCATACACCATGACCAAGTGGTTCAACATTCGGAAATCAATCAACATAATCCATCATATCAACAAAAGAAAAGATAAAAAATCATATTATCATGTCAACAGATGCAGAGAAAGCATCTGACAAAACCCAGCACCCATTTATGATGAAAACCCTCGCCAAAATGGGGATAGAGGGGACTTTCCTCAATATAGTTAAAGCCATCTACCAAGAACCTACAGTAAATATCATCCTCAATGGGGAAAAACTGAGAGCCTTCCCCCTAAGATCAGGACGAGACAAGGATGCCCACTCTCTCCACTACTGTTCAATATAGTACTGGAAGTACTTGCAATAGCGATTAGGCAACAAAAAGATATTAAGAGCATCCAGGTAGGGAAGAAAGAAATCAAGATCTCACTATTCGCAGATGATATGATACTATACTTAGAGAACCCTAAAACCTCTACCAAGAAATTCCTAGAAACAATAGATTGTATAGTAAAGGGGCAGGCTATAAAATCAATACACAAAAATCCATGGCTTTCCTATATGCAAATAGTGAAAGAGAAGAAAGTGACATGAAGAAAACAATCCCATTCACAATTGTGCCCAGAAAATCAAATACCTAGGAATCACCTTAAATAAGGAAGTAAAGGACCTGTACAAAGAAAACTACAAAACTCTACTTCAGGACATAAAAGAGGACACGAGGAAATGGAAAAATAGCCCCTGCTCATGGATGGGGAGAATTAACGTTGTCAAAATGGCAATACTTCTCAAAACACTATACAAATTCAATGCGATCCCTATAAAGATACCCATGGCATTCTTCAAAGAAATGGAACAAACACTCCTGAAATTTATATGGAACAATAAGCCCCCAACTAAAGCAATTCTTGGGGAGGGGGGGAATGGGAGGAATCAACCTCCCTAACTTCAAGCTCTACTACAAAGCAGTAATAATTAAAAGAGCATCATACTGGAACAAAGGCAGAACTGTAGACCAATGGAACAGAGTTGAATATACTGACATCTACCAAACATATGATCATCTAATCTTCGATAAGGGGGCAAGAAAAACGAAATGGAACAGCGAACGCCTCTTTAACAAATTGTGCTGGCAAAACTGGACGGCTACATGCAAAAAAAGTGGGCTCAGATCTCTGTCTAACGCCATGCACAAAAGTAAGATCAAAATGGATTAATGACCTCAACATCAGACCGGAATCCATAAAGTTCAATGAAGACAAAGTTGGCAAAACCCTCCATGATATTGAAGCTAATGGTATCTTCAAAGATGTCACGCCACTGGCCAAGCAAGTAAAAACAGAGATAGACAAATGGGACTATCTTAAACTAAGAAGCTTCTTCACCTCAAAAGAAACAGTGACCAAAATACAAAGAAAGTCTACAGAATGGGAAAGGATATTCGCCAAATACACATCCGACAAGGGGTTGATATCAAGGATATACAAGGTACTGGTTGAATTCCACAAGAAGAAAGCACCAACCCCATCAAAAAATGGGGCGACGAAATGAACAGAAACTTTCGCAAAGAAGAAATCCGAATGGCTATAAGGCACATGAGAAAATGATCTACATCACTAATCATCAGGGAGATGCAGATCAAAACAATAATGAGATATCATTTCACACCACAGAGACTGGCCCACATCCAAAAGAACAAAAGCAACCGGTGCTGGCACGGATGTGACGAGAAAGGGAACCTCCTTCACTGGCTGGTGGGAATGCTGACTGGTCCAATCCTTTTGGAAAACAGTTTGGACAATTCTCAAAAAATTAGAATTTGATCTCCCATTTGACCCAGCAATACCACTCCTGGGAATATATCCCAGAGACTCAAAAAAAGTATAGTCGAAGTGACATCTGCACTTGTTTGTTCATTGCAGCACTCTTTACAATAGCCAGAATCTGGAAAAAACCTGAGTGCCCGAGAACAGATGACTGGTTAAAGAAACTTTGGTACATTTACACAATGGAGTACTATGTAGCTGTTAGAAAACATGAAGTCATGAAATTTACATACAAGTGGTACTACATGAAAAGTATCATGTTAAGCGAAATGAGTCAGAAAGAGAGGGATAGACACAGAAAGATTGCATTCATCTAGGGAACATAAAGTAACAAAATGAGACTAACACCCAGGAGTGGCCGAGATTAGTACCAGGAATTTTGCTCCATGATTTTGAGGCCAGCCACACGTGCTAGGGAAAAAGGAAGCTCAGATAGAGAAGGAAACACCAAATAAAGGGTGTTGAGAGGGTCCTGTCAGGATGGGAGAAACATGCTGAAAGTAGACTTTAGACCAAACATGACTGCCACTCAATGCCTCTCTTGCAAACCACAGGACCCAAAAGGAGAGAGAGAGAGAGAGAGAGAGAGAGAGAGAGAAAGAGAGAGAGAGAGAGAGAACAAAAGGTAATACCCTGCCACAGAGGCAGGGTGGGAGGGGGGGAATGGGGGGTGGGAGGGATGATGGGACCCGTGGTGGTGGACAATGGGCGCTGGTGGAGGGATGGGTACCTGATCATTGTATAACTGAAACCCAAGCACAAAAATATGTAAGTTTATAACTGTACCTCATGGTGTTTCACTAATAAAATTAATTAATTAATTAATTAATTAACCTCCCAGATCAGAGGTAGGCAGGGCACTTGCCTTGCAAGTGGTCAATCTAGGTTCAATCCTGGCACCAAATATGGTCCCCTGAACTCTGCCAGGAGTGATCCCTAAGCACAGAGACAGGAGTAAGCCCTGAGCATAGATGGGTGTGGCCCCAAAACAAAAAAAATAAATAAATAATATTCCAAAATAAAATAATTATAACAGGATTCAAGTCCATTACCTAATTAGAAAATTTCTAATTTTAAAATTTTTAACTTTTGAAAATTTATAAAAAGTCTTTCATGGACCTCCATGAAAATTTTATGCAACTTTTATTTCTTAGACATACTGTTTTCACTAATGTCACCTTGACTAATATATTAATAACAGTTGAAGTAATAATATGTCAGTATTTAGAAAATGACTGTGACACAGAGTATTTTGTGATAACTCTTATGCTATTCACTTGTGTTTTATTCTCATCTCTGTCTACTCCTAACCTCTCAGATAAAAGCAAAGGGCTGGACAGTCCAGTGTATAGGGTGCTTACCTTACACATGGCCGACCCAGATTTGATTCCAGGCAACCCAAATAATCACTCAAGCCATCCCAGGAGTGACCTACGAATATGCCTAACAGAGTAGCAACAAGTCTCAAAGTGGAGACGTTATTGGGCCTGCTCGAGCAAATCAATGAACAATGGGAGGACAGTTTGTTTGTTTTGTTTGTGAATAGCTTTGTAATGGTCTATCTCACAAATATTCAATAATATTTTAAAAAGACAAGATATTTCTCAGACTTTATGTTCTTGAATTTTTTCATAGTTTAGCCTTCTTTTGTGATATAATTTCTTTAACTTTCTCCCTAAGTTGATTCCAACAATAAGTAAAGCACTAATATAATAAGCTTAGTATTAATGTATAATTTGATTTTAAAAATAAAACTCCCAACCAAATACCTGCTACCTTTAGTTATAATTGTCCTATATTTTAATATGATTCTTATTTTATTTTCTCTTTTGTTAAATTCTTTATTCTGACAAGAAGGAGGGGGCGTTATATGTTCACACACCAATCCAGCACTGCATGCACACACATGTGTGTGCACCAATATACCATCCATCCAAGCCTTTGGACAAACAAGCAGAGAACAGTAGCCCTGAAGTACAAGAAGGAGAATGCCTATTGTTCCACACCAGGCACAGTGAAGAAGTCAGGAAATTCGTCTGCACTAATGGATAATATCAAGAAACTGGGAAGGACTCCAAGTTCACAAAATCTCTCAACTTTCCCCACTGAAGAATTCAAAATAAAAATGATTTGACTGTTGGCTGCATTCAAGAAAACAATAAAAGAAAGTTTCAGCAGTAAAAGAGAAAGCATAAGAAAACTTCCATTGAAACTTCAGTTCAATTGGAAGCTGTTGAATTGAAAATCATGATAGGAGAACTAAACATACAGATGCACACACACACACACACACACACACACACATACACTCACAAACAGGGCTAGAGAGGTTGTATAGTGGCAGAGGGCAGAGTGCTTGCCTTCAACTGGCCCACAAGAGTTCAATCCCTTGCATCATAGATGAACCAGGAATGAGCAAAAAACCAAACACACACACACACACGCATACACACACGCACGCATACACACACACACACACACACAAATACACACACCAGAGGAGAGGAAAGAAGCAGAAGAGTGACAGAAGCAGAAGATTTTTTTTTCCCCTTTATTTTATTTTATTTTTTTAAAGTTGTAGATTTACAATTTTTTGTGCTTTGGTTTCAATTATACAATGATCAGATACCCATCCCTCCACCAGTGCCCATTTTCCACCACCATGGATAATATCCCTCCCACCCCCATCCCCCCATCCCCCCTGTCTCTGTGGCAGGGCAATCCCCTGTGTTCTCTCTCTCCTTTTGGGTGTTGTGGTCAAGCAGAAGATTTAATCAGTGCACTCATCAATAAGATGCAAGGAATCTTTAAAAAGAAAAAAAAGTAAAAAAATTTTTTTTGCTTTTTGGGTCACACCCGGCGATGTTCAGGAGTTACTCCTGGCTCTGCACTCAGAAATTACTCCTGGCAGTGCTCGGGGGACCATATGGGATGCTGGGAATCAAACCCGGGTCGGCCGCATGCAAGGCAAATGCCCTACCCGCTGTGCTATCACTCCAGCCCTGAAAATAATTTTAAAATAATGAAGAAAATACCATAAATCTATGGGACAATCATTAAGACAAGAACTGTCTTATTTATAGGGCTTCAGAAGCAATGGAGAAGAAAACAAAGAAGAAGCTTTGATAGAAGAAATTATAACTATTCATTTCCCAATTTATACTCCCACTTTCAAGAAGCCTAACGAGTTCTGGACAGAATAAACCCAAGCAGGGAAAATCACCAAGACATATCACAGTTAAAATGCCAGGAGCCAAAGATAGATCTATAATCCTAAAAGCAACAAGGGCAAAACAAAATATTACCTATTTACCATTTTAAAATTCACGGCATATTTCTCAAATGAAACCCTAAGGGCTACAAGGTAACAGCACAATAAAACCAACAAACACATTGAATGAAATAGGTATCCAAACAAGTGTGCCTTATCCGGTGAGATTAGCATTTAATTTTGAAGATATGACTCAAAACTTCACTGACAAACAAAGAAGTTCATGAGCACTCCTAACTAAGTCAATACTGCAAGATAAACTGAAAGGACTATTCCAGAAGCTAATGAAAGGCCAAAGAAATGAAAATTACACTAGCACTCATAATTCATACTTCACACAAAGAGAAGGCAATGCATCATTCAAAATTCAAGGGACTAAATTCATTCAATAATTGGACTCACCAAACAAAAAACATGAATGAATCAGAAGTCAAATCCAGTGTTCTACTGTTTACAAAAGACACACTTAAATCATCAAAATTAACACAGGCTCAAAGTAAAAGACTGGACAACTGACTTACAGACAAGCACTGGATTTAAAAATGCAACATCCTGTTCATGTATTTTTTTCTTTTAAATTAATTATTTTATTTGAGATATTAAAAATTACTCCCCTTATTTATGGACTTCCTCATTTTTAATTATGAGGTTTTTACTTAAAAATTGAATGGTTTTATTATCTAAAATAAAATAATTCTGTTTTGTGGAAAAAAGTCTGCCTACCCCAAAACTAGCAAAGAAGCAACTTCAGAGAAGAATGCAGATAAACACAATTAAATACAAATGCCATGGTACATTAATTAAAGCAGCTTAGGCTAAGAAACAAACTTCCAAGTCTTGTAACTCAGCACAAGATGGAAGCCCAAAAAACAATCTGATCAATGAAGTCAAGAACTGGTTCTTTGAGAAAATAAACAAGATCTATAAACCTCAAACAAGACTCACAAAGAAAGGGAGAGAAAAAAACTAATAAACTGAATTAGAAACAAAAAGGAGGACATCACAACAGAAACTACAGAAATTCAAAGGGCCCTCAGAGATTACTTTGAGAATCTTTATGCCACGAAACAAGAAAACCTGGAAACAGACCCGCAGACCAATGAAATAGAGTTGAATATTCTGTCACAGACTCTCAACTATATGATCACTTCATCTTTGACAATGGAGCAAGAAATGTGAAAGTGGAACAAAGAAAGCCTCTTCAACAAGTGGTGCTGGAAAAACTGGATAGCGACCAGCAAAAAGTGAACTATGATCTCTGTCTAACATCAGGCAGAAAAGTCAGATCAAAGTGGATTAAAGATCTCAATATCAGACCTGAATACATAAGGTACATGGGGAAAATGTAGGCAGAACCCTTCATGACATTAAAGCTAAAAGTATCTTTGAGGATGAAACTCCACAGACCAAGCAAGTGGAAACAACATAAATAAATGTAACTGCATCAAACAAAGAAGCCTATGCACCTCAAAAGAAACAGTCACCAAAATACAGAAAGAGCCCACAGAATGGGAAAGAATATTTACCCAATACCCATCTCATAAGGGATTAATATCCAGGACACTAGTAAAATTGTACAAGGAAAAAACCCTCCGACCCCATCAAAAAATGAGGAGAAGAAATGAACAGAAGCTTCCTCAAAAAAGAAATATAAATAGCCAAAGGGACATGAAAAAATTCTCCACATCACTAATCATCAGGGAGATGCAAATCAAAACAACAATGAGGGAGCACCAAATAAAGGGTGATGGGAGGTTCCTGTCAGGATGGGAAATGCGTGATGAGAGTAGACTATAGACCAAACAAGATTGCCACTCAATGTCTCTTTTGCAAACCACAGCACTCAAAAGGAGAAAGATAACAAAAGGGAATGCCCTGCCACAGAGGTAGGGTGGAATGGGGAGATGGGGGGAGGGAGGGATGAGGGATACTGGGACTGGTGGTGGTGGAGAATGGGCACTGGTGGAGGGATGGGTATTCAATCATTGTATAACTGAAACCCAAGCACAAAAAATTTGTAAGTCTACAACTGTACCTCATGGTGTTTCACTAATAAAAATTTAAGAAAAAAAAACAACAACGAGATACCATCTTATATCACAGAGACTGGCACACACTCAAAAGAACAAAAGCAACCAGTGCTGGGATGGGTGTGGGGAAAAAGGGATGCTCTTTCACTATTGGTGGGAATGCTGACTGGTCCAGTCTTTCTGGAAAACAATATGGGCATTCCTTCAAAAACTAGAAATTTAGCTTCCATATGACCCTGCAATACCAAGTCTGGGAATATATCTCGAGGGTTCAATCTATTTTTTTCCTTTTTTGGGTCACACCCAGCAATGCTCAGGGGTTACTCCTGGCTTTGTACTCAGTAATTACTCCTGGCAGTGCTCAGGGGACTATATGGGATGCCGGGGATCGAACCCAGGTCGACCACATGCTAGGAAAACGCCCTACCCACTGTGCTATCGCTTCGGCCCCTATCTCGAGGGTTCAAAAAAGCACAGTAGAAATGGCATCTGCATCTATATGTTCATTGCGGCACTGTTCAAGAAAATGTGCCGGAATCTGGAAACGAGTGCTCAAGAACAGACGACTGGTTAAAGAAACTTTGGTACATCTTCACAGTAAAATACTATACAGCTGGTAGGAGAGATGAAGTCATGAAATTTGCTTATAAGTGATGGACATGGAGAGTATCATGCTAAGTGAAATGAGTCAGAAAGAGAGGGACAGACACAGAAGG
Source organism: Sorex fumeus (assembly GCF_029834395.1). NCBI lineage: Eukaryota > Metazoa > Chordata > Mammalia > Eulipotyphla > Soricidae > Sorex > Sorex fumeus. The sequence continues at coordinate 63,624,608 of NW_026606063.1, read as the reverse complement.
ACTACACTCATTTGTGGAATATAAAATAACATAACATGAGACTGACACCCAAATACAGTAGACACAAGGACCAGAAAGATTGTCCCATAGTTGGGAAGCCTTTCTCATGAGCTGGAGGAGAAGGCAGCTGGAATAGAGAAGGGCCCACTAAGACAATGATGGTTGGAGGAATCATTCAGGATGGGAGATGTGTGCTGAAAGTAGATAAAGTACCAAACATGATAATCTCCCAATATCTGTATTGCAAACCATAATGCTCAAAAGGAGAGAGAGAGAGTATGGGGAAAATTGTCTGCCATGGAGGCAGGAGGAGGGTTGGAAACTGGGGGTATACTGGGGACATTGGTGATAGAGAATGTGCACTGGTGGAGGGATGGGTGTTGATCATTGTATGACTGAAATTCAAACTTGAAAGCTTGTAACAGTATCTCACAATTAAAAAAAAAAAAGAAAGAAACCTGAGCACAGAGCAAGGAATAACTCCTGAGCATCACCCTGTGTACGCCCCGTCCCCAAAAATCCAGTGACTATCATTTTGTCTGTAGTCCTCATGCTAGGCTGATCCTAGTCTAACCACCCCCCTCCTTACTTTTGGTTATATTGTTGAAAATTAAGCAAAATACTCATTATTTTGGCTGTGTAAATCAAAAGCAAGCTTCCCCACTAGAAACTAACCTCAATCCAAATTATTAAACAAATATTTAAAACAAGCTGACACTCCTTAAACCACTGTTCTCATTATAAGTGTTCTACAATGAACTTTTATAAAACTCAAATTTAAATAAACTTGAATACTCTCCAAACAAGAATCAGCATATTATATAAAAAACCAGAAAGACTAATAATAAATATACAGGGGCTGAAGAGATAGTATAACAGGTAATGTGATTGCTTTGGATGCAACTGACCTGGTTCTATCCCCATCACTGCATATGATCCCCCAAACCCCACCAGGAGTTACCGCTCAGTGTACAGCCAAGAGTAAGCACTACCAGGTATGTCCCCAAAATGAACAACAAAAGAACCACATAACCTTTGCATCACCAATATCAGGGCAGTCTTTGTTTGTTTGTTAGTTTTGTTTTGGGGACACACTCAGTGAAACTCAAAGCTTACTTCTGGCTCTATGCTCAAGGATCACTCCTGGCGATGCTCAGGGTACAGGATCAAACTTAGGTTGGCCTCATGCAAGGGAAGCTCCATATTTACTACAGTATCGCTCTAGCCCTGAAGTGCAGTTTCTTGAGCCCAGGGCACCAAAGTAAGACTGAAGATTTGTGTAGTGGGATGTGATAGGTCTGTTGTTTTGCTTCCTTTTTTTTCATACCAGCAATAAATAATCAGTTGGAGAAAGTTGCCAGAAGAAAGCTAGAGTGAAAAGTGGGCATGACACATTTATGAAAATAAATTTTTCCTGGATGTCCTAAGTACAGTGCTTTGAATTTTTTCAATCACTTAAAAGGCCAAAAAGAACACCTGTTTCATATCATCCTATCGCAGTATGAGTAGATGAACTAAACACTCCGACAGGAGGGAAGGAAGGAAGGAAGGAAGGAAGGAAGGAAGGAAGGAAGGAAGGAAGGAAGGAAGGAAGGAAGGAAGGAAGGGTAAAACATGGATTGACTAGTTAACAAAAAATATATATAATTTCCAATTTAGAAAAACGAAGAGAATAAAAAGCACCAAATTTCTGGAGGACAGAAACTCAGAGTTTTAAATTGAATTTTCCTATAAGTTTCCTGAATGTGATTTCTGAAATTGGAACAGAAAGATTTTATTTTGTGATGGATTTTTGAACCTTTTCCCCAAAAACTAAGATTTTGGCATCATAATTCTCTTCATGCTTCTCGATCTTGATGACTCAAGTAGAAATTGCATTTGTCGGCTCTACAAGCTGGTGTTTCCACTGACTCAAATGGAGTTAAGGATTTGTTACTTGATCTAATGGCAGTGGCTTTTCAATAGACATGCAAAGAATCATTGATCAGTGCCCACTCCTTGTTTTCATCAGAGCACTGTTCAATTTACACCAATTAGAAAATGCTTGGTTTGAGTATTAAAGAGCAATTAAAGGATACAAATCCCCCAAGGGCTTCTAAAAATGACATCTGACTAGAATGGTGATTACAGCATGAAGGCAGCATTAGTATGTGAGTATTTCGAATGACACATAAAATCACTGCAACAGTTCTCCAGGAAGAGTGACATTAGGTCAATATATGTAGCTGTCTGGTCACTCTGAACAAATTTGACAAGTCTCATTTTAAGTAATTGCTCAGTTCAGTGTCCTCCTCTGTCCCACGAGGGGAGCTGTCTAGACCAGATCTTGTAATTGAGATTTTTTTTCGGTGGTGGTGGTTTTTTTGTTGTTTTACCATAGGTGTCAATTGAGCATGCAGATGTGAACTCAAAAAATGGTTTAAGGGTTAGTAACGCTTTGGTAAATCATTTCCCATTCAAATCAAACATGAAAATTTTAATATAGCTATTAGTCAACTTGTTACCTACTTCTACCTCATCCCCTATAGAATTTTCTAGAATTCATCCAGAAGCCATTTTGAAGTATGGTTCCTGGAGCACAGCAGCAGCAGCACTGGGTATTAATTTAAAATTCAAGGTCATGACCCCAAGTGAAGGGTGCTAGGAGGACCCACTCCGGATAGGAGATGCAGGCTCAAAGTAGACTATAGAACAAACATGATGGCCACTTAATACCTCTATTTCAAACCACAACACCCAAAAAGAGAGAGCAAAAGGGAATGCCCTACCACAGAGGCAAGGTGGGGGGAGGGGAGAGAGATTGGGGATGGTGGGAGGGATGCTGGCACCATTGATGGTGAAAAATGAGCACTGGTGGAGGGATGGGTACTCGATCATTGTATGACTGAAATGCAAGCACAAAAGTTTGTAACTGTACCTCATGGTGATTCATTAATAAAAAAAAATTTAAAAAGAGAATTTTCTGGACAATCTTGACTTGTGTAATAACTTGGGTAACAACTTGTAATATGTTTCCAACATTTTAAATTTGTATAATTGTTCACATTAAGGTGAATGGGAATTTCTGTCTCAGGAAAAAAATTAAAGGTCATGGATCCAAACTCAGTCTCTGAATCAGAGACTAGCAGGGGAGGAGAGGAAGGGTGAATGGGAGCAGGTCCTATAATGCTTCAATTACTCCTTCTGGTGATCTCAGATCACTCAGGTTTGAGAATAACTGCTCTAGATTTACAAACTTATTTTAGACGTGGTGAATTGGATAGCACAGTGGTAGGGCGTTTGGCTTGCACACAGCCAACATGGCCAACCTGAGTTCGATTCCTCCACCCCTCTCGGAGAGCCCGGCAAGCTACGAGAGTATCTCGCCCGCACGTCAGATCCTGGCAAGCTACCCGTGTTGTATTCAATATGCCAAACACAGTAACAACAAAGTCTCCAATGGAGACGTTACTGGACCCGCTTGAGCAAATCGATGAACAATGGGAGGACCGTGACCGTGAATTGGAGTCCCAGCTGGTTAGGTAACTTGTCCAAGACCACACAGTTCAAAGTTTATTGGAGGCTGGGGCTGCTAGTATTGGGTTCAAAACACTTAGTTCCTTGATGCTTTTAAAAATACTGACTCACCATGAGTACTAAATAAATCAAAGAGATTTAAAGCAAGAATATTGAATATAGAAACAGTACTGCATAAAAAAATTATATACTTATGAGTAACAACTATCTTTACAACAGCAACCATATTATACTCTAAAAGTATATAAGATAATTTGTTATTTTATCATATGTGAACAAGTTTCATTGTTAAATTTGTCCAACTGAAAAATGTAAACCAATTAATTTAAAATTTTAAAAAATTAATTTCTTGCTGACTATTCCAGCCGTTTTTGAAAATAATATGGGCATCCCTCAAAAAACTAGAAATTGAGATTTCATATGACCCAGAAATACCACTTCTGGGAATGTACCCTGGAGAAGCAAAAACACAGAACACGAATGCCATCTGCATTTCTATGTTCATTGTAGCACCATTCACAATAGCCAGAATCTGGATGCAACACAAATGCCCGAGAATAGACTACCAGATAAAGAAACTATGGTATATCTACACAATGGAAAACTATGCAGCTGTTACAAAAAATGACCTCATAAAATTTGCTTATAAATGGACATGGACATGAAGAGTATCATGCTGAGTGAAATGAGTCAGAAAAAGAGGGACAGACAAAATAATTGCACTAATTGGTGGGATATAAAAAACATAGTATAAGACTAATACCCAAGGACTGTAGAAACACAGACCAGGAGGATTGGTCCATGGTTAGCCTGCCTCAGGTGCTGGGGGAGAAGGCATTTAGGATAGAGAAGGGATCATTATGGTAGTGATAGTTGGAAATCATCACTCTACATAAGAACTGCATGCTTAAAGAAGGTAAAGGAACAAACATGAAAATCTCTTAGTATCTCTACTGCAAACCATAATGCCCAAAAGGAGAGAAAGAGAGAGAGAGAGAGAGAGAGAGAAGAGATTAGACAGGAAAAGTGCCTGCCATAGAAGCAGGTTGAGGGTGGCCAGTGGCAGAAAGGAAATTGGGGTCATTGGTGGTGAGAAATGTACTAGTGTAGGGATGGGTGTTGGAATATTGTATGACTGAAACCCAATCATGAACAGCTTTGTAACTATCTTATGAAAACTCAATTAAAAAATTAATTTTTGACTTTTATTATTCAATTAAGGTTCAGAAAAAAATGTTTTCTGCCTTCTTTTGTGTGTGTCTGTGTACCTCTAAATATTGCTGAGAATGTACAGAGGATCTATTATAGCTGATGGTTGATTCTCTCTTGATCTTGGAACCCAACAATAAATCTCCTAACCCATAAGAAGGAGTGATTAGACTAGTTGAGAGAGCAACATCTCTCCAGCCAGAGGCTTTCATACCAGTGAGAGAGACTAGACAGTTACCTTCTGTGTGTTCACACGTGCATAGAGAAAGTGATGAGCACAGCCCCTTCGGAACCCCCACTGGGTGTGGAGTGAGAACAACACAACACGTTGTAATGTTCAAGAACTAATTAGTAGGGAATGATTGTTACCAGTTTGTAGCCCAGCATATCATTTATCTTTTGAGGGCTTCTGTAAGTCTCTTTATGAGCTATTAAAAGTGAATGTTGCAAAATTATTTACCAATGTACATCAGATAAGGGGTTAATATTCAGGATATACAAGACACTGGTAGAACTGTATAAGAAAAAAACATTCAACCCCATCAAAAAATGGGGAGAAGAAGTGAACAGAAACGTCCTCAAAAAAAGACATATAAATGGCCAAAAGACACATGAAAAAATGTTCTACATCGCTAATCATCAGGGAGATGCAAATCAAACAAGATGAGATATCACTTTAGACCACAGAGACTAACATGCATCAAGAAGAACAAGAACAACCAGTGTTGGTGCAGTGGGGAGAAAGGGACTCTCATTCATTGTTGGTGGGAATGCTAACTGGTTCCTCCTTTTTGGAAAAAAATATGGTCATTCCTCAAAAAAACTAGAAATTGAGCTTTCATATGACCCAGCAATATCACTTCTGGGAATATATCCTAGAGATGCAAAAATGCACAATAGAAATGACATCTGCACTTGTATGTTTATTGCAGCATTATTCACAATATCCAAAATCTGGAAATAACCCAAGTGCCTGAGAACAGATGACCAGTTAAGAAAACTCACTCCTGGGAATATATACCAGAGAGGCAAAAATGTATAGTCGAAGTGACATCTGCACTTGTTTGTTCATTGCAGCACTCTTTACAATAGCCAGAAACTGGAAGAAACCTGAATGCCCAAGAACAGATGACTGGTTAAAGAAACTTTGGTACATCTACACAATGGAGTATTATGTAGCTGTTAGAAAAGATGAAGTCATGAAATTTACATACAAGTGGTACAATATGGAAAGTATCATGCTAAGCGAAATGAGTCAGAAAGAGAGGGATAGACATAGAAAGATTGCATTCATCTGGGGGATATAAAGTAACAAAATATGAGATAAATACCCAAGAATAGCTTAGATCAGCACCAGGAGGATTACTCCATAACTTAGAGGCCAGCCGGGTATCCTAGAGGAAAGGGCAGTTTAGATAGAGAAGGGAGCAACAAATAAAGGGTGTTTGGAGGATCCTCCCAGGAGGGGAGATGCATGTCGAAAGTAGACTATGGACTGAACATGTTTGCCACTCAATGCCTCTTTTGCAGACCACAACACCCAAAAGGATAGAGAGAACACAGGGGATTGCCCTGCCACAGAGGCAGGGGAGGATGGGGGGATGGGGGTGGGGGGATATTATCCATGGTGGTGGAAAATGGGCACTGGTGGAGGGATGGGTATCTGATCATTGTATAATCGAAACCCAAGCACAAAAAATTGTAAATCTACAACTGTACCTCATGGTGTTTCACTAATAAAAAAAAAAAAAAGAAAACTTTGGTAATGTTCGGGCTGAGTCTCATCCACGAGTAAATCTGCAGAAAACCCAGGTATGTGGTACTTGTGGCTGAAAACTTCAAGTTCAACGGAACCAGGAATGGACCCCCCACCCATGTTCCCCTGTTTTTTTGCAACTTGGCAGTCATGCCCACAAATCACCTCTGGCTGACGCCAGATAATCTCATCAACGGCCATGATCCAGAGACGCATTGTCCTTCTCTCTTGGAAGAGAGCATAAAACACTATCATAGCCATGCCACCAGACCCTGCTCTAGGCTGTTTCATTTGGGGCACCATAGAAGACAGCGGGTGAGGCAGGTACCCAAGGGACCCAGCCTTGGCAGCTAAAAATCCCCAGAACTCAATCTCTGTCATGATCACGGCTGTTCTCTACAGGCTCCAACCGAGCCTCACACATGAGTAAACCTATCCCTGGACCATTCGGCTGCGGATGAGACATTTCACACCTCACACTACTCATACTCCAAGAGTAGAACACCACATTTGATGGGGTTTAAAGTAGAAGGCAACCAATCTTTGAGGGAAATATATTTTTTACAGAAGAAGCACACAAGAGTCAACCCTTAATAACATATTAGTAATCTCTTATAGAAAGGCTTAATGGACCCTAGGTGAAATAAAACAATCTTCACACACTCTGCTCTAAGAAAACATTTTTGGAGCATTTTCAGCAGTTTATTCAAACAAACAATACAAAATAAATTATTTTGGTTCTTCTTTGGGGCAGGGATTGGGGTTGAGGATGAAAACGTCCAAAATATGGTGGTGGGAAGGTGTAATGGTGGTGGGATTGGTGTTCAAATATTAAATGTAATCAAATATTGTGAACTACTTTATAAAAATTAGGACTGTAGCACTGTCCTTCTGTTATTCATCAATTTGCTCAAGCGGGAACCAGCAACATCTCCATTGTGAGACTTGTTATAAAAATTAAATTAAAATTTAAAAAATTAAGAAACTTTGGTACATCTACACATTGGAATACTATGCAGCTGTTAGGAAAAATGAAGTCAACATATTTGCTTAATAAGTGGATAGAAACGGAGAGCATCATGCTAAGTGAAATTAGTCAGAAAGAGAGGGACAGATAGAATGACTACACTCACTCATGGAATATAAAATAATGTAATATGAGACTAACACCCAAGGACAGTAGAGACAAGATCCAGGAGAGTTGCTCCACAGGTTAGAAGCCTGTCTCATGTGCAGGGGGATAAGACAGCTGGGATAGAGAAGGGACCACTAAGTCAATGGTGGTTGGAGGGATCACATGGGATAGGAGATGTGTTCTGAATGTAGACTAAGGACCAAACATGATGACTTCTCAGTATCTGTATTGCAAACCATAATGCCCAAAAGTAGAGAGAGAGTAATAAGGAAGGTGCCTGCCACAGAGACAGGGTGTGGGATGGGGTGGGCGTGGCAGGAGGGATACTAAGGACTTTGGTGATGCAAAATGTGCACTGATGGAGGAATGGTTGCTTGATCGTTGTATGACTTAAACTGAATCTTGAAAGCTTTGTAACTGTATCTCATGGTGACTCAATAAAAAATATTAAAAATATATATAATTAAACATAGAGATATCAAGCACTGTAGCACTGTAGTACTGTCCTCCCATTGTTCTACGATTTGCTTGAGCAGGCCATAACATCTCCATTATGAGACTTGTTGTTTCTGTGTTTGGCATATCGAGTATGTCACAGGGAGCTTGCCAGGCTCTGCTTTGCAGGCGAGATACTCTAGGTAGCTTGCCGGGGTCTCTGAGAGGGGCGGATGAATCAAACCTGGTCAGTCAGGTCGGCTGTGAGCAAGGCAAAGGCCCTACCCACTGTGCTATCTCTCCAGCCCAGAGACATCAAGATGGGAACCAAATCTGTATTACCATTCAACAACAGATTTCTGGTTTTAGTTCCTTTTTTACAGATCATTGTATCTTTTGCTATTTATCTCTCCATCTTGGCAATCCTTGAACCACATGGAGCTACTTACCTAAGGATAAGCAAACGCATCAAACCACAGCTGAGCAAATGGAAAGGCAGTCTCATCTGCAGGCTGCACAGACCTCACTCCCTGGTGCCTCATAACTCAGCCCTACAGCTCACGTGTCAGGTTTCTTTTCTGCTTGCTCTCACTCCCAACAGATGCGCAAAGCCTTTTCGTATTGTTTGCACCTCCTTATGCGCCCTCTGAAAGCTCTTCTTCCCAGACCCCCACAGCACGCAGGTGAGCCTGCGCATCAGGACTGCCAGAAACCCTCTCTTTCCTTCTCAGGCTGCAACCCGGAGTCTTTCAGCCCCCTCGTCCTGGGGTTCCCTGAGCAGGGCAGAGGGTATAGTGTGCCTCTGAATGGGAAGGAGTAGACAGGGTAGATTAATGGCAGCGGCAGAAGAGTGATACAGCCGGAGTCGAACAAAACGAGGGCGACCTGGACAAAACAAAGCTCCACAAAAGATCATTTCTGAAAAGTCATCCGGGCAAGCTTTGAAACCCAGGACTGAGTGTTCCAGGGCAGTTTCACACCCACAGGCTTTCAAGAGACATGAATGGAAACAGAACAGTAACTCTTTTTCATACCTCTTTTCAGGGGTCTTGTCCGAGGGGAAGGATTTACCATTCAATTCTCCTACTTTTATGTGCAAAAAATTAGGAATTTTCCCCTTAAAAAGAAATTGCCTTTTAAGCTCCCACAAATTATGGCAATTTTATAGATTCAACCAACATTTCTACCTCCTCCTATTTCATCTTTTAAATACTCATAAACACACATATTTCCATTTTCTCCTTTACTTTACTCAGAAAAATGCTTTACTCAGAAAAAACTCCCAAAATGACCTTTAATCTTTCTGCCCAAAATAGTATTTCACTTTTTGTTCTTAGCCTGTCTCTTCACACCACAACATTTTATCAGAGGTCCAACTTCTTTTCTAAATAAAGAGCCTTCTCCTAGAAAATATCCATCACTGTATACTTTGAAACAGAGGCAAGTGTTGAACTAACTTGGTAAAAAGATCAGAAGCATGTCTGGACATTCACATTCATTCATTCACCCGTGAACTCCACAGACATTCACTGAGGAACCACTGGTCACACTTACCCTGAATGCCTGCTGCCTTTGCATTACATAATAAAGCATAGTTAAGTTTGGCGGGAAGAGAGCATTCAATTAGCATCTCAGCCCAGGAAGGGATTGGCTGGTACATCAGCCCTGTGAGTCTTCCCAAGCACTTCCTCTTGGCTACTAACTCTCACAAGCCACTCTCTTTCATCCTGTGAACCCTCCCTGTCAATTTCAACAAGACAGAAACGAAGACTTGGGAACTCCGGGTTCCTGGTTTGAGAGTCAGGCCAGCAAAGTCAAACACTGATTCAAAATCAGCATATCAGGTCTGGAGTCCTAGGTTTGTTCCAGGAAGGCAGGGAAGAGAGGGTGAGGTTCAGGGATGGGTGTGTTAGAGCTGAAGAAGAAGGCAGAAGGAAATCTTCTTAGGAAACCCTAGGAAACCCCACGCATGTTTGACTCCAGGCTTCCTTCTTCCCTCCTCCTGCTCCCAGGCTGCTCCCTGGAGGTTCATCTTTCTCCAGGGGCTGTCAGGCATGCCCCAGTTTCTCTGGGCCCATTTTTTGGCAGAATCTTTTGGGGTGAGGAGGGCCATGGGGAGGGAAAAAAAAAGAAAAGTTTTCCTCCTCCACAGGTCTGTAAGAAGAGATCAGCCACACTAACGATTTCCTGATGTGTAAAAGCAGACATTTGGACTTCTTTTCTGGTTAGAAAGCTTAGATATGCAAAAAAAAAAAAAAAAAAAAAAAAGCACTCACCCAATGAAAGGGAGTTTCACAATATTTTTGAACTATTTCAGACCTTTGATATCAGTTTTGATCCAAAAAAAAAGCCAGATAAATTGATTTTGTTTTTCTGAGAAAAAAATGCTTAAAATCTTACAAATCTACAATATAAGAGTATCAAATCCACATGCTGTACACCTTAAATCTACACATGACTGAATGTCAACTATAGTACACTACAGCAGATGGGAAGGCCATACAGTCTGAGAAAGATTGCCCCAGTAATAATTGTATGGACCACAAGAAGACTGGGTGCTTAATTGTATGGACCACAAGAAGACTGGGTGCTTTATCATTTTCTTTCTAAAAAATAACTTTTTTATTTGAGGGATATTGCTCTTCAGAGGCAAAACTGACCTAAAAAATGTAATATTTGAAGAAAATGGTACTTTTTAATATGTACTTTACTAGTCTGAGGAAAAATAGGTAGCTTTTGTGGCCTGAGAAGGTTTTCTAAATTAGAATATTTATATTTCCAAAGTAACAAAATAAGAGATTAATACCCAAGAATAGCTGAGATCAGCACCAGGAGCATTACTCCATAACTTAGAGGCCAGCCGGGTATCCTAGAGGAAAGGGCAGTTTAGATAGAGAAGAGAGCACCAAATAAAAGGTGTTTGGAGGATCCTTCCAGAAGGGGAGATGCATGTCGAAAGTAGACTATGGACTGAACATGTTTGCCACTCAATGCCTCTTTTGCAGACCACAACACCCAAAAGGAGAGAGAGAAAACACAGGGAATTGCCCTGCCACAGAGGCAGGGGGGGATGGGGGGATGGGGGTGGAAGGATATTATCCATGGTGGTGGAAAATGGGCACTGGTGGAGGGATGGGTATCTGATCATTGTATAATCGAAACCCAAGCACAAAAAATTTTAAATCTACAACTGTAAAAAAAAAAAAGAATATTTATATTTCCCTCATTGCTGTCTCTAAGCCAGAGGCAGAAATTCCTCAAGCTGGTCCCTTAGAAGTTTTCTAAACCCCTTCAGAGCAACTCTTACAACCCCAGGAATAACAATTCCCATCATCTCTGGGGAGACACTCTTTACAACACTCACCCACAACCCCAAACTACGAATATAACCTGTGTTCTAGCAGTCAACTTAGCAAGCCCATCTTCTGGGAATCAGACAACACATTGCTTGAGAAACCCTTTTTTCCAGTTAACTATCAAAAGTCCTGACTTGTACTTTCCTTTAATTGAATTCAAATTTTAGTTATATAAGCAGATAATTTCTTCTATGATTTTTAATAGTATTTCTGAATGTGCCACTGTTTTGGGCAAACACAGAAATTTTTACTTGGTCAAAGTCTTTTCTTCAGAAAGCAACAAGAGTGATTTTAAAATACTAATCAAGGGAATTGCCCATATACACAGGCAAGTGCGCGCGCACACACACACACACACACACACACACACACACACACACACACCTTCCTTCAACTCTTAGTAGCTGTCGGTTGCCCTAAGACTAAAGCCAAGACCCAACCACCTGCATACTGCCTATCTCCAATGGAACCCCAACCATTCATCATTCCTTGTCTGTGAGTCTCTGCAAATATTCTCCTCTGCAGGAAATAGTGTGGTCCTTATTCATTGCTTGCCTGGTTTCCTGACTTCCTTTACAGGCTCTGCTGAAAATCACCTCTAGACAGAAGCTTCTCCTAGCCCTGTTTACTAAAGCAGCATTCTCCCAATCATTTCTCTCTATTTAAGACCTAGGTTCATGCCTTAGCTTCAATCCATTCAATCCATGTCCTATTCTGTAGAAGATTTAGTTTTATTTTACTACTTTAAACAAGTAGTCTATATACTTGTTTTTTTGTCTATATTCCCTACTATATCACAGGCTTTGTTGTGGGAGCTTTTCATATAAAGTGTTGGGGGGGGGGGACGGGGACATGATCATCTCATTTGTTATCAGCAACTTGGAAATTGCTGCTACATAGTTGGTGCTCACTGAATATTTGTGATATAAGAAAATCAGGAACAATAAAGACTAAAGGCTGACTTTATAAAATCAGTGCTCTACTTCCCAAATCAGAAATGTACCCTATTATTCAGGTTACAAACCTAAGTACTTTTTTTAAACAAACCCTAATAATAGACTTCATATACTCGATTTGCTTTCTATTTTCACAACTCTCTAGGACTGCAGCGCCTAGGCCTATAGGATTGTTCCTTTCACATTGTGATTGAGGGCACCACATTATCTCCTTTGCTCCACTCCCTCAGCCTGCAGGGTGCTGTGCATCTCAGTTTTATGAGGTTGTCAGCACCTCTGAATTCCAGTCCCTGAGAGAGGAGAAAGTGAGGAGGTCTAGAAAGAGTCGTCTGCAGTAAAACTCTGAAACAGAGTTTGCATATATCACTTCTGCTCATATTTCATAGACAAAGCATACTCTTGTGACCTGAAAAGGTAACTGAGAAGTACAGTCTCCAGTTGAGTGACTTCATGTCCAGGGAACCCATAGTGCAGACTCTCTCTGACTGAGACACCAAATGACTGGAGTGCCTGCAACAGCAAACACTCTGATACGCTTAACCCTTCCTCTTTGACTTTGAAGCTCAGAAAATATCCAGCTGAATCTGTGTTTTCACAACCAAACGTTCCCATTTTTTTCTTCACTCATTGCACAATGAGGAATGTGCACAGTGTCACAGAACTGAGTGCCCATAAATTTAATCTGCACAAGGGAATCAGACAGGCTAACCTCTTCGGTGTCCCCAAGATATCCCAGTTTAGCAGTTTCCTTCAGCCTGATCTGCTGCAAATTAATTTCCCCTATAATTCATCTTGCTCATATCCATAATGAGATCTAAAATACCTGGACATGCACTTATTGTTAAAACTTGATTTCTTTTTTTTTTATTTTTTGCGTCATACCCGGTGATGCACAGGGTTTACTCCTGGCGTATGCACTCAGGAATTCTTCCTGGCAGTGCTTGGAGGACTATATGGGATTCTGGGAATTGAACGCAGGTTGGCTGCCTGCAGGGCAAATGCCTTACCTGCTATGCTATCACTCCAGCCCCAAAACTTGATTTCTAATGCAAATAAAGCCCTTAGTCTTATAAAAAAAAATACTTGGCCACAGATATTTATGTTTCTTGCAATAAGTAACTTTACTCTTGGATAATCTCAGCCTAGTCCACCATCTCTCTTTTTTCCACCTTCCTTTCCCTTTCGTTGTTATTATTGTTGCAACATCTAGGGGTTACACAATTTGGTTGTGATCCTCATACACACTTGGCTACAGTGTGGCAGCGGTCACAGCTCTTATAATATCAGGGATGATAACAGTAGTGCTACAGTCACTTTCTTGGTGATGTGTGGCCAGGCTCAGATAGAACTCAGAGCCTCACATCTGTATGGTATGCACCCTACTTTTGAGCTACCTCACTAGACCCTAAACCATCTCTCTGCCTCCACTTTTCCCAGACTATACCCTGCTACTAAAGTCTTCTCTGAAATAGTCCAGTCGTCTTTGCTTTGAAATAGTCCAGTCTTCTTTACTCACAAGTTCTGCCGCATACTTATTCACATTTTTACATAAACCTTATGCTATCCATTCATTATTTCCTATGCCTTTTCCCATTCTCATTGGTTGGATTGACAACTCACTGAAAATAGCAAATATCATACTGAGTTCATGTATTTCAGGACATCTAACATAATGAGTGTACGATATCAACTCAACAAATAGGCTATGATCAAAATAGAAATGTCTGGGGCAGAGAAGATAGTACAGGTGTTGTGCTCTTGCTGTGACCTCTTACTGTGCCCACTCAGTTTCCATTCCTAACACCATATGGCGTTCTGAGCACAGTCATGGTGGCCCTGGTGGTCCCAGGCCTGAACAGCTCTGCATCCCTGAGTCCAAGCATTCACAAGCCAAACTGGTCAGCAGGAAATGGCAGCAAGGCCCCCTGGCCCTCTGAACACTGCTTGGGAGGCCTCCCCAACCTCCACCCCAGCAAAAACAAAAACAAAAACATGTCTTCGGGTTCATGTTAGCTCTGCCTGACCAGAAGAAAAATTAATTCAAAAAACTTATTTGAAAAATTAGTCTCAAACTTTAGTTGAAGCAAGCCTTCATTTTAGTCGAATATTCTACTTACATGAATTGAATGACTAATTAGTTATCCCCCTGTAGAAGAGGCTGAAAATGTTTTCTAAAATTAAATTGTACTGTGGGTCTTCTGGTAACCCAGGATCTTGCCTTCTGGGTGGTGTTTATTCTGTGCCACAAACACCTGAATGACTGAAGTTGAAATCCATCCATATTCTGTGTTTGGCACTTTGTGGACTGGCACATGTGCCTGACAAAAATCTGGGGAATGCTTGGCCTTTCATTCCTCTGAGAATTATACCATTTTCCAAGAAAAGCTAAATAGCTCATTCATGTTTCACCCTCTGTTCTTCCAAGCTGGTTTCCTGAGGATAATTTTTAGGCAGACTGGTAGTTTTTAATAGGTTGCTGAAAATGGGGAGTTTTAAACTTAAAATTTATATTGAATGATTCTTGAGCACGTTATCAAATGAAGAATATTATCCTTATTTCATCTATTATAGACCAAAAAAATGTGTGCATGAAAAGTATCTACTCAGTGGTTTGTGTCAATAAATTCCCCCCAGAGAGTAGCTCCAATTCACATGAAATCTTCTGGTACTATTTCTAAGGAAAGCCAACTATCAAGTTCAGAAAAACCCTCCTTCCTGAAACTACCAATGAAGTTGTTACTTCTTTTTTCTTTCTGTATCAATTATATCATCTAGGGAAATGGGGAACTTCGTATTTTAAGGGCTTTTTACACAAGAAGCCCTTGTGTGGCCTTAAAATACACAGGTCTCGTGGGGGGAAGCACTATAACCTGGAAAACTTGAGTAGCGGAGCAAAGCTCCTTGACCGGATGGCATCCATCAGAAACTTCAAGAAGGAAACTGATAAGTATATAAACCACCCACAAACGTGGCATGTGCTCCAGTCAAAGGAATTCTTAGATCCCTGTTTTCAAAAGATCCCTACCAATTGCAAATCACAGAGCCCAAATTCATATGCCAAATCTAGTCGATAAACTTAAATGCAGACCAGGGAAACACGTGATTTGGCTTAGCAAATAGTTCAGGGAAGTGTGAAATGGGCAGCAAAAGAGTCCAAGAAATCTTTACAAGCTCTTCAGATAAAATAAAAAGGGACTTATTCATAGCATTAATCTGGTGACGAACACATATGCTGAAGAAAAAGTCCCAACCCTAGAAAACTCAAAAATGCACAAATGATCATAAAATATTTTTTAACTCTTATAATTTAAATTTTCTGTGGTCAGTGTGATTTTTTTTCATAATAAAAAAATGTAGAAGTGAATATAACAACCTTAAAAATAAGATATGAAACCCCTTCTTCCTGAAACTGGCAAAACCGGCAGCAGCTTCTAAAGAAACTTTTCCATCAGGTTATAATCAAGGAGGAATAAAAGTTGCCGATGGCGGGGCTGGAGAGATAGCATAGTGGGTCGGGCGTTTGCCTTGCACACGACTGACCTGGGTTCGATTCCCAGCACCCCATATGGTCCCCCGAGCACCGCCAGGAATAATTCCTGAGTGCATGCGCCAGGAGTAGCCCCTGTGCATCACCGGGTATAACCCAAAAAGAAGAATTTAAATAAATAAATAAATAAATAAATAAATAAGTTGCTGATGGACAGGAAATTACCTATAACTGCATGAGCTGAGAAAGAGGATAGAGCTGACAGGGCAGAGGCAGGACTGTTGAATCTCAGATCCCAAACTGAGCCTCTGTAAAACTATATTCGAGGTTGTTGGGAGCTTGGGGACCTAGTGTATGAAGGGGCATTACTTTGCCACCTCCTTAAACTCTCTACGGGAAGGGCTAAAGCTTGATCAAGCATCCAAGGAAAATGCCCTTCTTTCATCACATACAATGATGAAGAATCATCTATCTTATCAAGTAATTGAATACAAGGGAACGAGGAAGCCTCAATGCCAATGATAACTTGGCTTGGAAGAGCACTGGAGACAGCAAATACCCAAGTGCTAGAGTCATGGAAGAAACAGCATTTGATCCAGGCACTGTCTGATAACTTACACTATGGAGACCAGCGTGCTGCTGGGGAACAGATGGTTGGTTCACGTGGGCCAGTGGGGGATGGGGGAGGAAAATGGAGGGTCTGTCCGCAGAGGTGTCCATGGGATGAAGAAAACCAACATACATGAGCAGTTATCACTCTTTGGCCTGAAGAGGCACTGGTGAGGAGCTAGTCTCACAGAATCACAGCTTCATCCTGGGCTGTCCTGGGGCCTGGGGGACTCTCCTCCTAGTCCTCTTCACTTTCTCGAACCTGGTCCAGCAAGACCCTGAAGACAAAAAGTCTCTCACATGTCTCTAAGATCTTTTCTTCCCTAAGTTTTGCAGAGGGGAAGTGATGAAGGGGCTCCTGAGGGACCAATGAAATACCTCCAGCCCACGCTCTTTTTATCTTCCTTCTAAAATTTTATTACCTAAAATGCACCTTCCCATACTAGAATATAAGCTATGGGAGGGCAGGAAAGGCAAAGGAGAGTCTCCTCTCCGTTGTACCAAAGACTAACACAAAACAGGCATCCAAAGAATATGTGCTGAGTGATCTACTAGGAGAAAAGAAGAGAACCATGTGTCTAATATTTAACAGTAAGCGACAGGAGACAAGAAGCATTTCATATAAGGTAAAAATATTCCTTAGCAGAGTATTTCCCTACAGTAAACTGATTCTTATTTTGGTCATTATGCCCAAAGCAAAATAGAGCCAAGATATATAAGAAGGAAAATAGAGTGGGATATAAGATTTTCTAAAAAGATTATATTTGTGCTTTGCTTGGAGTGAGAAAAAGTTTTGGGAAGCAGACCGAAATATTTTAAATTGCCTGAAAAAAAATACAAGAAATATATCTTTCTCCTAACTTTTTAGACCTGTGGTTTGAGAAGGAGGGGCAGTTGGCAGGATTATTAAAGAAAACTCTGTGTAAAACAGTGGAAAGATGTCAGGTTTGGGCTTTTGCTGCCACAGGAGGTTTTGGAGGCCAATGTTGTCTGGATTTGATGACAGGTAATGACATTAACTAATTACAAAACTAATCACATTTGGAGCAGTGGAAGCTGAGATCATGATAAGCATAATCAAATCCCTGACTTCAGGGCTTCGGGACTCAGAGGATAAGTTTTCTCCCCTTGCAAAGCTTGACCAGATGCCTTTCGGAGTCCTTTGTCTGAACATTTGGGAAGCTGTAGATACCAACAAGAATGGAAGCCAGCACTGGAACTGCAGCAACCAGAGGCTGGATTGATACTAAGTGAGGGCGGAATAGGGAGCTCTCCACACCCAACCCTCAGGGGTCCCTACAGGCTCATGGGTAACTCTGCTCCCTTCATCACTGGGAGTTCCATCAAGGTAGGTCCCAAGCTATAGACCTCTTTCTCTGTCCCTAAAAACCTGAAGATCTGTACCATCAGCCGTGTAATAGCTAGTTGGGTCATCTTAGATCTACTCCAGTCCATTAGAGCCTCAGTATCTTCCTGTGTGTAGTGGAGATAACAAATATCTATTTCATTTGTCTCAGCAAATTAATTTGAAAGTCTTGTGAAGCAGGTGAGTGCTCGTATAATAACAACCACCACAAAAATATAAAAAGCATTGCTAGTATTAAGGCAACCGAGGCCTCATTACCTGTGATATAAGCACCTCAGTTTTCAGGAAAGTGGATAAATCTTTCTCAAAGTAAACCTCCTAGTAAAACTCCACTGCTTTCTACCCTCTCTGACCCTGGGAGGAAGAACTGGTTCATCAAGGCATGCCCAGCCCTTTCAGGAGACAATGTAGGTGAACTGAGCTGTGGAAGTGCCTTGGTTATTCTCAGTGATATTTCTCAAGGCCCACTGTAAAACTTGAAAGGAAGTGAAACTCCTAAATTCAAACACTATCTTTCCATCCCTTGGAAAATAATCTCCCTCTTTTTTGTCCCTATTACCAAATTTATGTCTTTTAATGAAAGACATCCTTAAGTTCAGTCTCACTCTCAGAAATCAAGTCATCATTTGGAAAAAAAATATTAAAGATATGCACATATGCATTCACATTGCCAGGGATTACTATATGATTCTTGGGGAGATATTGTTCTTTTGGTAAAGCAGAGGCAAAGAGCTCCAATGTTCCCGATGAGAGTGGTGGACAAGGATTGAGACATTTAAAGTCCTATTTCTCAGGACCTGGCCTGAGAAGCAGAAATATTTGGAAAGTGACCTAACAGTCAGAATTTATGAATTGTCCATGACAAAAGAATAACTCTTCAAGTTTTTAACTGACCAACAAAATATGTATCCAATCTTGCTTTTTTCAAAGCTGCAACCTTAACAAGGGACATACACACCACACACGCACACACATACACACATACACACACACACACACACCTATCATGCTACACAAATACAAGCAAGGAAGCCACTAATACAGATATAATTTTTAATGTGTTGTGTCATTGAATGTCTATTGGAGGAAAAGAGTCTCTGGAAAAGTAGATTTTAAAAAACAGGCAGCTTAATCAGATAAGCACATAGCATTCATCTCTGTCCCCTAGAAATATGATTTTAGCATAATGAATTAAGGAAAGGAACTCATTGAAATAGATCTCGGCTGAGCAGCAGAGGGAAACCAACTGTCACGGAAAACCCTTTTCTAGAGACTAGGTGGGCAGACCCGCACTGAGATGAGGACGAGAATCACCATCATCAATAGGAAAACTAAGAACTCCATAAAGGAAATATATTTAAATAAAGAAAATATGATAGGATCTTTGTTTTATTTTTATTGTGGGGGCCATGACCCATCGTCCTCGACCTAGTAGTGCTAAAAGGCCACCAGAGCCACCCTGCTAGTACTAGAGTAACAAAGGGCATGCATGAGGTACTGGGGGTCAAATTCAGGGCCTCACATAAGCGATGAATGTGCTCTACTACTTGAGTCACACCTTTACCTCAGGAGTTTCATTTTTAAAAGTTTATTCCAGCTCTAAGTGGAATGAAACTCCCTGGTAGGGAGTTCAGTCTTGCAAAACCACTTGACCATTTCTGAAGCTTTTACTTGGGGAGGATGTTGACTTTCAAGTCACTTTCCTGTTTTTCCTTGAAAGCAGTTTCTCATCATTGAACTGAATTGAAGCCAATGTTCTCACCTCCAGCCAAATGCAAATAAAAACAAGCTATTCAATAGCCATTAAAGGAGAGCCTTAAAGAGGTACTCACTGATCTCAGAAGAAAGATAGGCTTGGTCCTTGGTCTGGCATATAGAGATGCTGACCAGTGCTGACTTTAACATACTAGAGAGCTTGTCAGCAAAGAAAATTGAAATTTGTGGAGGAACATATCCAGGAATTTCCAGAGCCTGAACATTAAGTAGCGCACACAAGCATTCTCACCAAGTGTGCAGCCCATTCTATGGACTGTCCCATATCAAGCCATTCCATGGACCTTCACTCTACCCTGTGAGGTAATTCCTGTGCTCTGCACCATTTTATGTGATGCATAAATACTTGAAGTGATTGGAGCAGGTCCCACATTAGTGCTAGAGAATGATCCAAAGCCAGAAAGCCAATTGTGAGAGTTAAAAGCAACCATAGCCCAAGCCTGCTACCCAAATGAACAGAAGTGAACTAAATGGACAATCCAAACACTGGGAACGTGTAAAAGAAGTCAGGGAATGGTTTGGATTAATTATAACCATTTCCAAAATAAACACTTAGTTGTTCATTTCTCTTCCTCCATTTCAGCTTTGTTCAGCAATATTTTCCAAGACATCCTTCTGGAGTGTTCCACCTGAATCCACAGTACCATGAAATCCTTCCCAGAACCAAGAGTACTTCTTAGGAAGACAGATCAATGGGCTGTCACAGAAGTGAGCCAGAGGGCCCAAAATTTATTTCCAACATCCCATCCCACCACTCAACCTTGAGGTATATCCTCTGCTGGTAGAGCATAAATGTGTGAAATGCAAAAAAAAGAAAGAAAGAAAGAAAGAAAGAAAGAAAGAAAGAAAGAAAGAAAGAAAGATAGGTGTGAAATGCAGACAAACAGGGGGTCTTCTCCCTAGCACCAATCATGCTCCTGAGGTTCCACTCATCCTCTCACATAGATGGAATGAATCTTGTTCCATACCATTTTTTATAATGTTATATAGTTTTTAATTTAAAGCTTCCACATGGAACTCAGAGTTCCACCCTTAGCATATTCTTCAAGCTTGGCAGAAATTCAATCCTGGAGCTTTGTCTTTACTAAGTCATAGCTAAATTCTGGTGTTACCTTAGATCTTAGTCTTGGAGAGGAGATGAAATCCATCCTTGCTGCCAGGAATCTATATAGGGAATCTTTAAGCTGTGACTAAATTCCCTACCATCCTCTCAAACACTGGTTTTCCAAGAACTTGAGGCTCCCCTGCACATTTCCCAGGTGTCATGAGACAAAGGATAGATCTTCTTTCTATATACTTTTCTCAGTCTAACTGTGAAATGCCCCCACATACTTTTTCTTGGAAGCCTTGAGCTAAGTTCCAAGGCCTTTTGGTTGTCCTAACAAAGAATACTGAAATAAAATACAATATACTGATTAATACTTGCATTTGGATAAATAGCACAGAAAACCAACCAGAGAGAATAGAAAGGATTGGTCAAATAGAAGATCAATATGGAATATGATAAAATTATCTAGCACAGTGCACAGAGATGTGATCAAGGAAACAGACTCCACACTCTGTCTTCCTTCTCATCATATCTACTGAGCAGATATGTATCTTGGTGCCTGGTTCCTGGTTACCGCCACTGCCTTTTTCCAGATCTAACCCCCAACCACTGCCCATTGTTTTGCTCTCCCAAAGAGATGGGGACATAAATCTACAAGTACATCAGAATTCTCAAAGCTTCCCAAGGATGACTTCAGAGCAACAATCCTCTCCATGTGCACTGAACTCAGTTAAGCACTGGAATAGAAATTCAATAAATACAAAGAAATTGATGGAAAAAAATTTAAAAACCCAAAGAGAAATGAAGGAATTAAAAAATAAAGCAGTAGGTATCAGCAGCAGATAGAAGAAGCCTAAAATCAAACAAGTGGCCTTGACAACAAGGTACACAAAATCAATATAGCTGTGGGTAATAGAAAGAAATATTTTCTTAAATGAAGAAAATTAAGATAACTTTCTGGCCAGAGAAAAAGGATAGCTGAAATACCACTCCTGGGAATATATCCCAGAAAGGCAAAAAAGTATAGTCGGAGTGACATCTGCTATTGTCTGTTCATTGCAGCACTCTTTACAATAGCCAGAATCTGGAAAAAACCTGAGTGCCCGAGAACAGATGACTGGTTAAAGAAACTTTGGTACATTTACACAATGTAGTACTATGTAGCTGTTAGAAAAGACTGAAGTCACGAAATTTACATACAAGTGGTACTACATGTAAAGTATCATGTTGAGTGAAATGAGTCAGAAAGAGAGGAATAGACATAGAAAAATTGCATTCATCTGGGGAACATAAAGTAACAAAATAGGAGACTAACACCCAAGAATAGCCGAGATTAGTACCAGGAGGTTTACTCCATGGTTTGGAGGCCAGCCACACATGCTAGGGGAAAAGGGAGCTCAGATAAAGAAGGGAGCACCAAATAAAGGGTGTTGGGAGGATCCTCCCAGGATGGGAGAAGCATGCTGAAATTAGACTATAGACCAAACATGATTGCCACTCAATGCCTCTTTTGCAAACCACAGCACCTAAAAGGAGAGTGAGAACAAAAGGGAATGCCCTGTCACAGAGGCAGGGTGGGATGGGGGAATGGGGGATGGGAAGGATACTGGGATCAGTGGTGGTGGGAAATGGGCACTGGTGGAGGGATGGGTATTTGATCATTGTATAACTGAAACCCAAGCACAAAAATTTGTAAGTCTAAAACTGTACCTCATGGTGTCTCACTAATAAAAATTTTTAAAAATAAAATAAAATAAAATAAAGAAGGGGTGGAGAGTATAAAAATAAGAAATTTCACACCACAAGATTCACTTATCATTGTCTCTTCACTTCATTTCCCTAAAACAGAGCATAGCTCTGGCTTAGTTACTTTAAGGTTTAAAAAAAAAACTAGGGATAGAAGATTGAATAGTGCTTCATAAAGTCTTATCCCAACTTGATCTGGAGAGATAGTATAGTAGGCAGTGTATTTGTCTTGCATATGACAAATTGGGTTTCTATCATCAGTACTTGAGCATCACCAGAAGTGGTCCTTGTCCACAGACCCAGGTGTAAGCCCTGATTACAGCTAGCTATGACCCCAAAACTATATAAAAAAAAAATAATAAGGTAAGTATGACTCTACCTTAAGGACTCAAGAATATCTTGGTCTGGGTAGACTGAGTTAGACTGAGATCAAAGAAAGTTAAAATGTAATAATTAGGCTGGAGCAATAGCACAGTGGGTAGGGTGTTTTCTTGCACACGCCAACCTGGGTTTGATTCCCAGCATCCCATATGGTCCCCTGAGCCGAGCACCGCCAGGAGTGATTCGTTAGTGCAGAACCAGGAGTAACCCCCTGTGCAACGCCGGGTGTGACCCCAAAAGAAAAAAATGTAATAATTACTCTGAAAGATGAAATATTTGATTCAGAAGACCAGACACTCAAGACCATGAAATTAAACTCTGATAGTTTGACCCAAGGCACCCAGAAAGTACTTAATGCAGAGCTGTTGAAACAAGAAGCTCCAATGTTTATGATCTGTAGAGACTGGGTCAGAATGTGCCTGTCCTTGTTCCCTAACTGATGACACCAGAAGACCAAGTCACCAGGCAGAACCTACAGTGGCAAAGTCATCAAATGCCAACCATGAACTCCTGGCCAATTTCTTCAGACCAGGAGATTCAGCCTTGGGCCCAGTTAACTCAACCACAGCATTCTGAAGTGATCCTTCTTCTCTCCTAAAGCATTAAAAATCACTTTGGATACCCCATGGTACTGAGAAAGTCCACTTGCTTGAGTCTGAACCACAAGTCTGATATCCAATTAGCTTTTGAAAGTTCCTTTGAACTAAGCCTTTTTTAGCTCACGATAATGGCTCTCCTTGCATAAGATCCTGGAGAGTTTATTTATTTTTTTTATTAGTGAAACTCCATGTGGTACAGTTGTTGACCTTACAAATTTTTGTGCTTGGGTTTCAGTTATACAATGATTGAGTACCCATCCCTCCACCGGTGCCCATTCCCCACCTCCAATGCTCCCAGCATTCCTCCTACCCCCCCACCCCACCCTTCCCACCCCACTCCTGTGGCAGAACATTCCCTTTTGTTTTCTGTGGAGAGTTGATTTAAACAGGAAACAAATTCAGGTCTGTTTTACCTATTAAGAGATTTGAAAAAGGAATCTTTTCACCTGGTAGGTATTTTCTCCAATCCATAAGGTGCTCCAAAATAGGGTTTGATTGATTGGTTAGTTGTTTGGTTGATTGGTAAGAAAACTGAGTGGCAGCAGCATATGTTGGCTAATACAGACTCTGGCCAGCATGGTCCATTGATACTGACCAGTAGTAATCACCCACTAACCTCAATTCTAAATAAAACTGAAGATTTTATGAGAGATGGCATTTTGATCTCCCTAAAAAAACCACCTGAACATTAATTTATTCTTTGGGGTATTTAAGAATGTGATATTTTAGTCCACACTATGTTTATTTAGTGCAACTACAAATGTTGTAGTTGTAAAAAAAAAAAATCTCCAGATGCGCTAGGGATATAAGCACCAATGAGACAAAATTCCCCAGTGTTTGAAGCAAGCACACCTGTAGTTCTAGTGCATTCTGTGAGCTTCCCCTGTAAGGAGGGAGGGAGAAAAACTGCAACATGAGCAGAGAGGGGACTGGTGTGGCCACCAGTCAGGATAGGAAAACTCCTCCACAGTACATGTATTGAAAATATAGCAACTGCTTGCCCAGGAAGGATAACACTGTCTTCAGATATTTGGAGAGAACAGTCACATGCAGGAAAAGGCCTTATTTTATGTGCTAAAAAAACATTTCCAAGAGTTGAAAACAACTGAGATAACCCAATAGTTAATTAAATAAAACATATGTCATACATACATACTAGATAACTGCTCAGATATAGAGAAGACAAAACCCTGCCATTTTCAACAACATGAATCAATCCAGACAGTATAGACTTAGTGAAAATAGTCAGGGAGATAGTTCAAAGGGCTGGAGTACATGCTTGGTTGTTAGAGCCCCAGCTTCAATCCCCACCATTGTGTGCTTCCCACCCACCTCCCCCCTTCCCGGCCTGCAAACACCACCAGAAGCAATCCCTAACACCACGCCAATAGCAGCAGCTGAGCACTACTGGGTGTGACCAAAATAGAAATACAAATACCGTATGATTTTACTCCAATGCAACATAGAGAGAAATGTATTGCATTCAAACAAACAAATGAACTAAATCAAACAAAAATAAACTCTTAGACTACAAGACCAATTAGTGGACATTAGGAGCTAATGGGGGGGGGGGTGAGAGATAGAACAGCAGGTTGAGCACCCATTTGCAGAGGGACAATCCGGGTTCAATCCCTGGTACTCCATGTGGTCCCCTGACTAGTACCAGGAGTGATCTCTGAGAACAGAGACAGGCATAAGCCCTGAGAAAAAGAAAGATAAAGGGAGTTTGGGTAAATGGGATGAAAGTTATAGGTAAAAGATAAAATTCTACTTTCAATAGTAAGCTCAAAATAGCATATAGAGACATGCATTCAATTAATAATGTACATATGAACCATGTAAGGGCTGGAGCTGTAGCACAGCGGTAGGGCATTTGCCTTGGGCATGGCCAACCCGACTAAGCCAGGTTCAATTTCTCCACCCCTCTTGGAGAGACCTGCAAGCTATTGAGAGTATCCTGCCCACACGGTAAAGCCTGGCAAACTCCCCGTGACATATTAGATATTACAAACACAGTAACAAGTCTCACAATTATATACTGTCTGTATTGATTCATGTTGTTGAAAATGGCAGGGTTTTGTCTTCTCTATATCTGAGCAGTTATCTTGGAGACGTTACTGGGCCCGCTCGAGCAAATCGATGAGCAGCGGGAGGACAGTGAAAGTGACAGTGAATGCAATACTATTTTATAATGTAAAAGACTAGGAAAACTAAAGCCATTCAAGAAGTTCTCTGCTGTAGCCAGGATTTGATTCCACTGAAGAGATTATTCAGTGCATAGGATGAGGTATTCAGCTCCCAGAGGTGGTGAGCTTAAGCACTGTGGGCATTTAAGATTGTAGAATTCATCTACAACTGTACCTCATGGTGTTTCACTAATAAAAAAATTTAAAAATTTTTAAAAAAAGATTGTAGAATCTGTGCCTACTGGCAGCCCTGCTCTCAAGTTCTGAGTAACACAGGAAAACAGTCTTTTCCGATGCCCTTGAATAGCACTTCTTATAAAGTGACTTAGGCACACTGATCTGTGTTATCATATATTTGCTTCAGCCCAACTTCCACTCCTCAGCCTTGGAGAACCCAACCCCATAGAAATCCTTCTTGTGTGCCCTGGAGCACTCTCTCTGCTTCCAGGTGGAGGCTTCTCTCTTACTCCTGAGGCATCAAAGCCATCTGAAAAATTAGTGCCTAACCATGCTCACCCCAGAAATAAGAAAGAAATAAAGGCATTGTGGCATTCACAGTATCAATGTCTCTTAAGGAAATCCCTTGATGAATTCAAAGTTGAAATAGGCACTCTGATTCTTTCCCTTTTCCCCTCTCTTGCTACTTGGTGACTCTGTCCTGAGATTTAAGCATTAAATAGTCCCAAAGGATACCCTGTTTTAATTTTTTTTGTGACTGTTGCAACAAATTACAACAAACTTGGTGGCTTAAAATAGCATACATTTATTATTATCTTACATATCTATGGCCCCCAAATGTGCTGTCTATTACGAAAAGTGTCAAGAGAGACTGTGCTCCCTCTAGAGGCCTGAGTGTTAGGGGGTCCCCTCTTTAGGTCGTCTGTTGAATGCCAAGAGTCCTGGAAATGTGACCATGTCACTCAATCTCTCTACTTATAATTACACTGCCTTTCCCCTTCTGTGTGTCAAATCTTCCCTTCTTCTAAAGACAAATAGATTTCAGGTCCACCTGGATCATCCCAGGAAGTCTCTGGATTACAAGAGCCTTCATCATATCTGTGACACTGTACCAAATATGTAGTGTGTGGCAGTTACACTACCACAATAATGATAGCAATATTTGCAGTAGTAATGCCCTGAGAGTTCCTACAGATTTTTGAAGGTTTAAACTTTTTTAAGAGCATTTTTAATCACTTAAAAATAGGTTAAGACACTGAGGAAATAGATACAATCTATTTCAGTGGAATTTTACACTTAGTTGAGAGATTCATTTACTGTCTACAAAACATATCTAGCATGGTAACAATTTTTCAGTAGAATACCTGCTAATATATTTAAATTAGAACAAAAAGGTTTTCCCACAGTAAATGGATGAAAACTCACTCTACTCTAAAAAAGTGAAATTAGTTAACATTTTCAATTTTCTTACAGATGAAAGTATTATTTGTATCAGTAGTAAGACCTGTTAGAAATAGCTTTTTATGTGCTGCAACAAATTACATTTCTTTAAACAGAAACATCCTGGCTATGTCAGTAACATGGTCCTGTGGATGAATCGCAGAATCAGATAACACCATCTCCAAGTTCAGTCAGTAGAATTGTGGCTGCTGAGAGGGGCCTGGGCAATGAGGTTGGGTTTTTCTATTGCACCTTTCAGAGGTCTTTGCAGGTGACTATTACACAATGGAAGAGTAACTTCATTGGTATCTTTGTTTCAGAGAAGTATAAGACTTTTAGGTTCACAGATAAACCTCATAAAAGCAAATAGCCAACAATATTGAACATAATGACAATACAAGCGAGTCTCTCTATTTAAAAAATATAAAAATAATTAGAAACCTCTAATACCTTCACTTCTCTACTCAACTACAATGAGGCAAATTCAATATTTTGGAGATGGAAGTTGCTTTTTCCAGGTACATCCGATAATCATCATTTCAAAAATTATAAGACATACCTTTGTAAAACTATAATCTGAATGAAAATTTTATTTAACACTACAGTAAAATAAGTCCACATATGGCACTGCCATGCTACTTATACACCTGTACACATAAACAAAAAACAAACACTGTCCTCCCGTTGTTCATCGATTTGCTCAAGCGGGCCCAGTAACGTCTCCTCTTCTCTTTGAGACTTGTTGTTACTGTGTTTGGCATATCGAATACATCACGGGTAGCTTGTCAGGCTTTGCCACGCAGGTGAGATACTCTCGTAGCTTACTGGGCTCTCTGAGAAGGGCAGAGGAATCGAACCTGGCTCGGCCGGGCTGGCTGTGTGCAAGGCAAACGCCCTACCGCTGTGCTATCGCTCCAGCATATGTCATTTAATTGAATAACTCACATCTGACCATTTTTCCAGTGTGAAGTCTGTTGAACTTAGTAGAAATTTTAACTGCAAATCTCCAAAATCTAGATTGCTCCATCTTTTAGTTGCCATGTGCTATAAATATTTTATGATCTCTCTTTATTAGACATACACAATCTGCATAAAATATGACAGAATAGTTTTTCAAGAAACAGAATGACTTCCCATTTTTCATTCTCTCTCAATATAACAATAAGGAACAATTTCTTGGGCAGCACAAGAGAAATCAAGAGAAGAATCCACATACTTCTGGAGGACTCTAGTCACAGGAATTCAAGAACAAAATTTTGCTAAGAGTTTTTCAACTTCTCTTTATAGAATCATCATTTACTCGCCCTAAAATCTTTAGCTCTTTTCTCAAAGCAGTCTCCTAAATGATGATGAAGAGTGAAATAATTGCATTGAATCAATGAATGAATGAACTAAAATGATAAACATTCCTGAAACACTGCAAAAGAGCATATGGAAAACTGGAAAGAACAATAACTTAAAACCAGGAGACCTAGCTTCTGCTTTCCTGTGGTCTCCCTATTTGACCTTAAGAGGGCAAGTTCCTTACATGCTAATTAGAGATAGAGAAAATGTTAAGTTGGGTGTTTTTATAGGTAATATCTATGCCACAGATTCAGTTTGTTGAGATTAGAAAACACCTGGACTCTTATTCTCTTATCCCACCCTCAATCATCCTCTGGTGTTACAAAAGATACCCCAACCTGTACAACAAAGTACATGCTGTTGTTGACCATGAAGTACTGAAATTGTCAATAAAGGTGCATTCTAGACAAGAACTCTAACCATGCTCCTCTAATCAGCCAGCAAGGAAAAAGACTGCTGCTGACTCAATAATGCCAAAACCTTTATCCAAACTGACTTCTAACCTCAAATTCTGCTCTCTATACTTTCATAACATACATACATTACTAAAGACCTTCATTCATGGGGCCTGAGTGCTTACTTTGGACATGAATGGCCAACCTGGGTTCGATCCCCAGCATCTCATATGGTCTCCACCCCCCTCCCCCGCCCGAGGTCTGCCAGGAGTGATCCTTGAGCTTAAAACCAGGTGAGCACCCCCAAGTGTGGCCTGAAAGCCAACATTTAAAAAAAATTTAAATACCTTTATTCAGTATCTATTCAGGTATAAACCATTCTAAAAATCCCTATAAATTTATTTCTCAGCATACAGCAGGTATTTTCTACTGAACAAACTGAATAGATGATGTCTGGGGCCATGCAATTGTTTTTTACAAGGAGCAATAGAATAAAGTTTTCAGACTTTGTAGGCCACAACTGCTCCACGTTATAATGTAAAAGCTGCAAACAATACATAAACAAATGATGGGTGTAACTGTGTTACAATAAAACTTTATTACAAAGACAGGTCAGATTCAGCCTGCGGGTCTTGTTTAACCAAATCTTTTCCCACATCAACTTTAAGGCATCTCTTAATGTCAAAAACATTATCCTTAACACTTCCTTTTAGAGGCAGGGTGCTCTTGATTAACACATCTGTTGGGGCACTCTGCCCCCTCTTCCTCTGTTGTCCTCTGATAAACATCAACTGGTAGAGAAGACGTGGAGACTTCTCTTTCAACTGCAGTTATTCTGAAAGATAAAGCAGGGCAGAGATTAAAACAAGACCCTATGTCTTTGCACCATGCACAGCAGATCAAGTGCCCCTCTTCAAATTGTACTGAGTTCGCTGTATACCTAATAAAGAAAATAGAACTATTCTTTCACTTAATAGTCTTTTAGTAAGGGTATGGGGGGGGCAGGTTTACTAAAAGCCCTTATAAAGTGCCAGCTGAAAGGAAATAATGGTCCTTGGCACCACAGAATCTTTTTCATGTGAAGCTACATGACCACTCTTCATTTTGTTTCTCAAGCACCCCATGGCACCTATCCATGTATTAGTCTAATAACTGCACAAATCTAGTTAAAAAGAACCAAGCAATTATTTTAATTAGAAGAGAACAAAAATAACACTCCTGGATTCTGTTTTAAGGGGAAAGAAGGAAGTAGTCAGAATTCAAAAAGATCCCACAAAATATTTTTGTGAAAGGAAAAATAATTAAGACCAAATTTAGAAGGTACTTGCAATAAACGCGCCAAATAAAATGAATGGCACCACTGTGCTACTAAACCCCATTCATATCTAAGAGCCCCAGAAAGTCCATTTTTATGTGATACCATTTTGAGAGGACAGCCAATTTTACAAAGTAAAAGTGAATGTCTAGTAGACTTTAATGAACCTGTGAATCTCTTACACAATTTCTGATAGCGTCTCTGAGTAAACTCTTTTATTAAAAAGAGAAAGAGGGACGGATATTGGGCAAATTGCCTGCCAAGTAGGATTATTTCTTTATTTGAATTCTTAGAGTAAATTGTTCAAATTTGTTTTTCTGGGGGGAAAAATCGATCTTTAAAGAAAATCCTTGTTACTAATTCATTCTGTAAAAAAAAACAGAATCTGCCATAAGAGAATTTTAGTTATGTGAACTGAATTCATTCATAGACCAGAAGAGTAGATTGCAACTTTTTCCATAGCTTTTGTCTTCCTACCTTTTTCTAACCAAGATATTTTGGACATTTTATTTATTTTATTCTCAGACTTCCAAAAAAGAGATGAAATAAAACCCACCTAATCACTATTGCTCCTTTTGCTTTCCTTTCTGAGTGTTCATTATCATGTGCATCCCTTAGCATGCAGCAAATTATAGATGTGCATAGTTAAATAGGACCTGGGTTGGGTCTGTAGAGAGTTCACCTTCTAACCAACCATGAAGGAGACAAAAAGTCAGCTCAGCTGGGTGGGGTCAGGTACTTGACCCCATTTGAGAAAGACATAAACGTTTTGTCCCAGGAAGAGAGATCAACATAGACAGAAGCCAGGACGTGAAGAACCAACCCCAGAATTTGGTGGGAACTGCACACAGATGGAGCTCTTGGAAGGCAAAGTCAAAGACCAATACAGGGAAAGAAAGCAGACTGGAAATGGAAGCAAGAGGCAGGTTATAGGAGAACTTAAGTACCATGCTCACAAGGCCTTTACCTTGTCAAAGTTGTAGAATGCTCAAATTGTTTCCGCCAAAGGACTAACATGGCCAGTTTTCCATTTTAGAGTGAGCACAAGAATGACTGAGCAGAGAACTATAAGGTTGTCTAGGTGTCCCATAAATGCCA
The DNA here is from genome assembly GCF_029834395.1 of Sorex fumeus. Taxonomy (NCBI): domain Eukaryota; kingdom Metazoa; phylum Chordata; class Mammalia; order Eulipotyphla; family Soricidae; genus Sorex; species Sorex fumeus. The sequence goes on along the minus strand of NW_026606063.1, from coordinate 63,593,500 downwards.
AAGGACTGGCAAGAGGTGACAAGGCCTTGAACTAGGACAACAGCAAGTAGGAATGGAATGTGGTATGAAATTAAAGATTTTCATATCACCCATAAAGGTCCTGCACAAAAATGGTATTAGAAACAGCATCTAAGATCTAGGATGGGGTGCCACATCCACTGGTGTTCTGAAACCCATGTAGTACTTCATTTGTGGAGTATAGAATAACATAACATGAGGCTGACACCCAAGGGCAGTATACACAAGGGTCAGGAGGATTGCTCCATAGCTGGAAGCCTGCCTCATGAGTTGAGGGGAAAAGGCAGCTGGAATAGAGAAGGGATCACTAAGAAAATGATGGCTGGAGGAATCGTCAGGATGGAAGATGTGTGCTGAAAATAGATAATGGACCAAACATGATGACCTCTCAGTGTAAGTATTGCAAATCATAATGCCCAAAAGTAGAGAGAGAGTATGGGGAATATCACCTGCCATGGAGGCAGGGGGAAGGTAGGGAAGAAGGGTATACTGGGGAGACTGGTGGTGGGGAATGTGCACTGGTGGAAGGATGGCTGTTTGGTCATTGTGTGATTGGAACCCAAACATGAAATCTTGTAACTATCTCATGGTGATTCAATAAAATAAAAAAAGAAAAGAATAAAAAGAAAGAAAATCATGTAGTTCTGAAGAGCAAAACATGTGCCCCAGTCTTTTGCATCATCTCCCTGGCCTCATAATATATTCTTAGGTTGGGGGGCCAGAGGAGGGACATACCCAGTAATTCTCAGAGGCTATTTCTAGAGCATTGAACATAGAACCTTCAAACTGGGGTTACCACATGTAAAGCTTGGGCTCCATCCCTTTGAGCTATCTCCCCAATTCAACATTTTTGACTCTTTCTTTTTTTTTTAATACATGTTATTTTATTTATTTTTTTTATTAGTGAAACATCATGAGGTACATTTATAGACTTACACATTTTTGTGCTTGGGTTTCAGTTATACAATGATCTTTACATCTTATTTTGTTTTCAAAGTCACATCTCACAGTGCTCAGGGCTGCTGCCAGTTCAATGCTCAGGGCCCATGTGGAGCCAGAAATCAAATCAGAGACTCCATCATGCAAAACATGTGCTCCAGCCCTTTAAGCTATCGCCCTAGGCTTTGAAACTTTTTTTTAAAAAACTCTAAACAGTGACCTAAGGGGTCAAAATTAGGATATAAAAGTGACTCTGAAGTTTCTCACTGTCATCAGAAACTTTTCCTGAATGTTTCTCATAAGTCCAAAAACCTTTCCAATTTATAGGTTATCTTTTTTGTTTGCTTGTTTGTTTTAATTTTTTTATTTTTTTATTAGTGAAACACCATGAGGTACAGTTATAGACTTACAAATATTTGTGCTTGGGTTTCAGTTATACAATGATCAAGTACCCATCCCTCCACCAGTGCCCATCCTCCACCACCACGGGTCCTAGCATCACTCCCACCCCCCGTCCCCCCATCCCACCCTGCCTCTGTGGCAGGGCATTCCCTTTTGTTCTCTCTCTCTCCTTTTGGGTCCTGTGGTTTGCAAGAGAGGCATTGAGTGGCAATCATGTTTGGTCTATAGTCTATAGGTTATCTTTTAAACCCAAAGGAAATTGATCATGGGCCATGGGATTGAAATGTAGAAACACACTTCAGCCTTGAAGACCTGAGTAAAATGCTGAGACTTGTATGGAAACTTGTGATACAAGAAAAGAGGGTTCCCAGCAAGGTGGCCGCCGCCTCAGAGCTTATTGGAAAGCCAGGTATGAGCCAGTGGTGAGGGGGCAACTGCAGTCTCATGGGAAGGGGGGCAATACTGGCTTGTCCTTCGCGCCCTACCAAAGTCACGAGTTGCCCCCCACAAGCGGCTCTCCGGCACGGCCATGACTCAAGAGGCAAAGGACCTAGTCCGGAGCCCGGCAGCTTGTGGCAGAAAAATGAATGGACCATGCATTAAACTACGGCACCATGCCTCCCTAGGAGGGAAAGGGTGTTGCTCCCTTCTGCCTTCCCCCACCCCCCAGCAGCAAGGAGGCTGCCGCCTCAGAGCTTATTGGAAAGCCAGGTATGAGCCCGCGGTGAAGGGGCAACTGCAGTCTCATGGGAAGGGGGCGGTACCAGCTTCTCCTTCACATCTTACTGAGGTCATGAGTTGCGCCCCACAAGTAGCTCTCCAGCACAGCCATAACACCAGACACACAGGAACCAATCTCGTAATTATCTGGCTCTTTGCAGAAATCCAAAATTGCGTGGCTGCTATCACGGCCACACAACATTATATAATTCTCATAATCAGCTATAGAAAACAAAGTATTTCACAATGCCTTTTCAGCAATTCTGATTGTTGGGGAGGGGAATTCTAAACAATAATGGTGCATCTTTTGTCTAAATAATGAATGGAATCAATGTAGAGAAGAGTTAAGTAGAAATCATCTGCCTCACAGGTATTGGGAGGGTTGGGAGGGGGGTATATTAGGGTTCTTGGTGGTGAAAAATGAGTACTTGTGAGGGGAAAGGTGTTTGATCATTGTATAACCGAGACAAACCTGAAAGCTTTGTAACTTTTCCCACAGCGATTCAATAAATAAATATAAGAAGAAAAATAAATAAATAAAATTATGGGGAAAAAAAAAGTAAGGTGGAGTTCATGCTCAATTCAATCAGCTAATCAGTGGCTGAATAAATAGCAGTACTCCTACATAAAAAAAAAAGAAAAAAGAAAAGAGGGTTCTGTGTAGAGTTAAAGTTGGGACCCCTGGTTATTTGGGTTCACATCCCCACTTCAAAAGGAATTCAGAAGGAGGTTCTGTTGTTTTTTTTTTCTTTTTAAGTAGCATATTTAGGGAGAAAAAAGAAGGAAGGAAAAAAGGAATGCTATAAGGAAGAATGAAGAGCAGTTTCATTTTAGCTATCTTTAAGTTGAGGAGAAAGAGAAAAAGAAAGAGAAAGAGAGAATCATCTGCAATGAGCAGGCTTGTTTTAACAGAGACAAACTTTAAACCAAAATGAGAACCAATGGTGAGAGAGGCTGGTCCCCAGGCACAAAAATTTTGGTTCCGTGTGTCTCATCAGGCTTCGTCTGGAAAAAAAAAAAAGAAAGAAAGAAAGAGGGGCAAAAAAAAAGTTTGGTCCTATGGTTTGGGTTTTAAGATCTCCTGGGTGGTATCTGAATTCATCAATCCAAATATCTTTTTTTTTCTTTTTTTATTAGTGAAAAACCATGAGGTACAGTTATAGGCTTACAAATTTTGTGCTTGGGTTTCAGTTATACAATGATCAAGTGCCCATCCCTCCACCAGTGCCCGTCATCCATCCCCACGGGTCCCAGCATCCCCCCCCAACCCTCATTCCCCCCCCCTCCCATCCTGCCTCTGTGGCAGGGTATTCCCCCTTGTTCTCTCTCTCTTCTTTTGGGTACTGTGTTTTGCAAGAGAGGCATTGAGTGGCAATCATGTTTGGTCTATAGACTACTTTCAGCGTGATTCTCCCACCCTGGGAGGGTCCTCACAACACCCTTTATTTGGTGCTCTCTTCTCTATCTGAGCTTCCTTTTCACCTAGAGCCTGTGGCTGGCCTTCCATTCATGGAGCAAAATTCCTGGTACTAATCTCAGCCATTCCTGGGTGTTACTCTCCCTTTTTGTTGCTTTATGTTCCCCAGATGAATGCAATCTTTCTGTGTCTATCCCGCTCTTTCTGACTCATTTCGCTTAACATGATACTTTCCATGTAGTACCACTTGTATGTAAATTTCATGACTTCATCTTTTCTAACAGCTACATAGTACTCCATTGTGTAAATGTACCAAAGTTTCTTTAACCAGTCATCTGTTCTTGGGCACTCAGGTTTTTTCCAGATTCTGGCTATTGTAAAGAGTGCTGCAATGAACAAACAATTGCAGATGTCACTTCGACTATACCTTTTTGCCTCTCTGGGATATATTCCCAGGAGTGTTATAGCTGGGTCAAATGGCAGATCAAATTCTAATTTTTTGAGAGTCGTCCATACTGTTTTCCAAAAGGGTTGGACCAGCCGGCATTCCCACCAGCAGTGAAGGAGGGTCCCTTTCTCGCCGCATCCGCGCCAGCACCGATTGCTTTTGTTCTTGTGCAAGCCTATCTTAAGTCAATAGAAACGATGCACATAAACAATTTGACCTCACAGCTCAAGACGTTAGAAAAGGATCAACAGAAAGAGCCTAAATCAGGCAGAAGGAAAGAGATCATAAAACTTAGAGCAGAAATCAACATGGAAAACAAAGAAACAATCCGAAAGATCAATGAAACCAAGAGCTGGTTCTTCGAGAAAATAAATAAGATAGATAAACCACTAGCAACACTCACAAAGAAACAGAGAGAGAGAACCCTAATAAATCGAATCAGAAATAAGAATGGGGATATCACAACAGAAACTAAAGAAATTCAAGAGATCATCAGAGACTACTTTGAAAGTCTCTATGCCACGAAACACGAGAACCTGGAAGAAATGGATAAATTCCTGGATTCCTACCATCTCCCAAAGCTGAATCAAGAAGATATAGAGTACCTGAATAGACCTATTCACATCAAGGAAATTGAAACTGTAATCAAAAGTCTTCCCAAAAACAAAAGCCCAGGACCAGACGGATTTACTAGCGAATTTTTCCAAACATTTAAAGAGGACCTATTGCCAATTCTTCTCAAGCTTTTCCAGGAAATTGAAAAAACAGAAACTCTCCCAAACAGCTTCTATGAAGCCCATATCTCTCTAATACCAAAAGGAAACAAAGACACCACAAGAAAAGAAAACTACAGGCCAATATCCCTGATGAACACGGATGCGAAGATTCTCAACAAAATACTAGCCAATAGAATACAACAACTCATCAAAAAGATCATACATCATGACCAAGTGGGATTCATCCCAGGGATGCAAGGATGGTTCAACATTCGGAAGTCAATCAACATAATCCATCATATCAACAAAAGAAAAGATAAAAATCATATGATCATATCAATAGACGCAGAGAAAGCTTTTGACAAGATCCAGCACCCATTCATGATGAAAACTCTTGCCAAAATGGGGATAGAGGGGACTTTCCTCAATATAGTTAAAGCCATCTACCACAAACCTACAGCAAACATCATCCTCAATGGGGAAAAACTGAGACCCTTCCCCCTAAGGTCAGGGACGAGACAAGGATGCCCACTCTCTCCACTACTGTTCAATATAGTACTGGAAGTACTTGCAATAGCGATTAGTCATCAATCCAAATATCTTGTTAGACATGAGAAGCTACTGGAGAGTACATGCTTCATTCAAGATGATGCCCATGGCCCCACATGGGGGCTGAGTTTGCATACAGAACACTGACCCAGCTTAGCTCTGCCTGCCTCTTTTCTAGAAGACTATGAAATTTCTGCTTACTTTCTCATATAAAATCAGTCTCCTGCCTTCAGTCAACTTAAAATCATCAGAAAACTTGGAGAAAACAAATTTGCAATAAATACTTACTGTGATAGTTACTTTTGTGTGCAACTTGACTGGACTAATGGAAGTCCAGGTGGCTTATGGAACACTATCTCTGGCTGTGTCTGGGATGAAGCTCATGGGAGAGATTGGTGTTTGAATCATCTCACCAGTAATAGTAGAAATCATCGCACCAATGCTAGTGGGCTTCAACCAATCCATTGAGGGCCTGGTGGAATAAAAGGGGAGAGCGGGTTAAGTGTTTGCTTTCTGCCTGAGCTGGGACATCCATCTTCTCCTGCCAGGGGACATCATAGTTCTTGGTTTCAAAGCCTCAGCCTCTAACCCAGATTTATACCACTGGCCCCTCTCCTCAGACCTTTGGGCTTGGACTAAATTACACCGCCAGCTTTTCAGTTCTTCAGACAGCTTATCATTATGGGACTTCTCAGCCTCCACAACTACAGGAACCAACTCCTACAATAAAGCTCCTCATATGGAGCTAAACAATTCTTTTGTTTCTGCCTCTTAGCAGACCCTGACTAAGGACCAACTACAAATTTCATTTTCCTTTTTTTTTAAATTGAACCACTGTAAATTACAAAGTTACAAAGTTACTCATGATTTTTAATTACTATATTAAATTTCTACAGAATGTTTTATATTCTACATAATGTAGAGAACACACCTTAAAACTCATTTTATGAGCCAGCTAAACTTTGATAACACACCTGATTAGAAAATTATAACTAAAAAAAAGCCGCAGGTAAATTTCATACCTGAATACTACTGAACATTTTATTTTTTTAATTCCACTTATAGGCATAAATAAAATAAGCAATACATTGGAATCAAATTAGGTGTAGTCTAGGAATATAGGATTGGTTTAATATTTAAGAGCACCATCATGGGACCAGGAGTCAGCTCAGTGGAAGAGAACCTGCATGAAATTCTGAGTTCAATCCTCATCAGCAACCCCTCAGAAAAACATTCACACTAACAGAATAATATGATCTTAACATTACATACGGTCATGGTCACGGTCCTCCCATTGTTCATCGATTTGCTCGAGCGGGTCCAGTAACGTCTCCATCATGAGATTTGTTGTTACTGTGTTTGGCATATCGAATATGTCACGGGTAGCTTGCCAGGCTCTGCCGTGCAGGCGAGATACTCTCGGTAGCTTGCCGGGCTCTCCAAGAGGGGCAGAGGAATCGAACTTGGGTCGGCCATGTTGGCTGCTTGTAAGGCAAACGCCCTACCGTTGAGCTATCATTCCAGCCCAACACTACATAAAGTAAGTTTTTTTTTAATTAGTGGAAGTGGCTCTTCCATTAGCAGACAATAAGGGATATTATGGAAAGACTAATTTGATCTCAACCTCAAGCTTTATACAAAAATCAATGGCATGTTGATTAAAGATCTACATGTGTAAATTGACAATAAAAACTTCTAAGCAGATGGTATAAGAGGATATTCTAATTGCTTTAGAGTAAACATCATTCTCTTCAACAGAACACAGAGATAACTGACTATAAAAATAAAATTTTGTGACTAGAGAGATAATACAACAAGTAGATACTTGCCTTGCATGTGACCAACCTGGGTTCAATTCCCAGTACCACATATAGTCCCCTGTGCACTGTCAGGAGTGATCCCTGAGCACAGAGTCAGAAGTAATTCCTGAGCATCACCATATGTGGCTCGTAAACAAAATATAGTAATAATAAAATAAAACATTGGTAAAATAAAACATTGGTAATTTAAGCTATATTAAAATTAAAACCTTTGGTTCATTAAAAAAAAAACACACATACAGGGATATGGTGCCACCAACAGGTCAAGCTGTATCTGCATCTTCAGGGCAAGTGCATCAGTACCCTGGTTGATGGTGCCTTCAGGCTTTCTGATACCTCAAAATTGCTGCTGTGTCTCTGGCCAGACCCCAAAAACATGGGACCAAGTTTCCTGAGAAGTTAAACAGCCAAGAGTTAGTTATGTGGGAGTCACTCCCACAAACCACCTCCAGCTCAGCTATACAAGCTCATGTATCAGCCATGCTGGAGACCCATAAATAAATCTTGTAAGAGATCAAAACCCACAGTTAATCTCGGACCTGCACAAGACTGAACAGACCAGGGTAAATCAGAGGGGGGTGGGTCAGCCTGGTGCCTGCCCAAGTAGAGCCCCCAGCAGAGAGGCTTGCTCCCACAATCCAAAATTGCTGCCATACTCTCGGCCTGACTCCACCATCTCAGGGCAGACCTCACTGAGACATACTCTGCTGAAAATTCTGGGTTTTGTGACTTAAATCTCCACGCTTTCTTGGAGTTGGGATGGGTTACCTTTCCCCACTTCCCAATACCCCTGACAGCACTGGCAGTTACCCCCACGAACCAACTTCGTGCCACCATGTAAACTCTTCTACCAGCCTACCTTCAGAAACCCATAAATAAGTCTCAAAAGAGATCAAAAGCATCTGTTAATCTCAGACATGTGCAAGGTTGAATAGACTGAGGTAAATCAGAGGGAAGAGGGTTAGCATGGTATCAGCCCAAGCAGAGCCTCTGGCAGCCACTTACTTCACAATCCAAAAGCACCGCCATGTTCTTGGTCTGACTCCATCATCTCAAGACGGACCTCATCAAGATAAAATATGGGTATGCGAATTTTGTGACTGAAAGTTCCAGGCTTTCTCAGGGTCGGGATAAGCTATCTCCCCTCACCTCCTTGTACTTCCAGAAGCCACGGTAACCACGTCCACACCCCAAAACTGCACCCACTTAAAAAGCTACTCCAGCCTTACTTTCCTGGTAAAAATACTGAATGCCCTGAACAAACACCATGACCTCTTAGTAAAAAAAAAAATAGAGTGAAAAGTGAAGATCAGAGTAATAGATCATTTATATAAGAATATATTTAACAATAATAGTAACATTTAGTATAATAACATTTAGTAACATTTAGTCACAATAATAGTAACATTTATATAACAATAGATCTTTTTGTAACATTTGTAATATACATATTTCAATAAAAATTATATATCAAGAGTATATTAATATCTCACACTAACCAGAAAAGATAAATATGGGGCTGGAGCAGTAGTACAGCGGGGAGGTGTTTGCATTGCATAGGGCCAACCTGGCTTTGATCCCTGGCATCCAATAAAGTTCCCGAGCATGGGCAGGAGTAATTCCTGAGTGCAGAGCTAGAAATAGCCCCTGAGCAATGACGGGTGTGACCTGAAAAAAAAGCAAAAAAAAAAAATCTCATTCTGGGGACTGGAGCAATAGTACAGCAGGTAGGGCGTTTGCATGCAACCAACCTGGGTTCAATCCCCAGAATCCCATATGGTCCCCCAAGTTCTGCCAGGAATAACTCCTGAGTGCAGAGACAGGAGTAACCCAGGCATGAAATCCTGCCATTAACAGTATTACAAACCACCATGCCTAAAATAAAACCTGAGAGAGAATAACAATTTCCCCCTTAGTCTATACCCAGCAGATATACATGTGCACACACGCGCACACACAGAGATGTGCCCCCCCAAAAGTTTACAGTTGCATACTCTAAAATAACCTAATACTGAAAACTCAAATCAAGCCAATTTAGGGTAAAATGGGCCAACTGTGTTATGTATTGTTGATAAACTGAAAGAGAATACAAGAAAAATTAGAACACCTAGTCATATAGACATATCTCACAAAGTTAACGTTCAGAGAATAAAATCAGACATGAAAGAATAGTTGCTGTAGGAAGGAAATGGGAGGGGAGGAGAAGGGAGGGGAGGGGAGGAGAGGGAAGAGGAAGAGAGGGAAGAGGAGATGGGAGGGGAGGGTGACAGGGGAGTGGAGAAGAGGGAAGTAAAGAGAAGAAAAGGAGAAAGGAGGGGAAGAGGGGGAAAATAGGGAGGAGGGGGGGAAGGAATGGGTAGGCAAGGGAGAGGAAGGAAGGGGACACTAATATCAGAAACCAAGTTATGTTAAGGAAGAAGCAGAAATTCCCAGCACAGCATCTGTCAGGGAAGTTAGCTATATTCTCTTGCTTGCCCAAAGGTGGGGTATGGAGTTTAGAGGATTTGTTGGCTTCGGGATAAGTTCTTCCCAATCATCCTTATGAGGATTCAAACAAAATTTCAAAGCTTGACTTCTTTTATCTTGGGTAAACAGAGAAACTACCAGAATAGTAGTTTGTGTGTTAAATGCAGTTTGTGTGTTAAAAAAAATCAATGTGTTCAATTTTTGCTTTCCTGATGTCACCAGGCAGAAAGTAGGAGGAATCACAGATATGACAATAAGTCAGCTCACCTAGAAGAGAGGAAAAATTAATCTAACTGAGATTATTCAGTTAAGCCTTTTCAGTTTTGTAAGAGGTGAGTAATGCATGAGGAGAAAAAAGTTAAAGGACTAATGTATAAAATTATGACAATAATGGCAATAATTAGGGACCCACTGTGGGCTCATACATTTCTAGCCTTATTCTATAAAGAAAGATTAAAAGGTAACAAATTTCAGCTAGCTACATGGGAATGCTTTCTTATGAAATGTATAATTAACCTGTAGCCAATGCTTTAGTAAAACCCAACTCCTCCCCAAAAATAAAAGATTAGCTATTTATAGCAGCGGCCACTCTGACTAATACCGCATCACAAAGACGCCCCTGCTCCCAAGCAAAATCTGTGAGGCAGGAGGTTAGGAGATGCTCTTCCCTTCCATGCTGTGTTTCACTGCTCTGTTATCTAACTCTGACCCTTCGCAGAGGCTGCTAGTTGTTGTATCTCCCATTAGTGGCCTCAGCTCTGAGATCAGGATACAGCAGGGATTCAAATAAGCCATTGTTTTCATTCCCCGATGGGGACACCTGTAGGCCTGTATTTAGGTAACACCTTGTGTTTTCAAAAAGTAAACATGAAACACATAATCAAATTGTTCCTCACATTACTGGGGTTTTTATCAACAGTCTATAAATATATAGAAAAATTCAATATACATGTGAAATAAGTAGTGCAGGTAGACAGGCAATTCAAAGACACCTCTAATTTGGCAGCCTGCATTTCAATTGTTGCCTTTTTAGGCCTGAAAAATACAGACACTATTCATTCAAGTGATTGTCCTGAGCACTTGTATACCTTATGAAATTTTTTTAGGGATTTTCACTTCCAAAAAATCAGTAGCTAATAACATATCAGACTTCAAAACTTTTTTTCTGATAGCACACTGGAATTCCCTAGGGAAGAGGATTGTGATAAGTGGATTTTTTAAAAGATCATTAACAGATATTACAAACCAATTCAAAAGGAGCATTTTCTTTGCAAATTGCCTTTAACTTTCAAAACCATTGGAAGAAAAAAAAATAAGACAGTGAGTGATTTAATTTACTTAACCTGTCTACAAATTACAGCCCATACTCCAACAGCCATTGGATTTCCAACCAAAAAATATCTCTAACAATGCCTAATAGAGATACTTTTCTGAATCATCACACATGATAAGTGATATTTCAAAAGATAGGAATGTTTATCACTTTTTTTCCTTTAACCAGCTGCCCTAGAATTGAGAATACTTATTTTATTGTTGCGTTGAAAGGAAAAAACAAAGTCCCAATCCAGCACTGTCTGTATCTGTTATTTAATTAAAGCTCTCGGGTAATTAATAGGCTTGTCATTTCCAGGGCAAATGGATGCTAGAGCTTCAGTAGTAAGGAGCTTGTAGGGTTTCAAGGTGGAGGGGGCTCTCTTACTTAATGATCACACATAGTTTTTGCTAATATTTGGGGTGAGAAGCAGCTTTATTCCCACACGTACATCAGGCCTGAATCTTATTTGCATCAACACCCCATTGTGTGTGTTTTCCACTCAAAGAGCTCCTGTGGACTTCAAAGGAACTGGCTGGAAGGACCAGAAACATGGGAGTCCTGAGTGGCACCCAAAGAGGTTGAAAGCTGGAAGAACTATGCCAAGACTCACACCCGAGCCCCAAAGCATGTCACAAAATTAAGGTCTCCCTGCCTAGCCATCCCACAGCACACATGGGAAATTTCCCTGGTCTCAATAAGCACCCAGTTGGCTTCTTGGGCTACTAGTTATAAATATTTGATGAGCAGGGCTCCATTTATAAAACAAAAAGAATGTTAATAAGAACACCCTTTGAAATTTTATTCCAATACAGACTTTAAAAGTGTTCATTGTTTGAGGTACTGACAGGTTTCCTCCCTTTCCCCTTTAAAGCATAGAGTCAACTTAACACAAAGTCAACAAAGGAATTCAATGTCCTCTTGGATGTCCCATCCACAAAAATAAAAATAAACAAGTAAAAATTGTGGGATTCTCTTCTAAAGGAGACTCACCATACACCAAATTATTGAGACTACAGAAAAGCAAAAAGCATTCTCTCTTGTGTGTAAGACGCCTTCATTCTCCTCTAACCCACACCAATATCCATTCTATTTTCTCCTGTTTATCTTGTTTTAGAGCTAGAAAATGGGTTTTACTCTTCATCACTCCCAAGTGACCAGTCCCAAGCTCAGGGCCATTTCTCTATTTCCCACCTCCACCCAAGCTTCTGCCCACTTCAGACATCAACATCTTAGAGAAGCTGCCATTTTTCTGGAGAGAGAGCATTTCCAAAGTGTGTGCACATTCCTTCCATGCAAACGCAAGTACCGCTGATTCCACCTGCCCGCTGCTCAGCTGCTGAGAACCATGTTACCCAAACTGTCCACCGCACATTCCTGTCAGGAAGTGCAGAATCCAAGGTGTCTGCAGAGAAAACAAGTTGGAATGTCATGTCCCAAAATGCTGGTCACATCACTCACTGACCCTCAGACAATAAGAGGGGTTACAGTGCTTACTGAATACTCCCCCAAAGGTGAGGACAAAGACAGTGACAAAGAGGTTGGCAGAGGTCTCTGAGACTAACCTGTGGAAAAGGAGAACATCCTAAGTCACATTCTCTATTTTTTCTCCATCTATTAGGATGGAAGAACTGGGACATTCCACAGATGTCCTTGGGCCTCGCCCCAGTCTCAGGGTGAGAGAGCCCTAATTCAGTCTAGGATAGGGATGTTTGGGTCATGTAGTGAATTAGGGAGTCTCTTCTCTGGTATGCTAACCTGAGTTAACCTCAGCTGCCTAACAGTGACACAGGGGTAGAGGGCTCTGGGGTGAGGGGTCACTGGCACAATTTTTTTTGCTCCCACTAAGGATAGTGGAAAGAGCATATGCAATGCCTCGCTCTTGGCAATAACCATTTTTCGTGGGCTCACAGGAAGCTGAGAACAGAGAAACACATTCCCAGGCCAGTGGACAGTGACCACTGGGTCTTTCTACCTTTCTTGTTTTACTGGGTCTGTTTCCTCATCTGTACCATGGACAGAGCCTGCCTTAAAGGGTGGTGATCCAAAGCACCTCCTGCAATCCTTCAGCAAAAGGACTGTGCTCATTAACTTTGTCACAGTTGGCGTATGCTCAACTTTCAGGTGTGGTCACTGCCAGACTTATTAGAAGGCACAAGTATGCCACAGTCAGAGAACATCCCTGTGTATAGTGACAGCACTGTCCTGGTTGACTCACAAAGCACCCCTGAGTTCTGTCCCTTTAGTTCCTATGGGTCCCTGGCCTTGTTTCCTCTGTCCTAGTTGGCTCAGACTATGAACTGAAGCCTGTGCATCTCTAACCTCTATTTTCATTGACTGCCTCCAAGAAACAAATCTCCAGGCCATGGCCTCCTACCTGTTCACCACAGGTCCCCGCATTTCTCCTCTGACAAAGCTCAGTGCCTGCTTACTCAGTGCAGGGTTCTGCTGAGGTACCAATTCCTCCAGCCCACATCCTTCCAGGTCACAAATTTGATCAACCTGGTTGTGTATTGTCTTGGAGGTTTTAATACCATTCAGATAAATTACTTCAACTCACTCTTACTATAGTCCTATGAAATAGAAGTATATCGTCCTTAAAAATATATGCATCAATGCAGCAGGGCAATGGTACAGTGGGTAGAGATACATTTGCCTGACCCAGATTTGATCCCAAACACCGTATATGGTCCCCAGAGCACTACCATGAGTGATCTCTAAGTGCAGAGCCAGGAGTAATTCCTGAGCATCGCCAAGTGTAATGCAAAAAAAGACACAAACACACACACATAGTAATAAACAATAACATTTTGCAAAGAAGACTTTTTCATATGACTGAAACTGTCATATAAAAAATATTAAGTTTTAAAGGATGTTTGGAGGATCCTCCCAGGAGGGGAGATGCATGTCGAAAGTAGACTATGGACTGAACATGTTTGCCACTCAATGCCTCTTTTGCAGACCACAACACCCAAAAGGAGAGAGAGAACACAGGGGATTGCCCTGCCACAGAGACGGGGGGATGGGGGGATGGGGGTGGGAGGGATATTATCCATGGTGGTGGAAGATGGGCACTGGTGGAGGGATGGGTATCTGATCATTGTATAATTGAAACCAAAGCACAAAAAATTGTAAATCTACAATTTTAAAAAAATAAAATAAAATAAAGGGAAAAAAATATTAAGTTTTACTTGTATTGCTTTGGAGCCACACTGGCAAACTATTCCCAGCTCAGAGTTCAGGGAATCATGAGGTACCAGGAATCAAGCTCTAGACTCTTAAATGTCTAGAGATTTAATCTAGACATGTGATCACTAGACATGTGATCTAGTCCACTAAGCTATCTCTCAGTCCTCTAAGTTTTACTTTTTTGTTTGTTTTGCTGTGCTCAGGACTTACTCTTGGGTCTGTGCTCAGAAATGACTCCTGGCAGGGTTCAGGGGACCCAAAGTTTCACTGTTAATAAAACATGGAAAGTATCATGCTAAGCAAAATGAGTCAGAAAGAGAGGGACAGACATCGAAAGAATGCATTCATCTGGGGAACAAATAGTAACAAAATAGAGACTAACGCCCAAGAATAGCTGAGATAAGTACCAAGAGGTTTACTCCACAGTTTGGAGGCCAGCCGCACATGCTAGGGGGGGGAAAGGCAGCTCAGATAGAGAAGAATGGGAGATGCATGCTGAAAGTAGACTATAGACTGAAAATGACTGCCACTCAATTCCTCTTTTGCAAGCCACAGCACCCAAAAGGAGAGAGAGAGCAAAAGGAATGCCCTACCACAGAGGCAGGGTGGGATGGGGGGGGATGGGGGTAGGAGGGATGCAGAATGGGCACTGGTGAAGGGATGGGTACTCAATCATTGTATAACTGAAACCCAAGCACAAAAATTTGTAAGTCTACAACTGCACTTCATGGTGTTTCACTAATAAAATTTTTTAAAAAAATAGAAGTTTTAAAGAATAAATTTTCCTCTGAATTTTATGGATTATCAAATATTTAAAAGAATGTGAGCTCCCAACAATCAGAGGAAAGCTTTGGTGATATGCTAGACTGGGGCAGCTAGGTGAGCATCTCCTTTGCAAAACTGACCAATATAAGCAAACTTGAAAAGCACAGAGTCATGCAATTCTTCTTATAGAAATTTACCCAAGAAAATAAGCAAAGCCCACTAGAAATTAAAGCTGCCAGGATATTTTAATATATGAGTGTGTTCAGCAGAAACACCATCTGCACTTCTATGTTTGTTGCAGCACTATTCACAATAGCCAGAAGCTGGAAACAACCTGAATGCCTGAGAACAGACATATGGATAAAGAAACTATGGTACATCTACACAATGGAATACTACACAGCTGTTAGGGAAAATGAGGTCACTAAATTTGCGTATAAATGGATAGACTTGAAGAGTATCGTGCTTAATGAAATGAGTCAGAAGGAGAGAGACAGATAGGGTGGCTGCATTTATTTGTGAGATATTTAAAAAAAAAGTATGGCACTAAAACCCTATGCCAGGGAACACAGGACAGGAGGACTTGTCAATGGTTGGTTAAAGGTGTGGGAGGTGGGTGGTGGTTAAGATAGAGGGATCATTATCACAACACTAGTTAGAAATTATCACTCTGGATAAGAACTAAACCTTGAAAGCAGGTAAATGGATATACATGATGAGAAAGAGAAAGAGAGTGAGAAAAGAGAGGTGCCTTCCATAGAGAGTGGGAGGGAACCTGGGGACACTTGTACTGGGAAATTACACTGGAGAAGGGATGGCTGTTGGAATATTGTATGACTAAAACACAATCATGAACAATTTTGTAATGCTCTATATCACGGTGATTCAACAACAAAAAAATTATTTTAAAAAATATACGTTTTCTGGGGCTGGAGCAATAGTACAGTGGGTAGGGCATTTGCCTTGCATGCGGGTTTGATTCCCAGCATTCCATCTGATCCCCTGAGCACCACCAGGGGTAATTCCTGAGTGCAGAGCCAGGAGCAACCCCTGTGCATTGCTGGGTGTGATCATAAAAGGAAAAAAATACATGTGTGTGTATGTGTGTGTGTTAAAGTCAAGTTGTGCAATAAAAGGCTCTAGAAAAATTTAAATGATAATGTGGAAGAGCATGTAAGTTCATGGTAGGTTTTTCCAGATGTTTTATTGTTTTGATTTTTGTTTGGGGAGGGTTTGCACCCAGTTGTGCTGAGGGTTTTCCTCTGGCAGAGCTCAAGAAATCTCCTGGCCTGGCTCAGGGAACCATATAGGGTGTCAAAGTTTGAATCCATGTCAGCCGCATGCAAAGCAATGACCCTACCCACTATACTATATCTCCAGCCCCTCAAGATGCTTTATAAAGACTGACATCAAATGGCGACAAAACCTTAGCCAGGTCACAAAATTCAGATTATTAAGCAGTGGCAAAATGAAAAGCACTGACATAGGGACAGTGGTGAAGAGTCTTCAGGCACTTTGGTGAAGGTGAGGTGCAGTGACTTTTTACATAAGTATCACAAATTAACACTATTATAATCATGTTTTCTAAACTACATTTTTTTAATTTTTATACTGCCCTTGACAAAAATGGAACTAACTCTACACATGTTTTATTACCTTGCACGTTCTTCTGGTCCTCTACAAATATTTATTGAACACAAATGCGTACAAACATTCTAATAGGTGATGAGGGTATAAGGGTACTGCAATTTTTTTCTGTTTATTATTATTATTATTAAAGTTAGATGTGACTTATGCCCTTGAAAGGGGCATTTAATCTTTGTGTGAAAGGCAGTAGGTGTAGCCAGTTTCAAAGATGAATGCACTAGGCATGGCTGGAGCTCAACTGGCATTATTCCTTCCTAAATTCGAGAAGTGACCTGGAAGGACATCAATGTGTCAGTCATGTTTGGGTGAGATTTGTCCGTGGAACTGGAGCTGATCCTGGAAAAGACTGATTTCTGAGAATAGGAAACAAGGGAGAGCAGGATGTGACAAGTACGAGTGAGAAACATCAAGGCTCTTGAAGCTCTTGGCTACTGTTTCCTGCTAACTTGAGACAAATGACTACAGGGTCTGACTGGGGAAGAGACAATCCCAGGAGCTGTATGATTACAGATGTTAAACTTCAAGAATTAAACGAATTCAATTTTTTAAAATAATCAATTAGGAAAAATTCACCAAAATTCCCCTCAAGAGTCCTTCTGAATCTGCCTCTGGAATTAGCAGTCAACCTCCAGCGGTTCCGAGCTGACACTTCCCTTGAACTTGTTGAATTGGAACCTCCAATACACATCAAAGCTGGTTTTTCCTAGCACAGAGCCAGAACTTCCACATTCTGCAGAAGGTCCTGACAGCCTCTTGGGTACCATTTCCTTACCACCCCTTGAGATCCTTATTGTAGTCTAAGTTAGGTCAAGGCAGCTGACCCATTTTTGCCCCACAACTGGTAAGGAATTTGTATAGATTCTTCCCCAGAAGGCCACTGGGCTCAGTGCTTATTTTTTTTCAGGGTTCCTTCGTAGGTTTTAGAGAGAGAATGTGATGAAGTGGACCAGCCTCCTATGGACTGAAATCATTACCTCATTGGCACAGGGTTCCAATCAACTGTGAGCCACCAGCCACATACTTCGTTTAAAGAACTAAGTAGCAGTTTGCTCAATTTTAATTCTTAGATTAACTACAGATGAGTTGGCGTTCATGAGTGGGGGGGGGGAGAGTGGGTGAGAGATTTGTTCATTCTTAAAAGGAAATTTAGGTCATCAGATGTTCCTTTGGTTTAGTTTTATGATATAATTCTAGCATCTGAAGATGATACTCATTGAGGCCTATGCCTTCTTTGTTTTGTTTTGTTTTGTTAGTTTTGTTTTGTTTTTTGTAACTGATATCCTGATCAAGAGACTCTCAAGAAAAATGCAAAAGATATTATTCGATTTTTGCAGAATATGACATCTTCCATCAAGATTATTATTGCTACAATCTCAGTGCAGGTCTCTGAGGCAAAAATGGTCTTAGAAAGTGAGAATCTAAGCTCCATTAGCACTCCTCCCCCTTCTGCCCTCCACCCCTTCATTCTAGTGAAAGCTGGTCCTTCCTCCTTAGGGAAGGGGCGCCCCCACCCCACAGCGCTTTCTCAAAGCAGGCTGTAAGCCACCTTACTCTGCCCTCTCACCTTATCCCTCTGCCCTGCCCTCCAGGAGCTGTTCCACAAAGAGTAACTATGACTGGGAACTAAGTCTTGACACTGTCTTGGTATCCGTTTCTCATATTACATTTCTATGAATATTCTACCTACTTTTCAACCTCAGAAGAGGTTTCCGTTCCAAGGCTACATTTAGCATTCAGACCACTTCAACTTCAGCTGCATGCACCCCACCAGTGCTCTTTGAAAGTGATATGGCCCTGAAAGGAGTCAGAATATTTGTTTAATATTAATAATAATGGGCCAGCTTCCCAGTCTTTGTGATCTCCTGGAAGTACTCTGTGGGAAGGCACACTGGGGGTTGAACTGAGTGCCCAGGTTTGCTTTTCCACGATAAAGTCTGCTTGAAAGGCATGGTTTGTTTTGCAGGAGACATTCTCTGGTGTGGGAGAAGAGAATCTAGAATTGGTTTGTGCTTATAGCCTTATGCACCCCCTCATTCCACCAGAACTGAGAGACCAACTTTAAGTACCCCTGTCTCTGACCTTTGTAAGAGAGCACCACAACATCTCATGTAGGGCACCCCCAAGAAGTTCCAGAAACACCCCAGTGTTGTCCACTGCCAGTTTGAGTCTGCACGCCTTCTCTGAGCTGTCAAAGTCACTGCCTGTAAAATGAGGGCAATTACAGTTACAATACAATAGTGTCTCCATATGAAACCATGGACAAAAAATTCTTTAGTCTATTGCCTGCACATAGTAACTGTGCAGGCAATAGACTAAATACTCATTAAAATGGAACTACTGTTGTACCTGCTACTTGAACCCTAAGCAAAATGTAACACTCTGAATATATGTCTGCATTCTAGATGTTTCTCCCATTTTAAATCCAAAAATAAGTTTTTATTTTAAGGATTACAATGATACACCCATTGAGGAAGATATGAGTCAACTGAATACAACCAAAACTAAATAGTCTGATTTGATTCAAATATTTAAGAGGCAGCATCAGAGTAAAATAAAAATATTAAGCCCTGATTTCTAAATAATGCCTTTTAAAATCCTTTCTGATAAATACATTTTTAAATGACATAAGGAAATTCTATGGCAGCATGATTAAATTGTATCATCTTAAAACTATAATTCTCTATTGTCACTGTCACTGTCTTCCCATTGTTCATCGATTTGCTCGAGCGGTCCCAGTAACATTGTGAGACTTGTTACTGTGTTTGGTGTATCGAATACATCACGGGTAGCTTGCCAGGCTTTGCTATGCGGGCAAGTTACTCTTGGTAATTTGCCGGACCCTCCGAGATGGGCAGAGGAATCAAATTCTGCTGGCCACGTGCAAGGCATAATTCTCTACAACATGCCAAAATTTAGTTGACCTGAAAATCCCCTGAAATTTCAAATTCTGAATATATAAAATAATATCCACCAATGCAAGTAAAATAAAACTAAGTATGTTTTCATCTGAAAAATCAACCTGAGACAACACCACTTTATATTCATGAAATGCCCTTATAAGCATTTAGTAAGCAGGTAACTTTTATTCTAGAAAATGAATAGTTAAAAACTGAAGAAATAATAAAAACGAAATCATTATAGTATCTATCTTCTATTTATGGACTCCATTTGCTACTTTAGTCTGCAGCAAAAAATATTAGTTCAATAAAATAAATATTTTAATTCCCTTTATGCATTTCCTCAAACGACTTATCTATGGCTCACTTAAAAGGTTTGCTTAGCAGCACCCCATTTACTTAAAAAAGATGTTTGGTTTTCTTATGAAAATGGAGTCAAGGCATGAGTACCAATTGTTTTAATGGTCTGAGCCCTTAATTACTTCCAGTTCTGATTCATCAGAAAAGTCATATTCTTAGGGGATTTCTTTTCCTTTCAGTCACTAAATATTGTCTTTCATTTTTGAGATATTTATTTCTTCCCAGAAAAATGATACTTTATTTTCCCCCTAATGCTGAAGGATGAAAGATGGAGAGAATTCCATTCGGTGATTACTGGACCACGAAGAAGGATACTGATTCAGAAAACAAATCCCCCAAAGAAAATAAAACATATTATATGAGGTGGAAGTACAGAATTCCTGGCAAATATTCAATTAGAGCCAGGATTGGTAACTTAATCACATCTCTGTGTATTTAGTGGGGGTGGGGGGTACACCCAAGGGTATTCTCTTTGGGCAAGAATTACTCTTCTTCATTATTTCTTCAGTCAACAGGACAGTTTAAAGATACAAATGCATAGGGGGCAGGGGAAGAATGGGGAGGGGAACTTGCAGAATAGTTAAAATGACATAGACTATGGGCAAGAGTACAATATGGCACCCTTCTTCAAACAAGCCAGAATCCATACAGAATCTTGGTCTCTAGATCTCAGTGGGCAATGGGAAAAAATCCAAAGCCTACTAGAAACATTATTTCTTGAGGCCTGGGGCATTACACCAAAATCAGAGCTAAGAGGTAAATTCCTGGGCTAAGGTTTGCTGATTGCAATGATGCCACCAATTTACTCTGATTCACTGAGTACCATCACTTTAAACTGGTCCATCTAAGTTTTCCCCTGCTGGTTGCTGAGCAGAATTTGGCAGGGGAAAAAAGGCCCAACTTTTGAAATCCTGGTCATTTCCAAGCATATCAAAGGTGTACACCAAATTGGAACACCTGTGTGGTGAATGTGTCCAAGGAAGTGTTGCAGGAAAACCAAAGATAGAGAAGTATGTCCATTTTTAGCTAGGGGTTCTATTTCAAGCTTAAGTAAATAGGGAAACTACCACAGAAAACACGGAAAGGAATATCAAACAGACCAATGGAAAAGGAAAGGCTTATTATACTAGATTTAATCTAGTTTGCAAAACAGTTTCACGTTGCTCCTTCTCTTGTGACCTTTTCCTGAATGATGCATTGTATATAAAATACTTAATTGCTCTACCTCTCACATTGTAGACTGAAGAGAACATTCTACATCACACAAGTGAGTGTGGTGTGTGTGCCTGTGTGTAATGACAGATGAGGGTAACCATGGTGGTGGCAATGTGGACATTTGGTAATATGGTGCCACAGGTGATGTGTGTGAGGATGATGATAAGGGTAATTATGATGGTAGAAATGGTGGGGAGGTTGTTTTGATAGTCAGATTCCCCCAAAATGAATGAAATACTTTTCATATAAAATATTTGAGAAGTCTGTCTTTCCCGAGTCTTAACGTCTTTATCCATCCAAAGTCAACTAATCTGATCAGAGGTGTCCCTGATACTTAAGACTTAAAAAGCACTTTCAAAAAGATAAAGATAGGCAGAGTTATAGCAACTTCGTACAGGATGTATTTCTCTCTGTGGGTGATTTTTAACTTTTCAGTATTATTTCCATCATAAACATTGTGACTAAAAGCATTTCAAAGCATCACTATTCTTTGAGGCACTGCTTATCACAAGATCCCAAGTATGTTGAAGATTTGGTTCATGGGGATATATGCCGATATGTGGAAATATAAAGCAACACTTTTAACTTATGTGAAGAAATGTCTGTGGTAGAGAAATTCACACAGGCAATACTAATTATCAAAGAGAGAGAGAAATCTCTTCCCCTTGTGGTTACTTTTAGTGGATAATGAAGCAGTCATGGGCAAGTTATAACTCATTCTCTTCCTTCAAGGATCATAGTGGAATGATATACTACCTGCCACTCTAATTAATCATAGGGCCTTTTCTAACCAATGAAATATGAGCAGTGGTAGATGCCACTAGTGGGCAGGAGATTTAAACACCAGGACAAATGTCACATCATAGTCTCTTCTTTCTGCTGTGAAAGGGTGGATGCAGGTGTAGTTGGGCACCTTCCTCCTATAGAATCTCTGTGTGTTGACAATGGCACATACCTCCTCTGACCTGCAATGAACACACAGTGGGAGCAAGAAATAGGCTCCAGCCATTTCAAATTCTGGGATTTAGGGTTACTCTCTCTCTCTCACAAAGCATAATATTCTCTTTCCCTAAAGGAGAAAGGTGGAAAATAGCCAAAACAAGATTGTTTAAAGTCAATGGTGGTAGCACTGGCAGGAAGAAATCTGTCTTCTTGTGGAGACACAGGTCCCTCAAGCTTCTCAATTACCAAATCACTAACTCTGAGACATTTAATCATTACTTAGGGCAAGTCTATGCTAGACATAAATAAATAAATAAATAAATATTCCCAAGTGAAAGGAATGTCATGATTAGCAAGCAGCTGATCATCACTCAGGCTTCCACAAACTGCAAGGTCACCAAGAACTCTCTCTTTGCTGAGATCTATTTCAAACAATAAACCACTTTCTTTCCATTATCTAGGCAAACAGATCCAGTTTTCTTACTGTTTTCAGTGTTCATTTAGAGATGGCACTGCTCAAGACATAAGCCTTCTTAAGGACCTCTGCTGTTCAGAAAAACCCAGCTCACAAAAATTGGCTCATGTCCACATTCAAAGTGAGGTGGCAAGTGTGAAAAGCCCATCTGTGTCTCCACCCAAATAACTCTTCCACCACCCAGAACTGAAGCCCTGCAGGAAAAAAAATCTAGTATATGTAAAGGACAGAGGCTCTTTGAAAATGTGGCCTCGCGTGTCATCTATGCAAGCTGCAGTCTACAGTGCCCTGCCAACAACAGCACAGTGGAAAGAGAAGGAAAAAGTTTTCATTGCTTCAAACTTGCCTTGAAACATAAAACTTCTTTTCTATGAGACTGCAAGGCTCCAATTTTCTGCCTTCAAGATGATCAAGGAACCACTAAGTTCCAAATATTCCTGGGTATTTCCTTCCCCCAAAATTAAACTCTTGGTAACTGGTCCAAAGATATACTACAGTTGCCTACGGAGGCACCATGGGTCTTCACTAAACCTCAGGGTCATTGTGAAAATAATAGGAAATGGATGCTATGACTGTGCTTTAAAACAAAACAGTGCTCTATAATCAGCATGGTTTCTAGCAGGCCTAGTTTCCATCACATTTTTCCATATACCACGTGTGTTGTAGTTAACCTGTTCTGATGCCATTTTCCAGGTCTCTACATAGCTAAGTCCAAGAATCCTTCAAGTGAAAATTTTCCACAAAAATCATAGGATAAAGATACAAAGAATCCAGTGGATTGTCCAGGGTGACACAAATTGTCTGAGCAGAGACCTCTAGTCAGAATTCTTCAGTCTGCCTCTGACTCAGCATTCATGCAGATGTCACCTCCTATGGAAGGAATCTTCTTGTTACCAGTCAACTCTGTTGCATAATAATGGATAGAGGTGCTGCGTACTGAGATTAATGCACTAAACTGCCCAGGCTATGTGGGAGATACAGCAATCTCAACTGAAGAGTTACCAAGCATGCAAGTGAGAAAGAAATGTTGGGATCTTGGGGTCCAGAGAACCTTAGAACACCACACAGCTTAGCCCCCTCCCTCTACACACACACATACACACACACACACACACACACACACACCAAATAGCACTGAGTATGGTCCTAGAGGCCCCTAAGCACAGCTGGATAGCTCTGGAGGGTCCAGCATCATGACTTCAAGGCCCAAGTAGTACCACATCTTCGAGTCCTAGCACTGAACTGCTAGGCTGGACACCAAGTATTGACAGGAGTGGTTCCTGGACCTCTACTGACCACTGCTTCAGAAAAATCTCCCCCTACCTACACCCCACCTCAAAAAATAATAATAGGTTCAGAATAAGAGAAGGAACACATGGAGGGTGCGGGATCCCGGAGGAAAAGAAAAAAGAAAAAACAGGTTCCAAAAAGAGCCGAGAGCACCGGCAAGTTCCAGATGGAGTAGGCGCCGCATCCCGCCTCCCCCAGATGGAACCCTGGTGACCAGAAGCCTCTACAAACACAGCTCGAGTATGCGGGAACGAGGACTTTTTCTCAAAACCGCGCGGCCGCTTACGCGGCCGCGCGACATCTCTCTATATACAAAGTGATCAATGAGAAGTAAACCACCCAATCTTTCTCCCTGAAAATCAGAGTTAAGTTTGGAGCATGGCCATAGCCCCAGAAACACAAGGACTTAATGCAGAAACCAGCAGCTTAGAGCGGAAAAGTGAACGGACGATGAGTTAACCCAGGCCATCATTTCTGCCCAGAGGGGAAAGGGTGTTGCCCCTTTCGCCCTCTCTTCTCTGGAAAGAAGGATGGCGGCCGCATGGGAGCCTTGTGGACAGCAGGTATGAGCCGGGGGTGTGGGGGCGACTAAAACCTCATGGGAAGGGGGGCGTTCCGGTCCGTCCTTCACGCCCTACCGAGGTCACCAGTTGCCCCCCACGAGCGGCTCTCCAGCACGGCCACAGCCCCAGAAGCACAAGGGCTTAATGCAGAACCCAGCAGCTTGGAGCAGAAAAGTGAAAGGACTATGCGTTAATCCAGGCAATCATTTCTGCCCAGAGGGGAAAGGGTGTTGCTCCCTTCCGCCCTCCTCCCTCTGGAAAGAAAGATGGCGGCCACATGGGGGCCTTGTGGACAGCAGGTATGAGCCGGGGGTGTGTGGGCGACTAAAACCTCATGGGAAGGGGGGCGTTCTGGTCCGTCCTTCACGCCCTACCGAGGTCACCAGTTGCCCCCCACAAGCGGCTCTCCAGCACGGCCACGGCCCCAGAAGCACAAGGACTTAATGCAGAACCCAGCAGCTTGGAGCAGAAAAGTGAACGGACTATGCATTGATCCAGGCCATCAAGTCTGCCGGAGGGGAAAGGGTGTTGCCCCATTCGCCCTCTCCTCTCTGGAAAGAAAGATGGCGGCCACATGGGAGCCTTGTGGACAGCAGGTATGAGCCGGGAGTGTGGGGGCGACTAAAACCTCATGGGAAGGGGGGCGTTTCGGTCCGCCCTTCACGCCCTACCGAGGCCACCAGTTGCCCCCACGAGCGGCTCTCCAGCACGGCCACAGCCCCAGAAGCACAATGACCTAATGCAGAACCCAGCAGCTTGGAGCAGAAAAGTGAAAGGACTATGCGTTAATCCAGGCAATCATTTCTGCCCAGAGGGGAAAGGGTGTTGCTCCCTTCCGCCCTCCTCCCTCTGGAAAGAAAGATGGCGGCCACATGGGAGCCTTGTGGACAGCAGGTATGAGCCGGGGGTGTGGGGGCGACTAAAACCTCATGGGAAGGGGGGCGTTCCGGTCCGTCCTTCACGCCCTACCGAGGCCACCGGTTGCCCCCCGTGAGCGGCTCTCCAGCATGGCCAGGACTCCAGAACACAGAAACCAATTTCTTAACTATCTGACTTTCAGTAGAAATACTTCCAGGGTCAATAGGTAAAAGAGCAGAAATCCAAAACCAACATTTAATTCTTGAACCCAGCCGTAGAAAGCAAATCACTTCACAATGCTTTTTCAGCATGTCTGATTTGGGGGGGGGGGGGTAAACTCTAAATAATAGTGGTGAATCTTTTATTGAAACAATGAATCTAATCAAAGCAGATAGAGTGTTAACTAGAATTCATCTGCTTCACAGGGACGGGGAGGGGTGGGGGGTGGGGTTTTATTGGGGTTCTTCATGGTAAAAAATAAGTATTGGTAAAGGGAAATGTGTTTGATATTTGCATGACTGAGACATAAACCTGAAAGCTTTGTAACCTTTCCCACAGTGATTCAATAAATAAATAAAAAAAAAAAACCTATTGATAAGTTCAAAAAAAATAATAATAATAATAATAATATGTCACCTGAGTCAATTGGGAAGAAAGACCAAGACTAAGAAAAACTGCTAAGGGCTGGAGAGATTCTACAGTGGAGGCACTGGTCTTGCACATGGCTAACCAGGGTTCAATCCCTAGTACCACCTGAGATCCCCTGAGCATAGCCAGGAATGATCCCTGAGCACAGAGCTAGAAGAAAACCCTGAAGACCACCCAGTGTGACCCCAAAAATAAACAAAAAAGTAAATACCTACAGGGCAGGGATGGGACTTGGAGGCATGAGACTGTAGGTGTGATCCCTTGCACCACAGAAAAATGGAAAGAAAAGCAAACAGAGAAAATGAAGAGAAAAGAAAGAGAAGGAAGGAAGAGCAGAAGAAAATGAATATTGTCTCTGAAAGCAAGTGGATATAGGCATCAAAAACACCAGAAAACTCATCAGGACCAAATTATCTGACTCTGGTTAGAAATGCTTATAACCACTGGGCCCAAGAGTACACTTGCCTTGTATGCAGCCTACCTGGATTCAATCCCTGGCACTACATACGGTCCCCCAAACCCTGCCAAAAGTGATGCCTGAGCACAAAGCCAAGACTAAGTCCTAAGTAGAGCCAAGTGTGGCCCAAAACCAAAGCAACAACAAAAAAATGCAGGTTTCTAAAATATATATACAATTTTTCATACAGTGCTAGAGGGATAGTACAGGTTAAAAGCATTCACCTTGCATGCACCCAACACCCATTCTATCCCCAACAAGACATGGTCCCCTGAACACAGAATCTATGTGACCAAAACCTCCCCCCCAAAAAATAATAAATTTGAATTTTTAATTTAAATGTAATTTTTATATTTTTCACCATTTTATTTTCCTACTTTACATTTCCAAATGTTATACATTCATCTCAGATAATTACCCCCAGTTTTTTTTCTTTTTTAGCTCTTTAACTCCTTGCAAATGTTATCACAAGAAAAATTCCTTATTGGGATAAGTGTTCATACTTCTTTATGGCATATTTGATTTTGAGCTATCAGCTAAGTGATACAATTTATTTATTTTTTAATTTAGCATTCTTAGTTTACTGAGTATCGGCTTAACAACTTAAATGGAATTTGAGGCTGAATTATCTCTCATTTTTAATCCAAATAGGTTGGCCATTTGGGATAGAGACACATAATATTCCTCCCTCAATTAATTGTACAATTTCTTGTTCAATTTTTCAAAAGCAGAATATTGGTTAAACTGTGCTTTCTAAATCCTGGATCTATGATATAAACATTTAGTACAGTCCAGTGAATAACCATCCATAAATTCCAAAGGCGAAGGGATAATTCAATCTCACATAACTTCATTTGGATAACTTACTAGCTTTGTCCCTTAGGGGGAAAAGTCATATATTTAAAAAGAACATTTCTTAATCTCTTTCGGTAATCTCTTCCACCAGAAAAATTTTCCATACTTTTCAGGATTCCTTCAGGCTTCCTGATACCCCAAAATTGCTGCTGAACTATTTACAATAGCCAGAATTTGGAAAAACCCGAGTGCTCAAGAACAGATGACTGGTTAAAGAAACTTTGGTAAATCTACACAATGGAATACTATGCATCTGTTAGAAAAGATAAAACCATAAAATTTGATAAGTGGATCAACATGGGGAGTATCATGCTAAGTGAAATGAGTCAGAAAGAGCAGGACAGACACAGAATGACTGCACCCATTTGTGGAATATAAAGTAACATAATAGGAGAATAACACCTAAGGATAGTAGAGATAAAGGCCAGGAGGGTGGCCCCATGGCTTGAAAGCCAAACTTATGAGCTGGGGGAAAAGACAGGTGTGATGGAGAAGAGACCACTAAGCAAATGGTGGTTGGAGGGATCATAGATGCGAGCTGAAAGTATGGACCAAACATGATGGCTGCTTCGTGCCTATGTTGCAAACCTGAACACCCAAAAGGAAAGAGAGAGTAAGAGGGAATGTGTCTGCCGCAGAGGCAGAGGGTGGGAAGTGGGGTGGCAGGAGGGACACTGGGAACATTGGTGGTAGAGAATGGGCACTGGTGAAGGGATGGGTACTCGAACGTTGTTTGATTGAAATGTAATCTCAAAAATTTGTAAGTCTGTAACTGTATCTCATGATGATTCACAACACCCAAAAGGAGAGAGAGAACAAAAGGGAATACCCTGCCATAGAGGCAGGGTGGGATAGGGGGATGGGTATGGGAGGGATACTGGGATCCATGGTGGTGGAAAATGGGCACTGGTGGAGGGATGAGTACTTTATCATTGTATAATCAAAACCCATACACAAAAATTGGTAAATCTACAACTGTGCCTCATGGTGTTTCACTAATAAAAATTTTTTAAAAATAAAAAACAAAAATAATAAAATAATAAAATAAAATGTTTAAGTGAACAAAACAAATAAATTTTAAAAATTAAAAAACTGCCACTAGGCCTTTGGACAGGCCCCAAAATCATGCACCAAATTTACCAGGAAATTAAATGACCAAAAGTTAGGTATGTGGGCGCCATGCCCACAAACCAGCTCCAGCTCAGATATACAGATATACAAGCTCATTTATCAGCCTTATTTCAGAGACTCATAAATAAATCTCTAAAGAGATCAAAGTTGCAATTAATCTTGAATCCGCACATGGCTGAACAGACTGGGGTAAATCGAAGGGGGTAGATCAGCCTGATGTCAACCCAAGCAGAACCCCCAGCAGCCACTTGCTTCCACAATCCAAAATTGCCATACTCCTGGCTTGACCCCACCATCTCAGGATGGACCTCACCACGATATAATCTGCTGAAAATTTGGGTATGTGGGTTTTGCGACTGAAATCTCCAGGCTTTCTCAGAGTTGGGATGTGCTGCCTCCCCCCAGTACTCCTGGAAGCACTGACAGTCACCCCGACAAACCAACTCCAATGCCACCATGAAAGCTCTACTACTGGCCTTGCTTCAGAGACACATAAATAAATCTCAAAAGAGATCAAAAGCTGCAGTTAATCTTAGACCTTCACAAGGCTGAACAGACCATGGTAAATCAGAGTGGGGGTGCAGCAGCCTGGTGCCTGCCCAAACAGAGCCCCCAGCAGCCAAGACTTGCTCCCAGAATCCAAAATCGCTGCTATACTCTCAGCCTGACTCCACCATCTCAGGACAAACCTCACCAAGACATTATCTGCTGATAATTCTGGCATACGGGTTTTGTGACTTAAATCTCCAGGCTTTCTCAGAGTCAGGATTGGCTACTTCACCCACCTCCCTGTACTTCTGGAAGCCTCAGCAGTCACATCCACACCCTAAAACTGCCACCAATTAAAAAGTTACTACAGCCTTACTGTATTAATAAAAATACTTGATGCTCTGAGCAAATGCCATGACTTCTTAGCACCTGTATTGCAAACCATAATGCATAAAAGGAAAAGGATAGATAGAGCAAGAAGGAAAGTACCTCCCATAGAGGGAGGCTGTGGTGGGAACTGGGGGGATGGTGGATGGGAAGCAGGGGACATTGGTGATGGGAAATGTACACTGATGGAGGGATGGGTGCTGGATCATTGTATAACTGAAATCCAATTATGAACAGCTTTGTAATCGTCTATCTCACAAATAGGGCTGGAGCGATAGCACAGCGGGTAGGGCGTTCGCCTTACAAGCGGCCAACATGGCCGACCCGAGTTCGATTCCTCCGCCCCTCTCGGAGAGCCCGGCAAGCTACCGAGAGTATTCGATATGCCAGACACAGTAACAACAAAGTCTCCAATGGAGACGTTACTGGGCCCGCTCGAGCAAATCGACGATCAACGGGAGGGCCTTTACCTTTACCTTTTATCTCACAAATACTAAATTTAAAAAAAAAATTAAAAAGTAATGTCGAAGGGCTGGAGCAATAGCACAGCCGGTAGGGCATTTGCCTTGCATGTGGCCAACCCGGGTTCGATTCCCAGCATACCCTATGGTCCCCCGAGCACCACCAGGAGTAATTCCTGAGTGCATCAGCCAGGAGTAACCCCTGTGCATTGCTGGGTGTGAGCCCCCCAAAAAACAAACAAAAAAAAAAGTAATGTGGAGTTCATGTCCAATTGAATCAGCTTAACCAATGGCTGAATAAATATCAGTACTTCTACACAGGAAGGAAGGAAGGAAGGAAGGAAGGAAGGAAGGAAGGAAGGAAGGAAGGAAGGAAGGAAGGAAGGAAGGAAGAAGGACATTAAGAAACTTTATGATTCTTAGAAGTACTGCAGAACATTTTTCTTATTTAAAATTATAATGCTGGGGCTGAGAACAATAGCACAGGGGGTAGGGCATTTTTCCTTACATGCGGCCAACCTGGGTTCAATTCCCAGCATCCCATATGGTCCCCCAAGCACTGCCAGGAGTAATTCCTGAGTGCAAAGCCAGGAGTAACCCCTGTGCTTCACTGGGTGTGACTGAAAAAAGCAAAAAATTAATTAATTAAGTAATTTAATTATAATGTAGCACTGGAGTAGCACTGTCCTCCCGTTGTTCATCGATTTACTCAAGCAGGCCCAGTAACGTCTCTATTGTGAGATTTGTTGTTACAGTGTTTGGCATATCAAATACGTCACGGGTAGCTTGCCAGACTTTACCATGCAGGCTCAATACTCTAGGTAGCTTGCTGGGCTCTCCGAGAGGGGCAAAGGAATCATCCCCAATGTAAAGATATAGTTTATAAAACCTGTCCTGGATCATTTGCTTTCTGGTCTTAGGGTAAGAGGAGTGGTGGCAGGAAATTTAAGTATTTCCATCTACATGCCTGTTATATAATTATTATACTAAAATAGGCCCCAGAATCCACATAAATAATTAACAAAATTAATACAAAAGTTCAAAAGACATTGAAAATATTCCCTAGACAGAGGGCTGGAGAAATAGTAAAGAGGGTAATGCCTGGCACTAAGGTTTGGTACCCAAAATCGCATATGGTTTTCCAAGTCCCACTAGAAGTGATCCCTAAGTGTAGAGCCATGAGTAAATCCTGAATCCTGCAGCGTGTGGTCCAAACACCAAAAAGAAAAAATAAAAGTTCATTAGGAAAAGCCCAGGTTAAAATTCAAATTGAAAGCTCTCCGTTTTCATCTATGCAAATGCATAACCTTTCAAAGGTGAGATTCCATCAACTGAATTCCATCACCCAGTTCTATATAGAATAGATTCTATTCAAAATATTATCCAATATACCCCCACTGAAATAAATCCCACTGAAAAATTAGGATAAATGAGTGAAGTTTTCCAGTCAAATAAATAATGTGTTAAGTGCAATATGAATACCAGGACTTTAAGATGGAACCTTAAGTCAGAATAAAGTGCATTTCTAAAGATTTTGTCCAGGTTCCTTTCTGTGTTTGGATGTTTTTTGGAGTTTTATGTTTTGGTTTGTTTTGGTTTTGGTTATTTTTCTATCCCCTTCCATTTCATGCCTACTTCATGGCAAGACAGAATTCCTATGACAGTATCTTTGACATGTATGGCAGATTCTACTAAGGATACACAGGTTTTGTTTTATTTTGATTCCTGACATCCTTACTCCTTAAGAAAGCATAATCAAATGCACATGTGAATAAACAGATTATTGCTGAACAAAGAGGATTGTAGTAAACCTAAACCACAAAATGTTACTGACATTCAAGTTGGCTGTTAATCAGTCAACTTCACCATGCTTGCTTTTTCAATGAAATGCTCAGAGTTTCCAACCAGAATATCAATAGAGAAAATCTCAGATGTTAATAACCAAACGACGTGAGAACCACACTTTGTGGGGGGTCTAGAGAAATGGAGGGGACAGATTTTAATTCAGAATTCTCATGGACACCATCTGCCATTTCATATCTCCAGTGGAAACAAAATGGCACCAGGAGTAGTCAACCTTTTACTTCCCTACCTTTCAAAGATGAAAATGCAACAATTATTTGCCAGATTTATTCCTGGGGTTGACTGAGATTCAAGTTGAGCAAAGGAAAAATGATAGTAAAAGATAATCAATTATTTAATTGCTAAGGAATTATTCAATGCAGAACAAATTTTCTATCTTGACTATGCTATAGATTAGTTCCTCAACAAGGTACTTCATGGACCCCAATGGGTAAACAAAAATGTCCCAGGGAAATCAAAGGTGAAAATCATATAAATGAGAGACATGGCTTGAGACTGTAAAGTCTCAAGAAGGAAACAAGTATAAAAAGGGGCCACAGTCAGGAGAACTCAGATAAAATCTGCTTTAGATCTCTGGAGTACCAAGTGTACTTCCAGGGGAAAAGTACTTTTGTCTACTTCCTCATCAAAATTTAGTCTGTGATATTTTAATATTTAAGTCTTTATCATTTCATTTGGACATAGAAAGTTATGTCAACCATTAGGCTAATTATTTAATATAAATAAATCCCTCTATTCTCTAATTTCCTAGTGTCATAAATATTCATCATAATGAATATGTGGATTGAAGTCAGACTTAAAAGAAATTACTGTAAATATCATAACTTTTACATAACCCATTCAAGTAATTCTCCTCAAAAATAGTCTCCCTAAAGGGTCACACTCAGAAAGTGCTTTAACTTCTTGTTACAATGGGTTTTAATAGATCTATAATACAAATAACTGAGGAAAGAGAAAAAGGTGGGAGAGGGTGCCTGCATTTTTGGTTAAAATCTGATTTGTATCATACACAGCTGCTACCCTGACATGATTGATCATAAAACAAATCTTAGATAATCTGTCCAATTAATACCTCTCAAATTAAGAGTTCTTTCACTCCAGATTGTATCAGATTTTGTAGTTGCATCTATAAAAATACCATAATAATTAAGTGGAAAATAAAACTATCAGACAACCTTCCACATATTAGCCCTTCATCAAATCAAATATAGAGAAATTTTAAAATCTCCTATAGCCTGGGGCCACCAGTGCCCTATAATAATATTCAGTTTGCTAAATTGGATCTTCCCTAACAGATCCCAACACCATGGGTTTCAGGGGGCTTCCTGGAAGGTCTTCTTCCCCAGCGGTAGTGTCAGAAAGTCACTGCTACATTTCCTCCCTCCAAGAAGGAATTCTCCCTAACTTCTGGGGTTTCGTTATCAACCTGAACCTTGTGGAATTTATTGTAAGCCTGGCATCTGTGCTCCATAGAAAAATGTCTGAATTCAAAACAGGACTATTCCCTGGCTCAGAACCCAGTTCCAAATTCCTAAGATTCAAAACTGATGGGAAAACAGATCCTCAGCTTTCTTCTGATTTAGAAATCACTCAACTGACAAGAGATAAGAAATTGACAAGATATGGAATCCTTCATTTACATAGCTCTTTTTTCCTTCTCCATAGCAAAGAACAGAGTGTCCTTAACCTTCATTTTCTCACTTCACTCAGTTTAAAGCACAGCCCATAACATTAATTAAAGCATGTGTGATCTGGAGGGTACAAGTTATATTTCATATGCTGTACCACATGGC
Organism: Sorex fumeus; assembly: GCF_029834395.1. Lineage (NCBI taxonomy): Eukaryota > Metazoa > Chordata > Mammalia > Eulipotyphla > Soricidae > Sorex > Sorex fumeus. Next base: position 63,560,408 of record NW_026606063.1, on the reverse strand, counting down.
ATCCCTCGAAGAGCCATACAATTTTTAGGTGTGTTTTTCCCCCAGTCTCAAGCATATGCAGCTCTGCACATTATTCAGCATGCCCTCACCTGGGTCCTGCACAGAAATTTTGCAATGGCGACGTAAAAATGAATGCAATGGACAGAAAAGATTTCTGGGGACATTAATGACTTATTTAGGTAGATAGAGGGAAGCTAATGACTCCAAAATGCAGAATTTTAGTGCTGAACAAGGATTCTGAAATTATCCAGTTTAATTGTCTTATTTTATAGAAGATACTTGCAGAAGGCAGGTAGGTACAGAAGGTAAATTAAACAACTAATAGAATAATCCCAAATATTTCTTATGTCTCCAAGTCTTTCTAATACACCAGTCAAAAACCTCTTTGAGATATGGATGTAAGTTGGGCTTTTTTCCAGGAGAAATAAAAGACCATATGCACAACCACAAGCACACACATGCACACACACACATAAATGTTTGCATATAACACAGAAACTTCACAGAATCCCTGAAGCTCGTCTCTAGATTGTTAATGAATTTGCGATACCAGATTAAAACCCTCTGTACCAAAAGGAGCTAGACACTTTTAACCCCTTTCAAAACTGAACCTCTTCTAGAGTGTAAGCTACATTTAAAATGCAATCTCTAAAATTCAGAGGAAATACAACTCAACAATTTCCATACATGAATTAACACTAATCATTATTTCCATATTTTAACATGTACAAGTAAAAAGGGCAAAAGAAAAATTTAAACCTACATGTATTTTACTACCAGCTTCACATATGGACATGGAATATCTTTTCTCCTAATATGGAGATGGCTCAGCAGTATTTAAATGATTCCTTTTACCAAGACATATAAATATGCACCAGATGTATCTTTTGTAAATGTTATGTTTTTCAACTTCTCAGCATTTGCAAGTAGTTGAAAGCAATGTCAAGCATGCTTTAATGGTGCATAAAAGTGTATTGTATTCAAAGAGATGGCACAGTTCTGTAATAGGTGAAAATACAAATGTTATCAATAGGTACAATTTCATGTTATTGATTTACACTGAATAATAGAATGCCCCTTACTTGTCTTTACATGCAAGTTCCACATCAGTTGAAATATGACTAGATATTTTTAAATCTTGTTTATGCTATGGAGTTTTTAGAGGACATAAAATTTAAAACACAAAACCTTTAATTGTCAGACAACTTAAAAATCAACCTAGTCTCATAACCTGATTTAACAGATGAGAAAACTGAAAGCAACCAAGTAACTAAATCAGTTGTGACTTAGTGATGGAAGAATCTGTATAGTCTTAAATATAAGAAACTTTACTGAGCCATCTATATGCTACGTCTTGACTGCCTAACCCAGTAAGAAAAAAGGGAGAACACACACTATATATTGATTTCCGAGAACTTACTGGAGGAAAAAAACCAGACATGAGCATACTTTGCAAACTCTCCAATTTATTAAGGGAAATAAGAGTCTCCTGCCCCCATGCCTGGCTGTCCTAACCAGGGCCCCTTGGAGGGGGGTGGGTTGAGTTTCCCTCCCCACCCTGAGCAGTGCCCCAGCAGCTGAAGACCTCTGGAACCAGCCACAGCCATGCTTAAGACCACTCTCCACGTTCAGACGAGCCTCACGCATGAAGGAAGCGGCAGAGGAACCCAGGTGTACGGGATCCGGGGCTGAGATCTCCAAGCCTGCTAGGATCCAGACTGGGCCTCCTCCACCCAGATCCCCCATCTTCCAGTACCTACACGTTATACCCACCAACTGCCCCCAGCACCATGTTATCCCATCAATGGCCAAGAACCAGGGACTATAAAACCCAGCTCCCCAAAGCGCTCGGCCACATTTGTGGCCCCGCAACCTCTTACTGTCTAGTTCTCACTCTTGGACAACCCGACAGGCTACTGAGTGTATCCTGCCCATATAGCAGAGTATGGCGAGCTCCCCGTGGTGCATTCGATATGCCAAAACCCAGTAACAATGATGGGTCTCATTCCCCTGACCCTGAAGGAGCCTCCACTGTGGCACTTGCTAAAATCTCAGGGCTAGGAAGAATGGAGATGTTACTGGTGCCTGCTTGAGGAAATTGATGAACAACAGGATGACAGTGACAGTGACAGTGAAGAATAGGAAATAAAATCCCAGTTTCCAGGAGCTGAAGAGATAGTATAGTAGGTAGAGTGCTTGCCTTGTATGAGGCCAACCTGGGATGGATCACTTCCATCCCCTATGATCCTCCGTGCATTGTCAGGGGTAATTCCTGACTGTGGAGCCAAGAGTAAGCCCTGAGCACCACCAAGCATTGTCTTAAAACAAAACAAAACAAAAATGCCAGTTTCCAGAATTGAGAATTGTTTGATAGCGTAAGGTTAGCTAGGGAGATAGCTCAAAGGACTGAGGGCTCTTTGCATGCCAGTTCCTCAGATTCCATCCTGGCCCTGGGTGGTCCCCCAAGCATCACCAGGAATGATCCCTGAGCACAAAGCCTAGAGGAGTCCCCAAGCATATCATGTGTGGGCCAAAAGAAAATGTGTGTGTGTATGTGTGTGTGTAGGGGCTGATAAACAGTATATTATTTAAGGTACTCTCCTTGCATGCAAACTTCACTGGTTCAAATCCAGCATTACATATTCCATATGGTATCCTGAGCACTGCCAGGAGTGATTCCTGAACACAGAACTGGGAATATAGCTTGACCACTTGGGTGTGGCCCCTAATCAAAACATACATATATATATATATATATATATATATATATATATATGTATAGTGTGTGTATGTGTGTGTATTCTACAATGCTCTTTCTGAATACAAAATTCTAGTGAATTCAAGATTAGATTAGCATTTTTTAAATTATTGTTAGCACAGAAAAATATTGTAGCACATTTCTCTTGAAACATTTTTTGACGTAAAATATACCAACGATGCTCAGGATATGTGTTTAAATTATATAAAATTGAGAGTTATCTTTGAAACAATGTGCTTTTAACTAAAATAGCTTAATAAAACTTACTGGAACTGCAGTTATTATTTTTTTTTCTGCTGAGGAGAATGCAAACACCATCTTGCGATGCTTTCTGCCACTTTCTAACATGGCTCCACAGAGTTCAGCACTCACAGGCATAGCATGAATTCATGCTAACTTTGCTCCGACTCTTTTGCTGACCTTTGTTTCTTTGCATCCTGTACTTTTTTTTATCACTGCCTCAAATACTTGCTTCAAAAGAGGTAAAGTACTTATTAATTAACTAACTGTTTTCTGAAACCCAAGTCTCCTTTTCAGCTTGACCTTTACAAATGAGGGTTTGCCCTTTGGAGACTGGTAGCAAAGAGAGTCTCCCTTAAAGCAAAGTCATCCTGAAAGGTTTTTCCTACCTTCATGCCACCACTTTAGGAGGGGGTATAAACTGTGTTCCTCAAAGTTGCAGAACCAACTACTTTCCCTCCTAGACACGAGGCAAGCCTAATACTTCTGCTCTAGCCGGAAGAAGCTCTGGCATACTTGGTCAGTGCAGGAGTAATGCCCAGATTCACATACCTCCCTTGCAGGGCACCTAATCCAGCCTCATCCCTATAGTTTTCCAGATGAACCCCAAGATGTGTGAGGAGGTTCCAGATGACTGGCGTGGAATCTTTACAACACGAGGGACAAGGTTCTGGTATCTGTAGCCAAACAACCATCAGGCTCATGTATAAGGACAGTGCTTCCCAAGAGTAAGTGATTTTTTTTCCCAACGGCATTTCTACAGAGAAATAGAAGCCTTATTCCGTAAAGGAGTTGATAGTTCCACATACGTTCACACTTTCTGAGGCCCTGAGCAAATGTGTAGTACTTCATCCAACCACCGAAACCAAATTGTAATCATCGTTTCAGGTTAATAGGCCGAGTTCTGGTCTGCTCTACTAATCACAGAGGGCTGGGAGATGAGTCTGCTGCAGGACAGGTGAAATCAAGAGGTTTAAAAAGGCCTTAGCTTTTCTAGGAGGCTGGTGAGAACTCTGCACTTCCAAATAGCACAGGGCAGCTTTGCAAACTGTGACAGAGCTATAACAAACCAGGATGGTGTCCAGAAACTTCAGCATTAGGAAGAAGGAGAAGGGTTTCCCAGGACTTGAAAAGCAGGTAAATACTGTCCATAAAAGCCCACTGTTTGGACCAGTACAGCAAGCAGGGTACTTGCCTTGTACCCTGACTAGGGTTCAATCCCCAGCATCTCATATAGTCCCCCATGTCCCTCCAGGAGTGATTCCTGCATGTTGATCCAGGAGTAAGTCCTGAGAACTGCCAGGTGTGGCCCCAAAACAAACAAACAAAAAAATCCTATGGCCGCAAAATTCAAACTGTATACTACTACCAGGTATCTTGAGAAAGTAACTGAGTACCCAGTTGCCCTGGTGGGCCCATCTGTCCCCCTGATGGTGCTTCAAAGGACTTTCAGAAGCTTAAATAGGTAAATGCTTTCATGCCCACAATATCTTAGCAGAATGTGGTCATTATTTTTATTGTCATCATTCATCATCACTGTTGTTATAGACACTCTCCTGAGTCACTATGCTGGGAAACTTAAAAAAAGATTAGCTGGGAAGAGATTAGCTTCTTATCCTTTTCAATTTAGACACTGAGCACATACTACTAAAACTGTGGTGGACTAAACTCCCTCCAGCCAATCAGAACACCCTCACATGGAAGTGGAGAGTTCCAAGGGCACAGGGTGGAACCCCAGATGTTCCTTTTGATAACGGTTTTGCACTCCATATACCTGCATACCTGAGCATGGATACTTTGCTATATAATTATTTCAGTAGCTAAATTCGGGTCCAGGGTTGAAGAACATCTTCAGAAAGACCCAGAGAGAAGTCTCATAGATTGATACTCCCCCATTGGTTCCCTTACTACCTATCACGTGGACAATGGAACCCCGTCTGTTTCAGTTCTGAGAGCAAGACGGTAGGTAAAAGGACAAATATGATAACCTTTCAGTAGCTGTAATGCAAACCATAATGCCCAGAGAGAGAGAAAGAGAGAAAGATAGAGAGAGAGAGAGGAAAAGTGCCTGCCATAGAGGCAGTTTGGGGGGAGGGAGGGAAACTGGGAACAGTGGCGCTGGGAACGAGACTGGCATTGGTGCACTGCTGAAGAGACTGGCACAGGAACATTGTATGATTGAAACCCAATCATGAACAACTTTGCAACTGTGTATTTCATAGTGATTCAATTTTTAAAAAATAGGAAAAGAAGTCAAAACATCCATTACCCTTAGACCATTAAGCTGCATCTCTTAGGGCTTATGTAGGGTCTCCTCCAAAGCAACTGTCTCCATGCATGCATCCCCTGATCCACAGTGCATTCTGCATAAAGAATGTGGCATGAGACAATCAGCAGCCAACAACAGTGGCTGACAGAGGCAGTTTCTTCACCACATCACCAGTCTCCTTGCCACTCCTCCTTTGAGTTTCTCTGAATGGCTTGGAAAAGCAAGACAACGCTTCCTCAACCGCTACAATACAGACCTACAATATTCTTAAAGCATAAGCCTTGGCACAAGAGCATTTCAAAATAGTCAATAACATTTCAAAATTTGTATTCAATGTTTAATGCATCTATCCCTTAGGGAAAAAAATAGAAAAATGTCGGTTTTTATTTTTCCCCTCACCACAAAATCCAACTTGGCTGCTGCTGAAAACCATTGACATTACTAAGACTGCAAGCGGAAATCACCTCACTGACTTCTAAGACCCAGAGTACAGAATAGATGTGTTAGGCTAGGGACCGATGAGAGATTTTCTAAGAGCAAGTAACTTGCTCTAACTTGCACTATAACAGTTTCAAAACAGATAGACACACACACAGACATGCACACAGACACACTCACAGACACACACACACACACACACACACACACACACACTGGGTTGGAGCAGAGTTGGGTCCAATTTAGACATGAATGAACTCAGTGTGGCCTGAGGAGGTAAAAAAAAAAAAGATAATGATATGCCCGTTCTCTTTGAAAGATTATTTGTGTTGCTGAAAATTCTTTTTGTTGTCTATTGATTTTATTTCAAGAGTTCCTCATTAACCTGGGTCCAAAGTCTCATAAATGAGACCTTTACTTCCACTGAATACAATGGTTTACAAAAGTTGGTACCAGAAAACAGCCTCATTTTCAACATGCTTTATATTTTCAAGCATTTTAAACATTTAAAAAAATTCATGTCAGCACTTTTGGGATGTATTGGGGGGTTGTCTTTCTTCAGGGACTCTGCATTTGTACCTAAGGGCAGTTAACAGTAGCCAGTCCTGATAGGCCAACATCTGTTTCTTTATAGGAACCTTACTTGCCAAGTCTCTGGCCAGCAATACCCATTGGTATTCATGGGAAGTACTTGCCGAACAATAATGACAATAATTGCTGCTGATTCTTGTGTTTACAACACTGCCAAAGTATCATTAGGGCCTTATTTATAGATAATAATGCTTATTAATCACAAGTATTTGAATTTTGGAATGTATTAGATTAATATTCTTTTGTATCTCAGTTCTGTACTAATGCTGTGAAAGGCATTTACTGAATGCAACTCATTGGGAATGCTTATTTTGAGCGGCAAAATAATGTGTGTAATTTGCAGGTGAAAGATAAAGAAATTACATGGCTACCTCTCAACAGCCTCCACCGTGATCAATGGCCAACATGGAGAATTAGGCCCTAACTCTAAAATGAGAAAGGAAAGAAAGCACAATAAATGTTCCTATAAGTATTATTTCCCAAAAATCTTCAGAATTTTTGTAATAAGAGAACTTCCTAACGAAGAAATCTATTATTTTGTTTTGCCATAAATATTCAGTAATGGTATCATGTCATTTAAAAGGGTCTGAGGTGAGGAATGATTAGTGATCCTGTAAAAATTTCACATTGTATATGTTTTTGGCGGATAGGGGTAGGGGAGGGAATTAGTACGATGACTAATATTTGTTCCTACTCAAAGCACAATCTTAAGTCTTTATGTCCAGTTGTTAAACACTTTTTATTTAGTATCTGTCTACATATTTAATTTCAGTGCAAGCAAAGATTAAAACTACTATTTCCATGTTTTTATGTGCCTCTAAAAAACAGGAATCAAGTTGTTCTTATTATCACATTTTTTCTAATATAAATAGAATAAACATTATTTCAGTTATCATAAGACTTCATAAACAAATATAAACCATAATTAGTCCATGGTTCTCACCTGGTCACTCCCTTCTTAAATAACAGCAAATACAAAATCAGCAATACTTTCTTTCTGTCTAAGCACTAATTTTTATTTTTTCCTGCTCGGGCTTATAAAGTTTATTTAATTTGATGATTTTTTAATGCAGTGACTTAATTTTCCAGATTTTTTTAAAAGCAAAACATGAATATCGATTCTAAGTACCATTTTTAAAATAACATTTGCAACTGCTACCTTTTTTACATATAATTAGTTTATTAATGTCATTAGAATAAACCTAAACCTAAATCATGCTGGATCTTCCTTCCTCTATCAAAAATGACTATAAAATATTCTATGGGCCTAAGTAGGCACCTATAACACATAATACTATATCTTCTCTTTTTCTCTTAATTTCTGCCTCCCCACAAAAAATAGTACTTTTCAATTCATCAAATTACACTGAGAAAATTGTGCTCCCTAGAAAACCCTTGAAAATGTATTCAGCAATTGTTTCTAAGTCTGAGCATCCAAGAAAACTCAGCTCCTAATTTATCGCCTCTATAATGCAAACATTTTAATCCATTGCTAAATGTAAATAACTTTAGTGAACCCAGTTGGACTATTTAACATTAATTTAGAGTATTTTATCATATGTGTATGTGTCTCCTCTCATGGGGCTAAGTAGAAAGATGAACAATTATCTAATAACCTTCAATCAATGCACTCCGCCAAACCTGGCAAGCCAGCCTCCTCAACTCTATTTAAATCTGCTAAGTGTCTCTACTAGAGATTCATTCAGGGCTGTATACCATTTCTCATGAAACTGGTAGAAGGAGGACTCAAGTAATCTCAGACAGAATCAGTTAATAGCTTACAAATTTAATCACAAGAGATAACCAGATTGTTCAAATTTTAAATTTCTCTTTCTTCTCAATAGAAAGAAGGAAGGAAGAAGAGCAATGTGAGAATACTCCAAATAATTCAATTCTCTTAATTATTTTGCCTTCAGTAGATATAGCCTGGTTCTCTCTTTTAAAAGTACTGGGTGAGAAAAGAAAATAAATGTTTTGAGGAAGCACGGATACAACCCACCTCAATGTATGTCATTGATAATGTCTAAACATTGAGGCTGGATCCCTGAAACCCCTCTTGGGGATGTCTGTGAACCTCACTAAATTAGCTTCACCCAACTGCTGGGGGGGGGGAGTAAGGAGTGGCGGATTAAACAGAGAGAGGGAGGAGAAAGGAAGGAAGAAAATGGTTAGTTTATGGAGCTTAAGTTTAAAGATATTGAAAAGATAATTTACCATGAAAAAATGGTTTGACAGAGTAACTTGTACTCTACCAATATTCTAGCAGTTTTCTAAGAGCCTAGTTGGATATGAAACTTGAGATCTGTCAACATTTTATAGTTGCCCTGATTTAATAAGCATTTTTCTTTCTTTTCCTTAACTGCCAAATTTTTTAATGAAATTGAATCTTGGATGACTGCATTTTGGGGATTTTTATTTGCTATATTATAGTTCTGCCTATTTTGAAGCCACAGAAAGCCAAATTATTTATTCTTACAAATCTTTCCCTATGTGTAACTTGAGTCTTCTAGTACAGTTTTTTAGCCCACTTCATTAATAATCTTTAAACCTTTAAAGTGATGAAAAGATTATTTTACATTTTTATAATAAATAACTCCTCAAACAATTTTTGAATGAACATTGTACACTTTTTAATTATTGAATAATCTATGTCTACTTATACTCTGCCATAGCACTGAGAAAACTTTATAAAACAGAATACTAACTTATTTTTGCAGTAAATTATTTCTAGAGTAAAACATTGTTTTGTTTTGTCTGCCAAGTTACAGTCTTTCAAAATTTTTTCTCTTGTGGTTTTTCCATCACTTTAACTTCAAAGTTTTAAAGAGATTAATCAACAAATCTCAAAAGCTAAACTGATTTTCATAAGCTCATCACTAATATTTAGACACTATTTGTAAAGCATCTATTTCAGAAATATTCTCTGAAATGAATTAAAATAAATTGGGGAAAATGCCACCATAAAGACTATATATATATATATATATATATATTAGTAAAGAAATATACATTTACATAAACATAAAAGGCAATAAACAGTTTATAATGTCAATAAAAATAACTGTAATTATGTGCAAGAGTTCCTTCTATCATGAGTTTCAAGAAAATTTCAAAACTTATTATTCTGATTCCTTTATCAAGTAGGACAAATAGCTTTCAGTGTAAAACATTCAGATATAACATTTCTGAACATTTGTTCAGCACAAATGAGCATTTGAACTCCTGCCAATATATTCATTTTAACTGTAATTCTTATTTTAACCAAAAAAAAACCTTGGAAAATATAAATATCCAAAATACTATCTAATAAGAAAATAAGTTATATATCATTCCATGCTATACAGATCATTTCAAGTACAAATATGTGCTTCAAAATTACTTTGATAGTTCAAATTATTTTCATTAGACTGCTGAATGTAAAGGCCCATAAAGTTAGACTATTTAAGTGTTTTTTTATAATAGAATGAAAACACTTTTAAAAACATATCTGCAAGTTAATTTCTGCTCTAAAACAACACTATTTAATTTGCAAGGGGGAATCAATGAATACTTGACTTTAGACAGAAGATTAATATTTTAAATGTGTACTGGAAAGTATGATGTTCTTCTAATTTTATGTTAGAAAGATTATCTGTATTTATAGTACTTTTTAATGGGTAATGTATGCCTACAATAGTAATGTTACTGATTTCTGTGATACCTAAAGTTGGCACACTTCAGAATTCAAAGAAATTTTATTTTTAATAAGACCAAAATTTACTGGTTTTCTAGCTTCTTATTTTAAGACTATCTGCTATGAAATGTATTGTTAATCATAGAAGTTTGATACATCACACATGGGCATGTTCTATGTAAATGTATTCAGTTGGGGTATGTATATATGTTGTTATGTTATGTACATAAACATCTACCCTTGTGCATATGTATATTTACATGATGCATAAATATGTGTATATTACCAAACTGTACTATACTCAAGGAGGAGGAGCTTCTGTGCATTGCTATACAATATTCTAGTTAACAGTGTTATTTACTATCAAACTGGGTAGTTGTTCTTATTTTTAGTTTTTTAATAGTTTCAAAGGTGTTTATTGAAAGAATTTGCTTATCCACGCCACCATTTTCCAAAAGACCAATTTCATCATCTCATGCCAACATATGCTTTAAATAAATTAGAGTGATACCCGCCCCTTCACCTTCCCCTTCTCTTCGGAAGGCCTATGGGCAAATAGCATGATAAATAATTCAAAGAACAGCTAAAGTTTGATTCTAAAAACAAAAGCTTACCTAGTTAAACATTGACATTTTACCACTGGTGTTCTTTATTAAAAATTTAGCTGCCTCCAAATTATCTTATTTTAAAAGTGACCAAAATTAAATCAAGATACTGGCTTATGATGTGGGTCACTTCTTGGTGATGAGGTGTATGTGAATTGTATTATCCCCGGGAACAGAGGGCTTATATTTATGGTCAGCGGTCAAATCATTGAACATTGATAAATCCAAGAAACAAAAATATATGCCACTAGTATATCCAATATTTTTAAGTCCTCGAACAAAGCATTCGAGTTAAAGGGGGAAAAAAAGCACTGATAAAGTTTCTTTTTGCATTACTCTAAATCTCAAGTCATCCAAACTACTGTTTGGTGACTGAGTCCAGAGACCCAGCGACAGAAAAATATGCAAGGAAGAATTTGTTGTTTTATTTTGTTTTGTTTTGTGAATTCTCTCTGCCCTGTTTTCCCCTCAACATCCTGGATAGGACAAGTTAATGTTTGAAGCAGGAGGAATTTCATTCCGCCAAAGTTTTCTTCCGCAAGTCTTTTATTTTTTTCTAGTGAGCGATCACCAGCAGCCCTGTTTTGTTGAAAACTGGGGGACTCCTAGGTCGGAGGAAAGGGGGGGGTTCCATTATTTCAGAGCAGAAAAGTGGGTTTCTTCCCTTTAGTCCCCTCCCTTCTTCCCCAAGCTTAAGAAGGAGTCCTGAAGGAAGGGGTTCAGGACAGTGCTCCATCAAAGCACCTAGGAGGGCTTGATTAGGGCGCCCTACCTGGCCCCAAGCCCTTCAGAAACGAAAATCACCTCCAGGAAGCAACACCGAAGGCCAAGACAGCGAGGCAGCAGCTCGAGAGCCCTGCAACAAGGCTTCCCCGTGAGCGAGGCCCCGTCTAGGGAGCAGCTGTACGATGGCAGCGTCTTGGCACTGCTCAGAGCTCGTTACCCGGTCTAACCCGACCCTGGCTCTCCAATGCACGAGGACCTTGAGCGAATCTGCCCCGACCACAAGGGGGGACCGCTCTGGCCTTCGGCGGGAGTTAGGCTAAAGGAAGGAGTGGTACCCTCGGATAGAAGAGAGGGTGGGAAAAGGAGGGGGGCGGGGGTGCTAAACTCAAAGGCTGCGGATTCAGAGCTCATGGATCAAAAGGTTCGGCGGGAACCAGCGCCCCTCGGATCGCCTCCTGCCCCGCGCTCCCACGCACGCACGCCCTTAAGCACACCCTCCGGCACACGCACCCGGCTCCAAATAGCAACCCCCGCCGTTCCGCCGCCGCTTCCCCCGCACACGCACCCCGAGACACGCCACACCCTGACCCGGTCGGCGGACAGCGCTGCGGGGCGAGCCCCACGGCTCAGAGGGAGGCGCGCGCGCCCACGGGGGCCAGGGTGCGGCGCCGGGGTCGGCCCAAGGGGAGCCGGGGCGGGCGGGGGGGGGGCGGGGGGTGCTGGGAGCGCACGGAGGAATGAGTGAAGCGGCGGCGCCCCTCCCCTCGCCGCCCTCCGCGCCTTCGCCCCTCCGTCCCCTCCGTGCCGTGGCCGCCCGGAGCTCGCGCGGGAGGCAAGGCTGGGTGCGCCGGGCGCGCGTGGACGTGGACGAGCCGTCCCGGCGCGGGCCTGCAGGGGGCGCCCGCGCGTTCTCACGGGCGCTCGCACCCCAACGGCGGCCGGGCAGCGGGCCTGGCGGCGCGAGGAGGAGGAGCCCGCGCAGCGCCCGCAGCGCGGCGGGTGTCTGCGCGCCTCTCGCCGAGGGCCGGCCGGAGCCTGGAGGGGGTGGGGGGTTGAGGGGTGGGGGGGAGACGGTGCTCACCGGCTACGCTGGTACCGGGCGGTCGCAAGGGTCGCCCGAGAGGCGTCGCGGTCCGCTTTCCAGTCTCCGCGCTGGAGGAGGCCTCGAGCGGGCCGGGGGCGGCGCGCTTTCCCGCCTCCCGCCAGGGCTCCACTGACCGGCGTCGTGGCGGTGAGCGCGAGAGCTGCGCCTACGGTGGAGACTTTCGGCCCCTGGGCGCGGGAAGATGGGAGCCGTGCGGGCCGAGCTTTCCGGAGCGGACGTCCGAAAGCGCCCTAAGTGTAGCTGGCGACCTGCGCCTTCGGCTGCCCCAGCAGTGCCCCGCAAAAGCATCCCCTTCCCTGGCCGCAGGGAGCCCGGGCCGCCCAAGAAATGGCCCCACGAGCGCGGCGGATCCGGGCCGGAGTCCCAGGATTCAGGATGGATGCGCTCGCCTTCCCGTGCGGGGGCACCACCCACGGGGCCGTGGCCACCAGGCGGATTGGCCCAAGAAGGGAAGCGGGGGCCGCTGTGGCCCGGCAGAAGCCCCGAGGGGCTCGCGATCCGGCCCTCGGACGCACCAGGGGGTGGGCGCCCGACCAAGGTGCTTCCTGAGCGCAGCGGATGGTATGAAAACCGCCTCTCCGCTCTCCGAGGTGTCTGGGCCCCGGTCTCCCGCCGCGAGTTGAGCCAAGCCGTGCGCGGCGACCGTGCTCCAGGCCGGATCCGCACCCCCGCGGCGGTGCCAAGGCCCCGGACGCGCGGGCTCTTTCAAGAGCCACGTCTCCGAAATTTGAGAGTTAGCTCAGAGCCGCGCAGATGACTTCAAGCGCGCCATTGCCTCGCGATCCAATTTTATTAGGATTTACTCTCATTTGTGCTCGGCTTCTCTGGGGAAATAATGCTTTGATTAATGTGCTCCTCGCCCAGGCTCCGCCACATGCCCCCTCGCCCCTCTCGCCGGAGAAAGGGCCTGTTTGACAAACAATAACCGAGCTGCAACTCTTGCAATCTGCCCACACCTTGGGGGGCGGCGGGCTGTGGAGAGGGTGACACCTATTCACACGACGTTTGCGGAACGCAGAGGCTGGAGGCGGGCGCGGGCTCCGCGAGAGACCCACTTGGCAGATGCGCAGCCCAGGACTCCGGCTAGGAGGCTCCGGGGAGAGGCCGCGGGGGGGGCGCGCGTGGGCGCACGTGCGCGTCTGCCCTCTGCCCGCTCCGAGTGTCTGCCTCTTTGTCCCCCGCCACAGGCCTCCGCTGCAGGGTCTGCTCGCTCTCCGTGAGCGGCCCCAGGATGCAGGGTGGGCCCACAGCGCCCACCCGCGGCCCCCGATCACCTCGAATGCAGATCTTGGGGGAGAAGGGAGCACCGACCTTCGGCACCCGGCAGCTGCCAAACCCTCGGCCGGAAACCTAGAACGCGGGATCAAATGCAAGGTCCTTCTCCTGCATTCATGCAAGCCCGCGTGCATGCATACACTGCATATGCAATGCATGTGCGTCCATACGTATGCTTGCATGCAATCACTGCTTATGCATACGCACAGAGGCGTGCATGCAGACATTGCACATGCATAAGCACATATGCGTGCATGTAGACACTTATATGCATGCATACATACGCGTGCATGCAGACACTGCATATGCAGACAAACATATGCGTGCATGCATGCAAGCCGCCGCGAGCGCGGGCAATGAGCTGCCCCGCGACCGACTGTAGGCTGAAGGCGGGCGCCCCCTTCCCGCTTCTCCCAGGTCCCGCGCAGCCCCGGCGAAGGGAAAGCAGCTCAGTTACGCCTAGGAACGGAGGAACTTGAAAGTCCCAGAGTCGGGCTCCTGTGGTCTCCTCTGGAGCCTGTCCCTGTCGCCCTGTCCCAACCCCCACCGTCCGCAGCCCGGGGAGGGAGGAACACCGCGGGGTGAGGGGTCCTGCCCTGCTCCGCCCGAACAAAGCCCACCGCGGGAGCCCGCGTCCGCGCTCCCAGCCGGTGACAAAGGCGAGCGGGCGACACGGAGCTCCGAATCTGCGCTCCCACCGCGGCGCGGGCGTGAGGCCGCAAAGATGAGGTGCGACTCGCACTCGATTTTTTTCTGGGCCACGCGCGGCTAACTGTGACCTTTGAGGGTGCCTGGGCTTTTTTCTCTTCGTGGCCCTGCGACCCCAGCTCCCTCTCTACTCCCCTGTGTCCCATCTCCTCTTTTCCAGCTTCTGTGTCTAACTGATTTCTTTTACCTTATCCTCTTTTCCCAGTGCTTTTTTTTTTAAAGCTCTTTCCATTTTTCTTTTCCAAAGAAAAGCAATGCTAATTCGACTTCTGAAACCCGTTCTGGGTGTTCAAATAGCCGCCCGAAAGAGCTTACAGGGCAGTGCTCGGGGAGAAAGGGAAGTAATGGGATCCTTTTAAGTTTATTATGCAAACCGTGCGAGAAATAAAATAAAATTCAGACTAAAGAATCGGGCCTTGGCCCTAGGCCCCCTCAAGTCGCCGCCTATTCAAGGAGAACTTGCCTATGAAGACCACAAATCCCTGGGGGCGGGGCGGGGGGTGGGGAGCGTGCAGAGAAGAGACCCGGAGCGACGGCATTCCCGAGAGGGCACCTTTGGAGCAAAAGTTCCAAGCTGACTTTCTCATTCTAGAAAGAAATCTTTTGCCAGACCCCGCCATGAGATCTTCGTGTTCCAATTAGGATATTTAAAGACATGTTTTCTAAGTAAAGTTTTGCTGACTTCTCCTTTGGACAATTCATACACTGACTTAAGGGGGCATTTTGCATCCGATAATATTCAATGAGGATCTGACTTTTGTCGCTGCGAGCCTGGGGTCCTGCCCTCAGTTTTACCAAGCTAACCAGTCTCCCTACAGGAAACTGGAGAGGCGGGGTGGGTGCCCAGAGCAATAGCCCAGGAGTAACTTTTAATTGGGGACTTTTCATCTGAGCTGCATGAAGTGAGCAAGGCCATTCATACTTCCTCAGGAGAAGGGTATTGCTGCAGATCGGGAGTATTTAAAGTATCAAATATCAGCGCATATTGGCACTGTACTTAAAAAGGAACAATGGTCACACATTCTTGAAGATCCCCCCTCCTTGGTTCGTGGGTGGGCTATGGGAGGGAGCAGGGCAGTGAAGTGCTGGGAGCTTTGACATTCATAGGAGAGAAGACACCACTTTAGGACCTATTAGGGAGAAAGCCAAAAAAAAAAAAAAAGCTGTCCTGTCTGAAAGATCAGCAGCAATCTGCATCCAGCTTTACAGACAAAATAAGTTTTTTTTAAAAAAAAAAAAGAAGAAAGAAAAGAAAAAGGAGAAAGAAGATGTTTCTCTCACCAAAACCGAAAGAATTGTTTTCTGGTACACCACAATAACTCTTATTCAGTTACTTGGTTTCAACCCAAAAAAAGGGGTGCCATGTAGGAAATGTTTGGGGAAGGGAAGATGGAGAATTCAATTCTGTTAGGAGCACAAAATCCAAAAATCCAATCCACCCTCTGGTGAAGCCGAATTAATATATCTGGGCTTTGTTGTTCACACACACACACACACACACAAATTGACCTTGGAACATTGTTCTCTCAGGTTTTTGTTAATAAATTCCCGTATCACCCTGGTCAATCTGAGCTCTCTGTTCCCTACCCTGTGAGTTTAAATTTGAAGACTTTGAAGACCACTTAACTATGTGCGATGCGTGGTGGTGGGGGGGGGGGAGCCAGGGGAGCAGCTAAAGGGGCAGGCAAGAACGATCCCTCACTTAGTGCCTGCCACCAAGACTTCCCACGCCATTTGGCAGCTTTCTTTGCTAGAAGTGTCAGGTGCACAGAAGCAACCTGAGTGAGCGCAGTGCTGGAAACGGGTCATTTTAAAAGTATGCTCTTGATTAGTAACTTCACTTAGAGTCCACAATCTGAAATAGCCTGGAGTTTAAAGCTGTCCTATCAGCATCAAAAAGAAAGCTTGTTACTTTAGGGTGAGAAATCATAGGGTCAGAATTCATCATTCTCCTTCCAACCATTCTAAGAAACTATATTTGCTTCATTTTCTGTACATCAACTAAATCAACTGCCAAACTGATAACGAAGGCATGGGGGTAGTGGTACCATCCATAAACTTAAAAAAAAAAAACTTACCAAAAACAAGAAACCACTGTCCAAACAACAATTCCTTATTTCCTTTCCAAAGCTATCCATTGAAGAGCTCCTTCCTTTGTAGCACCCTGTGTGGACTGTGGACTGTGAATATGCCCCAACATACATATTTTAAAATTAGTATGAATTAATATTTTATGTCGTACATGCTAAGGCAAATTTGCTTTTGTGCTGTTTGGGCAGCTAAACACCTTACTCTCAACTGAGCGCAAAGGTGTCTATATCCACTTTGTATTTTGCACATTTGACCCAGGTAATGTTCTTCATTCTCTGAAAAAAAGAAGGAAATTTTGCCATCCCTAACAATAAAAAAAAAATCTGCAGCTCTGCTTGTACTTTGGATCTTTGCACATCCAGCCTGCACATGTTCACCTCCAAATCACTACAGAATAATAACGTGGGTTTTGTACCATATCTGCTCTAAAATGAACTTGTTGCTTTAAGCAGAAATATTATTTTCTGTTTTCTTGACTTGAGGTGGCCTAAGACTATAGATGTCAAGAGAAGCAAAAATTTTTTCTTACTTTTTTAAACAACCCCAGCAAATTGGAAAGTAAGTCAGAGCCAAGATAGTAAAAATCACAGATCTCATTAAAAGAAAGAGACAGAGAGAGAGAGATACTCTAAATAGATACAATAATTGCTTAAGTAGTGTTTTTGCAAGCTGACTTGCTGAATATAAAAAGTTTCCCTTTTCATTTATAATTTTAAAATACATTTACTGGCCCCAGGCACACAAATTAAGCCAGAATTTTGAGGTAGTCGTATGGGCAATGTAGATCTGCCCCAGAAGTCTTTTGTCTGAAATATTCAGAGAGCTAAAGAAGAAGGAGAAAAATGAAAGTTTGGGTTCAAATGACACTTTCCTCAATTTTCCACTTTTTTAAAAAAATTAGACAAACCTGACAGTACATTTCGTGCCTCTGAATGGAAAAGCTCCCAGATGAAAATCGTAGGATTTAAATAATTTTAGGCTGTCACCTCTGCTTATGTTATTCCCATAATCTTCTAACCTTTGTGAATTAAATACCATTTAATCTGATTTTTCAAAAAGTTTAATTTCAGGATAAAACTTGTCATGGACTAGAGCATGATCAGCTCTAGGAGGTGAATAAAGCAGAATATGGGGTCTTTTCCTCCTCTTGCATAGGGAGAACAGGGTTGTCTTGGGGAGATGTCCCCCATCTGGGCAGGCTCCATGACACACTCGAAGATATGTTTCATATCTGAGCCACAGAAAGCAGCTTCTCCTTTCCAGCCCTTCAAGGCTTCCCTTGGTCAAGAAAGCTTCACTACGTCTCCTGGGAAAGAGACTGCTAAGGAAAAACTAAGTCCTCACAACCAGCCAGGATTTGCCCTTTACCATTCTAGGAAACTTCCTAGAATCTTCCTAGAGTATACTTTTCCACCGTTTTCCACAATGAAGTTTGTCTTCATTGGTAGCACCTAAAAATATTCCAGGTGAAAACCTTGTTCTCTGTTTTCTTCCACGGTGCTAAGCAAAATTGGACCTACAAGTTTCCAGCCCACAGTTCCCCTCACTCTGTACCTTCTCTTCCCTCAGCGGAAGTCCTTCAAAGATAAAAACAAAATCTTCCTAAGATCATGAACCCTATCAAGGATTACAGTTGCCATTAAAGGTCAGAGTAAAAAGAGATCCTGGATCTGGAGTTTGGGTTTTATTTAGAAGTTCAAACGTTTGTTGAGCTAAATAATATTCATGATTTAATAGATAATCCCTTGTAAAGCGCTTTTGTTTTCTTCTCTGTTGTAAAAAGCAATAAATCTAGAAAGGCAGCTTCTTTAGTATCAGTACTATTATATATACTTCCTAATTTGTACAGTGTTTTCACTTTCACTGACCAATTCTTTTTCCAACCCCATATACATCTCACTGAGAGTAATGGATGAACACTTTGAACTGTAAATTTTTCAGGGTCCTTTTCACGATCACAGGTTGGTGGTAAATGGGGAGGTAATTGTTCTCCTGGTTTAAACCTTTTATGCAATGAATCCAGTCCACATTGTGAATATGCATAAAAAGGTAGGGATGTTAGATCCTTGGGCAAGTTTGGAGCCGCAGATTTGCTTTTTAAAACATTTTACCCAGTAGTTTCTAAAGCGAGTCAGTGCGCCCCCTGCTGACAAGTCAATGGTGCGACTCTTGGGCATTTTCAAAGTTTATTTTGTTCAGTAAACCGTGTCATATAAAATTAACAACAACCAATAAAATTAGTTTATATGTTTCAACTGTAAAAGTCCAAAACAAAATAAAGCTAGTTTTAGTGGCACTAGCTACCTCAAGTTTGACTGCTTCTCTGTGACTGAACCAAGGTCCTTTTATCTAAAGCCCAGTGCACAAACATATAGCTTAATGTGACTACTGTTCTTCCTTTTATTTCTTTCTCTATGGCAACCAATATGCTCTGCTCAGAAATGTTCCCCATCAAGGAAACAAATGATCTTCAGGGAGCAGCTCTATATGGCATCTGGTCCAATGGAGCACAGAGAGTTAACCCCAGTCAAAAGCGATGCTGACAAGCATGTAAACAAGGGGTGGAAAACTGGGGGTTCCTACCCCCTCCCCAACTAAATCTCTTCCTCCCTCCTTACAAGCCATTTCCTTGATATGGCACAAACTCTTTCCAAGAAATTACAGATTTTTAGTTGCAAGGCGTATTGGCTACCCACCAGCAGTAGATATCCAGCCTTTTGATTCCACCCCCTCTTCACCCCAAATTTGGCAAAGAACAAAACTGAGAATCTTTTAGAATTTTCTCCACCTTATTTCAATAAGGTAAAGTGTTGGGGTGCGGGGGGGGGGCGGCAGTGTTAGATTTGGCCTAGCTCTTTTCCTCCACGTTTATCTAACCGCACCCCTCTTTTTTAAAAAATTGAAAAAAAAACAGCAATTGAGGAGGGAAGGGTCACTGGCAGTCAAAAGTGAAAAACAGTCACCTCTAGTTTGTAACATGAAGGCTCCAGTCTCCCTTGGGAATAAAGTGTAGGATGGTCTGCTTAGCGGTGATGAATCCCCCGCTTTCTGGTGGACTTTCTTCCATGGAGCTGGGAGGCTGCAAGTGACCGCCTGCCCCAGCCGGACGCCGCATTCACCCGGGTGCCAGGCCTTCCTGCCGCCCCCGCCTCCCTTCCTCCTTCTCCAACTCTCTTCCGCCCTTTGCCAAGCCCCCTCCGCAGCACTCCATCCCCCCTGCTCTCAGCAGGAACCCCCTACCCCCAGCCCAGGCCCAGTACACACACTTCTCCAACACAACAACCACTGGCTACAGTAGGGAGATTTCTTCCCCGCTCTAGTCCTGACCACCCAGGGCAAAAAAATAATAATAATTAAAAAAAACAAACAAACAAGAAATATGTTTCAGACTGCATACTTTCTCCTCTCCGACTTTCTCCCCTTCACAATCAGCCATGAGAAATGAATAACACTCTCCTCCCTCTCCCCCAGCTCCTCCAGCCCCACAGTAAAGTGTCTTGCTGTGGCGAGCTTTGGAATGAGTCCACCGGTTACACGGAAGGTTTGAGCCGGGTTTAGGTACTTGTTCTTCCCAACCCCAACACACTTTCGCTTCCCTCCTACAGAGCAGTTGCTCTGCGAACCTTCTCTCGTCTCCAGCCACTACAATAAGCTCCCCAAACCTACAGGAGCGTAAATAAACCGGAAAGGAGGGCGAGAAAGAGAAAAAGCAGGGAAAGGAAATTTTTTTTAAAAAAACCAAAAAACACTTACCGAGCAAACTTCCAGGGTTAGATTTTAAAATAAAGGAGGTTTTATTGTTTTAAACAGGGTGACGGGGGGCGGGGGGAAGGCATATTCTCAACTTCCCCAGAACCGACGCGTCCTTAAGCTTCCCCTTACGCTGAGTCCTCTAAGCCCAGCTCTCCACTAGTCTATTATTTTCACCAAAATATATGAAAATGTATGCAAATGAAAATCAGCACTAACTGTTCTCCCCTTGTTATATACTTTGGATTTTTTTACCAGACAAAACAATCACACTCCCCAAAGGGAGGGGGAGAATGGGGTGGGGCTGGTGGGGGAGGGCGGGGAGGTTGAGGAGCGCCTAGAGAACTAAGTACTGGGAAAGGGGTGAGCGCCGAGCCCGCAGACCTCGGCACAAACGGGCATTTCTGTTCTCGAGGAGCGCCTCGTTTTTCCGGGGGCTTCCCCGAAAGCGCACACACCCTCCTTGAACAGAAAGGAAGAAAGTGGATCTGTTCGCGAAGGCACGATCGCGTTCCAGGCGGCCACCTGAGACTGCTTTTGAAAGCGTGCACTGTGAAATTCATAGCCGTAATTTAGACAAAATCCTCACTGTATATTAATGAAAGGCGGCCCCGTGGCTCCGTTCCTATGCGCCCCATTCAGTGTAAACAAAACCACGAGACTCTCTCGGTTTTTTGAGTCGGATCCAAGCGAAATCGGCAGGAAAAGAAAACATGGGGTGCTTGGCAGCGACTCTTCAAACGTCTGCACCTGGAGATCTCAGATTGCCTCAATGAAATCTGTGTTTCATCTTGTATAGATACATAAATGCATTTGTAAATATAAAGAGGCACCTTGGGGGCACGCGGAGGGGGAAATCCCTTCTGTCCGGGGTCAGGCTACCGCTGCTTTTTCCTCCGCTGCCTTCGCCTACGTGGCTTTGCTAAAACCTACCCACGGTGGTGACTTTCACCCGGCGGGCAGGCGGGATCTGGACGAGATCCTACATAAATTCCCCGGGCACGACTACTCTGGAGGCCACGCACAGGTTACGTGGCTGCGGCTGGGCCACAGAGGTCCGGCTTTCCGCAGAGCTCGCCCGGCCGCACCCGGCATCCGAACCATGCGTGGCAACGAAAGGCGGCTAGGTTCCCAGTTTCACCGGAACCCGCGGGTGGCGCGCCGGCCACTTCCAGGGCGGCCCCCCGTGCGACCGGTGTCGCCGAACCCACGACTGGGCGCCGCGATGCGTGCGGGGTGCGCGCACAAGCACACGCAGCAGGGACGGTACATTTACGCAAGGTCCGAGTTGGGGTAGCTCATTGGAAATCCCCAAGGAGGGTTCAATTTGCCCTTGTTTTCGTTGCCACTTTCTCTTTTTTCTTGGTTCGCCGAGGTTCTTCTGTGTAGCTTTTCCGCTTGGCCGCATCCCCCAACCGCCCCCCCCCCCGCCTCCCGCCACCCCTGCCCCCCTCGCGCCTTCCGTCCCCCCTTAACCCTTTCGGGCTTGCTGGGGCCCAGAAATCGAGGCCAGCTCATGCACTCGTCAAAGGCATCCGAGACGGGAAAGAAAGAAAAAGCAGCACCGTGCCTAAAGAAGAGCGAGCTCGCGCCGCCCCGGCGCTCACAACTGCAACGCTGGAATAAGCGTCGCCGAGTCGCGAGTGTCTGCGCCAAATTCCCGCAGCGCTGAAATAAGCGTCGCTCGAGTTGCGAGGGTCTGCGCACGCCTGCCGGCGGCGGCGGCGGCGGCGGCGGCAGCGGGATCCCGGCTTTCGGAGCCGACTGCGCCCCGAAGGCCTGCAACCGCCCGGGCGGGATACACTTACGATGTAGCTATGGGGCAAGGTCGGGCTGATTGCTTTTCAAACACACCTCCTGACTCCGCTGACCGGCACCCTCCAAACTCACAAGGGCAAACACGCTGCTCGTTGGAATCCCGGGGGTGGGGGAGGGCGGGAGCCGGCGCGGAGTGGGTGGGGGAGAGGAACCTCGGCGGCGGCGAGCGGTGGGTCTCGCACGCGCGGACGGCGCGCGGGTCTCGGGCTGCAGCGCTCCCAGACGATGGCATCCGAGCACTTAAACAAAGGGGGACGCCGCCGGCGCGAAGCGGCCTCGGAAAGTTGCGGTGGCGTCTTTCCAAGGAGCGTGGCGGCGACCCGGGCTCTGAGCTACAGGAGCTCCCCCTGTCCGCCGCCGCCGCCGAGACTGAGACCAGGGCCCGCTGGTGAAGAAGAAAGGAAACTTTAAAACCACTGGGAACAGACACCTCTGCCTATAGGTATTAGCGTATACAGTGCATCAAAGACGCGAGCTTTACAAATCTCTGGCACTGGGGGTGGGGGCGGGGTGGGATGGAGGGGGGGTTTGTGGGGAGGAGGGGGCGCGAGGAGGGCGGTCACCAAACGCAGCACTAGGTGGAGTGGTAGGTTGCTATTTTTCATGATTTTCTCCCTCTTCATTCTCCTTATTCTCCCCCCTCCTCCATTTCTCCCATCCCTCCCTCCCTCCCTCCCTTTTTCCCCTCCTCCCCCCCCCCCCCCCACTTCCCCGCTCCCAGACCTATTGCGAATGCTCTGAGCCTCCGCGCGAACGCCAACAGCTTGGCCGGACACTAAGAGTTAAGATGTGGCGGAGGGGGTGGCGGGGGAGGAGCGGGGAGGAGAAAGTGGCCAGGGGGAGGGAGGCTGGGGGGCGGGGGGTGGACGGCAGATTTCCAGCTTCTACGACGCGCTGCCTAAATTAAAAAGCAACCAATCGGAACGGCCGGAAGGGGGGCCTCGAGTCCTGAGCCAGTCATTCCGGGCCTGCCAATCACCCAGCGGGTAGCCAATCAGCGGGGGCTCTGGTGCTCGACTTCCTTGTATTTGGGAAAGTGTGGTGGTGGGTGCGCGCTCTCGGCGGAGGGTAAACATTCGACAGTCCCCGCTCAGAGAGGGAGGGACAGAGAGCGAACTGTCAGATCCGAGTGAGAGCGGGCTGGCGAGAGAGGGAGAGTGAGCGAGCGCAGGGGAGAGAGGGAGAGAGAGAGAGGGAAAAAAAAACAGAAAGAGAGCGAGAGAGGAGGGGAAAGTGAGAGAGGGAGAGCGAGCGCGGACTAGGACACAGCAACTCTGCTCCGGCACGGCCAGCGCCAGCGCCGTCGGGGCATTCTTGGAGCCGTGCAACGTGCCCACTTGGAGTTGGTTGTGAATCAAGGATCCCCTATATGCACACACACACTGCCACCTCCACCAATGCACTCTTCTTCCTCCTCCTCCAGACAACCGCTGGGAAAAAATTAAAACACCAACCCCAACTGTCTGCAACAAGGTAACGGCAATTCGACCTTCCCCCCCTTCCTGTTCAAAAAAAATTTTTTTCCTCCTTGTTATATTTGTTTCCTAATTTCTGCCCAAAAGGAAAGATGTCGCATCAGACTGTGACTGTTGCGAGGAGAATGAAAAAGGACTCTTGTTTCAGAGGCAACCCGGAGCTCCGGCAATAGCAACTTCTGAGCAATGCACCATCGCAAGAAGTTTTCCTAGGACTGCACAAAACTTGAGACGAGAGGATCGCAGGGGGAGAGCAAGGAGCCAGCCTCTCCTCTCAGCGCCCGCGAGCAGCCCGCAGCACCACTCCTGGAGGACTGGAAAAGTTTGACTACTCGCAGGGGCAGCGCGTGAGATGCGTGCCTGAGCGGCGGGAGAGAGCAGCGCGCGCCGGGGCAGGCACGGAGCCGGCCCGCGGCCAGCCGTAGTTTGGCCCGGGAGGAGCAGGAGCGGCTGCGTCCTTTGTTGTCGCGGGGCAACTCTTCGCTGAGCAGGTGGACCGAGCCCGCGCGCGCCCCGGGGAGCACGGAGCCGCGGGGCCGGCGCGCCCGGCCACACCGTCCCAGCGCAGGCCCGCGCCCCGCCCGGCGCGCCCTGCTGGAGCTAGCGGCTCGCGCAGGGGCTGGGGGGCGGCTCCGACCCCCCCTGAAGGGGGCGGCCACGGAGCGCGCCCCGGGAAGCGAGCCCCCCTCCCCAGAGCGCTGTTGGTGCGGCGGCGGCGGCTGCGGCGGCTGTCGCTGACCGAGGCGGGCCGGCGACCCCCGCGCCCTGCCGAGCGGCCTTGCAGCTGCAGCCGGGAGCCGCGGCGGCGGGGGCGGCGGCGGCGGGGGCGGCGGCGGCTCGGGCGGAGGCGGCGGCGCAGGCTGCGGGGCAGGCCGGGGCCCGGGGCGGGGGCGGGGGAAGCGGGGGGGGGCGGAGGCGGGCGGCGGCGGGGGGGAGGGGGGTGCGCGGCGGCGGCGGCGGCGGCGGCCGCGGCCGCGGCCGCGGCGGCGGTGGTGGCGGCGGTGGGGTGGCGGGAGCGGAGCGGCATGGCCACGGCGGCTTCTAACCCCTACCTGCCGGGGAACAGCCTGCTGGCGGCCGGCTCCATTGTGCACTCGGACGCCGCGGGCGCCGGCGGCGGCGGCGGCGGCGGCGGCGGTGGCGGCGGCGGCGGCGGCGGCGGCGCGGGGGGCGGCGGCGGCGGCATGCAGCCCGGCAGCGCCGCCGTGACCTCGGGCGCCTACCGCGGGGACCCTGCCTCGGTCAAGATGGTCCAGAGCGACTTCATGCAGGGGGCCATGGCCGCCAGCAACGGCGGCCATATGCTGAGCCACGCACACCAGTGGGTCACGGCCCTGCCCCACGCCGCCGCCGCCGCCGCCGCTGCCGCCGCCGCCGCCGTGGAGGCCAGCTCGCCGTGGTCGGGCAGCGCCGTGGGCATGGCCGGCAGCCCCCAGCAGCCGCCGCCGCCGCCGCCGCCGCCGCAGGGCCCCGACGTGAAGGGCGGCGCCGGGCGTGACGACCTGCACGCGGGCACCGCGCTGCACCACCGCGGGCCGCCGCACCTCGGGCCGCCGCCGCCGCCGCCGCACCAGGGCCACCCGGGAGGCTGGGGCGCCGCCGCCGCCGCCGCCGCTGCCGCCGCCGCCGCCGCCGCCGCCGCGCACCTCCCGTCCATGGCCGGCGGCCAGCAGCCGCCGCCGCAGAGCCTGCTCTACTCGCAACCCGGGGGCTTCACGGTGAACGGCATGCTGAGCGCGCCCCCGGGCGCGGGCGGCGGCGGCGGCGGCGCGGGCGGCGGCGCCCAGAGCCTGGTGCACCCGGGGCTGGTGCGCGGGGACACTCCCGAGCTGGCCGAGCACCACCACCACCACCACCACCACGCGCACCCGCACCCGCCGCACCCGCACCACGCGCAGGGGCCGCCGCACCACGGCGGCGGCGGCGCGGGGCCTGGCCTCAACAGCCACGACCCGCACTCGGACGAGGACACGCCGACGTCCGACGACCTGGAGCAGTTCGCCAAGCAGTTCAAGCAGCGGCGCATCAAGCTGGGCTTCACGCAGGCCGACGTGGGGCTGGCGCTGGGCACTCTCTACGGCAACGTGTTCTCGCAGACCACCATCTGCCGCTTCGAGGCCCTGCAGCTGAGCTTCAAGAACATGTGCAAGCTCAAGCCACTGCTGAACAAGTGGCTGGAGGAGGCGGACTCGAGCACCGGCAGCCCCACGAGCATCGACAAGATCGCGGCGCAAGGCCGCAAGCGCAAGAAGCGGACGTCCATCGAGGTGAGCGTCAAGGGCGCGCTCGAGAGCCACTTTCTCAAGTGCCCCAAGCCCTCGGCGCAGGAGATCACCAACCTGGCCGACAGCCTGCAGCTGGAGAAGGAGGTGGTGCGGGTGTGGTTCTGCAACCGGCGCCAGAAGGAGAAGCGCATGACGCCGCCCGGCATCCAGCAGCAGACGCCCGACGACGTCTACTCACAGGTGGGCACTGTGAGCGCTGACACGCCACCGCCTCACCACGGGCTGCCGACGAGTGTGCAGTGAGGTCGGGGGGGCTGCCGCGCCCCCTCGAGGGCCGCCGCTGCCCGCAGCCTCCACCGCCCGCCACAGCCGCCGCCGCCGCCGCCGCCGCCGCTGCCGCCGCCGCCGCCGCCGCCACCGCCACCGCCGCAGCCAGCGGAGCCCGCCCCTGGCCCGCTGCCCTGCTCTGAGCCCACAGCCGGCCACGCTCGCCCTTCGGAGGGGAAAAAAGAGAGAGAGACGGACCAAGGAGACGTGTGTGTATGTGTGTGTGTGTGTGTGAGAGAGTGTGTGTGTGTGAGTGTGTGTGTGTGTGTGTGTGTGTTTAATCCAAGGAAAGAGGGGGGAACGCATACCCGAAGTACCCAGACTTTTATATTCATAGATCACGGAAGGAAGGAAAGAAGACAGAAAGAAAGAGAAAGAAAGAAAGAAAGAAAGAAAGAAAGAAAGAAAGAAAGAAAGAAAGAAAATCGCAATTATACCGTGGTGGTGTTTCGTTTCCGTTTTCGTTTCTGCTTTTAAACAAGGGTGAAGATTCCTGGGGGTCCAAAACTGCACGCGTGCGGTTTCCCCACCGCTCCACGGGGGACACCGCCAACGCCGCATCCTCTAGTCTCAAATAAAGAAGCGCCTAGCCTCCCCTCCATGCCCTCCTGCCAACAAGGGCTGCCCACGACGGTTCTCAGAAGCATACTTTCCTGGGAGCCACCTGCAAAGCAGCAGAGGCACCGGATTTACCAGGGGATGACTCTGTGCTCTGGGACCCTGTTTTTCTTGGTCATATTAAAGTCATTTGGGGACAAACAAATCGACCGTGAAATGGAAAGAAGGGGGGCTGGGGGGGCGAGGCTGAAGCAAAGAAAACAAGAAGAAAAAATAATAATCCACAGCTTCTGAAATGAACAGACTGAATAGCAACGCCAAAAGAAGTATCGTCCAAATAATCTTGGAAAGAAAAGCATCACAAAAGAGCAGAGGGCTGGGCCCGGAAGAGGGTCGCCAGCCACGGAGGGCTTAGGCTGACCGAGCAGGGGCGCGAGCAAGTGAACTGGGCGCATAGCGAGGCCGGCCCCCAGGCCTGGCTCCATGGCTGCCTTTCCGGGGGACGATGCCTACAGATCCAACCGCTAATATTTTTTTTATTAATATTTTTATTTTTTATTTCTGGACTGATTCAGATAAAGGAATTTAGAAAGACTTAAGCACCAGCCTCTGCACTTGTCTGGACTTCTCTCCTCAATCCGTTGCCAACTTTGATTGAATGGGTGCCGTGGATGTGATTATATAATACTGCCATTTCCAAGCAGTGTTTTTGGTAGGTTTTAATAAACAGACTTTTCAAAAGACGGCAATAGAGAATTGTTAGATCCATTGTTGATCTAAAAATATTTGCTTTATATTTTCATTAAATGACTTCTTTTAATATTTTATTCAGAATACTTATGAACTGCTGCAAAACGGTAATTTATTTTTCCCCAGATCTTGTATTACGTGTTTTTTTCAGACGAGCACAAATCAAAATGAAATGAAAATATGGACATTTGTTAGGTAATAAGGGTATCTTTTGATGTGATCATTTGATTGTAATTTAATTTGAGTAGTGACTCCGTAAGAGCTGATCGAGAAAATAAATTTGTTAGAATGAAATAGTCTGTGTCTGATGCATACACCCTGTGTGGGAAGAAAAGAGTTCTTTAGGGGGAAAAAATTGTTTAAATGCAAATCTTGCAGTGATAGAGCTGAGAAAAGTGGAACCTGCCCCAACTGAGGTCTATCTGGAAATCTAGAAAAAGCGACAGAAACTTCTAGTAATTTAACCTAATAGTCAGTCCTTGTTAATCCGTAATTTTTGCAGTGTTTTTCTCTCCCTTAATGTTAGTGTGTGGTTGTAGGTAAGATTGTCTCCATGATACCCTTTCCTTGAAGAAACCTGTGTCCTTTATCATCTTTATCAGATCAGACTGCATCAGCAGTTGAAATTTGCCAACTGATTACTAATGATTAGTACAGAGCCCCTTCAAGTTTAGTCTCTTTGCCCTCTAGTCCTCCCCAACACACACACACACACACACACACACACACACACACACACACACACACACACCATGTTACAGTCCCCTTCCTCCTCTCCTAAGGGCTAATAGTGGGAAGAATAGTTTGAAAGACCAAAACATCTTTTATATTTATTGTTTCCCATTAATTGCTCTGTGGAACTAAGTTTACATTAGGAAGCTTTTTTTTTGTTGGGGTAGGGTGTTTTGAAATTGTTTTTGTAATGAAAGAATGTAGTTTTAAAAATCCTGCTATTCCACACCACAACACCCTCCAGCTCAGACTTAAAGTTCTCATTTCTGTGTGATTCTATAACTTCTTCATGAATGCTGGGGTTCTGATCACTCTTGATTATACCTGCAGAGTGGTCAGATTGATCAAGTTAGTGTATTAATATTTACAGCGTGGGAAAATGAAAGTGTTGTGCCTTAGGTACTGAATACTAAAGATGCTTAAGGCTCTAACTTGAGTCCTTTCATATTGAACTTTTTTAGAAGGAGAAGAAAAAAAAGGTAGGGGTGATAGAGCAATGATTTTGTAAACTAATTTTCTTTTAATCTCATTTAGCTGTCACTTTTTGCCTTCTCTCATCTTCACTCCCTCTCCTTATGATATCATGCAGGGGTTAAAAACCACCCCCAAACTGTGAGAGCCACAAGGAAGTTATTTCTTTCCGTCAGACCCTGTGTCACTTTCATAAATCAAGTCCAGCCAGATGGCCATGTATTGGGTTGCATTATTTTAAACACCAAATCCTACTAAAAATCACAATCATTTTGATTTGTGAAATCTGAAAAAGACCCTGTTTATTAAACAGAAAGAAGGAAAAGAATGAAAACAAGAAACCACAATTTGCTTTCTTGTCTCCTAGTTCTCTTGCTATTGTAATCTCTCTGCCAGGCAAATTTACAATTTGGAGCTGGGGGTGGGGACAAGGATCACAATTGGGGAGGGGGTCTACTGAGGCCAGCAAAGAGGGCCTTATTGGAAAACTAAGGGTTGGGTGTGGTTATTTTTCTGTGGCGGTTACTACTAGTAAGTCAGATGAAATCTTGTTTTCCCTGCAGGAATGGTAGCGGTTGAGTCAACAGAGAATTTAAATTTTTAGGAGGTGTTTGCTTACTTGATTTGGCTGACAACAAAAGAACTAACATTAGATTTTACACTGTTTTCTGTTAAAAAGCAATCTTGCTGATTACTTTGAAAGAAGTCCTGATTTAGGAGTAACTAGAGTAACTTTTATTTGGAGAAGCTGGGAAAGCCAGAACACTTTTATTTCCTTATTTTTGCAGTTTTTAAAGTGAACTCATGCTTGCACTTCATTTAAAAAAAAATCACCCTTTGAATGTATTTACAAAATAAAATTCATGGTTGGAAAACAAAAGAGGGTAGATATAACAGAGGTTTTGTGCTAAGGCTTACATTGTTACACATGTAAATAATGAAAATATTGTTATATCTCGCCAGATCTTTTTAATGAATTTGGTCATTGTGTTCCCTTGCAGCGCAAGTGTCTTGTGCTTCGTAAAGTACCCATTTGTTTCCTTCATTTCAATCCCACCCCCCAACCCAAAGGAAAGCAGCTACAAAGTTCTGTTCTACCAATCTGCCTAATCCCAAATTAGACCCATTTATAGTTCACAGTCTCCTGTGGCTCTTAGTCACTTGTCCAAGCCTGTCATCTCCTTCACCCAACCATCTTCTTCTGCAAGTCTGGGTGATAAATCATTCAAGGTGCATTTTAAATAGTCACTTTGCTGTTGTTGCTCTGTTTTATTTTTTTTTAAGTATTTAGCCAAGGACGACTCCTTTGTTCCAAAATAATAGAACTGTTCATTATTGATCTTAGAGATTCTCTCTGCTTCCCTGTCGCCTCCGGTGTTTGCTCATCACCATGCCCATTATCTCTTGTATGGATGGTTTTCAACATTCAGAAAAGAGTTGGTTCTAATTATAAATGCAGTATATATTATTGATAGTTTTATCGATAAGTGTAATATTTTAAATAATTTTAACAATTAAATTTGTTTTTAAATTATATATTTGTAAAGTATTTATCCTGTTGGAAGCAACAATATATTGTTGTATTTATTCGTTTATTTTTGTAATAAATGATCGACCTCTTCAAGCTAAATCAAAAATGACACTTTTATATATTTATACCAAATGCATTTTAAGAGATGGACATATTTGCAGCAATTTGTATGTAAATAGAGTAAGATCCATCAATAACTTGTAAGAACCATCAGAACTAAATTGAGGGAAGAAACAGTCTCTCCTCATGGAGTTGAGTTTGCCCAAGTTCCAGGGTAATTAATCAAACTGTAAACTAGATGCAACAAGTATTGGCCCTGGATGTGAACTTGAAATTAATGATTTAGAAGGTGGACCTGTTTCCATTTTTTTCTAGGCAGAAGGATACAAATGAAAGCAAGTCTCTTCCTTTGTGAAATGCACGTGGCTGGCTGAGATGATGAGAACAGATGCTGTGCATGGGTGATAAAACCGAATACCTGGCTTGTTCAGGCATCTCTGCTGGGGAAGGGTGTTGAAAGAGAGTTCAGAGCTTGAGGTTATCAGGAACCCAGAAGCAAGGTGCAGAGGATAGGAAGTTGTGTTCCGGTCGGAAGGCAAGAAAAAAAGAAAGAAAGAAGGAAAGAAAGAAAGAAAGAAAGAAAGAAAGAAAGAAAGAAAGAAAGAAAGAAAGAAAGAAAGAAAAGGAAGCCTATGGAACAGTGGTGAGGAAGGAACTCCTTTCCCCTAGTTGTGTTCTGGTCACTCCCTCTGAGTCACCAGGACAGATGTCGGCCTTGCTGCAGCTGTGTTCTGCGGAGTCCGCATTACAAGTGTGCGGACCCCTACGGGCCTCCGTCTTTTGCAAGTCCCCGGGACACCTCGGTGCCTGGGCGCTGCAGCCCCCGCGGGCCTGAAGGTCACGCGCATAACTTCGGGGCGGGTTCGGTCCGGGTGTTAGTAGGGAGAGCCCAGGGGCTCCGGGTTCGCCTCCCGCCTAATTGCATCTCGGAAGGGGAAGCGCCGACTTTCCCGGGTCTCGCCGAGCAGGAAAATGGAATAAGGGGATTCTCAAGCTTCTTTAACCTGGCTCTGGCCCACTGATTATTACCTCCCTCACCCCGCACTCGGGCCTGCACCGAGAGAGGCGAGCGGGCAGGGCTCAAAGGGTCGCCCCCAGCGCAGCTGGCGGGGCAGTTGCGTGAGCTGCACTGCCGGTGGCCGGGTCTGCAGACCTGGTAGCGGTGCGTTGGGAGCAAGGGGGGCTGCGGGGATCTGCCGGGCCGCTGGGCTGCGGGGATCCGCCGGGTTGCGGGGCGCCGAGGTACTGAGCGCCGT
Source organism: Sorex fumeus (assembly GCF_029834395.1). Taxonomy (NCBI): domain Eukaryota; kingdom Metazoa; phylum Chordata; class Mammalia; order Eulipotyphla; family Soricidae; genus Sorex; species Sorex fumeus. The sequence goes on along the minus strand of NW_026606063.1, from coordinate 63,528,976 downwards.
GCTGGGGGCACTGGCCCGACCGCCCCACCTGCCGCCTGTCCCCAAGAGTTATTTTCCTCGTGGAGGCGACCATTGAGCAAAAAAAAAAACCCCACAGGCTCCTTTCTCCAAGATTTAAATTTCGCGGATGAATTACCATACACCGGTTGCTTAGCAACTAAATTCAAGCAGGGCTAAGAATATGCAAGCTTTTTGTATTCTCATTAATAAAAATGCCACTCTGACACAGCAAACCGACTTTGGATCACTGCAACTTCTGTAAAAGCCGTAGGAGAATACAAACCGATCCTGCCATTTAATTACAGATCAGAATGGTTTGGAACGCGGTGTATGGTTCATCTATCTTCCTAGGAACGACATCAAAATAGATAATAATAATAATAACAACGGCTTTTCAAGAACAGTAGTAAATTCTATTTCATATGCATAATGGAGTTGTCTATGGGGATTACTGGTAATTGTCAAGGGAAACTTTTAGAAACAGGTGGAAATTTCCCTTTTCTGCGCTTCCCCTCACTTCCTGTCCTCTGATCTGCTCAGGCCGGCTCTGATGCTGTGATTGTTTCTCCGAACACACTTGGGCCCTAGCAGCCCTGGAGAGCAGAAGGGGAGGTGGAGTGGTGACAGGGCAAGTAGCTGGACCAGATCTAAGACACTGAGAACAGAGAGGGCCCTTGGTAAAGTTTTCTGAGCAGATGGGGGAACTTGTGGGTTACACTGGGCCTATATCGAAGGGGTGCTGGGGAAAGTTTCTGGAAGGCCTTGGGGAAGCTTCAGAGATGGACAGCTTGTCCTCCTCTCAGTGTGGTGTGTTCACCCCTCCAGAGAGCACCACTCAGGAGAGCTAGGCTCTGACTGTTGACCCCTGTAGCCTGGAGGGAAAGGAAGGATGGCACAGGACCTCTAGATCTTCAAAAGACGGTTGGGGCGCTGTGTCCAGTTCTTTGGCCAGCCAAGGGGGCCCCACTTTCTGCTTAGGTCCAAATTGTGGGGTGGGGTGGGCAGGCGGGATTGGCGGTCAGTGTGTTAAGGCGCCCCCAAGTTTCAGGAGGACATTAGAATGTTTGAGGAGCCTCTTTGACTGTCCCACCCTGGGGGCTGGGGGTTGCCTGGGGGTGTCCGCGGGTCTGGGTCGTCTTCCCGAGCCCTGCCTGCGGGAAGGGGTTAGGGGTGGTGAGAATAAGCAGGGATGTGGCTGCAGGTTGGTGTCTGTACAGAAGAGCAAGCAGTGTGCACTGGTGACGCCGACACAGGAAGTCGTGGGCAACTTGAGCGACCTGAGAAATCCCGGAGTGACTTGAGTGCTTTCCCCAGGAGGACACAGCCTCTCTGCCTGCCACTCCGACAGGCAGTTCTTGACAACTTTGGAAGTGACTCTTCCCCAGGTCAGGCGGGTGAAGGGGGGATAATTAACAATGAACCCACTAACACCTCCATCCCAACTTAACCTGATTTATTTCCAGTGAGTAGCAAGGAGTGGGAAGCTGGACAGCAAAGCAAAAATTGACATATTTGCATTATGAAGTGCTCTGAGGCATTAGAGTTCGTTTTTATTTTCTCAGTAAAACATATATAATAAACAGGAAGCCATTTATTTACCAATGCAATTGCCCTAGACAAGTAGCATTTCGTGTACATAATTCTTGAACGAATTTGTTCCTTCTCCTTTTGGAAAGAAATTTTAGCCTTTAAAAATATAAAGGAGGGCGAAGGAAAATATTAAAGATGGAAGAGAAGGAGAAGGATTGGTTAGTTTATCTGTTGTGGGGTAGCACATAGGATGTGGGGTTATTTCCTATCTGTGGGGGGCATTAAGCAGAATAAAACAGACATTTAAAAGATACTGAGAGCATTCTAAGATACTTTTGTCTTTTACTCTTCAAAAAATAAGTTTGCAAAAATATAATCCTGGTAATATAATCCTAGTTGATATGCAGGTGCATGTATGTGTGAACATAAGTGAAAAGAACTGAGCTGGCTGGGCATAGACTGAATTTTGTGTAGAAAACTCACCATAGTTTTAAAACAGTGTATACTGAAATAGAACATAGCTTCATTTCAAAGAACTTGTCTTGTGCCAGCACTGAAATAAAAGGTGCTGAAGTGTGCCACCCTCGCTTGACCCCGTTCAGATAGGGCAAGGGTGAGTGTAAGACTGAACTTTTGTTCCCCACTGCCCAGGAAGAAGTCTCTGAGGGAGAGAGTCTGTTTTTTACTTAGAGGTTCAAGGCTGAGAGCATGCCTGCAGAGTCTGGAAAATTAAATAAGACTAATCAGAAAGTATAGCATCACCCAGAAACTAACGAAATGAAAATAAATATCATAGGAGCTTTGTCTTGAGGCTCTATAAATTACAACAGAGTAAAGCCCATCCCATCAGTGGAAAAACAACATCTACTTACTAGTGTTAATTAACATTTGAAGGAGGGTGGATAGGAAATCTTTCAAAGTTGCTCAGGCAATCCTGAGTCCTGAATCCTGAGTCCTAAATCCTCTATGCCCTAAAAATTTCTTACAAACATGATTCTAAAATGACTGAACCTGAGAAATGTCTTATTGACTATTTAGACAATTTAGAACTATTTAGTAGTTGTTTCGGGCATTTATAAAGCTATGCAAGCAGCCTTGCTGCTGTGAAGTCTGGGGTGAGGGATTCTCTAAGGCCCTGGGCAGCCAGCACCTGAAATGGACCTTCTGCTTTTCAATGAGAAGGGGCACTGGAGGTCAGCACTATTTACATATGAGCCTAATCCCTGCAGATTTTCTCCATTTATCACAGAGGAGGGTCTGCAGGTGACTAGGTGGTAGATGAAAAGATCAGTTCCCTACCCTCTTTTTTTCCCAGGCCTTGACCTGGGGGTTGGGAGAAAGAGGACTACAAATCTCCCATGGAAATAAAACCTTCACCTCCATCTGCATCAATAGGAGACCCATACCCGACTTCACCCCAGCCAGAAAGCCCGGCTGATTGGTAGCAGAATCATAACTTGAGGAGTTGCCGGTGTAAGAGGGTTACATAAGGCACGCAACCTTCTGCAGGGAGGTTTTTTTTTTTTTTTTTTTTGCAAAACGACTCTGTGAAGTTAGACAGACTAGAAAGGACGAATGCAGACAAATGAAGAAGGAAGAGGATGAGGAGGGAATGGGGAGCTTTGTAGCCGGACAGGATGATCCCTGGAAGCCTGAGCTCCCATCAGCTGTCCTTATTGCACCTCCCTGCCTAGTCACGCCCACCTTCAGGGCTGGGGGCAGAGGACACAGAAACCTCACACCTCTAGCTGTCAGAATCCCTTACCTGGGGTGGCAGGTACCCCTTACCCATGTGTCACCCCAGCACTTGGCGGGATCCACCACCCCTGCTAATGATGAGGTCACCTTCAGGGACAGTGTCTTCTACCCCGTTCCCTACCTCCCAAAGCTTTGATAGAGCAAACCTGCCTACCCAAGCATAAGGACTGATTTTAACCCAGGGGTGAGCATCTGGGGTGGGGGGTGGGGGAGCAAGACAGCTGATACCCTTTGCCTGTGCAGGGGTGGAGTTCTGAGTGGGGGAACAGGATCTGCTGCTGAGCCTGCACACTTTCAACAAAGGACTTCTGCAGAAGGAGCTCCTGGGGTCTTTAAGTGATCACACACCTAGTAAGTATGCCCTGGGTTCCTAGGGCTGACTCCCCCACCACTGCAGGCAGCTGGAGGCATCAGCTGGTTCCATACGGCCTGGGTGGTGACAGTTCCTTGAAGACCTGGGCAGTGGTCAGCTTGGGCACCCCTATTCTCCCAGCAGGTGAAAGTTAGCAGGCTGGGCAGGTAAGCTAGGGGGGTAAGGGTGGGCATCCCAGTCACCTTTGCCAGGACTATAAGCAGGTAGCCCAGGAAAGCACAACCCCCTTCCACCTTACCCCCCAGCTCCAGATACAATGCTGAAGCCCTCATGGAACCCCACAAGGTTTTCCATAGGTTCTGGGCACTTGTCCCTGCAGACCCCACATCCTCAGCTTCTCTGTTCTGCGTCCCTGGCCACAATGAACTCAAGCTAAGAGCCAGTATCTGGGCTTCCCACCCTCCCATGCAGTGGGAAGTGGCAGCCCAGCAGCAGAGACAGGCAGAGATGAGAGGAAGCGTCAGGGCACTGGGTGGGCAGCTGGCGGGGGAGGGGGGGTCACAGGGCAGACAGCAGTACTGGGGCATCAGCTCCTCTCTGGGCCTCTGTGTAGACAGGGTGAAGCTAGGAGCTCAGGGCCAGGATTCAGGATTAGAAGCAGGGGGATCCATAGACAGAGGCCTTTCTCCCCACTGAGAAAGTGGACCATGAGAACAGAACTTCCAAAGAGAAGGACAAGTGAGGGGCTGGAGCGACAGCACAGCGGGTAGGGCGTTTGCCTTGCATGCAGCTGACCCGGGTTTGATTCCCAGAATCCCATATGGTCCCCCAAGCACCGCCAGGCGTAATTCCTGAATGCATGAGCCAGGAGTAACCCCTGTGCATTGCCAGGAGTAACCCAAAAAGAAAAAAAAAAGAGGACAAGTGGGCATGAAACGTGGCCAGTGACACTCTTCATTATACTGTGTTCACCCTAACTGACTTTAACCAGGGAAGCCCAGAGGAGCAGACATCAAGCTGGGCTACTCCAGCCCCACAACCCCCAGACCTCTTCACTCAGTGCTCTTGAGCAGAAGCACCCCATCCCTGCAAAATGAAACCCGGCCACTGGCCTAGCTTCCAGGCAAATTCCAGCTCTCCTGCCCCTGCCTGCCTGGCCTGGGGTAAATCTTACCTTGCAAGTGGCCAGTAGTGGGGGCCTGTTAGGAAAATTCAGTTAGTCAGCTCAGCATGGCAGGGAGGCTTGAGTGACACAGCCCCTACCCAGCTACATACAAGTGCAAATGAGATGCATTTGGGCTGATCCGTCCACTGTATTTCATGCAACTTAATGTGTCTGTGTCTTGTCAACTCTTCTCATCAGAAAGAATAGCAGAACAATTTTCAAAGAATTTTTTTGTGTGTGTGGTTTCTAACTACAGTTGCACATGGGGAGATGGGGATGAGGGTGGGGACAGGAGCACTTCTTGCACATGACAGGAACAACATTAGAGAGCCCCTCCTTGAATGCAGCCTTAAACCACAAAGAAAGGAAAGAGAGTGGAGGTGGGTTGTGGCTGCTGAGAGCAGGGCTCACTGAGAACCACAGGGACTCCAGGCAGGAAAATTTCCACCCAGCAATATCTCTTTTCAAGAGGCAGAACTCATCTGCCTCTTGGGTACAGGGGACAGGCCAACCTCCACCTCTAAGCTGCTGTGACTTTGTGAACAAGGTGTGGGGACCATAAGGGTGGGAAATCTTGGGGATTTCCTAGCAGGGGATCTTTTCTGATGCCCTGGAGACCTGGAGTGGCACTGCCTTCATGCTCTTATACACCAGTTTTCCAGCAAATTCTAAGTGGAGACCCCTTGCCTCAACTTTCCCCTCTACTTCTCTACCTCGGGAGTGTGGGCCTCTGTGAGATGAGGAAAGGGGAGGGACAGGGAATGAATGGACTGGGCTATCCCCCTCCCACATCCTAGCCAATGCATCTGGATACATGGGGGCAGTGTGACTTGGGTTTCCTTCTGCGAAGAGCCCATGAGGATAGTCAGAGAAAAAGAAGCCCTGCACCCATCCCAACCTCACAGGTATTAGTTGTCTTGGCAGCTTATTTGTAGTTGATCCAAAAAAAAGGAACAAAGCTTTTTCTTAGCCTAGTCCCCAAGCCCTGCCCTCTCCCCTCCTCTGATGCCAAACTTGGTGGGGGGGGGGGGGGGGAGGCAGGTCCTAAACTACTGGCAGTTAGGGACGCTTCTACCCAGCCTCTGGTTGTTTTCTTGAGAGTGTATTAAGGGAGAGGGGGAGGAGAAAGCTCCAGGTCAGCAGGAAATGAGTTCTTGGGGCTCTGGGCTCTCAGGAGTGGCAGAAAAGTGGTGGTACTCACACATGAACTGTATGAAGCTCTCCTACTGAGATCTGCCTCTGCAGCAAGGTGGGTTAAGCCTGGAAGATCTCTTTCACTGGAGTGAAACTTTAAGATCCTTGAGCTGGCTGTCAAAGATTTCCTGTCACCATTCAGTTAGCTGTGGAGGGTCTTCATACTCCTCCACCAAGGTTGAGATACTTTCCCCTAAGGGGCAATAAGCTCTGACCAAACAGAATGGGGAGGAGTCGAGCCTCCACTCTAGAGGAGAGGGGCCACCCAGCACTCTGAAACTAGCCCAACTTTTAGGATGCTTTGCAAAATAGGAGTTTCCTCCTAGCAAGCAGCTCCAGTTTCTGCCATGCAATGCAGCCTGGGCATTTCCATAGCAGCTTGGTAAGTACATGAAAACCAGATGTCTGTTGCAGAGTTGGGCGTGCTCACAGGAGCCAAGGACAAGGGAGCTGTTCCTAGCAAAACAGACCTGGAGTGTCCTGCCACACCTCATCCCAGGCTCCAGCACACTGTGGGCAAAGTTGACCTCCGGGAGATGACATGCCACTTCCTCTAGCAGTCCAAAGACTGAGCCACAAGCCTGCCTGCTCCAAGGAACCCAGTGGGGACTCTGAAAGACTTTTCTCCCCTGCTCCCTTCTCCCAGGAATAATTTATTTCCTCCCCAGCCCTGAATGTGGATTTCCACTGGGACCAGAAGGCGTGTCAAGAAAGAGGCAGAGAGAAGTGGTGGATTTCATCCTCAGAAATACACAAGCCTCTCACCCCAACGCTCTTTCTAACCTTTTCTTCTTCAGTCATTCTGCCGAGAACAAGCCCAAACTATTTCCACCATGAGCAAATGAGACATTTTAGAACATTGACTGAGTTCCCAATTCTCCTTTCCTTTAAGTTCAGCATCTCTTGCTTCCTCCCCTCCTGGCCTCCACCCCCCATAGTCATTATCTAATGAGGAGATTTAAAAGTCTTGTCTCTTAAAAATCTTCCAGCGTTTTTGGCATTTCCAGAGTCACTGCATCTACCACTCCCCACTGCAGCTCTGCACGAAAACCAAATAGGCCTCAGCCCACACCCATGGATGACTCTCACTGGACTGACAGAATGGGAAATGTAGACTTTGTTGCTGACAGAAGCACCAACAAACTTCACTGAAAGAAATTCAACCAGGATGGGGCGGGGTGGGGTGGGGGAGCTTCTGGAGAACTGGCCAACAGCATCTCCTATCAATCATCTTACCTCCTTCTCTGAGTTGGTGTGCATTAAAATACATGAGGACCAGAGTTCAGAAACAGCATGATGACTCCGAGAGGGGCTGGTTGGCCTCCTCAGCTCCCATAACTATTGATAGAGTCAGTGAGAGTTTTACAGAATATTTAATTACGTGATGCTGCTTTACTGGGCACGAAACTTCCATTCCCAGGAAAGTACAGGTAGCCAGAGGAGGAGAAAGCCATTTACAGGCAACTTTGTTTTTTTCCAGCAGAAGGGAAAGTGTTTTCGTTGTATTTGCAGACATGTGTCTCACACATCACCCGCTCCCACCACGTTTTTTGTAAACTATCAAAGAATGAACATTAAAGGTCTGGGTTTTAATTTCTCCAGATGGACTCATGAAGTACGTAGGAGACATCATATAATATATAATATATTCATATATATAATATATATATTCTGTAGAAATGAACAGCGACACACGGTCGCTGTTCGCACAGAAAAAACAAAAACAAAAACAACTCCACGAGGAGACAGGAGCCGGGCGGACTCCGGTAGCAGCACATGCGGGAGCAAGTTCGCTGAGTGTCTTCGCACGAAGAGGGTCCACAGCGGTTGCAAGGGAAAGTTGCGCGAGTCTTTGCAGACCCGTCTTCTCCAAGCCGCCAGTCCCACGCGAGCCGGCCACCAAAGCAAGCTGGTGGTCTCTCTCTCTCTCTCTCTCTCTCTCTCTCTCTCTCTCTCTCTCTCTCTCTCTCTCTCTCTCTCTGTCTGTCTCTCTCTCTCGGTCTCTCTCTCCCTCTCTGTCTCTCTCTGTCTCTCTGTCTGTCTCTGTCTCTTCCTCCTCTCCTCCCTATCATTGTCCCCGCGCCCCGTCCCCGCCCGCCCGGAGTCGCGACTCTAGTGCTGGGGGTCCGAGTTCCCCCACCAGGTATCGGACTTCATCCCCGCGGGAAAGCTCCCTGCGGAGAGTGCAGCGCCCCTGGCGAGACCCGCCCAGCTTCTCCCTTACGCCTTTTGCGCGCCCTTCGCGCTGCGCACTCACCCCGTGGGGCTTCCGTGCAGCTCGACACTGTCGAAAGCACATTCGGCGGGGGCATCCGACAGGGGTTCACTCTTGGGGCTTGAACCCCGCCCGCATCTCGCAGAGAGCTGGGCTAAGAGACCAGCGCCTCTTTCCAGCCGCTAGTTCGGTTTTCTTAGAGGAACGGACGCGACGCCCAGCGGCCCCTAGTCCCACCTTCGCCTATGCGCCCTTCGCGCCCAGCCGCCTCCACACCCCCCGGGAGCGGCCGGGTGCTGGGAGGCTGCATCCGGGCGCTGCAACAGGGCTGTGGCCTTCGGGATCTGCACCGGGGCGCTGCATCCGGGCGGTGACCTGCAGGGTCTAGAGGGGAGCGTTGCACCGGGGCCTACGCGAGCAGGGTCTGCACCAGGGTGCAGCGCTGGTGCTGGCACACGGGGCCCCTCTCCGCTGGGCATGAAATATTCATGCGATCGTTACTTTCTTAAAGGAGAACCTACAGCGCCGCACAGCTCACTGCCCGGCTGAGGCACCAATACACATCTCGGCTCCCAGAGGTTCCCAGACTGTGGAATGTTGTCCCTCGAAGCTGCAGTGGCCGCCCCGACTGGCACAGGGAAAGGATGAGGGGACGGGATCGTCTTAACATCCGAGCGCTTTTCTTGGAGGGTATGGAAGGACTGAGTGAGTTGGTGACAGAAAGAAAGCTCGCTTCTTGGTTCCTAAGCAGTTCTTGCAAAGTTAATGTCGTCCTTTGCGCAATAGGTCCCAAAGGGCTCTCTCCTCTGTCTCTGTCTCTGTCTGCTCTGTCTCTGTCTCTGTCTCTCTCTCTCCCTCATTCTTTCTTTCTCGCTTCCTCCTCTTTTTAAAGCAGCTGCTTGATTTTATGGGGACTCCTCTGGCTTTGAGGAGGAAAGCATAAAGATGATTATGTGCCTGGGAACACACGCACATCCCAAATTTAGTGCACGGAACCGTTTCATGGGAACAGCTTGATCGCAGCGCAGAGCGCACCTGCCCCTTACTTAAGAGTCGGGCCAGCGGGGAACTGGGCGGTGGGTCTCGGAGGAAAGAGGCTGCAGCGTGCTTGTCTGTGGCATCAGTTCTGTACCTCCCCCGATCCCCGGGGCCCCAAGTTCGTGGGCCGTGACGGACCCTGAGTCTGCGGGAAGGGAACGGTCAAAAGCAAGTTGGTGTCTACCGAGCAGGCCCTCGGTGGAGCTGCTCTGCGCCCCCGCCACCGCACGCAACCACACGCACGGCTTTTTGTTCCCGGCTAGGAGCACTTTCCCAAATGCTTCGAAAGTCTCGAGCGCCATCTAATGGGGCAGCAAAACGCGGTGGCTGGTAGAGGTTGGGGGACCAGTCTCCTGGACTGAGCGCCCCCCTTACTCTCCTCTCTCCAGCCACCTGCAGGCACATATACACGCACTCATGCACTAACGCATGCACCCCCCCACACACACACTCATACACACACTGGCACATGCACACATGAATACACACACTCATAATATACTCACACGTAACACATTTGTAAGCACACACACACACATCATATGCATGCATGCATACACGGGGGGGGGGGGGGGGACCCACTTGGAAGCTCTGTATATGTTCCCCAGCCCACCTTTACAGGGCCTTGGGCACCCCGATCCAGTCTCCTGAGCTCTGCTTACCCCCTTCAGACTTCCCCCAAAAGGAAAGGAGTGTCTTGTGCCTGCTTTCCAGGGACGCTCACTCTTTCCTTTTGACCTGGGATGGAAAGTCCCTGGGAAGCCTCCCAGCAGGCGGGTGCACCTGTTTTCTCAAAGGAACAGACACCCACTGAAGAGCTAAGCCTCTAGAAAAACTTTCAGAGAACTGGGAAAGGAGCATCACATGAGGGATACACCTGACAGAGCATCACGCCAGGGAGACAAAGATTGGGCGTGGAAGTAGGAGATTCCATTGCCTTGCCTTGCGAGGTTGTGTCCTCCTCTGCTCTGGGCAGGGAAGGAAGAAGTGAAACCCAGGGAATGTGGAGTCAGGACTGGAGTTTCAGAGAGGCCTCTGGAGAGGGCAGAGGGAAGGCGCCTCAGAGTGAGAGGGACCCTCTGCCCAGAAAGTGGACTGCTCCCTGAGGAGGGGGCTGAAGAACCACCTTAAGGACTGTGGACAGGGAGATTCACAGTGGGCGCGTCTTCCTGTCTGGTTGGTGGCTCTGTATAGTCAGGAAGTGGAAGAGGGTCAGGGTCCCCAGCCCCTATGAGAGAAGACAAAAAGGAGAGTCCTTGGACCCCACTGCTGCTGTCAGCCCCACTGATGACCCATATCTCCTATATCCAAGCTTCCTGACACTGCAAGGACCTGCCAGTGGCCTCAGACACTGTGTCTGGCCTTGGTGATGGGCCAGCAACGGCTGCTCTGGGCTTGAGACTGGAGAACACACAGAATCACTCTCACTCTAGATCACAGTTGCTGGAGGACTGAAGGTTTATAGGATGGCTATTAGATCACCTGCTTCCCCTCCAGTATAGTATGAGCACATGTCCATGATGTCAGGTATACATATATTTTATTGTAATAAAATATACAATGTATTGTCCTGCCTATCTAAGTGTGTAATTCAGTGCCATCAAGCACATTTGTGTGTGTGCATGTACGTGCAACCATCACCACCATTCAGGTCCAGAACTTTCTCTTCCTCTAAAATGGAACCCAACCATTAAACACAAGCCCCCCACCCCCCACCCCATTCTATTCTCTGTCTCAATGTCTGTGACTATGCTAGGCACTATGTGTAAGTGGGATCATGCAGTATTTGTCCTTCAGGGACTGGCTTATTTCACTCCAGACAAAGTACTCAAAGCTCATCCATGTAGTAGCATGTGTCAGAATTTCCTTCCCGGCCGAGACCCACGCACAACTGAAGACCCACAGAACAAGGTAAGCGGAACTCTCTGAGACCTTGGACTCCAGGCTCGGCGGACCCAGGGACAGAGCTTCTCTGCTTGCTCCCACCACCACAGGTGACAAAGGGATTCTAATCAGGAGCCCCACCCTACCCTGCCCTGTCTGCTTCCATCAACCACCCAGGGATCGAATTGTGCACAGGAGACCCACCCTACCCAGATAAATACCCCACTGGCAGACTTCCACTCTCGACACTACTTCCACTACCCAGCCGTCGCCACACTCCAGGACGCTTTCCTGAACCGCGCGGCAGCTCCGGCCGAGACCCACGCACAACTGAAGACCCACAGAACAAGGTGACAAAGGGATTCTAATCAGGAGCCCCACCCTACCCTGCCCTGTCTGCTTCCATCAACCACCCAGGGATCGAATTGTGCACAGGAGACCCACCCTACCCAGATAAATACCCCACTGGCAGACTTCCACTCTCGACACTACTTCCACTACCCAGCCGTCGCCACACTCCAGGACGCTTTCCGGAACCGCGCGGCTGCTTGCGGCTGCGCGACACATCATAAGACACTAAATACCCGTCTTCTGGAATTGTCGTACCATATTTGATAGGGTTCAAATATGGTAACACCTACAAGGGTGATTAGAGGTCACCCCAAAAGCCTCTATACCTCTCGGAAAGACTGGCAAGCTACCGAGAGTATTCCGCCCGCACGGAAGAGCCTGGCAAGCTATCCGCTGTGTATTCGATATGCCAAAACCAGTAACTACAACTGGTCTCATTCACCTAACCCTGAAGGCTTCACCGACATGGCAGCACTGAGAAGGATGAGAAAGGAGAGGCCGACAAAATCTCAAGGCCGACCTAGGCTGCCACAACGAAGGAAGACAAAAATGATCGTCTGTACTTTCAATGCACGTACGCTAGCATCAGATGCATCCATCGAGGACCTGATGGTACAAGCGCGAATGATCAAGTACGACATCATTGGTCTGACCGAGACAAGAAGACACGAATCTCACCATGCCATTTTCGACACTGGAGAAGAATTGTTCCTCGGAACATGCGATAAAAGAGGTGTTGGAGGCGTCGGTGTCCTTATCAACACAAACTTGGCCAAGAGCATTGATTCATTCGAATGCCTAACAACCCGAATCGGACGTTTACATTTGAATAGATGTGGCTCACTGCCTGCAGTTTCTATCTTCGTTGTCTACGCACCAACATCTCATTATGATGAAAGAGAAATCGAGAAGTTCTACATGGAGCTAGAGAAATTCTATAAAGAAGACCACACCTTCTACAAGATCATTGTGGGTGATTTTAATGCCAAGATAGGACCGAGAAGATCAGCTGAAGAACTTCACATCGGAATCCATGGCCTAGAATGGAACGAACAGGGTGAGAGACTGTCTGAGTTCATCATGTCGACCAAGACCATTCATGGTAACTCACAGTTCCAGAAGGCAGAATCTAAACGATGGACATGGGAGTCTCCCGGTGGACGATTCCACAACGAAATAGACCACATCATATTCAATCGACGGTTTTGCCTGACTGATGTCGCTGTTGTCCCAAAATTTCGAACGGGATCGGACCACCGTCTCCTTCGTGCAAAATTCTACTTCACAGAGCGGGGAGAAAGGGCTGCAAAGTTCAAAAAGAGAACTCCCAGAACGACCACCAACTGGGAACTCTTTGGTACTATTGCGGCAACATGGGAAGATGCCATTGTTGACAACATTGACGAGGAATACGATCGACTGGTTCAGCACCTCCATGAATGTGCGAGGAACGCCAAGAGAGAGATAGCCACAAAAAGTCGCCTATCTTCGAAAACTCTTGAGCTAATTCGCCAGCGTGGTTTGGCGCATGCCTCAGGCAACCGCAAGCTAACGTCCGAGCTTGCAAAGCAGTGCAGAGATGCGATCAAGGAAGACCTCAAAGAGAGAAGAGCAGAAGTACTGGTAGATGCGGCAGAAGCCGGGAAAAGTATTCGTAACGCCCGCCTGTCCTTCGCCAACTATAAGACCAAGATGACTGCCCTCCGACGTCCTGATGGATCCATCACATCCTCCAGAACGGCAATGGAGAAGATTATCCATGACTTCTACTCAAATCTCTTCGATAGCCATGTCCACTTGCCGACATACCAAATTCCACAGGATGGGTATGTCGTTCCCAACGTTCTCCCTTCCGAAATCCGACATGCCATTTCGTCAGTAAAGAAGCAAACAGCACCCGGCCCAGACAAGGTCAGACCTGAACACCTGAAGAACCTGCCGTCAGTACTCATCAATACACTGGCTCGGCTCTTCACTCGCTACCTGTCTGAATGCAAGGTTCCATCTCAATGGAAAACCAGCAGGACCGTACTACTGTTCAAGAAGGGAGACATCCATGACATTGGCAACTATCGCCCGATCTGCCTATTGTCTGTCATCTACAAGTTGTTCACTCGAGTCATCCTGAATAGGATTGGCAGAACACTAGATGAAGGACAACCATGTGAGCAAGCAGGGTTCCGCAAAGGATTCAGCACCATCGACCATATCCACACGATAACCAAACTCATTGAGGTTTCTCGGGAGTTCAAGATGCCGCTCTGCTTAACGTTCATTGATTTAAAGAAGGCCTTTGATTCTGTTGAGACGGAAGCGGTCATTGAAGCCCTAGCCAATCAGGGCATACAAGCCCAATACATCAGGATCCTCCGTGAGCTGTATTGCGGATTCACTACCAGGATCTCACCATTCTACAAAGAAGTGATCGTTGATGTCAAGAGAGGGGTGCGGCAGGGTGATACCATTTCACCAAAACTCTTCAGTGCCACCCTCGAGAACATCATGCGACGACTGGAATGGGAAGGAATGGGAGTGAAGATAGATGGTCGGCAACTACACCACCTCCGCTTTGCTGATGACATTGTTTTAATAACACCAAACATCAGCCAAGCGGCACAAATGCTGGCCGACTTTGACCGTGAGTGTGGAAAGGTAGGACTACAGCTGAATCTTACGAAGACAATGTTTATGAGAAATAGCCTTGTTCCTGACGCCCCATTCGCTCTCAATGGAACGACCATCTCCGAATGCAACAGCTATGTGTACCTAGGTCGAGAGGTCAACATGACAAATGACCTGGCACCCGAGCTGCGCAGGAGGAAGAGAGCGGCTTGGAACGCCTTCAAGAACGTCGAAGAAATAGCTAAGAGGACGAAGAACCTCCGTCTCCGGGCACATCTCTTTGATTCCACTGTTCTTCCTGCATTAACATATGCCTCAGAGACCTGGGCCCTACGCAAACAAGATGAGAACGCCATTCAGGTCTCCCAAAGAAGAATAGAAAGAGCTATGCTTGGAATATCACGTTTCACTCAAATGAGAGAACGAATCCGGAGTTCTGACATCCGTCGACGATCAAGGATCAGGGACGCTGTCTCATTTGCCAAGGTGTCGAAAATCAGATGGGCTGGTCACGTAATGAGATTTAAAGACGACCGTTGGACTAGAGCTGTTACTGATTGGATTCCACGGGATGTCAAGAGACCGCGTGGCCGCCCACCTACCAGATGGTCAGACTTCTTTGTCAAGGTCATGAACGATCGGTTTGAGGCCCTCCATGTTCCCGGAGCGAAGAGATGCCATTGGGCTACACTAGCACGCGACAGGGACAAATGGAGACGTTACTGGCGCCCGCTCGAGCAAATCGACGACTAACGGGAAGTTAAGTTAAGTGATTAAGTGAAATTAATGATGCAGTGCTTGGGGAGATAGCATAAAGGTGAAAGCGCTTGCCTTGCACACAGCTGACCTGAGTTTGATTTCTGGAATCACATCAAGGGGCCATGAGCCACGTGACGGGGTGAACTTGACCCACAGAGCCAGGAGTAAGTGCCAAGCACTGCCAGGTGTGGCCCCAAAACCAGGGAAAAAAGACTAGTGATGTTATCTTTTTACAAGTATACCCCATAGTTTCTGTTTGTGTATCCATTAAGCTGATGACTGGCACCTGGGTCACTTCCCCTTGTGGCTGTGTGGAAACACAGCTTGTGAAAATTGGCATACACCTACCTATCTCTTTGAGACCTTACTTTCGGTCTCTCAGGCTTAGATCCAAAGTGTGGTTGCTATCACGTGGGAAGTCCACTTTTAATTTCTGAGGACCTACCATACCGTGTTCTACAGCGGCTGACCCATTTTGCATTCTTCCCAGCAATGCTCCAGATTTCAGTTTCTCCATCTTCTCCCAACACTTGTTATGTTCCATTTTTTTTTCCCCATAATAAACATCCTAACGGGCATGGAGTGATATCTCCCTGTGGTTGTGACACATTCTTCAGATTCTTTTTGTTTTGAGATAACACATGGCCACTAAGGGCTCACTCCTGACAGGGCTTGGGGGCCATATGGGATGCCAGGGATTGAACCCATGGGCAGTCATATGCAAGGCAAGTGCCCTACCTGCTGTATTATCTCTGGCCCCATGGCATATTCTGTAGGGAAGGAACCTATGGTGGCACCAGCTACTGCCGCAGTTGTGAGGCTGCTGATTTTGTCCCTGGCACTACCTTGCCTGTCAAGTCCCATCCCAGTGGGACTGGCTTTGGCGATTCCCAGAGCCACACCAAATTTGCGACCTATGGAATTCCACTACTTTGTGCGTGAGCACCAAAGCTAAGTATATAGCTCTGTCCATCACAATCACAAGGACAATGGAAGGGAAGGGGGGAGGAGGAGCAATAGCATAAATTACAAAGAGAATAAGACCATGTTGGGAAGTTAGATTCACTACAGGTTTTAGCAAAGTGGAAATTGACTGATAATGGTTTCAAATTTCAGGACTTTTTCAGGTTTGTGGAAAAAGAGTTTATTTCATAATAAACATGAGACATATGTTCCTTAAAAAATCAATAAGAGGGATGGAGAGGTAGTACAGCAGGGAGGGCATTTGCCTTGCACACAACTGACCTGCGTTTGATCCCCAGCACCCCATGTAGTCCTCTGAGCACTGCCAGGGGTAATTCCTGGGTGCAGAGCCAGGAGTAACCCCTGAGCATCACTGGGTGTGACCCAAATCAATAGAAAACTGAGCTATAGTAAGAGCCCTCCCAAAGATGTATTTCACTGAAATTCCTGAACTTTGAGTTTTTCAATTAGGTCTATCCAAAGAGAAAGAGGACAAATGGAAAGTTAGAGGGCATCTGGACCTAGGACTGTTGTAGGATCATGCCTGACCCAGGTCGGTCCGATCACCAGTTCAGAAGTAGAAACGTGTTTGTGTCCGAGAGAAGCCTGAAACTTGAATTTTCTTGAGACAGGAGAGAGAGGGAAAAACAGCTTACCTCCTTCTTTAAGTCCTATTTATTTCTACTGAAAGACGCTAGAATCCCAGACTTAAGCCATGTGGGAAACTGGTAGAAAGCTTTGAAGCAATTGTTTTCCAAAACTAGAGCTGAGAAGTCGCAAGTGTACAGACAGAGGACACCTTTCTATTCTATAAGAATTCCTGTTTTGGGAGCTGTGCCCCATACACAACCTTCCTCTACTTCCTTGAGGACTCTTTCTGAAACTCCATGCCAGCCTTGAGTACTAGGGGCGGTGTATTTATAAAGCGCTCTGTTACCGTTTCTCCTTTTTTTCCTGTCATACCCTGGGGGAAAAAGTGAGAGTTTCTAGTGCCCGCTTTGTGAGTGAAAATACCTCAAGCAGGCACAAGATATCAGGGTCAGGGCTGGGGCTTTGAGTCTGAGCATTTCCCTGACCGGTTGAACCATATGGGTTCTTTCTTTCATCTGACAGGAGGGTTGGCACAGGGCAGAGATGAGTGAAACCAGAACAGCAAGCCTTGGCAGAAACCTCGCCCTTGCTGCTGCTGCCGCTAGACCAACTTTGCCACTTGCTAAACCACTGCAGCCCTGGGGCATGCCTGCTCCCCAGGGCTCAAGGCAGGAAGGAAAGGGGTTAGGAACTGCCTTTGGGAAGGGTATGGTGGCTGCTCCCCGTGCCCCAGCTTCTGCCTTGTTTGGCCCTCCCCTTTAATTGCTGTGTCTGCTCCCCAGAGCGAAGGAGGCACGACTCCTCAGGAGCGCCTAAACTCCAGACAAAAGGGAAAAAATCACTCCAGTGACACACACGTGCATGCGCACCATCATTTCCTCTCCCTTGTTAAAGTCACTTCCATGTGGAAGGATTCCATTGGGGCGGGGGAGGGGTGCTGTGGGGACTCAGAAACCTCTCAGAGTTCTGAAAGGGCTTTGTAGTGGTTGGATCCAAGCCATTTGTTTCTAGAGAGAATCGCAGTGGGGAGGGGTTTGCTTTTTTCCATTTGCAGGGGCTTATTAAGTATAAGCATTTCTCCTCTTTCTGTTTACTGAGTGATTAGTTCTCCAGCCAGATGACTCTGCTGGGGAGATGGCCAAAGTGTATCCTCAACACACAGTTACCCTGCAGAACGTCCTTCCTGTAAACCCAGAGACCACAGACAGGACTCTGTGGTTGTGTCTGGTGTCTTCTTTTTAGAGTCTGCAGTGGGGATTGTGCTGATGGTTCAGTGTGCACAGATGCCACCCAGATTTCTGTGTTTCCAGCCTAATCACAGAGAGTGGAGAGAGCGGGGTAGAATGCAGCCCTCTCCAGCATGCAGAGCTGTGCTCTCGGCACATAGCTTGGCTGGCAGAGGCATTCACTGTCTGTGAATTCTTTACTGAGTTGTCCAGCAATCCTCCTGGAGAGAAGATGGTCTCTCCTGTCCTGGTGGGACAGGATGGGGCTGAAGGGAAAAGGCTCATTCACTGGTCTGGATACAGGCCGTTAGAAATGTGGGACTCACTCCCAGTAAAGATTAACCAGTGCTGACTGATTAGTAGCTGGTTGCCTGGCTAACTGGCTGATTTCTAGGTGGTGAGCAGAATGCCACCGGCTGTGCTTCCAGACCGACCCCAGCTTAATTAGCAAGATTCCAAAGATCAGAATAGATACGAAATGATGCAATTTACCCCAGTCTCAGAAAAGGAATGCAATTGTAGACTGGGCTGGAAATGAAGATGAACTCTAAGTAAAATTTTTTTTTCTCTCTGCCCACTTCTTCCATATGTCATTGATATTGTTATATAAACATTGTTGACCTGCCTCTATGCCATAACACAGTCTATGATAAAATTGAATCAAATTATTTTCAACCCTTATAGATTTCAGTGGAAGCTTAGTGCTTTTATTCTGGGTTACATTTTTTGGCAAGCCTGCACTCTTACTATTCTTCAGATAAAATTCTATGTGAGTGAGTCTAGGATTTATTGTGTGAGTCTAGGATTATTTTACACTTGATAAAATACAGGACCAAAGTAGAGGCTTTTTGTTTGGTTGGTTTTTGGTTTGGGAGATATATCTGACTATCCTCAGGGTTAACTCCTGACTCAGTGCTCAGGGATCCTTCCTGGTAGGGATTGTGGGATACAGTGCTAAGAATTGATCTAGGGTAGATCCCATGCAAGGAAAGTGCCTTACCTGCCATACTCTCTGACTCCTGAGGCAGAGTTTTGATATAGAAGTTGGAATCTTATCTAAAGCTTGGAATTCTTTAATCTGCCAGTCCTTGCAATCCCTTGATGCCAAATAGAATTCTCAGAGCATTTCTGAGTGGGAAGATTCTGGGTGGATGGCAAAGAAAGATAAGTTCTATTGTCTCAAGATTAATTGTCCCAAGATTTATGCAGTGTTACACACAATACACAAGCATATATAATGCAGCATATACAGCACATGCAGAAACCAGAACACACACAATACTCACAACACATAGTACATACACTACCCAGCACCCTAACATACTCATCACATAAAACATACAAGACATGGTACACACAGCACACATAACACCTAGAAATATTATATTCACACCATATATCCAACACGTGCACACACATCTACACCAACTGCACACAACATCCATAAAAACACATGCACACTATGCTACACAACACATACACATAACAGCCACATCATATATACAACACATACAACATCTATACCACACACACCCGCACAATACATGTACCCACAACACACATACATTCAGCAAACACAGCACAATACATCTGCACACTGTACCACATTCACAGAGCACATGCACATACATCTATATTACATATAACATACACATCTGTGCACAATAGCCACAACAGTCACACCACACACATACAGCATATGCACATATAACATCTACACCCCATGTACAAAATGTGCATAACACATATACATGCAACAACTACGCTCTGCGTACACAGTACATATGATTCCCACATGGTATGTATAACACATTCTTGTGTCTTAAGAAACATTTCAAATCTGACTGTAGTTCCTTTCCTTCTGGGCATCAAGGGGATCTTGCCCTAGAAGGGACTGTGTGCAGATAAAGAGGAGGAAAAGGAAGAGCTGAGGGAGGAAGAAAGAGGAGAATGGCCTCCAAGACTTACTCTCCTCTGTGAGAAATTCACTTATCCTGGGGGTGGGACACTGCAGTAAAGCTTTTGTGTTTCTTGCACTTTGAGTGTGTGTCTGGTGTTTTTTGTTGTTATTGTTATTGTCTTTTGCTACACTCAGTGGTGCACAGGGCTTATTTCTGGCTCTGAACTCAGGGATCACTTCTGTGGTGCTCAGGAGACCATATGGGGTGTCAGGCACTGACCCAGGGTCAATTGCATGCAAGATAAGCTCTTTACCTGCTGTACAGTCTCTCCGGTCCCTCTTGCACTTAATTTTCAATTCATTTTCTTTTCCTTAAAAAGAAAATCTTTTCGTTTTGAAAAAAATTACCAATCTTAGCTGGGCTAAGGCAAGTTTTGCCCAGAAATGAGTTTGAGCATTTCAGATGGCTGTTTGGGTCTGGGTTAGCAGAAGTTGGCCTCAGAGAGAGTCCCAGGGAAAAGAAGCAGAGTTGGAGGACACACTGTAAGTTCCCACTTCACTACTAAAAGTCAGGAGTCAGCTTCCTTACGGCAGCCTCTGGGCTCTGTGTCAACACAGAAGTGCCACCTATGGCAACTCTGAGACCTGCTTGCAGCAGACATGTGTGGCGAGGCAGCACTCTCAGAAAGCAGCACTTGGGTTGAGCGTGCTCTGTCTTTCCAAAAACATCAGCACACCGTATGATTCCTTGGGTTAGGTCATTTGACTGCCAGATAGGATCAAACTTTGCACTGAAGTCAAGGCAAAGCAGGCTGAAAATAGTGCCCACAAGATCACATAATTTCAAAACCAGAGACAGGTCCTTCATCTTTGTGATTATAGATGGTAATTCTGCACTAACACCTGCCCCTCCCATGCAACCTCAAGCAGTTTCTTCTGAAATACTGAGGTTTCTGCTGGAATTAAAAGTTTGTTTGAAAAAAAAAGTTTGTTTGTTTGGGGCCCACACCCGGCAGTGCTCGGGTACTACTTCTGGTTCTGTGCTCAGGGATCACAGAGTCATTTGGGTTTCTCAGGAACATGCAAAGCAACTGCCCTATCTGCTGACCTATTCTCCACCTCTATTCTCCACCACTATTTTCAATTGCATGCAAGGTAAGCTCCTTACCTGCTGTACAATCTCTTTGGTCCCTCTTGCACTTAATTTACAATTGAATTAATAATGTTTAAGAGTATTTATTATTTTTAGGTGACAGGACACATACAGTAGTACTCAGGGTTTATTCCTGGCTCTGTACTCAGGACTCACAGAGGTGCTCAGGGGTCCATATGTAGTGGGGTTAGAACTGGGATCTGCCGCATACAAGGTAAGCTCCTTCCATGCTAGACCATCTCTCTGGTCTAGTGAAAGATATTTTAGACTATTAGCCTTTAACTGGGCCAGAGTGATAGCACAGCGGTAGGGCATTTGCCTTGCGCGCAACTGGCCCAGGGTAGCTGGGTTTGATCCATCCGCCCTTCTCGGAGAGCGCAGCAAGCTACCAAGAGTATCTCGCCCGCACGGCAAAGCCTGGCAAGCTACCCGTGACAGCCTGGCAAGCTACCCGTGACGTATTCGATATGCCAAACACAGTAACAACAAGTCTCGCAAAAGACATTACTGGACCTGCTCAAACAACTCGATGAACAATGGGAGGACAGTGCTACAGTGCTACAGCCTTTAGCTGGATCTCCATCCTTTATGTGGGTTTCAACTTAAATTTAAGGACATTCCATTTTCAGATTCATCTTCTTCCCATTTCCCTCCATTCCCTCCACCCTCCTGCAACCGACTCCACCTCCGCACATAGACAGATTTGGGGTCACCTGTTTACTCCACAGCCAGGAGTATGGAAAAATTTTCTTCCAGATTCTCTCCTGCATCCCACATAGTCTACTTTAATGCCCCTCTCCAACATGCACAGGATAAAGCCTGCCTTTGGCTGTGTGTTCAGGTTCTGCACTTAGATGGAGTGTGGTCTGGAGAAGGCATCAGCAAGGTGGTAGGTTATGGGAGACCAAAGACTTTGTGACCCTGTTGTTCCAGAGGCCCCAACACCTTTCCATTCACTGCCTGGCCCTTTGCCTGCCTCTGCCTCATCATGGTTCTTGCAGATCATTGTTTCATCTGTAATTATTATCATCAGTGCAATTGATTCCCTCTTCTAGAGTGTTTCTGTAAGTCTACTTTGGTTGATTCAGATGCTGCCATCAAGTTTGTCTAGAGCACAGCAATGAACGAGAGGGTCAGGGTACTAGCTCTGCAGTAGAGCACTTGCCTTGCACGTGAGAGGCCCCGGGTTCAATTCCTGGCACTGCTCTGCCACTCCTACTCCCAACAAAAAATAAATAGAATAATAATAATAAAATAAATAGAAAGAACAAGGGTCAAGAAATGATGGGGGGTGGAATATTTGCTGGAGAGATTTACAGCAGATAAGATACATGACCAGATGAGATCAGGTGTGTTCAGGGTGGTAAGGCCATGGACAAATTGTCTGCCATGGATGCAGGGGGAGGGTAGAAAAGGGGGAGTTTACTGGGGACACTGGTGATGGGGAATGTGCATTGGTGCAGGGATGAGTGTTTGATCATTGTATGATTGTAACTCAAACATGAAAGCTTGTAACTGTATCTCACAGTGATTCAATAATAAAAAAAAATACTTGACCAACTCAGGTTCAAACCGAGCACAGCCTATGGTCCCCTGAGCAGTATCAGGAGTGATTTGTGATCTGTGATCACAAAACCAGGAGTGAGCTCTGAGTACTGCTAGGTGTGGACCCAAACAAGAATGAAAGAAAGAAGAAGAAGAAGAAGAAGAAGAAGAAGAAGAAGAAGGAGGAGGAGGAGGAGGAGGAGGAGGAGGAGGAGGAGGAGGAGGAGGAGGAGGAGGAGGAGGAGGAGGAGGAGGGGAGGGAGGGAGGGAGGGAAGGAAGGAAGGAAGGAAGGAAGGAAGGAAGGAAGGAAGGAAGGAAGGAAGGAAGGAAGAGAAAAAGAGAGAAAAGCAGTTTCTCCACTCTTTTCCTCTTTTCTTCTCTAGAGATTGGGGAGTTTGTCCTGGCTGATTCTCTGAGAACTCTCTGGCTGTTTGTATGCTCCAGAGCAATATTTTGCTCAGGAGATTATTTGTCTTGGGCAGGGAGAATGGAGCATTCTAGATAGACCAGTTCAAGGTAACCTCAGCATGAGCAGAGACAGAAGACTTCAACTCAGTGCTCTATTTACTCCACTTACTGAATTACACCACTTAATTCACATGAAAATATTCTATCCTTTAGGCTATATTGTGATCTATGTTGTGATCACTGAAGGTTGTAGGCTCAGGGAAGAACCTGGAAGATAAACATGTTACCTCTGAACAAGCCCTGGGTCAGCTTGAGACTTTTAGAAGGTGAGTGCATCTAATGTATTCTACATGCATGATCATAAATTGTTATATCATTTTTA
Organism: Sorex fumeus; assembly: GCF_029834395.1. Classification (NCBI taxonomy): domain Eukaryota; kingdom Metazoa; phylum Chordata; class Mammalia; order Eulipotyphla; family Soricidae; genus Sorex; species Sorex fumeus. The sequence continues at coordinate 63,505,978 of NW_026606063.1, read as the reverse complement.
TCTAGGGGAGCTGGGGACTTGAGTCACACCCGGTCATGCTCTGGGCATACTCCTGTGTCTGTGCTCAGGAATACTGCTAGTAGTACTTCAGGGATCACATGGTATGCCAGAGTTTCAGCTCAGATCAGCAGCAAGCAAGAACAAATGCCTTAACCCCCTGGACTCTCTCTTTCCTCCTTATTTTCTTTTGAATACAGTGGTAACACAGGTATTAGGTTTTTGTGTTTGGGGGAGGTGCTTGCTTCAGGCTCTGTGCTCAGGGATTACTTTCAAAAGTGCTCAGGGAACAATATCCAGTGCTAGACACTGGCCTTGGGTCAGCTCCATGCAAGGCAAATGCCTTACCTGCCTTCCTACCTCTCCAGCCCCACTGACATTTAATATGCTATTTTCAGGAGCTGAAGAGACAGGACAGTGGATAAAGTGATTGTCTTGCATGCAGCTGACAAGGGTTTAATTCCAAGCATTCCAAGGCTTGCTAGAAGTGATTCCTGAGCACAGAGTCAGGAGCAAGCCCTGAGGACCACCAGGTATGGCTCAACAACAAACAAAAACCAGATGAACAGAAAAGCCACTTTCACCCTGTCTTTGCCTCTATCTCTGTCTCTCCCCCACATATGCACATATACTTGTATACACATATATATGTACACACAAGTATGTGTATATTAGACCCATAAATGCACATATATGCACATATACTTGCATATGTGTGTTTATGGGTCTAATTTTCACAAAATATGCATTTTATAATCTGGTATAATGTCCTATATGTAGAATTTTTTTTAAAGACTTGACCTTCGTCTGGTTGCCTTGACACTGTTTAATCATACCAGTACACCGTGAAATGTAACATCTTTCCACATTCAGTAAAATAATCTTGAATGAAAAATAAGCCTTAGTTTATGGTAATCTGTCAGGAGTATTTGGGGGTCAGTTGCTTGTCTCACTCATGGGGTAGGTGCTAGGTAGATTTGGGTTCCTTGACTTCTTCTCCCTGAGCTGGTGACACAACTCTCAATACTTGGGGTCTAAGTCACTTGATTATCATTGCTCTATTTATTCCACCACATCTTTCTGTTGATATTTTCTCCCTTCAAAATTGGATGGAGGGGGAAAAGGCCACAGTTATAAGGGAAATTATATCTTGTCCAGTTTTTGAGTCACTAAAGGATTATTAGAGAAGACAATATTCCATAGAGTAGATACCAGAACTGATATGTGATTCATAAGCATGAGATGCCAAATCCTGGTAGTCCGAAATCCAGTGAATTTCATCCTCTTCACCAGGCATGAGTGATTAAATCATTCAAAATCTGAAGTCAGAAACAAATTAGCATTCTAAGTGCTTTGAGGTCATGAACCTTCTCCCCCAATCCTTTCCTCCTCTTTAAAAGTTTTAATTAACTTGGAAATAAGCAAGAGAAAACATCACAGAATGAAGTGAAAGCAGATTCGAATGAACTTGAATATCTGAACAGGGAAAATGATAGGTACGAAGTCAGAAGAGTGTTTGGTATCAGAAAACGATGGCCATTGATTAACTCTATACCTGGAGAGACCTGAGGGGAGGTTCATGCCCACATCAGTTTCTTAGTAAGCTCACCCAGAGATGATATGTTTGTCTTCTCTGTGCAAAACTGGTCTTCCCTGCAGAGGGTTATAGGGGTCACACTTAAACAGATTAAGGGAAGGTCTGTGAAAAGAGGGCCCAAGTTTTCTGATCTGTGTTTGGTGAATGGCCCATCCCAGGTGGCCAGTTCCATTACAGAAAAAGAATCCCTGGGTACACAGTGGAGCATTTCACATGCCCCTGTACCACTTAAAGCAGCCTTGGCCTGCATGCTATGTGAAATAGTTTAAGACACTGTCTTGGCTCAGAGCCATAGAAGTGACACACTGACAGTATTTTTTTCTTTCTTTCTTTAAATCAGGCTTGAAGGTGCATGGCTTATTGATCAAAGCTGACGCAGGAAGACCTTCCTCAATCAAAACTCCCAGCCATGTGTTATATTTGGAAAAATCTGGAGAAAGGAGAATGAAAATGGTTACACAGCATCTTTTGGATTCTATCCTGCTCTCATACTTGAGCCTCTTGGAGACCTATAAATGTAATTCTCCACATCCAATGCAGAGGAGGAAAACATTTTCAGTACCATTCCGTTGCAATTGTAGTTTTGATGTCAGAAATGAGCATATAATTTGCAAATATTTTGGAATAAATATTATACCCTTATAATATTAGACTATTAGAGAGGCTATGGAATATAAGAGAAGATATTCTATTTGTGAAAGACTTCTTCACTAATAAGTAAGAGTATACTTGGAATAGTAGAAAATCCTCTTTCTCTCATACAGAGCCTTTCTCAGAACTGCTAAGCTTGCCAGCAATTTAGGAATAGAGCTGAGAAAGGAACAAAGAACGGAAAGAGAGTGGAAAGAAAAGTGCATTTCCTGCAGTTCCCTTTCCCTAGCTGACTGCTCAGTGGCTTATTCCAAATTATAGTGGATACAATATAATTGCTTCTTACCTATAGGGACTGATTAGTTAAGAGAGTTCTCTTTAAACTTCATGATAATATCAATCTTGGGTATGAGAGAGAGGACTGTGGAATGAGTGTAAAGGAAGAGTGTGAATGCAATGAAATACAAAACTCTTTTGATATAGTGATAAAAGCTCAAACGCATTTGAGAGTGCTATCAAAAGAAATCTGCTGGGGAAGGGGCTGTTGGAGTGACAGTACAGCAGGTGGGGCATTTGCCTTGCATGTGGCTGACCCTGGTTTGATCCTAGACATCTTATATGGTCCCCTGAGCACCACTAGGAGTAACTCTTGAGCATCAATGTGTGACCAAAAAAAAAAAAGCCAAAAAAGAGGAGGATCCATTATGATAATACTAGTTGGAAATTATCACTCTGGACAAGAACTGAGTGTTGAAAGCAGGTAAATAGACATACATGATAAACTTTCGGCATCTGTATTGCAAACCAAAATGCCTAAAATGAGAGAGAGAGAGAGAGAAAGAAAGAAAGAAAGAAAGAGAGAGAGAGAGAGAGACAGTGTGTGTGTGTATACAGAGGTGCCTGCCATAGAGGCAGGTTGGGATGGGACATGACTTGAAGAGGTGGGAGGGAAGCTGGGGACACTGATGCTAGGAAATTACATTGGTGGAGAGATGGGTGTTGGAACATTGGATGACTGAGACACAATCATGAATAATTTTTGATGCTTTATCTCACAGTGATTCACTACAAAATTTTAAAAAATAGGGGGCCCTAGTGATAGTACAGCAGGTAGGGCATTTGCCTTGCACAAGGCTAACCCAGATTCTATCCGTGGCATTCCATACGTTCCCCCAAGCAGCACCAGGAGTGATTCATGCATGCAGAGCCGGTAGTAATCCCTAAGCAATGCTGGGTGTGACCCCAAAAAGCAAATAAATAAATAAATAAATAAATAAGCCAAAAAATAAAGAATATTAAGATAGGAAGAAAGAAAGAAAAAAGAAGAGAGAAAGAAAAATATATTCATTGAAAATAAACTTGGAGTTATGATTGAAACATCCAAAGATATTGACTGGTCAAGTAGAACTTGGGAACTGGGGTACTGTAAAGCTCTTTAACTTTGGAACTCATTTTCGAGACTATCTTGAATTTTAGTGACAAACAGAGGAATACCACTCTGCCCTGTCCTGGTTCTCTGAGATGGTTGGACTCAATTTACCTGACCAGGTAAACACACAACTGCTTTCTCAACATTCCACTGCTGTGTGGCAAGGTCTCTCTGAGCTCAAAACCAGCTCATGGAAGTGTCCTGAAAACTAATTGAGGAAGTCAGAGTACCCTACTTTTCTTCAATATCTCCATTTCCCAAGCTAATGAGGGCACACACTTCTCAACTGAAGGAGGCAAAACTATCCACCCACCACTCCCACCCCAGGACTGCCACTATAGATACTGATTCAGGAGCTCAGAAGTAGATGGCTAGTCTCACTTTGTGATGGAAGGATCAAGCCCTGTTCTAGGTCTGGATGAAGGTTCTGTATAGTAGTAAATCCTTGCCATCTTCTCACTATGGAGAGATTTTTCTTTTGACAACAATAACTCTCAATGGATAAGAAACACCTAAAAGTGCCATGAGGGACAATTAGGTTAATGAGCTGAAAAGGAGGTGGTTTAGTATGAAACAAGGAAGTTAGGGATCACAGAGGCACACAACATTATATATACTTAGTGAGTAATGAGAACTACTCAGCAGGGGAGAGAGCAGAAGAGCATGCACCAAAAGTAGAACACACTTTATAGACTGATGTGTACATATACATATGCATATATACATATGTATATACATGTATGTATATGTATATATGTATCCGGGCTGGAGCAATAGCACAGTGGTAGGGTGTTTGCCTTGCACACAGCCAGGTTCGATTCCTCTGCCCCTCTCGGAGAGCCAGGCAAGCTACCGAGAGTATCTCACCCATGCGGCGAAGCCTGGCAAGCTACCTGTGATGTATTTGATATGCTAAACACAGTAACAACAAGTCTCAAAGTGGAGACGTTACTGAGCCCTGTTCGAACAAACTGATGAACAATGGGAGGACAGTGTTTGTTTTGTTTGTTTGTATCACTGTATCACTGTCATCCTATTGTTCATCGATTTACTTGAGCGGGCGCCAGTACCGTCTCCATCCGACCCAACTCTAAAATTTTAGCAGCCTCTCCTTACTCGTCCTTCCCAACACTGCCATACTGGAGGCTCTTTCAGGATCAGGGAAATGAGGTCCGTTATTGTTACTGTTTTTAGCATATCAAATATGCCATGCGTAGCTTGCCAGGCCCTGCCATGCAGGCGGGATACCCTCGGTAGCTTTCCAGGCTCTCTGAGAGGGGCAGAGCATTCACGGCCATGCGCTCCAGGAAATGTATATATATTTATACATATGTATGTATACATGTATATATGTATGTATATATGTAAAGGTAAAGGCCCTCCCGTTGATCGTCGATTTGCTCGAGCGGGCCCAGTAACGTCTCCATTGGAGACTTTGTTGTTACTGTGTTTGGCATATCGAATACTCTCGGTAGCTTGCCGGGCTCTCCGAGAGGGGCAGAGGAATCGAACTCGGGTCGGCCATGTTGGCCGCTTGTAAGGCGAACGCCCTACCCGCTGTGCTATCGCTCCGGCCCTGTATATATGTATATATGCATATATATGCAATGCTTTTCCTTTCATAATTAGAATGGAAAGTAAACTGGGTAAACTGGGGTAAACTTTAAGCACAAGGAAAATGTTTGTCCATTTTGATGCTAGTCTCTGTGGTATGAGTTGATATCTCATTGTTGTTTTGATTTGCATCTTCCTGATGATTGAAGATGTAGAACAATTTTTATGTGTCTCCTGACCATTTAGTTTCTGTTCATTTCTTTGCATTTTTTGATAGGGTTGGTATCTTTATTGTAAAGTTCAACGGGTGCCTTATATATCTTGAATATCAATCCATTATCAGGGTATTGGGTAGATAATTTTCCCAGTCTGTGAGCTCTCTTTGTATCTTGGTCACCATTTCTTACCAGTGCTAGTGTGGATGTGGAGAGAAAGGGACTCTCATTCATTGTTAGTGAGAATGCTTACTGGTTGAGCCTTTTGGAAAACATTACGAGCATTCTTTAGGAAGCTAGAAATTGAGCTTTCATATTATCCAGCAATCACTTCTGATAATATACTCTGGGGGCCCAAAAATACACAGAATAAATACCATTTGCACTTGTATGTTTATTGTACCACTATTCACAATAGCCAGAATCTGGAAACAACCCAAGTGTCCAAGAGAACAGATGACTGGTTAAAGAAACTATGGTACATCTTCACTTGTATCACTTGTCATCCCGTTGCTCATCGATTTGCTTGAGTGGGCGCCAGTAACGTCTCTGTTCGTCCCTCTTATGTGCTAGTGTAGCCCAGTGGCGTCTGCTCGCTCCAGGAACATGAAGGGCATCAAACCGTTCATTCAGGGTCTTGGCAAAGAAGTCCAACCATCTCATAGGTGGGTGGCTCCATGGTTCACAGCCTCATTGTGGTGGGGGGTGGCAACAGTGCCAACCAGCAAAGAGTGAACCAACAGGTGCTGCCCAGGGACGCAGGCAGGTGCGTGTTTGTCAGCGTGCAGATTGTTACAACATGCCCATTACAATATGCCAGTCGACCAAAAGCTTGCATTAGGTAGACTGGGAGCACCTGTAAGGGCGATTAGAGGCCGCCCTAAAAGCCTCTGTCTCTCTTGGAGAGCCCAGTAATCTACCGAGGGTATCCTGCCTGCACGGCAGAGCCTGGCAAGCTACCCGTGGCGTATTCAATATGTCAAAAACAGTAACAGTAACAATAATGGTACATAAACACAATGAAATACTGTCCAGCTATTAGCTATTCAGCTATTAGAAAAAATGAGGAAAATTTTCTTATAAAATAGATGGACATGAAGAGTATCATACTGAGTGAAATTAATCAGAAGGAGAGGAAGAGATATAAAATGATTGCACTCATTTGTGGGATATTAAAAAAACATGATTTAAGTAAGATCAAAATGGATTAAAGACCTCAACATCAGACAGGAAATGATAAGGTACATTGAAGACAAAGTTGGCAAAATCCTCCATGACATTGAAGCTAATGGTATCTTCAAAGATGTCAAGGCACTGGCCAAGCAAGTGAAAGCACAGATAGACAAATGTAACTATCTTTTTCTTTTGCTTTTTGGGTCACACCTGGCGATGCTCAGGGGTTACTCCTGGCTCATCCACTCAGGAATTACTCCTGGTGGTGCTCAGGGGACCATATGGGATGCTGGGAATTGAATCTGGGTTGGCCATGTTGGCTGTGTGCAAGGCAAACGCCCTACCAGCTGTGCTATTGCTCCAGCCCCATTTTTTTTAGCTATCTTAAAATAAGAAGCTTCTGCATCTCAAAAGAAACAGTGACCAAAATACAAAGACAGTCTACAGAATGGGAGAGGATATTCGCCGAACACACATCTGACAAGGGGTTGATATCAAGGATATATAAAGTACTGGTTGAACTCCACAAGAAGAAAACATCCAACCCCATAAAAAATGGGGCAATGAAATGAACAGAAACTTTCTCAAAGAAGAAATTCGAATGGCAAAAAAGCACATGAGAAAATGCTCTACATCATTAATCATCGGGGAGATGCAGATCAAAACCAAAATGAGATACCATCTCACACCTCAGAGACTGCCCACATCCAAAAGAACAAAAGCAACTGATGCTGGCGTGGATGTGGCAAGAAAAGGACACTCCTTCACTGTTGGTGGGAATGCAGTATGGACTATTTTCAAAAAATTAGAAATTGAACTCCCATTTGACCCAGCAATACCATTCCTGGGAATATATCCCAGAGAGGCAAAAATGTATAGTCGAAGTGACATCTGCACTTGTTTGTTCATTGCAGCACTCTTTACAATAGCCAGAATCTGGAAAAAACCTGAGTGCCAGAGAACAGAAGACTGGTTAAAGAAACTTTGGTACATCTACACAATGGAGTACTATGTAGCTGTTAGAAAAGATGAAGTCATTAAATTTACATACAAGTGATACTACATGGAAAGTATCATGCTAAGCGAAATGAGTCAGAAAGAGAGGGATAGACATAAAAAGATTGTATTCATCTGGGGGACATAAAGTAACAAAATAGGAGATTAATACCCAAGAATAGCCAAGATCAGTACCAGGAGGATTACTCCATGGTTTAGAGGCCAGCCGGGCATTCTAGGGGAAAGGGCAGCTCAGATAGAGAAGGGAGCACCAAATAAAGGGTGTTTGGAGGATCCTCCCAGGATGGGAGATGCATGTTTAAAGTAGACTATGGACCGAACATAATTGCCACTCAATGCCTCTTTTGCAGACCACAACACCCAAAAGGAGAGAGAAAACAAAAAGGGAATGCCCTGCCACAGAGGCAGGGTGGGATGGGAGGGATAGGGGTGAGATGGATACTGGGATCTATGGTGGTGGAAAATGGGCACTGGTGGAGGGATGGGTATTTGATCATTGTATAATTGAAACCCAAGCACAAAAATTAGTAAGTCTACAACTGTACCTCATAGTGTTTCACTAATAAAAATTTTTTAAAAAACATGATTTAAGACTAATACTCTAGGACTATAGAAACCAGGGCCAGAATGATTAGTCCAAGGTTGGAAGTCTGTCTCAAGTGCCGGGATAGAAGGCAGTTGGGATAGAGAAGGGACCACTATGACAATAGTTGGAAATGATCACTCTGGATAAGAACTGTGTGCTGAAAGTAGGTAAAGGAACAAACATGATAACCTCTCAGTATCTGTGTTGCAAACCATAATGCCCAAAAGGAGAGAGACGGAGAGAGGGCAGAGGAATGACTGCCATAAAGACAGGCTGGGAGGTGGTAGTGGGAGGGAAACTGTGAACATTGGTGATGAGAAATGTACACTGGTGGAGTGTTGGGTTTTGAAACAGTGTATGACTGAGATCATTAACAGTTTTGTTACTGTGTATCTCATGGTGATTCAATAAGAAACAAACAAAAAATTACCTGATTAAAAAAAAAATTCTCCAATTACCTGAATGGTAGAATATTTTTTCAACCATTTTTTTTTTTTTTGTAACCATTGGTAATCAAGCTGAAGAAACTCATCTGGTTCTTGACTATAGTTTTGAGTGGAATCACACATTCAAGGCAAGAAAAAGAAATGACATGAAGGGTGAGTGAAAGAGCCTCGGAAAACTTTCATTCAGGAGGACTTTCAATCTAGATTGAAATCACCAAAGCAGGTTTGTTTCAGAGGTAGGTATCTCAAGATAATACAACTAAGTGCAATGGATCTATCACAGTTGGATGGTTAAACTTTAACTTTCTTTTTTAGCTTTTGGGTCTACGTCTGGTGGTGTTCAGGGATTACGTCTAGCTCTGTACTCAGGGATCAGTCCTGGCAGACTTGGGGGACCATATGGGTTGATAGGAATCAGACGTATGTTAGCTGTGTGCAAGGCAAGCATCCTACCCACTGTACTCTCACTCCAGCCCCTAAACTTTAACTATCTGAAATTTAGGCTAGCAATCTCATTATTTTTATGCCCCTTAGAACGTCCAAGCCTGGCAGCACATCACAGATACCAAGCAAATGGGGAAGTGTAGATATACTTCCCAGTTTCCCCCAGACCTTGATGAGAAGGATACAGTTCATGCTTACTGCTTAGATACCCAGGCCTCACTTTGGTACCAACTCAGCCACCTCACAACCATATAACTCTGCATTCACATACAAAGAAAATTTTATTTTCAGACCTAAATGTAGATACAAAAAAAAGCATTGAAAGCAGGAACACTTAACAAGTACAACCTTTTATTCTGTATAACAATTAGGAACAGTTAGGTATTTAAATCATGTAAAAATTTTTTTTTCTTTTGTGGGATGCAGAAAACATTGTACTGCTTTTTCTTTTCACAACAGTGGAGAGTGGGTTCTGACAATACAGTAGCACAAGCATCCATTATCAAAAAATGCATCCATTGTAGATACAATATGCTTTAGTGACAATGGTACACACACACACACACACACACACACACACACACACGACCTTTGGTAGGAAACGTGCACTTCTCAGTCTTACCGAAGGCAGCCTCAGAAACCGATGACAAATGGGCATATTCTTAGTGCCTGGTGACAGACCCTTTTTTTTTTTAATGCTTTTTGGGTCACACCCAGCGATGCTCAGGGCTGACTCCTGGCTCTGCACTCAGGAATCACTCCTGGCAGTGCTCGGGGGACCATATGGGATGCAGAGAATTGAACCCAGATCGACCGTGTGCAAGGCAAACGCCCTACCTGTTGTGCTATTACTCCAGGTCCGACAAACCCTTTTTGAAGGGAAGGTTTATTGGGAAGATCTAATGCTTTCTGTCATGTAAGAAATGAACTAGTGGATGTTGGGTTTTGAATCAGAAGCACAGGCTGTGCTGCTTAGTAAGGGGGAAAAAAAAAGCACTCCTGAATAGAAGGGTGGTTGGAAGGCTGGGCTGGCAGCCGTGGGGCTCTCCTCCTTTCTCATTGTGCTATGACTTGGAAGGCTTTCAGAACATGGTGATTACATTTGTTGTTGTTGATCAAGGATTTCTGCATTTTGAAAGGGTCTGGCCTTGATTATGGGCAGAAAAAGTGAAAGGTCTTTCAAGGCATCACTCTGTGATCTGGACTCCTAAATGCTTATGTAAATCCCGCCCCGAGGAGAAGGAAGGAAATACGTAGGGAATATCTGTTAAGCTTCATCATATGGAACCCTTGGTTTCCAGCCTGATTTTACCACTCCTTTCCCACTCGTCCACCCACCCGCTTCCTTTCCCAATCCCAGGAGAGTCATAGGAACCCATTTGGGGTTTATATTTAACACCTGCAAATCTTGGCAAAGAGATCTCCCTCTCTTTCTCCTTCACCAACCCCCCCCCCCCCATCCCAGCACTTTGAGTCAGAATTTCCTGAATTATGCCTCTGAAAAGAGGAGTGAGTTGATACAAGATATCATTGATACAAGAATTGTATCAATGCCACAAAGGCCTCACCTGTTTGTTCTCAGTTGTCTTAGCAGACAGGCTTTCATCAAATCCTGATAATACTAAAGAAAATAGCTGGTCCTAGCTTTGACTCAGTACCTCCAAAGCTCGCTCTGACAAGGGTGAATCTCACCCCTCAAAAATCCTGTCTCTTGGCAGTAACTAGGAGCCAAAGACTGTGCTACTTACTGCTTTCTGCATAGAGCTCATTGACTCCTCAGATCTGCATATGAAAAGGAAACAGCATTTTTATACTTTGTAAAAGAGGAGGGAAGGCTGGTCTGAGAAACTAAGACACTAGAGTAAGGGCAAGAGGCCCTGTGCCTCTAAACAGAACACTTGCCCAGTAAGAACTCCTCCCTTCCAATATAAGCCCCATCTCTAAAATGATCCAAAGTCTTATAGCAAAGGAGGTGTCTGGGGGTGAAATTGGCCACCTCAGCTTTCTATCTGGCGCCATGCAGAAGGACATAGAGCAAGTACCAGAGAAGTACTTGTTAATTGAATTACAATTGAATTTACAACTTGCACAATAGCCACCAAATCTGGGCCAGAGACATGACTCAGGGGTAGAGCACTGGTCTTTCATATGTAAGACTCTGGGTTTGATCTCTGACACCAAAACACAAACGCGAGCGCGCGCTTGCGCACACACACACACACACACACACTCACACACACACACACACTCACACACACATAGCCACTGCCTTTAGTGTAAGAATAAAGTTTGACACATCTACTAGGAGCTGGAGCGATAGCACAGCGGTAGGGCATTTGCCTTGCGCACAGCCAGCCCGGCGAGCCGGGTTCGATTCCTCTGCCCCTTTCAGAGAGCCCGGCAAGCTACTGAGAGTATCTCATCCGTGCAGCAAAGCCTGACAAGCTACCTGTGATGTATTCGATATGCCAAACACAGTAACAACAAGTCTCAAAGTGGAGACATCACTGGGCCCTCTCAAGCAAATCGATGAACAACGGGAGAACAGTGTTTGTTTTTTTGTTTATGTCTACTAGATATTAATGGTATATGACAAACATATTGGGCAATCTTTTTGTGTGTGTGAGTTCAAGTTTTCAGTCACTGACTACAAAATCCAAAGAAAAAGATGAAGTTGGACTTGGTGATCTGTGGAGGGTTGAGGGGGTGATAGTTCATATAGCATTTTTTCTTCTAATCAGTTTTGTGTCCAGTAGCCTCCTTGTTTTTTTAGATATTTCTCTGTGACTGACTTGCTTGAGACTCTCAATTCCCTGGATCTGTCCTTCCTATTTTCTCTTTGCTCTTCATAACCACAAATAGCCACAAAGGAAGTTAAGACTAGAGATGGGATATACTCTAGAGCACTTGCCTTGTTGTGCAAAACCATGAATTTGATCTCCTGAAAGGTGAAGAAAGAAAGAAAGAAAGAAAGAAAGAAAGAAAGAAAGAAAGAAAGGAAGGAAGAAAGAAAGAAAGAAAGAAAGGAGAGAAAAAGAGAAAGAGAGAAAGAGAAAGAGAAAGAGAGAAATAGAAAGAGATACAGAGGGAGGGAAGGAAGGAAGGAAGGAAAGAAGGAAGGAAGGAAGGAAGGAAGGAAGGAAGGAAGTTAGGGAGGGAGAGAGAAGGGGAGGAGAGAGGAAGAGAAATGGAGGGTGGGAAGGTAGGAGAAATGAGGGAAGGGAGAAAAAAGGAAAAGAGAGAGAAGGAAAGGAGGGAAAGGAAGGAGAAAGGGAAGAAAGATGGAAGAAGGGAGGGACAAATGGAGAAAGGAGGGAAGAGAGAAAGGGAAGGGAAGGGAAGGGAAGGGAAGGAAAGGGAAGGGAAGGGAAGGGAAGGGAAGGGAAGGGAAGGAAGGAAGGAAGGAAGGAAGGAAGGAAGGAAGGAAGGAAGGAAGGAAGGAAAGAAGGAAGGAAGGAGCAGAGGGTGGGACATTGTTAGCTTGATTCTCTATCTAACAATCAACCAAGTCTGATAAGGCAAAGGAAGTGCCCTGTGGAAAAAATACTCCCTCTGATTATATCTAAGTGCAGAGCACTTTGTTAAGACCCAGAACTTTCATCCTGCCTGCACTGGTTCTTCTGACTTTTATCCTGAGCCTTTTCAGTTCCTCACAGAAGAATCAATCACATGATTTCAACCTTACTGACTAGTGCACTAGAGATCAGGCAGGCCATGGGCTGGACTCCTTCACAGCCAAGGGTCAAGGGTAGAGGGTCCCACACACTACCTGTTCCATCAGGTTATGTGAGCACATGCTCATCCTGGAGCTCTGAAGGCCAGTCCAGGTCCTGCTTCCTCATGCAGCCAAGGGAGCCCACTGTCCTCAGAACCCTCACAGCCCCTCTGGGAGGACTGGAGACAATTCATTTCAGGGCCTATGGAAGGGGAAAGCTAGCCTGGCTTCCCTTTCAGTCCTTATTAGTCACTATCTGTGTTAAGTGAAAGATCTGTCTTCAAAGATCTGTCTACTCTCTGAAGGAACAGATCCCTGTCTGTAAGCTGCAGAATGTAGGTTCGGATCCCTGAGGGTTCCAAGAAGAATCAATGAGATCACATTTTTTTCCTTTTTGGGTCACACCCAGCAAAGCACAGGGGTTACTCCTGGCTCTACACTTCAGGAATTACTTCTGGCGATGCTCAGGGGAGCAGATGGGATGCTGGGAATCAAACACGGGTCAGCCGCGTGCAAGGCAAATGCCCTACCCTCTGTGCTATCACTTCCGCCCATTGTGAGACCACTTGTAAAGCAGTCAGCGCTGCCCTTACCATCTCCATCAGTAAACATCAGCTCCTTTCAGCTTATAGCACTTTGAGTCATTTTACTTAGATGTTAGCCCTGAGGGTATCAATTTTCAATTTAATGCATTTCATATCATTATGTGTCATTTTTTTTCAGTTTACTTAGATTTTTATTTTATGCTGAGCTTATTCCCAGGCCATAAGTTTTTGCTTCTTCAGTTTCTTCTGTGATATCTTTTTCTTCTGTGCAACTTCCTTTTCAGGTTTAGGACAATCTGTTCTTTTTCAGTAAGAATCATCTCAATGTGGCAGGGAGTGCTCTTATAGGGGTTATTTCGACCATGAGCCCTGTAAGTTCTGTGGCGCATCTTGGGTCCTTTGTTCCCCCTGGATATGCTCAATGACCAGAGAATCCACATCTAAACACTTGAGTTCAGCATTACTTTCTGCATTTTTAAGCATGTGCAGTAAAAATTCAGTACTCTTTTTGGGCCAACGACCCTGTGTCCAGCCCCACTGTTTGGCCTGGGTGCATCTACCAACACCATCATTGTAATGCCAGAAGGGCACACACTGCTTCTTCAAGTACTTAGTGACCTTTCTTATGTGCATGCCCTTGATGGTCTGAGCCATTTCCCGAGTGTTCTTGAAGTGCACGTGAAGTTTCGAGCTCCAGGACTTGCATGATTTCGTCGCGTTCTTGGGGTCCAGCAAGTAGCGCACCATCTCAGGACCTCCAAAAGGCCACTCACAGAAGAGCAATTATGTGTCATTTTATATCAACAATACTTGAATATGTTAGGGTGTTAGTGGTATGTTAAAATTAATGTCATTTATATTGACTGAATGCAAACCTAAAATATCTGTACCTAATACATACACATCTATCTATTTATCTATATATATGAAATCACTTAGGTGCAGGACATAAAGTTCCATAATGGCCTATTTTTTGAAACTTAGAGACTTAAGCATTTTGACATGATATTTTGATTTTTTAATTCAAAATTATGGTAGTAGCTTATCACAGGCCAATTTGAAAATGAATGCCAAAATGTGATAACAGGTTTTGGTGACAACGGAATTCTAAAGAAGGGGGGCTGTGAGTCAATTCCCAAAGTGGGAGTAAGCAAGCCTGACCCTAGGAAATAAACCTTCAGGTCTGCATTTGTGAGATGGATCACATATCAATCATGCAATTTCTGTTTCTAGTCATTTAGGGAAATATAAAATATTTATTGAAAAGAAAACTTTTATATAAATGTTCTCATTCCTCAGAGGACTTTAAAACATAATCTCTCCCAACATCAAACATTTCTGTGAGAAATTAAAAATTCAGTCAATCAACCAGCTGTTTCTAAATATACAGAAATATGGCATAAACCATCTGAATTTTTCACTTTTTGGTTGGAGACATATATCATTTAGACAGAGCCTAAAGCACAATATACACAATGTTCACCAAAGAACATAGCATTCCTGAGGTATAAGAAGAAAAACAGCACCAGAAAAATGTTTCCATCAGCCACTAGCAAATGTGCTGACACTTAGAAGGTTTGCTCATGGTTCATAGGGCTCTCAGAGATGGAGGGAGGAGACAGGCTATCTCTGGTGGCTGTCTCCATTGGGCCCTAATGGTGGGATTCAATGGGGCAAGCACACTGTCTCTTCCTAACATTGGAGGTTGTGCAATTTGATTCTGTGAGAAGCCTGCCACCAGGAGAGCCAAACAAAGAAATGCGTTGTGGCCTCAAATTGCCACTAGAAAACCCACATGTCACCCAAGAGGGCTTCCTTGGGCTTATTCATGTAGTTAGGGACAGAAAGAGAGGACAACTGCTGACATTGAAAGCTTTGGGCTATTTTCCCATTTAATTATCTCAGTGGTGAAAGTGTGACCATAGAAACTAGTCAGACTTTAGTTTGTTATGATGGAAAATGAGTAGTGATAACTGATGAATAGCACTCTGCATGTATAATATTTACCAGAATAGATCCAGGAATTGGTCATCAGCATTAGCCATGTTTTACCACATTAAAATGATACATTTGAGAAAATCCTAAAAAAAAAAAGAAACTAGTAATTCTATATGATGGATGTCACTTTTTTAAAACCCCAGCTTTGAATATTTACCTAAAGACTGTGAAAACACAAATTGGAGGAGATGTCTGAATCACTGTGTTTGCTGCATTATTTACAAGGGCTAGCAATAATCTAAGTGTCCCTTTCACAGGTAGCTAGATGAAGAGGTGGTATATACATGTATAAAATGTATTCAGGGCTACTACTTAGCTATAAGAAAGAGGACATCCTGCCATTTGCAACAGCATGAATGAACCTAGGTACTATATTTTAGTGAAATAAGTCAGAGAAATACAGACAAACAGCACACTGCTCATATGTGATATATAGACAAACAAAATTAATGAGATACAAGAAAACTCTTAGATTATAAGACTAAACTAGTGGTTGCCAGAAGGAGTGAGTCGAGTAAATCAGCTAAAAGAAGCAATTGTGTGACCAAAGGGGAAATTCTGGCTGTTCTCCCAAGTAGTACAAAGTGGTCCTGGATGTCACTCCCACTTATCCTTGGCCAATGAGGCTGGATAATTTATGCTAGGGAATGGGGATACACTTCTATTTAGTCTCAGCTGTGCTGGGAACTCCAGGCCCTCTCCAGCAGTGTTTAAGGTCCACTAGAGTCAAACCTAGTGCAGTTTGGGGAACTGGATAGTGCAGAGGATCAAGGGCAGGGAATTCATATAACAAGTTTGTGAGATAACTTCCTGTCTCTAGAATTATATTTTTAGTGTATACAAATGTTGCCTTATAATGGCACCTACCTGAAACTTACATAAAGTTATAATTTAGTCTTCCTTCAGTAAAAGCTTTTTTTTAATAAATGAAGAAAAAGATAAACTAAAGTCTGGGGAATATAAAAATTCTGAATGATTAAGTCCTTACATTTTAAAATTTATTTTCAATTTTATTTTTAATTTTGGAGGTTCAGACTGAGAAGTGCTCAAAGGCTATTCTTGGCTCTATAATCAGAAATGATCCCTGGCGTATGGAGAACATATGCTGTGCCAGGGATCAAACCAAGGTCAGTATCCTGCAAGGCCCAACTCCTGTACTCTCTCTTGGGCCCCTCTTCCTATATGAAAGAATTAATCAAGTACAATTTCTAAAAATGTGATGTTATAAAAGACCTTTTTTTGGAATTAAAATTCAGCTTACTTTCCATTTAAAGTGTTTTATTGAATAACCATGAATTATAAAGTTATTCACGATTGAGTTTCAGTAGTACAGTGTTCTAACACCAATTTTTTTCTTCTTTAATCATTTTATTTAATTTTTTTTATTAGTGAAACACCATGAGGTACAGTTGTAGATTTACAATTTTTTGTGCTTGGGTTTGATTATACAATGATCAGATACCCATCCCTCCACCAGTGCCCATTTTCCACCACCATGGATAATATCCCCCTCACCCCCTTCCCCCATCCCCCCTGCCTCTGTGGCAGGGCAATCCCCTGTGTTCTCTCTCTCCTTTTGGGTGTTGTGGTCTGCAAAAGAGGCATTGAGTGGCAAACATGTTCAGTCCATAGTCCACTTTCGACATGCATCTCCCCTCCTGGGAGGATCCTCCAAACACCCTTTATTTGGTGTTCCCTTCTCTATCTGAGCTGCCCTTTCCTCTAGAATGCCCGACTGGCCACTAAGCTATGGAGTAATCCTCCTGTAACACCAATTTTTTCACCAGCTTCCAATACTCCAGACCAATGTCCCCAGTTTCTCTTCCTCCCCATCCCCATCAAGTTTGCCTTTATGACAGGCATTTTTTTCCTTTTTTAATTTTTCCTTTTAGGCACTGTGGTTTACAATACTGTTGCTGAGAGGGTATAACGCATACCACATTACCTCTTTCCAGCACTCATTCCTCATCCAGAGTGACCACTTCCTTCTATCATTGTTATGGTGGTCCCTTCTCTAACCACTGCCCCCTCCTCCCACATTTGGCAAGCTTCCCACTAGCACAGCGGTAGGGGGTTCGCCTTGCACGCAGCCAACATGGCCGACCCGAGTTCGATGCCTCCACCCCTCTCAGAGAGCCCGCAAGCTACCGAGAGTATCTCGCCCGCACGGCAGAGCCTGGCAAGCTCCCCGTGACATATTCCATATGCCAGACACAGTAACAACAAAGTCTCCAATGGAGACGTTACTGGGCCCGCTCGAGCAAATCGACGATCAACAGGAGGACCTTTACCTTTACCTTTACCCACTAAGGACCATTTCTCCTACTCTTTGTTTTTATCGCCTTTGGGTGGGCATTAGTTATTCCCCTACTGTGTTCTTTATATCTATCATATGAGTGAGATCATTATGTGCCTATACCTCTCTCTCTCTCCCTGACTCATTTCACTCAGCATGACATTTTCCAAATTCATTCACATAACAGAAATTTGCATGACTTCATCTTTTCTTATGATTGGGTAGTATTCCATTATGTATATATGTATTTGTGGTTTCTTTATCCAATCATCTGTTCTTGGGCGCTTGGGTTGTCTTCAGATTTTATTTATTGTGAGTAGTACTACAATGAAAGTAGAAGTGAAGAATGCAAAAGAAGGGAGGAAGAAAGGAAGGAAGGAAGGAAGGAAGGAAGGAAGGAAGGAAGGAAGGAAGGGAGAGAGGGAGAAAGAGAAGAGAGGAAGGGAGGAAGGAAGCAGAGGGAAAGGAGGAAGAAAGGAAGCAGAGAGGGAGAGAGAGGAGGAAGGGAGGAAGGACGAAGATAAAGAAAGAAACAGAAAAATATATAAAGAAAGAGAGAGCAGGAGGGAGGGGAAAAGTCTACGTTCACAATTAATATGGGTGCTGGACAGATAGTGCAGGGCTTAAAGTGCTTGCCTTGCATGTCCTGGTTCAACCCTCAGCATTGCAAATGATCCCCAGGGTGCCTCCAGAAGTAGCTCCTGTGTACCATTGGATGTGTCGTCCCCCACAAAACACAGTCAACATCTATTTGTAGAAGCCCAGTCCCAAATGACACTCAGGGAAGCCACCCTTATCTTTTTTTTTTTACTGTCATTTTTAAAATTTTTTTTTAATTAGTGAAACACCATGAGGTACAGTTGTAGACTTACACGTTGTTGTGCTTGGGTTTCAGTTATGCAATGATCGAGTACCCATCCCACCACCAGTGCCCATTCTCCACCCCCACCAATCCCAGTATCCCTCCCACCCCCCCCATCCCCCATCCCACCCTGCCTCTGTGTCAGGGCACTCCCTTTTGTTCTATTTCTCCTTTTGGGTGCTGTGGTCTGCAGAAGAGACATTGGAAGCCACCCTTATCTTGCTCCAACAGCCCCTGGTGTATGAATAGGCAACACCACGGGACTCCAACCCTCAACCCCTTGGAGTGTTTGTGTGCCTGAAGTTTTGATTTTCTATGCATATGCTCATCTTTTCTCTTCAAGGCAATATTTTTCCTCTGGGACTTTACTTAAAACTTTACCCAAAAAAGGGGGAAATTAAAACTTCTGAAGAATGAAATGTGCAGACCTACCAGTGACTGTTGTGTAATTGGAGAGCCTCATGACCCTATACCTCCTCAAATATCTCCTTAATTCAAGGGTTATTCTTTTTGTGCACTGAGAGGGCCTTAGTGGCCCATTTTGTTTATTTCTCTGCATGACTTAATAGTTTCAAAGCCAATCACTCTAGGATTATTAGTATTTAAAAAATTTCTTCGCTAGTGATCATCCATGTATTTTAGGTCACCAATACATACAGGCTGGTCACTGCCAATCTCTGTTTGGTTCACTTCCTTCCAATGCTATAATTTATCAGGTCTTACTCTCTACCTTTTGGTTGTTTATTTTTCCTTAATAGCCTTTTATGAAGAAGCTTTATGAGAAGTAAATTATTCTTGGGTCAAACTTTGTCTACAGTTATATTAATCTCAAAGTTATAACTGTAATAGTTCCTGAAAATATCTGGCACTACAGAAGCCACAAATGTGATAATCAGTGTGCAATTTGAAAAACATATACCCACCTATCCAAACATGTGGAGAACAGCCTATCTCTGGGAGGTAGACAGACCCAAATGAGACATTTACTGCCCTGTTCCTGCCTTTTTTAAAAAAAATGTCATTTTCCATGCCTTTATTGATTTTCCTTAACACAGAGGAAACTGACTGTTCCACTGGAGAAGCCCAGTGGGGGGAAATATGGATATTTGGCGATTTGGGGATTTTGAGCATTTCTCAGAAGCACACAGAGATGACTATGTCAGATCTGGAGTCAGATCCAGTGCAGAGAAGGCTAAGACCTAGATAATCTGTGGTGGGGTGGGGGACTGGAGGGCTGGGTGGGATGTGGATGGGATCCTTTCTAAGAAGCTTCTGGAACATCTCCAAGGTCCTGCTCCAGGTAGGCAGCAGAGTCACTTATGCTGGAACAGAGAGGAGGATGTGATGACTCAGAAGCTGGTCTTTTTGTCTGCACACTTCAAAAGTGCCCAGAAAAAAAGGTGAAATCTTAATTCCACATCAGATGATTTGTAGGTACTTTCACAGAGGTCTAAATATTTGAGGACACAAGGTGTGTACTGACATTCTGACATCCTTTCAAAGACTAAAAACATGGAAACTAACAATGCTTCTCTTCACAGACATTATTAAGCTCAATAGCGAATTTTGCTTGGCTGAAGATTCCAACACAACTGGGTATTGTGTTAGCAGAGGGAAATATGCTTTCCTCAGTGTTAGACTGAATGATTGTGTCTGCCTGCTCTTCCTAGAAATTCAGACCCAGACATATAATTCCCAGTATGATGGTATTTCCAGGTGAAGAGGTGGAGAGGGTGGAACCTTTGTGAGATTAGAGGAAGAGGGATGAGAGCAAGTTAGTCCCTTCTGCCAGGAGAGGATACAACCAAAAGGAAACAGTCTGCCCCTTGAACAAGGGACCTCCCCACCATGCTAATCCATGCTATATTCTTAATCTTTGAATTTTGTGTTGTCATAAATTTATGTAACTGGGCTGCAATCATTTGCAAGTTTTTGGTATTGATGTACAAAGTTATGTCTCCTCCACCTTTGCCAACAAAGTGCCCAGGACCCTCCCCTGTTATCAGCAGTCCAGCAGTCCTTCCCACTAATCATCCCTGGAATTTGTAGCCAGAATGTGTAGTGTTATTTAGTAGCACAACCTGATTAAGATCCCAAGTGAAGATTTAGTTACATAAGCACTAAGAAATATATGCTTTGATTAGAGACATACAAATATGATTATAACTCTTCACACTACTGTAATTGATTAAAGTATCTTTTTTAAGAAAAAAACTTTAGATTTTAAAAATCAAGATAGCATCCGTTTACAACACAGTATTCATATCAGGTTTGGATGAGCCTCATTCATGAAGGAACCGGAAGAGGAACCCAGGTGTGTGGGACCCGGGGCGTAGATCTCCAAGCCTGTTCGGATTGGGACTGGGCCTCCTCCACCCAGATCCCCCATTTTCCAGTATGTAAGCGTTACACCCACCAACTGCCCCCCCCCTCAGCACCGTGTAATCCCATCAACAGCCAAGACCCAGAGACTAAAACCCTGCTCCTGGAAGAGAACAGCGTAGAGTCTCCTGCCTCCGCGCATGGCTCTCCTCATTGGGGCCCCTTGGAGGAGGGTGGGTTGAGTTTCCCTCCCCACCCCAAGCAGAGCCCCGGAAGCTGAAGACCTCTGGTTCCAGCCACAGCCATGCTTAAGACCACTCTCCACACGTTTGGATGAGCCTCACACATGAAGGAACCGACAGAGGAACCCACTTGTGTGGGACCCGGGACGTAGATCTCCATGCCTGCTCGGATTGGGACTGGGCCTCCTCCACCCATATCTCCCATCTTTCAGTATGTAGATGTTACAACCACCAACTGCCCCCCCCCCCAGTGCCGTGTAATCCCTTCAACGGCCAAGACCCAGAGACTATAAAACCCTGCTCCCGGAAGCGTGCTGCCGCATTTGAGGCCACACGACATCCTCTTATCTAGTTCTTACTCTGGAAAACCTGGTAGGCTACCAAAAGTATCCTGCCCACACAGCAGAATCTGGCAAACTCCCCGTGGCATACTCAATATGCCAAAAACCAGTAACAATGATGGGTCTCATTCTCCTGACCCTGAAAGAGTCTCGAATGTGGCACTTCTTAAAATCTCAGGGCTAGGACCAAGGAGACATTACTGGGGCCTGCTTGAGGCAATCGATGAACAACAGGATGACAGTGATACAGTGATTCATTTCAGGTGGCTGGTTTTAGAACATCTTATATTGCCCCCATCCAACCCCATATGCTAGTTCCCATTCACCAACATTTAGAATAGACTATCTGATTTCTTTGGTTGTTTGTTTTGGTGTTTGGACCATGCCCAGAGGTCCTCCTGGCTCTGTACTCAGGATTCACTTCTGATGATACTTGGGAGACTCTATTCAGTGTCAGAGACAGAACTGGGATCAACCAAATGCACGATATGTTCCCTACATGCTGTCCTATCTCTCTCTGACCCCATCAGAATTTTCCAAAACTTTCATGAATGGTACTGTAAATCACAGCACCTCAATAAAATGAGAAGCAAAAAATAAAAAGCAGAGGATTCTGTTCCCATCATTTCTCTTTATTGTTGCTGTGTCAAGGATCACAGACATGCCTGGCTGTGAACTCACATTTCTGCCTGGTTCTTTCTGGGGGTCCCTTACCTTTTCTCTTGGTGCTCGTACATGTTCTGGTTTTGGGACTCCACAAGGTCTGTCATGTGGTGTCCACACACCTACTTGTGAGGGTTCACATTTCCTGACTGTAATGCTGACAAATCTAGATGCGATGTTCACTAGGTGTTGTGCCCCTTCTGTTGTGGGGCTCACAGCCTTTGACTGTGGTGGAGCCAGGAATTGTTTTTAGTGCCATGGACCTCAGACAGCCCCAGGCTTATGTAACAGAGCTGCCAGGGTCTTGCCTGGCCTACGGGGAGGGCCTAAAGATTGAAAATGTGGCCTTACAATTGCAAGGAAGGAGCCAAAGGTGCCTGATCCTTAGACCTTCCATTGTTCTTACTTGAAATGGGGGGTAGGGTGTGTGTGAAGAAATAATGGTTTTCAAATATAAAACATTTTATTTTAGAATTTCTATGAGGTCCAATATATAGATTGCCTCATAATTTATGTCTATCTAGTAAGTTATGCCATAGTGGTTCCTCAGTAGATCTTAGCAATAAAATGTATAGGGAAAAAAGGTTTTTGCTGTGGAGATGCCAACTAGCAGTGCTCTGTAGCCCAGGGTCACTCCTGGAGGTGCTCAGGGACCACCTGGGCATCACTGAGTAGCTGGATGTAGGGACATGTGGTGCAGTGATAAACCCATGTAAGCGATGAACACATGTAATGCGTATACTCTAGCACTTGTGTCACATTTCTGGCCCTGGGGAGGGGGGTGGCGTATGTTTTTAAAACTATAAGGCTGAAGAATCTGGAAAAAATCTGAGAGTCTGAGAACAGATAACTGGCTAAACAAACTTTGGTATATCTGCACAGTGGAATACTATGCAGCTGTTAGAGAAGATTAAACCATGATATTTGCATATAAGTGGATCAACATGAAGAATATCATGCTAAGCGAAATGAGCGGGAAAGAGCGGGACAGGCGCAGAATGACTGCACGCATTTGTGGAGCAAAAAGTAACATAATAGAAGAATAACACCCAAAGATAGTAGAGATAAGGGTCAGGAGGATCACCCTACAACTTGAAGCCAATCTCATGTGCTGGGGGAAAAGGCAGGTGGGAGGGAGAAAAGACCACTAAGTAAAGGACGGTTGGAAGAATTGCTCGTGAGGGTAGATGCAGGCTGAAAGTAGACTATGGACAAATCATGATAGCTGCATAGTACCTATATTGCAAACAATATTACCCAAAAGGAGAGAAAGCAAGAGGCAGAGAAAGGGGAAGGGAAGAGGTGGGGGGGGGGCGATAGGGACACTGGGAACATTGGTGGTGGAGAAAGGGCACTGGTGGAGGGATGGGTACTTGAACATTGTCTGATTGAAACATAATCACGAAAACTTGTAAGCATGTAACTGTATCTCATGGGATTCACTAAAATTAAAAAGAAAATAGGGTTGATATTTTTACTTGAACTTCTGAATCTCATTCTAAGGCAACTGACTTAAAATAATATCATCTCCTAACATTTCTTTACCTTTATCTGCCTGGGTTAAAATACTCACAAAGAGTGAAGGTGTTTAAGGGTAAAAATCATACACTATGGGGGCTGGAGCAATAGCACAGCAGGTAGGGCGTTTGCCTTGCACGCAGCCAACATGGCCGACCCAGGTTCGATTCCCAGCATCCCATATGGTCCCCCGAGCACCGCCAGGAGTCATTCCTGAGTGCATGATCTAGGAGTAATCTCTGAGCATTGCTGGGTGTGACCCAAAAAGCAAAAAAAAAAAAAAAATCATACACTATGGCCAGAGCAATAGAACAAAGGTTAAGGCACTGGCTGCATGAAGACCACTTGGATTCAACTTCCAGCACCCCACACAGTTCCCCAACCTCCACCAGGATCCATAAGAGCAGCCTGCCTCCCCCCGCTTGGACGAGACCCCAAGTTGCTGCCCATGAACAGCTCCTCCGCTCCTGAATGGCCATGATCCCAGAGTCACACAAACCAATCTCAGAACCCAGTGACTTCTGGCAGAAATCTCTCTGGACTTAATTACAAAAAATTCAAAATCACGTGGCCACTCTCACAGCCACGGACATCAAATGTTCTTCATTATCAACAATAGAAAACAAATGATCTAATCATGCCTTTTCCACAGGTTTGATTGTTGGGGGGAAATTCCAAATAATAATAGTGGGTCTTCTGTCGAAAAACTGAATGTAATCAAAGTAAAAAGAAAATAAAGTGAAAATCATCTGCCACACAGCCAGGAGGAGAGGTGGGATGGGGGTATACTGGGATTCTTGCTGGTAGAACATGTGCACTGGTGAAGGGATGGGTGTTTGATCACTGTATGACCGAGACTTAAACCCGAAAGCTTTGTAACTGTTCTAATGCTGATTCAATTAAAAAAAAGAGCAGCCTGGTGTTCTCCCAAAACAAAACAAAACAAAAATCACAGGCTGTAGAGAGAATGTATTCTATTAGTCCGCTTGAGGGAATGAACTATTCTTTTCTTTTAAAATTTTCATGAAATTTCTGCTAATGGCATGAAAGCTAGCATGCAGAAGAACCAGAATTTAAAATTGATGACCAAAGTTATTCAATTCATGAACAGAGGAGAGGCATGAGAGTATTTCAGTACTCCTGTACAGTCTCCCCGCAGAACAAAAAGCAGCTGAGAGAAAAGCCAAAGGAATAACAAAGTTTCAGTCCTAACTTGAGGAGTGTTTTGGGCTGTGTGACAAGCTAGGCACTGAAGGAACGTCCTCTTCCCTGGTAGAGGAGAGTGGCAGACCCAGACACAGGAAGGTCTCAGAGTATTTTTACCTGTGTTCACTCATGAGGAAAGTCACTGCCACAGCACTGCGGTAGGAACCCAGAGCAGAGAACTGCTGGTTTTCTGTTAAATATACGGGGAGCAGGGAGACTTGGAAAGAGATACATCTCTCTCTCTGTGCTTAGGAATATGTTGTTTCTGGGACAATGGAGAGCATCAGAGTTTAGGCATGGAACACACTTCTCTCCATAGAATGTAATCTGTATGTGGAGTGTCATAGTCTATTGTAGATTTGTGTAGGGCTGGACCAGATTAAAGACTCAGAAGTCATCCTATAGCATACGAATGTATTGGCTTGGAAAGGATGTATCAGTAATGAATATAGTGCAGAGTCATAAACCGTAGCCCAAAAAGGAGATGTAGAGCCAATCAAAAAAAAAAGGGGGGGGGCAGATGTTTAAAATATCTTTTGTGATTTGAAACGGTGATCCAACAAAAGTCATTATGTTTCTGCTTTCTCAATTTTTGAAGAGGAGGGAGGCACTTTCAGGTTTCCCAGTGCTTTTTCCCTCACTATATTTTGTGCGCTGAGCTAGGAAATCCCAAAGCCATGCACAGCCAACAGCAGCCCCTGCCAAGCAAGGCCTCAAATTGGGACAAACCATGAGATGAAGACACTGACCACTAGGGTGAAATACCAGGTAGTCAGTCTGGCCATGGGGTGTAGTTGCAGAGAGACACTCAGTAAGAAGTCCACTTAATGCTTTGCTTTCCACAAGATAGAAGAATCACAAACACAAAACTAGGTCCTTTCACAAGTGCACATGATGACAGGTCAGTATCTGCCAGGTGACAGTAGAGGAAGAGGACAATCCTGGTTCCTGTCACAAATAAGCAAGCAGTGCAGTGTAGCGTGCAGTATCCTTAGTGTACCTCCCTCAGTGACCCCCTTTTTTGTTTCATCAGTGGAGAGCAGGAGAAAAAAATGCAAGGTTTCAGTCTTTGATGAGGACCATAAAATATGTATACTCCAGGTTTTAGGTAGAACATTAAGCAAATGACAATTGCACATCAAATAAAGGTGTCCTTACTCTGCACAGGTTGATAGAAAAATTCGAAATGGGTAAAGAAGAAAGAAGAACCGTGGGCAGGCGAGCCACTTCATTTTATTCCTTAAATGTACAAACATGAATAATTTGACATGCTGTTTAGACAGTTTCTCCCTAACTTAAGTCTTTTAATTAAAATGAAAGGAAGGAAATATGCTTTAAATATGAATGTGAGAAGGTGTGAGTTGGCAGCCCCCAGCCTGCCTTCTCCTCTCTCTGTTGTTAGAGAATACAATGAAACCTGATCTTCTTGCACTGTCTTTTCACAATGTTTATGATTGTTTTAGGTAACACATAAACCACACTGGATGTGATATTCCCCTTATTGCAAGTCAAGAGCACAGAATCGGTCCCCTGTTCTTGCTATTTACATTTCTGCCCAATCAGTCCCCATCTTTTTCTCTCCCCACCAGGCGATGTTGTAGGGCTGACTGCAGCCGGCAAAGTAAATGCTAACTTTTCAGCCTGAGCTCAGCAGTATGGCCTGGACACCCCCACTATGCGAACGAGGGCATACAATTCCAGGCTGAAAAATGGGCCCAGATGTTGGCCCTAATAAATGACATAATTATGAAGGTGCTGTGCAGTTTCAGCCCATATTATTTCATTTTGCCTTTTTCTGGCTTCCCCCTCTCCTGACCCCCTGCTCGACTTTGCCTCTGTTGTCTGTGCACTTAACTTGCAAAATGCTAAACAAGTTTTGATATTTACCTGTTTATGATTAAATTGCAAAATGATCTGCTTCGTTCTGTTCTAAATTAAGGTCTGCATTAAATGTCATAGCATTTATCTTTCATAAAATGAGACAGCAAGGACACTAATTTCCTAGGTATTCAATCACTGCCCCACGCCACTTGAGAGACAGCCCAGAAGCAAGCCTGCCCACAGTTCACAGCTCACTGTCAACCCTGAGATGGAATCATAAAAGTCAATTAATCATTAAAAGCTGTTACAAGCACATATCGAACCAGTCTGGCACAAAATGTTAATCAGTCCAATATCAATATAATAAATTCCTGCAAATTGGAGCAATCGATATGCTTACGGCCTAATGAATCAATTTGAGGGCACTGGGCCTCTCCTTGGGGTCCACCATGACATGGCAGCCAAGTGAGTGCTACATCTCTAGGCGCACTGCCAACAGAGGTCACCTACCCTCACAGGCTGTTCCCTTCAGCCTCAGTTACCACGGTGACAGCACATCACCGCTGCCCCAGTGTCCTTCTAGGTAAGGTGGAAACCAATGCATCACTGCCCTTGATGGATTTGTCAATAATACTTAGCAGGGGAGGGGGGCTGCTGGTAGAAACCGCGCAGTCTCCAGTCCCCAAGCAGTTTGGTGTGTGATTTAATTGTCTGGAGAGGTGTGTGCTCCTGCATATATGCAGAAACTAAGCTGTAGTCACAGGAAGCAGAAGTTGGCAGGAGGACCCGAAAGCCCTGGGAAACTCTGCAGAGAAGAACAGCAGCCTATGCAATGGCTAGGTCGGTGTTCCATTAACCAAGGTGCTGTGGGAGGAAAAAATAACCCGGAGCCTCTCAGATTAAGGATTTATTAGCTACAAAACTTTAATACATTACTCATGAGTGGAAATGGAGTTGTGGATTAATCACCCCACAACTCCACCCTGAAGTCTTAGACTCAGCAGCCAATTTCATTTTGAGACACCCGCTCATGGACTATAGATACTGTCCAAGAAAAATCCACCACCATAAATGGGGGGAGGGACAGCAGAAATGATTAGTGAATGTCCTCCTCACTCCCTGCTCTCTCTCTCCCTACACTTTCCTTATAACCTATAAGGACTGATTCCCCCTTGCCCAAACATCACAAATCAGAAAGTTTGAAGTGGACAGGATACACAGCAATGAGATTTTAAACCAACCTCTTCATCATTTGCTTTGGAAAAAAATCTGAGTTTTCATATTTCCACACATTTTATCCTCCTCTCTGCCTATTAAAAACTGACCAGTGAAGAGAGCCAAGAACAGTTTCAGCCAAGAACAGTTTTGGCATTGCAGCATAGAATAAAGGAGCTTTAGAGATCAGAGAAATTTTGGTTACTGAGACCGGGGGTCACAGTGTTCTAGAAGCTTCATTGTCACTTAACATAAAATATAGAGGTTAATGCTGAATAAAATAGTATTCTGGTTGATTATTTTAATAATCTCAAATGATAAATTTCTCCCCTGGAATGCTATTATTTTTGGTTAGGAGGACAGGGTCACAACCAGGAGTACGCAGAGATTATGCCTGGATCTATACTCAGGGATCATTCTTTGCATTATTCAGCGGACCACATGGGGTGCTGGGGATTGAACCTGGGCCAGTTGCAGGTCCCAAGGCAAGTATCCTATACCCACTGTACTATCTCTCCAGCTCTTGACCTTGTAGTTTATGAACTGTGGGCTATCCAGGCCTTCCAGGGAGTTGGAAATTGGTTATTCTTCTGCTGCACCAATAGGATGGTTCCACTGGGTCTAGGTCTCAACAGTGCCTGAGTGCTTCTTCCTCACATACATTTATCCTCTTACAGGAAAGGAGAAGCTTTGCCAAACCTAAGAAATACTAATCTATACTATCTAGTTATTTTAAAAGACTTTTTTCTTACCTGAGTGAAAAAGAGAGAAAATTTTTTTTATCACTGTGGTCTGAATTATAGGAAACATCAAAATAAATTACCAATCCAACACTAAAGAAATAACTATTCAACACATTGAGACAGGGCGATGTTATAGGGGGGCAGAGAAAGGTAACTCAATGCCTCTGCTTAATTGCTCTGACATTGTGCTTAGTTCCTACAGCTACGCTTGGAGAGCTAAAAATCCCTCATTGTTATTAATTGTATTCCTTTTAGAATGTAATGTCATATCGCTGCAGGCTGAGCTAATGAAACATACTCACATTACCAAAATAGGCATATTTCTTTTTGTTCAACGCATTCTATCAAAACTGTCTTCTAGAGACATTGTGTTAAAGATCCTTTCACAGAGTCATATAAAGAATATCTCAACTACCTCAACATTTCTATTACACTATTACAAAAATGCCCAGGAGGACGAAACAATATTGTGTGCATTCGGTTATCCTATAAGACTTTAGAAATATTGCTAATTCCTGCCTCTGATTTATGTTAATATTAATGCTAGATTACATGCTACGGCTTCAGAACAGTCACTGCATACCAATTCACACAAAGGCAGGGCACTCCCATGCACGAGAGTTCTATGCCTCTATTATAATGAGAATCTGAATTATTTATCTCTATTTATCCTACAGGAGTTCGCTTGACCCCAGTCCCATTTTCTCTTCCTTCTGCACATCAATGCATGTAAACATGACTTCAGAGAAGCTGCGCACTTCATATGTCCTGTCCTTTTTCAGTCACAAGCCACAGCAGTAGGCAGTAGACAAAAATGTTCTACCGTGGTGAAAGTCCGTTTAAGCGTTTATTGGAGGTAAACTCTCCTAATTAAGTCAACTTTAACACAGACATGCAAATAGCAGTCTGCACATATGTCTGGCACCTAAACAACGTCTAGTGAGCCCAAAGGAAGTCAGGCAGCTGCAGGCTAAGGAGAGGGTTAATAGATTCAGACTCTCCATTTTATAACCTGACTGTTAGAAACATGATTGTCTGGGATGGCAGGGAGGGGGGCACTGCCAGTTTCTTTGGGGGGACAGTTTTTCTGTTCTTCAGTTCTTCCTTAGACCAGACACATCAAGATGATTTTGCTCTGACACTTAAGTTGGTCTGGTGTATGGTGAAACCAGTACTTTTGAGTACCTCTTGCTCAAGACTAAGAGGGGCTGGAGTGATAACACAGTGGGTAGGGCATTTGCCTTGCATGCAGCCAACCCGGGGTTCAATTCCAAGCATCCCCCGCGCACTACCAGGAGTAATTTCTGAGTGCACGGGCCAGGAGTAACCCCTGTGCAATGCCGGGTTTGACCCAAAAAGCCAAAAAAAAAAAAAAAAGACTAACTCTAAAGACTGAGGTGGGCTGGATTGTATGAATCAGAAAGACTGGGCCTCCTAGCTAAGGAATGACTGTTTCCCAGAGAAACAGAACCAATGGGACACACACAGACATAGACAAATTGATTAGAATGAATTGAATGTGGCAGTTTCAGAGCTCAGAAGTCTCCTATGCTGCAGTCTGTGGACTGAGTCCTGGGACAGCTGTTCCAGTTTAGGTCTGAAGACTTCAGAACCAGATGATAGAGTCCTAGACTGAGAGCAGGAAAAACTTGTGTCTATCTCAATCTGTCAGGCACAGAGGAAGAATGAATTCTCTCTTTCCTCACTTTTAATGTTTTGAGGAGGGAAGCTACAACCTGCAGTTCTCAGGTGCTACTCCCAGGTGAATGCCTGAAGATCACCCCCAAAATCAGGGTACTATGAAGGCTCTTGTCCTTTGAGCCATCTTCTGCCATCTCTACTTTCTGTTCGATTCTAGTCCTCAGTAGGTTGAACAATGCCTCCCACTTTGGGAAGAGTGAGAGCAAACTGCTTTATTCAATCGACAGATCCAAATCTTAATCTCATCTAGAAATAACCTCACAGACACATCCAGATATGTTTTTCACTTTTCTAGTTAGCTCTTTTGCCCAGTGGAATTGATATATGAAATTAACCATCACGATAACCTTAGCTCTCGGCAATAGGAAAAATTCCAGCAGGGCTGGTGTCTAAAATAAAATGCAGTAGTAAACTATATCAATGATGCACTTTAAAAGCTTCCCAAGCCCATGTTTTGTCAGAAGAGTGCAAAACTGGGGCCTGGAGCAACAGCACAGAGGGTAGAGCATTTGCCTTGCATGCGGCCGATTTGGCTTCAGCTTCGAGTCTCAGCATTCTATATGATCCCCTGAGCACTGCCAGAAGTAATTCCTGAGTGCAGAGCCAGGAGTAACCCCTCTGCATCGCTGGGTGTGACCCAAAAATCAATCAATAAATAAATAAATAATTTAAAAAAGAAGTGTGCAAAACTTGAAATTCCAGTGTCTTCAGGAGATTGATGTGGTATAATACAAAACCACCTCTTAACTCTGCCACATCGATGGAGTGTTGGGAGATTTACTTCTTAGGGCTAATTGTTATAGGTTGAAGGATTATGTGAATCTAACACTGCATACCAGATGCTGCCAACCGGTCCATGTAAATTATATTATTTTAAAATGGAAACAAACAAAGGAACATTCTGGAACATTTGAAGGTGTGCAAAAACTTATTTAAAAAACTGGTGAATTCTTTTTTTTTCTTTTTTGTGTCACACTCACAATGCACAGGGGTTACTCCTGGCTCATGCACTCAAGAATTACTCCTGGCGGTGCTCAGGGGACTGTATGGGATGCTCAGAATCAAACCCGGGTTGACCGCATGCAAGACAAACATACTCCTCGCTGTGCTATTGCTCCAGCCCCAAAACTGGTAAATTCTTAATGAATATAGAAGGCAAATAAGAATATAGTGAAACTCACCCAGTTAAACACCAGTAACTTATGAACATTGAACCTAAAACATTACTAATTACTGCCTAAAGCAGGTTAGCTTAAAACATTAGAATTGGGGCTAGAATCAGTGAGAGAAAATCACTTTATGCTATTATTATTTTACATTCTCTTATTAATCTTATTATTTTGCTTTTAGGGCCACAAATTGGTGGTACTCAGGACTTTCTCCTGTTTCTGCACTCAAAGATCACTCCTTGTGGTGCTTGAAGGACCTTATGTGGTGCCAGGGATCAAATCCAGGTTAGTTGTATGCAAGACAAGCCCTCTGTCTGCTGTATTATCTCCAGTTCCTCTTATATTGCTGTTTCTTCAATCTATGAAGACAAAGTACACGCACTTCCTTAGTATATGTTCTGGTACACAGATATGAGTAAACTCATATGTGAACAGAGGATGGCCTGATTGAATTTTTTTTCTCATGCCAAGTTCTCCCTCTCGGAGAGCCCGGCAAACTACCGAGAGTATCTTGTCTGCGTAGCAAAGCCTGGCAAGCTACCCGTGATGTATTCAATATGCCAAACACAGTAACAGCAAATCTCAAAATGGAGTCGTTACTGGGCCCGCTTGAGCAAATCGATGAACAATGGGAGGACAGTGGACAGTGGACAGTGGACCAAGTTCTTGAGGAGAAGAGGCTGAAATTTCAAAAGCTGTGGCTATATGATCAGAGAAGAAAGGTGTGAGGGCATTGGGTGACCTGGCATGCAACAAAGTTTAGTGAGGAAACAGGGTAGAAGAGAGTCCCTGTGTCCCTCTGGTTCCTCAGAACAATCACCCATGAAATAGGTGCTGGCTGGGAAATTATAGGAGGGAAGTCATTATTCCAGGAATCCTACCGCTCCAAAGCCTAGAATCAACTGGGGAACATTTAATCAGCCAGGACAGCCACCATTACTGGTTATCCTAGAAGACCTGCTGGGACTCAGAGGGGTTTGGAAAAGAGCAGGTTCGCTTCTCTGGTGGGCTGCTCAATTCTAGCCTGGTCAATTAATCCTCCAAGAACATGACCTTTTGATAAACCTCTGAAGAGGAAGAGAGCAACACACCGCAGAGATGCCACTAGACCCCATGCCAGGCTGTCTCATCCAGGGCAACCTGGAGGGGGTGGGTGAACGGACTTCAAAAGAGTCCCAGCAGCCTAAAACCTCCAGAACTCAATCACAGCTCAGTCACAGCCCATCTCCACAGGCCTGAATATGCCTCAACCATGAGTGAATTTGAAAAATCCAGGTGTGCGGGACTAGTGACTAAAATCTCCAGGTTTACGCAGAGTCAGGAATGAGTGCGCTCTCCCCATCTCCCTGTACTTCTTTTTTTGTTTCTCCCTGCACTTCTGATAGCCTGGCAGTCATGCCCACGAACTGCCTCCTGTGCCACTTACACTCGTTAAAGGCCATGATCCAGAGACTCACATATAAATCTCAGAAGAGGGAGAGAATGACACGCTGCAGAGATGCCTCCAGACCCCAAAGTCACCATCCAGTTAAAAATTTAATTCTAGTGGTATCACCCTATTTAAAATCTCAGAATTCCTGAAGTGCATGGCTTTGATCTCATACTCTATACAAGGGCTTAATGGCTCCAGGGTGATACAACATCTTCACACACTTTCCTCTAAGGAAAAGTTTTTGGATCATCTTTAGTGGATTATTCATAATAAGCAATACAAAATAAATTATTATGTTCTGCATTGGAGGCAGACTTTGGGGGTGGGGGTGGAATAATTCGAAATATGGTGGTGGGAAGGTGTAATGGTGGTGGGATTCGTGTTGGAATATTGAATGCAATCAATTATTGTGAACAACTTTATAAAAATAAAATAAAATTCAATTTAAAAAAAGAACATGACCTTTCATTTCACACAACTAAATTTTCTGGATTCCACTCATGACATTCTGACAGGCTCTTAAATTTGCTTTCTTTGAAAGTCTCACTCTATCATAGAGACAATCATATGTTCAGCTTATAAAATAGACCATACAAATAAGTATGAAATGTAAATCCTCTTTATTCTCACCCTCCAGAGTTAATTATGCTACTGTTTGCTTTACATCTTTTCCTTTTTTCTAATTTTTAAATATTTTTGGCTATGTTATTTCACATTTTTATTGGCGTGGATAAATATATCACTAAAGGAGAGTTTCATTTTAATAAAGGTAAGTTTGCTGTGCTCTAATACTAGATACGAATGTGCAGATTAGCTTCCTAGGGCTGCTGTTAACAAATCATCACAAACTAGATTTGCTTAAGACAACAGAAATTTATTATCTCACAGTTCTGAATGAGCCAAGTTCAAAATCACAGTGTTGGCAAAAACAACAGGTCTTTTGAGGTTCTGGGAAGACACTGTTTAATGTTTTGCTCCTAGTTTCTTGGTCTTAGTTAGCTGGTAGCTTTATCATTCTAATTGCTGCCTCCTTCTTTATATCCTCAATCTCTTCCATGTCTATATTTTACTATTTTCCTGTTTTCATAAGGACATTACTCAGAGAATTAGTGTCCCCTGAAATACAGTATGACCTTATATTAACTCTATTATGTCTGCAAAGGCCCTATTTTCAAATATATTTGCATCCTCTGGTTCCTGTGGTTAGGACTAGAGCATGTCTTTTGAAGGGACACAATTCAGCCTACAACAATGGAAATCCTTTGGATGTCTTGAGTAAGTAAATGTGATTTAAATACACAGAAATGAATGATATTTATTCATTTATTTTATTGTATTTTAACTTTGGGGTTGTGGATTGTTTGATTTTAATTTTTTCAATTTTTGAGTCATACCCAGCAGTGCTCAGCAGAGTACTTGGAGGTTGCTTTGGGTCTCCATGTGGTGTGAAGGATAAAATTTTAGTTTCTGGGGCTGGAGCGATACTACAGTGGGTAGGGTGTTTGCCTTGCATGTGGCTGACCTGGGTTCGATCCCCGGCATTCCATATGGTCCCTCGAGCACCACCAGGAGTAATTCCTGAGTGCAGAGCCAGGAGTAATGTCTGTGCATCGCTGTGTGTGACCCAAAAAGAAAAAAAAATCTCAGTTTCCATTATAGATGACATGGACTTTATTCCTTTGCACCATCTCCTTAACCCTTGCTTGGTTGCTTCTCTGACATATAAACAAGCACTTATATTCATGTACTTTGAATTCACAATTAGTCCTATGTGTTTTTAAACATTTCTGTGCATATGCACAGAAATATAGTCCTCACTTCAAGACTATAAAAATTATCCATGATTTCCCTTTATGTCTTGATCCATTTGAGTTTATTTTAATGAGCTGAAGGTCCATCTCTTCCCCCCCCCAAAAAATTTTGTTTTTGATTTATTGGGGGGCCACACCCAGTGGTGCTTAGAGGATACTCCTGGCTCTGTGTTCAGGAATCATTCATCATTCCTGGCAGTACTTGGGGGATCTTATGGGGTGCCTGGGATCAACTTGGGTCTGTCATCTCCAAAGCAAACTATCTACTATACAATCACTCTAGCCTCTTTTTTACTTTTATTTTGCTTTTTCGACAATCTATACAATAATATATACAAAATAACTCCCCAGTTTTTTTGCATGGGTATGCCACATTTTATTGTATATAAATATGAAAATACGTTTGAGTCTGTTTTTTGGAGAGTGGACTGGGCCTCACAGTGCCAGGGATTTATCCTGGCTCTGTACTCAGCAATTACTCCTGGCTCTGTTCTCAAGGCTTATTCCTGAATGGTTCTCAGGGGAACATATGCAGTTCTGGGAATTGAACGGGGTTCTGCTGCTTACCCCTGCACTATCTCTCCAGCCTCTGTGAGTCTATTTCTTTGTTATCAGTTCACTCTTCTAAGCCACTTGTTCACTCCTTTACCTACGTGTTTGCCTGTTTTCATTTTTGAGCTTTATTTTACATTTTAGCTAGTAGAAAGTGATCTCTTATTTTTTTTTCTTTCACAGTCATGCTGGCTATTTCCAAAGAAATGTTAATTAATTGCTCCAAATACACTTTGACACATTTTGTCCTGTTACTAAATAAATAAATAAATGTGTATTGGGATTACGCTGGCAAGGACTGTTTATTTAATATTGTCTTGAATTTTTCCTCTGTGAAAGCAAAATTGCTTCTCCATTATGCAAATTCTCTTTTTTTCCTTTATTCAATAGTCCCTCAGCAGATTTTTTTTATAGTTTTCTTCATATAGGTTTGGACATTTCTGGTGTAATTTATTTTTAGCCATTTCATGTTTTTGTTTGTTTTCTGTTGTGAATGGAATCCTTGAATTGCACCCTGATTTCTCCTCCTACTCATTCTCCACATCAATCTGTTAGCAAGTACTGGCAGTTCTTCCTGCATCTGAAATATATGTCAAGCCTACGCTTGCTTTCCCGTTGTTGTCCCTCTGCCATACCCTCTCCTGCAGGTTGATGCCTATTCTCCTCACCCAGACTTCTAACCCTTTCTTCCCCCTCCCCACCACAGCTGCCACAGTCAATATCTTCAAAGGCACATTAAATTATATCAAAGCTCCTCTTCTCAAAACCCTTCAGAACCCTCTGGTTGAACTAAAAACAAGTTCCAGTCCCTGAGGGGGTCGCCCCTGAGCCTGTTCTGCATCCTACCTTCATCACCCCGACTTATTCTTCGTCCTTATTCTTTGCTCCTTATGCTTTGGCTCTGTTTTATCCACTAGTTCCTTCCCCCAGACATCTGGTCCTTCCTTCTTTCCTTCCCTGTGCTTTTTTCATAACTGGTCTCCTACTTCACATCCCACCTCTTCAAAGAGATCTTTCCAGGCCACTACGTAATGTAGAACCCCCAATCCCAGTCACCTGCCCCTGGTCTTTTGAATTCCATCATCCTAGCACATTTTTTCCTTCCTGATTCTGGAAGTTTTGCTTGTCTGTTTCCTTTGTTCGCTTGCATCTTGTTTATATTTTCTAATTATTGGGAAAGGCATTGGAGAACAAAACTCCTCTTCTAGTTGTGTCCCCCAGTGTTTGGCTTAAAAAATGTTGAATTAATAATAAGAGCATATATCTATATAGAGATATTTGGTTTGAGGTTATATCTGACCATGTTCTGGGCTTACTCCTGGTTCTGTGCGCTGAGATAACTCCTGGCAGGGCTCAGGGAACCATATGCAGTTCCAGAGATCAAAGCAGGACTGGCTACATGCAAAGTAATTGCCTTAATCCCAGTACTACCTTTCTGGCCCCCTATATTATTTGCTTTTAAATAAGATAACATTTAATTCTCATGAGAACCTCTGGTGCACATCATATAATATACAGACTGTCACTGTCCTCCTGTTGTTCATCGATTTGCTCGAGCGGGCCCAGTAACATCTCCATCGTGAGACTTGTTGTTACTGTGTTTGGCATATCGAATACGTACGTCACAAGTAGCTTGCCAGGCTTTGCTGTGCGGGCGAGATACTCTCGGTAGCTTGCCGGGTTCTCCGAGAGGGGCAGAAGAATCGAACCTGGTTCAGCCAGGCTGGCTGTGCTCAAGGCAAACGCCCTACCACTGTGCTCTCACTCCTGCCCAAAGAATAAAAATGTCTTTCTATTATCTATATTTTATTTTTTGTCTCAATTACTTTCACAACTTTTGAAACAATTTTAAATGATAAGGATGACAATTGGGTTCTTGATATACTACTGACTTTAATGGAAATGTTTCTCTTTTAGGGTTTACAACAAAATGTGATATTAATACTAGAATGTGTGCTTATGTGTGTGGTTTTATGTCAAAAGGTATAACTCTAGATTCATTATAGTAGTTCTTTTAATTTGGAATTTAACATCATCTTTCAGACATATTATGGTGTTGTGATTTCAATAAATAACTGATTAACAATCAATTTATTGAAGTAGATTATATTAGAAAATTTATTTTCTAAAAAATGGATTTGTATTAATGAGTTTGATAATGAACTTCATTTGATCTTTTTTTGATATATTGCTATTTCTGTTGACTTGTATTTTAGATCTTTCCAGTAATATGCTTGAGTACTTACTAATACATATAGGTAATTACTTGTATTTGGTTTATTAACTATCCAGGATAATCACAGATGAGTTCATTCTGTAACAGAACACAACAAGAAGTAAAGATGAGGTCAAAAAGAAAAAAGGGGGGGGCTGGAGTGATAGTACAGCGGGTAGGGCTCAATTCCCAGCATCCCATATGGTCCCCTGAGCACCTCCAGGAGTAATTCCTGAGTGCAAAGCCAGGAGTAACTCCCAGGCACCGCTGGGTATGACCCCCTCCCCTCAAAAAAAAAAAAGCAAAAAAAGAAGAAAAAAGATCAGATTCAGACCACTTATTGTTACCGATTTTAAAAATTTTGATGTTTGATACTTTGATCATTTTATAGGAATATTAAAGCTCAGTCACAGCTCATAGTCCTATGAAATGAATGTCTCCATTCAGAATATGGTTCTGGATAGAAGAGTGAGGCTATCAATCGTCTTGAATAGTAGGAAAATCATAGAAAAGACACTAGTGTGACCTCTGAAGAGCAAGTGACCAGTCTATGAGAAAGGATCAGTGAAGGACTTCCTGTTGCCACAGCTGGTCCCACTGAAGACCTGGGCCCACAATGACTATAGGCTCTTCTCTGAGCTGGCAGTGGTGCACAGGCAGGGCAGAACTAAGATTGACTTGCTAATCAAGCAAGAGTGAGGAGAATTTCTCTTTCTCCCAGTAGAATAACCAGCTGGGCTTACTTAAATCTAGTTTAAATATGGTTTCACTAAAGATTTTTCAATGGTCTACAGCAAGGAATGCAAGAATCAATCCCTTCTCTAAGCAATGCATGAAGATATCAATTATGCTAAAATATTTAACTTATTTCATAAGTTATTAAAATTGCATACTGAGGCTGAGTTCCCTTTGGCCTACTGATAAAACTAGAAAATACCTTGATTGATAAAACAGACATAAGTATATACTTTAAAGCTTTCTCCCTTATATTTTCAAAAAGTATTTACACTTTTAAAAGAGACTTGTAGATTCCTAGAGAACCAGATGGGTTATGGAAAGTCTCAAAATATCGGGTTTCACATGTGATACTAATATTGGAAGAAAAAACGTTGACACTAGACATTATTTAGTTATTCTGAAATCTGTTACTTTTTGAAAACAGACTCAGAATTAGATAAGAAAGGATCATGAAACAATGCTTCCACACATTTTTCAATACAACTAGTGAATAATGAGGCAAGAATCCATCAAGCAGTTATCTACGAGAACTTAGTCTCATCTCAGCCTAGGCCCCTGCCTTCCAGGTACGAAAGAACTCCCAATCTTCCTGGTGAAGAAAAGATCTATGTTTATGGTCCTAACTGATACTAGAAGAATTAGACAAAAATCAGGAAGATGACCATCAGCTATTAACTTGAACACCAAGGAGAGACAGCCAAGGGCTGCAGAAGCCTATTCAAAAAGCCAGAGTTGTTTGATGAAATGGCTCCAGTAGTCTTGACCAAAGTCATGAGTGAGGGTGATGACTCTCTCCCTGTTCAGCTGGCCATGCCTTCTGTGTCTGTGCATGCCTTTAAACATAATTGCTGTCCCTTTGCAGTTGAATCCCTTTTCCTATAGCTACCACCTGAGCTGGTTGCTCTGACGACAGGCTGGGCCAGGTCAGGCTTCTCGCTTTTCAGTGGGGGCCCTGGCAGCCACAGTCAACTACCATCTTGACATGAAACCATTTGAATGGAAATCCAGTTTTACAAAGCACAAGTGACTGGTAATGAAGACATGAATGATGCTTATGAGAGTTTTATTTAATTTTAAATCAATTGTATATTCTAATTCATTAATAAAGGGGAAAAGAAAGAATACAGGAATACTTAATCTCATGTCATTACCCAAATAGAAGAGAGTACTTCTTCATATGAAATTCTTCGGGAAATTGTCAATTTCCCATTTTCCCTGAAAATCTACTTTTATGGAAGAACTTGCGTTCAATTGATTCTGTGAAAATTAGATTTGACTTTTATTTGACATTATGTAAACAAGAAAAAAATATAAGTACAGGGTTAGATCCATTTTTTCTTGTTTACATAATGTCAAAATTACTGAATTTTTCAAAATTCATTTTGCTGTAATAAATATGTCCTAAAAATAATGTTATTAGTAACCAAAATACAAATAATAAAGTATCCAAGCAAAGTATGCTTGTCAATACGTTCTATTGTAAGCATGCTTGAAAGTACGCTTACAAGAGAACTAAAGTTTGAAAACTGCTGTAATCGAGAAACTTGGGGCATTTTCTAGGGGGAAAGCATCTGTCTTCCTTGGGCTGAATTGCTTTCCTTGGGGGTTGAGTTCAAGGTTAAATCTAGGCAATGTTGCTAGTTCTAGCTCTCTAACTTCTGCAAAAACAAGAAGTGCAAATGACTAAAGTCTCTTCTCTACTGTATGGATTAAGCAGGAAAGGGAGGAAAAAGGATTCTCAGAGTTTCCTTTTCCTTTGCTCAGATGGAACTTGACTTGTATGCTCCCTTTTCCTTTTACAGAACTGAACTCACCCAAGCTTGATCCTCAGCATAACACATGGTTCCCTGAGCTTCACCATGAGTGATTCCTGAGTGCAGAGCCAGAGTAAGTTGAGCACCACTGGATGTGGCCCCCAAACCAAGCAACAAAAAGATATTAAATAAATAATATGAATGTGTCTATATAAAATCTGAAGACTTGATTCTAAACTCTTTGTTCTGAGGTTAATTGCTTCATCAATAACCTCAAAAATTCCTTGATAAAGCAATTAACCTCTGGAACTCAATGCCTTTCCTCATATCTTCGATAAATAGGTACAACCAGGAATAAAAACCCTTGTACTAAGCAGTTATGACATGCCTGCCCTGGGCAAAACCTTAGGCTCTCTTTGGCAGTAATATGCTCAGACCAGCTATCCTCTAGAAGGATGAATATAAAGTGGGTAGGCCCTGGCTGCTTCGGGGCTCTAGAGCCAACTTCCTCCCTTTCTAACTTCCTCTCTCCCTTTCTAACTTCCTTTTTTCCTTCTTCCTTTAACCCACAAGAGAAGAGATAATACACTCCAAATCTAGTGAGTCTGCTGCATGCAAGGTAAGAACTTCACTTACTATACTATATTTCCATTCCTTTATTTATTTTTAAAATTTTATGTGGACACCATGATTTACATAGTTGTTTACAATGAGCTTTCAATGTCTACAATGTTTACAATGTTTCTGCCTCTAATTCTCCTCCATGTCCCCATCCCTCATCAGTAAATGATTTTTAATAAACAAAGGGAATGAGTTAGAAACTTTCACCAAATGTCTCTGCTTTCAGCATGGAGCACTATGTTTTTAAAAAAGTCAATCTCTGTGCTCTCTCTTGACCAACTTTTGTATTCCCATATCCAAAGGTGTTAGTGCCACTTAAAGGACAGTGAAATATAAATTCATGTGGTGAGTTTATGACCTCACACAAATAGATCCTTTTCTCAAATTAAGCACATGGACAATGAGACGAGTTTCCTTGTTTTCTCTCATGTTTCACATGACAAAAGAGTCATTTTGTCCCCACTCTTTAGTCTTTGAAAAGAAGACTCAAGATGTGTAAATTATTTATTTCATTATTTATTCTTATCTGGTTTGGTGTGTACCTGAAAATGGAATTGACCCAGGTGCTATGTAGAATATAAAAAGATTGGGCAGAACAGGTCTCTCTCTCTCTCTCTCTATATATATATATACATATATATATATTAATGTAGGAGTACTCCTATTCATTCAGTCATTGATTAAGCTGATTGAATTGGGCATGAACTCCAAATTACATTTAAAATTTTTTAATTGAATATTCATGAGATAGACCATTACAAAGCTGTTCATAATAGGGTTTCAGTCATACAATGATTCATCACCTATCCCTCCACCAGTGTACATTTCTCACCACCAAATGTCCCCTGTTTCCTTCCCACCATCGCCCAACATCAAACCCCTTACCCTTAGCCTCCCTCTTTGAGAGGCACTTTCCTTCTTGCTCTCTCTCACTCCTTTTCCTTTTGTGCATTATGATTTGCAATACAGGTGCCAAGAGGTCATGGTGTTTGTTCAGGGCATTCAGTATTTTTATTGGGATGGTAATGCTGGAGCAGCTAGCTTTTCAATTGGGTAGAAGCTTTAGGGTGTGAACATGATTGTCATAGCTCCCAGAAGTACAGGAAGGTGGAGGAAGGTAGCCCATCTCGACCCTGAGAAAATTTGGAAATTTCAGTCACAAAACTCACATACCAGAATTTTCAGCAGATTATGTCTCAGTGAGATTCATCCTGAGATTATAGAAACAGGCCAGGGGTATGGCAGCAATTTTTGATTGTGAGAGAAAGTGGCTGCAGAGAGCTCTGCTTGAGCGGGCACCAGGCTGATCTACCCTATATATATCTACCCGATATACCCTAATCTGTTCAGGCTTGTGTGGGTCCAAGATTAACTGAGACTTTTGATCTCTTTTGAGATTAATTTATGGGTCTCAGAATAGGTCTATATTATCTGTTACTGATCATCACTCCTGGCCAAATTCATCCATACTGTGATGAGCAGCCATCCTGCTGGTCCACGGAATGAAGGTACAGTGATGTCATCTCTGCTTCCAAAATGGATTACATTCACTGTGCCAATGACCCCCGCCCCCTTGAAGACTAGTTTGGATTGACTTCAGACAGAAAATTCTGGAATGTGTTCAAGCATTACACATTTTCAGAATATCTTGTTCAATAACTGTTCATACTTGAGTTATGACTCCCAAGATTCATGGCTTTTTTAAATTTGCCTAAATTGAAGAGGGAAAGAGTCATTGTAAGTGTTCCTTTAAAGTCATTTGAACAACCCCAATGCTGTACAACTTTAATAAGATTTTCTTCTGCTTTGTCCTCTGGCTCATAGGCCAGAGGTAGAGCTTCTGATAAGCAAAGCACCAGTGAGCCTGTTTTACTTGGTTTGGTTTTAAATGAGTGGTGTTCCAACTGCTATATTATCACTTTTCTGCAAGATCAGTAGAACTTGGGAATCTTAAACCATCAGAACATTCACACACACACTTTCTTTCTTTTTTTTTTTTATTAGTGAAACACCATGAGGTACAGTTGTAGATTTACAAATTTTTGTGCTTGGATCTCGGTCATACCACGATCAAATACCCATCCCTCCACCAGTGCCCATTTTCCACCACCAGGATAATATCCCTCCCCCCCATCCTCCCATCCCCCCATCCCCCCCTGCCACTGTGGCAGGGCATTCCCTTTTGTTTTCTCTCTCCTCCTGGGTGTTGTGATCAGCCAAAGAGGCATTGAGTGGCGAACATGTTCAGTCCAGTCTACTTTCAACCTGCATCTCCCCTCCTGGGAGGATCCTCCAAACACCCTCCACTTGGTGTTCCCCTTTCTATCTGAATTGTCCTTTCCCCTAGAATACCCAGCTGGCCTCTAAGTTATGGAGTAATTCTCCTGGTGTTGCTCTCAGCTATTCTTGGGTATTAATCTCATATTTTATTATTTTATATCCCCCAGATGAATGCTATCTTTCTATGTCTATCCCTCTCTTTCTGACTCATTTCGCTTAGCATGTTACTTTCCATATTGTACCACTTGTATGTAAAGTTCATGACTTCATCTTTTCTAAGAGCCACATAGTACTCCATTGTGTAGATCACACACACACACTTTCATCTAAAGTAGTCATGTGCTCCAGGCATAATCAGAAACACTGATACAGAATGGAGATCTGAAAGGAGTGGAATATATATATACATATATAGAGAGAGAGAGAAAGAGAGAGAGAGTCTTTTACTAAGGCCAAAATGACAGCTGTGACATTCTGCATGGGTACTTTTGGAAGAGGGATTGGGGCTATTTTGGCCATAAAAATAACTAGTGCTCAGGGCCTTCTCCTGACTCAGTGCTCAGGAGTTACCCCTGGTGGAACTTGAGGGACCATATGTAGTGCCAGGTATAAATCAGGGTTGGCTGCTTACAAGGCAAGAGTCTTAATCCCTGCACTATCTCTCTGGCCCCCGACAGGCCACTTAAAAGAATTTTTAAATAAAAGTCTAATATATATGTAAGATATACATAAATATAGAAAGTATATATAGATATACATATATATCCTAAGAGTATTGCCTGATAGTTTCACATTATTTTATTCTTGTTTTTCACATTGTCTTTTTATATTTCAAAAATAAACAGCAAGGATATTTATTTTGATTGCACATTGTTAAATTGGAAAGAAAATGCTTTTTCTTCTAGATCTATAGATAGAAACCTTGTTCTTGAATGGGAGCTCATTTACAGTAACATCCAGGTTTATTTTTTTCTAGCCAGGAAGCCTCTAGAAGGTACATAAATGACAGCTAGACTTTTCTATTGTCTCTCACATTTTTATTCCAACTCTTCTGTCAAAGCCACATACTTATTTATCCTCTCTGCATATGTTCCTGGGGTAGTTCTATTTAATAGGGAAGCAATAGCAATGAGCATCTCTGTTATTATTAAGTTTGTCAAACAACAGAATATCTGGTCTGTTGGCCAGAGTTTGTTAATCTGTTATCAAGGCTCTCTCCCAATACGTCTTGGAGAGCTGTTTCCCTCAGTCTTGAGTTCATCCTTATAAATGATGTTAGTCGCTTGTCAACTCAACAGAGTGCTGGTTATTGATGTCAAAGTCAGCCCCTATTTTTCTGTTATTTATGTTTCCAAGGAAACCTCCTCAATTCCGTCTCCCAGCTCTTCTGCTAGGTTGATAACAGCTGGTAATTTTTTCTCCAAGCTTGAGAAGTGTATGACAAAAACTGAAGGAAGAAGCTTCTGAGAAGTGAAAATTCTTTTACAAGAGGAAATGTTAGGGTGAGAAGGTCCTATCTTTACATAACAGAAAGCACACTGAATCTGATGTTTATGCAGTACTATCAGATCATGTTCAGTAAAAAGCATGGATTTCAGTTTGAGCCTAAGCTATGTCTATAGGAGAGTTCCAGTGTGTCTTGCTATGCTTGTAGAGTGGCAGGAAAGCAGGAGTTGCAGAACCAGCCCTCCCTGGTCTTTGCTGAAGTCAAGGGGGAAAGTGAGTGTTAGAGCATTGCTTCCCTGGAGACATTGCCTTTCCCTACTCCCCAAAGATGAGTTTTGATCTCTGACTGGAATTTTG
Source organism: Sorex fumeus (assembly GCF_029834395.1). Classification (NCBI taxonomy): domain Eukaryota; kingdom Metazoa; phylum Chordata; class Mammalia; order Eulipotyphla; family Soricidae; genus Sorex; species Sorex fumeus. Next base: position 63,461,366 of record NW_026606063.1, on the reverse strand, counting down.
CTTTTGGCAAGCACTTCAAACAGAGAAAACCTCCCAGAAACAATGAGAAAAGTGGCATTATTTTAGGGCTCAAATGCAAGCATGACTCAGAATTTTGGGGAAAGGACAGTCTGTCCACCTCAGAGAAGTCCTGAGTTTCTCGGGTACAGGGAAGCTCTCACATACCACTGTTCCCTGGGGCCAGCAGTCCCCATCATTAGATGGTTGACGTGAGGTATGTGGGGAACAGAGTAGAGTGACAGGGTCACCCAGAGGTCAACCAGCCAATTGGCAGCAAACTAAGGTCTTCCATAAGGGCAAAGATAAGAAACATAGACAGTTATTGCCATAGACATAGTTATTTCGAGCAAATACATTCCCATCAGAATTCACCATGTGAAGAGACCTAGGGCAAGTGGGGTTAATTCAATAATAATTCATTTGTTTTCAAAATTGTATTAGTTCTTACAAGTTTTGACAGTCTTTCCTGTTTTAGGTAGTGGACTGAACAAGGTACCATCTGCAGTTCAGGCAGGTCATATCAATTGTGTGGTGTGTGTGTGTGTGTGTATGTGTGTGTGAACCACCCTGAAACAATTGAATGGCTTAATATTGTGTTCATGTTCTTTGGCAGCACTGAGTAGCATCTTGCAACTGAAGGTACATCAAGGCTATTTGTATCTTACTGCAAAGGTTTTTGATACAGAGGAAACAAGTCATAGGAAAATTTATGCCACCCAAACATTTAATGAGATAATATGAAAAGACCCAGGCAAACCGCTTCTATTAGTCTAAAAGAAGACTCTACTGCCTGTCTTCAACTCTTGAAAGGAGATTCTAGTTTGAGTTCTCTTTTTTTGTTTGTCCAGGAAGCACAGCAGGTAGGGCGTCCGCCTTACAAGCGGCCAACATGGCCGACCCGAGTTCGATTCCTCCGCCCCTCTCGGAGAGCCCGGCAAGCTACCGAGAGTATTCGATATGCCAGACACAGTAACAACAAAGTCTCCAATGGAGACGTTACTGGGCCCGCTAGAGCAAATCGACGATCAACGGGAGGGCATATCTTTTATGCTCAGAGGCTACTCCCAACTCCATGCTTGGAGGACCATGAGGTATAGGGGAGTTAATCCAGGCCTCCTGCATGCAAAGCATGTACTCAGACTTTAAGCTATCTCTCCTGTCTTCTTTCACATATCTTTTTCAAGAAAAAGGTACATTTATCCTACAAGGGGATAAATGAAATGCTGAAAGAAGCTGCCAAAAACCACTAAAATTCTTAATTTCTCCAACTCTTAGAGTAATAGTTGATTATTAGGGCTGCTGACACCCAGATTATTGCAGAAAATGGTTTTATCAAGTATTGCTATGCCACACAAAGCATCACTGGCCCTCCAGCTTGCACTTTCCTGGTCCCAAAACTGGCTTCGACCACAAAGTCAATGACTTGGGAAAAAAGAAAAGAGACAGATAAGAAATGCCTAAGTCTGTGTCTAGTTTACTGGACTCGAGGTCTTACTCTAAATCCTCATAACAGAAATGAGAGAGATACCACGGTATTAACCAAACAGACTCTCCTTAAACACTCAGACTTGGGTGCTGCAATCATTACCAAGATTCCCAGAGAAGGTGAGTAAGAAAAATCCCTAATCTAAATACCATTTTGAAGCTGCTAAAGGTGAGTCCACAAAAAGAAAGCTTAGTGATTAGTGATCATTTATTCCAGAATGAAGTTAAAAGAGAAAAGATTCTTTCCTCCCCATCCCAGTGAGACCCTGAGTCTCTGCCTACAGGTGGCCTCTCTGGCTCCTGATCAAGCTGATTAATGGCCATGATCCCAGAGACTCAGAAACATATATCGAAACCCAGTGGCTTTTGGTAGAAATGCATCTGGACCACATACAAGGTGGCCGCCCCCTCAGAGCTTATTGGAAAGCCAGGTATGAGCCGGCGGTGATGGGGCAACTGAAGTCTCATGAGATATGGGGCGGTACTGGCTTGTCCTTTATGCCCTACCAAGGTCACGAGTTGCCCCCCACGAGTGACTCTCTGGCACAGCCATAGCACCAGAAGCACAGAAACCAATCTCGTAATTATCTGGCTCTTTGCAGCAATTCAAAATTCGCGTGGCCACAATAGCAGCCACGTGACATTATATGATTCTCATAACCAGCTATAGAAGACAAAGTATTTCACAATGCATTTTCAGCAATTCTGATTGTTGGGGGGGGAATTCTAAACAATAATCATGCATCTTTTGTCAAAATAATGAATGTAATCAATGTAGATAAGAGTTAAGTAGAAATCATCTGCCTTACAGGCACTGGGAGGGGCTGGAGGGGGGTATATTGGGGTTCTTGGTGGTGAAAACTGAGTACTGGTGAAGGGAAAGGTGTTTGATCATTGTATGACCGAGACTTAAACCTGAAAGCTTTGTAACTTTCCCCACAGTGATTCAATAAATAAATATGAGAAGAAAAATAAATAAACAAAATTATGAAAAAAAGTAAGGTGGAGTTCATGCCCAATTCAATCAGCTAATCAGTGGCTGACTAAATAGCAGTACTCCTACATAAAAAAAGAGAAAAGATTAAATAGCAGTACTCCTACATAAAAAAGAGAGAAAAGATTGTGTGTTTTCCTCAGAGTTATAGAGGAGAATGGTTTTGGTAGCTCCTTTTACCTCCATACTGGCAGAATCAGTGAAAATCAATCCAGATATGAAAGGTTTATTTAGATCTCTGAGGTAGACTTTCAGGTGGGGAGTTATTTTGTTTGTTTATAAAAAAATTACAAGCTTTGAAATGCTTCCCTTTTTTGGTAATTTTAAAAAGACATAGGGATAGAGAGAAAACAAGAAAGGAGAGAGTAAGAGTGAAAATGTGTGGGGTTGGAGTGATAGCACAGCGGGTAGGGTGTTTGCCTTGCATGCAGTCGATGGGGGTTCAATTCCCAGCATGCCATATGGTCCCCCTAGCACCACAGGAGTAATTCCTGACTGCAGAGTCAGGAGTAACCCCTGTGCATCACCGGGTGTGACCCACTCCGCCCCAATAAAGAGTGAAAATGTGTGTATGTGTGTGTGTGTGTGTGTGTGTGAGAGAGAGAGAGAGAGAGAGAGAGAGAGAGAGAGAGAGAGAGAGAGGAGAGAAGGAGAGAGAAGGAGAGGGAGGGAGAGGGAAGGAGGGAGGGAGGACAGAGACAGAGATGGGGAATTGAACTCTAACAAATTTTCTCCTGACATATTAAAAAGTTCTTTTATAAATTCTCATGAGTCAACTGGACAATGAGTCAGGAGAACAAAAAAGGAAGCCAAAATTAAGCATCTTTCTCCCATCCCAAAGTATGCCATGCAATAATTTATGTATAGCTCACTACACATGTGGAAATGGTTAGATGCTGGGAATTCTTTTAAAAAAGAAATCCAGGGCTCAAGTGGTAGTACAGTGGGTAAGTACTTGCTGCATGCAGCCAACCTGGAATTAATCCCAGAACACAGAACTAGGAGTAAGCATTAGGTATGGCCCCCAAACGAAAAAAATAAAAGTAAAGAAATCCAAGGGCTGGAAAAATATCACAGCACATAAGTCTTGCATGCAGCTTACTAAGGTTGAACAACCAGCACTGCATATGATACCCTCAACCCCTAAGCCCATTAGGAGTGATTTCTTAACACAGAGCTAGGATAAACCTGACTACCCAGGTATGGTCCAATTTTCTTTAATTGAATCACCATGATTTACAGTTATAAAGCTTCCATGATTGAATTTCAGTTGTACAATGATCAAACACCCATACCCTCCACCAGTGCACATTTTCCTCCACCAATATCCCAGTATACTTCTCACCACCTCCATCCCACCCCACCCACTGCCTCCATGACAGGCACCTTCCTTATTCTCTTTCTACTTTGGGGCATCATGGTTTGCAAATGAGTTACTGAGAGTCCATCATGTTTGGTCCTTTGTCTACTTTCAGCACACCTTCCTTCCTGAGCAATTTCTCCAATCATCATTGACTTAATGGTCCCTTCTCTATTCCAACTGCCTTTCCCCCCAGCACACAAGGCAGGCTTCCAAAATGTGGAGCAATCTTCGTGGCCCTTGTGTCTACTGTCCTTGGGTATTAGTCTCATAATACGTTATTTTATATTCCACAAATGAATGCAGTCATTCTATTCTGTCCCTCTGTTTCTGACTCATTTCACTTAGCATGATACTCTCCATGTCCATCCACTTACAAACAATTTTCATGACTTCATCTATTCTAACAGCTGTATAGTATTCCATTGTGTAGATGTATCAAAGTTTCTTTAACCAGTTGACTGTTCTTGGGCAATTGGGGTGTTTCTATGAACAGTGCTGCAATGAGCATATAGGTGCAGGTGTCATTTCTACTGTGCTTTTTTTTGCATTTCTGGGATATATTCCCAGAAGTGGTATTGCTGTGTCATATGAAGCTCAATTTCTAGTTTTTGAGGAATGTCCACATTGTTTTCCAAAAAGGAAAGACCAGTCGGTATTTCCATCAGCAGTGAATGAGAATCCATTTCTCCACCCATCTGTGCCAGCACTGTTTTTTTTTTACTAGTGAAACAACATGAGGTACAGTTGTAGACTTACAGATTGTTGTTCTTAGGTTTCAGTTACACAATTATTGAGTAGCCATCCCTCCACCAGTTCCCATTCCCCACCTCCAATGCTCCCAGAATCCTTTCCACCCCCCAACCCCCATCCCACCCCACCCCTGTGGCAGGGCATTGCCTTTTGTTCTCTCTCTCCTTTTGGATGTTGTGGTCTGCAAAAGAGGCATTGAGTGGCAATCATATTTTGTCTATAGTCTACTTTTAGCATGCATCTCTCTTCCTGGGAGGATCCTCCCAACACCCTTTATTTGGTACTCCCTTCTCTATCTGAGTTGTCTTCTCCCCCAGCATGTGCGGCTGGCCTCCAAGCCTTGGAGTGAACCTCCTAGTACTTATCTTGGCTATTCTTGGGTGTTAGTCTCCCAATTTGTTACTTTATATTCCCCAGATGAATGCAATCTTTCTATGTCTGTCCCTCTCTTTCTGACTCATTTCACTTAGCATGATACTTTCCATGTAGTACCACTTGTATGTAAATTTCATGACTTCATCTTTTCTAGCAGCTGCGTAGTATTCCATTGTGTAGATGTACCAAAGTTTCTTTAACCAGTCATCTGTTCTTGGGCACTCAGATTTTTTCCAGATTTTGGCTATTGTGAATAGTGCAGCAATGAACATACAAGTGCAGATGTCATTTCAACTGTACTTTTTTGCCTCTTCTGGATATATTCCCAGGAGTGGTATTTCTGGGTCAAATGGGAGCTCAATTTCTAATTTTTTGAGAATTGTCCGTACTGTTTTCCAAAAGGGCTGAACCAGTCGGCATTCCCACCATCAGTGAAGGAGGGTCCCTTTATCGCCAACACCAGTTGTTTTTGTTCTTTTGGATATGGGCCAGTCTCTGAGGTGTGAGATGATATCTCATTGTTGTTTTGATCTGCATCTCCCGGATGATTAGTGATGTAGAGCATTTTCTCATGTGCCTCTTAGCCATTCGTATTTCTTCTTTGGGAAAGTTTCTGTTCATTTCATCACCCCATTTTTTGATGGGTTTAGATATTTTCTACTTGTAGAGTTCAAGCACTGGTTGTTCTTGTTCTTATTGATATGTGTTAGTTTCTGTGGTGTAAGATGATAACTCATTGTTTTGATTTGCATCTCCCTGATGATTAGTGATGACATGAGAATTTTTTCACATGCCTTTTGTCCATTTGAATTTCTTTTTGAGGAAGTTTCTGTTTATTTCTTCTCCCCATTTTTTATGGGGTTAGAGGATTTTTTTCTTGTAAAGTTCTACCAGTGTCTTTTACATCCTGGATATTAAGCCCCTATCTGATGGGTATTGGGTAAATATTTTTTTCCATTCTGTGTGCTCTCTCTGTGTTTTGGTCACTGTTTCTTTTGCAGTGCAGAAGCTTCTTAGTTTAATGTAGTCCCATTTGCTTATCCTTGTTTCCACTTGCTTGGTCAGTGATGTTTCATCCTTGAAGGTTCCTTTAGCTTCAATAACATGGAGGATTCTGCCTACATTTTCCTCTCTGTACCTTTTGGATTCAGGTCTAATATTGAGGTCTTTAACCCATTTTGTTCGGACTTTTGTGCCTGGTGTTAGACAGAATTCTGAGTTCATTCTTTTGCATGTAGCTGTCCAGTTTTCCCAGCACCACTTGTTGAAGAGGCTTTCCTTGTTCCACTCCAAATTTATTGCACCTTTGTCAAATATTTAAGTGATCACATGGTTGAGAATCTGTGTCAGAATATTAAACTCTATTCCATTGGTCTTGAATCTATTTCTATTCTAGTAATATGCTGTTTTAATTATTACTGCTTTGTAATACAGTTTGAAGTTGGGCAAGGTGATGTCACCCATCTTCTTTTTCCAAGGATTTCTTTAGATATTTATGGGGGTTTATTGTTCCATATGAATTTCAGGAGTGTTTTGTCTATTTCTTTGAAAAATATCATGGGTATCCTTATAGGGACTGCATTGAATCTGTATAATGCTTTGGGGAGTATTGCCATTTTGATAATGTTAATTCTCCCAATCCATAAGCAGAGGATGTGTTTCCATTTCCTCGTGTCCTGTTTTATTTCTCGAAGTAGCATTTTGCAGTTTTCTTTGTAAAGGTCCATTACCTCCTTACTTAAGCTGATTCTGAAGTACTTTATATTCTGAGGCATGATTGTGTTTGGAATTTTTTTCATACCACTTTCTTCTCTTTCATCATTTGCATATAGGAAAGTCATGGACTTTTGGGTATTGATTTTGTAACCTGCCACTTTACTATACAAATCTATTGTTTCTAGGAGCTTCTTAGTATAGGCTTTAGGGTTCTCCAAGTATGGTATGTCATCTACAAATAGAGCTTGATTTCCTCCTTTCCTATCTGGATGCCCTTCATATCTTTTTCTTCTCTAACTGCTATGGCAAGTACTTCTAGCACTACATTGAATAGAAGTGTCAAGAGTGGTCATCCTTATCTTGTCCCTGAAAATAGAGGGAAGGCTTTTAGTTTTTCCTCATTGAGAATAATGCTTGTCGTGAGCTTGTGGTAGATGCTTTTGACTATATTGAGCAAAGTTCCTTTAGTTCCCATTTTGGTGGGAGTTTTCATCATAAACAGGTGCTAGATCTGGTCAAATTCTTTCTCTGCATTTATTGATAAGATCATAGTTTTTATCTTTTCTCTTATTGATATGATGAATTACTTTTATTGACATGAAAATATTAAACCATCTTTGCATCCCCTGGTTGAATTCCACTTGGTCATGCTGTATGATCATTTTGATGAGTCATTGGATTCTATTTTACTAATATTTTGTTGTGGATCTTTGCATCCATGTTCATCAGGGATATTGTCCTGTAATTTTCTTTTTTAGTGGTGTCTCTGTCCGCTTTTAGTATCAGGGTGATATGTGCCTTATGAAATTGGAAATGTTTGGGGCTGGAGCTATAGCATAGCAGGTTTGCCTTGCACGCAATTGATCTGGGTTCGATTCCCAGCATCCCATATGGTCCCCCAAGCACCGCCAGGAGTAATTCCTGAATGCAGAGCCAGTAGTAACCCCTGAGCACCTCCAAGTATGACCCAAAAAGCAAAAAAAATTTTTTTTAATTGGGAATATTTCTGTTTCTTCAATTTCCTGGAAAAGCTTGGAAAGGTACTCTAGAAATGTTTAGAAGAATTCACTAGTGAATTAATTTGGGTCTGGGCTTTTGTTTTTGGGAAGACTTTTGATTAGAGATTTAATTTCCTTGATAGTGGGCCTACTCAGCTATTCCAAGTCTTCTTGGGTCGGCTTTGGGAGATTATAGGAGTTCAGGAATTTATCCATTTCTTCAAGGGTCTCTATTTTCATGGCATAAAGATTCTCAAGGTAATCTCTGTTTATCCTTTGAATTTCAGTTGTTTCTGTTGTGATGTCCCCTTTTCATTTATGATTATGTTTATTAGGATTTCCTCTCTCTCTTTTTGAGTCTTGCTAGTGGTTTATCGTTCTTGTTTATTTTCTCAAAGAACTAGCTCTTATTTTCATTGATCTTTCGAATTTTTTTGTTTTTGTTTTGCTTTTTGGGTCACATCTGATGATGCACAAGGGTTACTCCTGGCTTTGTACTCAGGAATTACTCCTGGCGGTGCTCAGAGGACCATATGGGATGCTGGGAATCGAACCTGGGTTGGCCGCGTGCAAGACAAACGCCTTACCCGCTGTGCTATCGCTCCAGCCCCTTGGATTATTTTTTAGGTTTCTGTCTTGTTAACTTCTGCTCTAAATTTTATTATTTCCTTCCTCCTGCCTGGTTTGGGCTCCTTTTGTTGGTCATTTTCCAAGATCTTAAGCTGTGAGATAAAGTTACTTATGTGGGCTCACTCTTCCTTCCTGAGTAATGCTTGTAGAGCTATAAAATTTCCTCTTAGTGTAGTTTTTGCTGTATTCCCTAAGTTCTGGTAACTCGTGTCTTCATTCTCATTTGTTTCCAGAATCATTTGATATCCTCTTAGATTTCATCTCTAAGCCACTAGTTGTTCAGTAGTGATCTGTTTAATTTCCAGGTGTTTGATTTGAATTTCTGTTTTTGAGTGTGATTCACTTTATTTTCAGTGCAACATGATCTAAAAATATCATTGATACAATTTCTGTCCTCTTAATTTTGTGGAGATATGTGTTGTGGCCCAGCATGTGGTTTATATTGGAAAATGTCCCACGCACACTTGAGAAGAAAGTTTTTTCAACATTTGGGGGATGAAATGTCATATATATATATATATATATATATATACATATATATATATATATATATATATAAAACCCCTTCCATTTCTTTCCTCAGATAGAGTGTGTCCTTGTTAAGCTTGAGTCTGGTTGATCTATTGAGAGGTGATAAAGTAGTGTTGAAATCTTCAACTATTATTGTGTTGTTATCAATGTCTTTCTTCAGTTCTATGAGCAGTTGTTTTAAGTATTTTTCTGGTCCCTCATTAGGTGCATATACATTTATGAGTGTGAATTCTTCCTGATCTACTGATCCTTGGATCATTAAGAAATGACCTTCTCTGTCTCTTGTAAACTTCTTCAGTCTAAAAATCTACATGGTCTAATACTAATTTGGCCACCTTAGCTTTGGAGGGAATTGTTTGCTTGTAGAATTGTTTTCCAATCTTTGACTTTGAGTCTGTGTTTGTTCTGACTGTTCAGATGTGTTTCTTGCAAGCAGCAGAATGTTGGGTTTAATTTTCGGATCCATCCTGTCACTCTATCTTTTAATTGGTGTATTTAGTTCATTGACATTGAAAGAGATTATTGTTGTGGGATTTTCCCCCCATGTTTCTGTAGGAGTTTTGTGTGTTTGAGGGGCTTGTCTAGCCTTAAAGTAGCCCATTTATTTTTTCCTGCAACCATGGTTTTTAGTTTATGAAGTTTCTGAGTTGTTTATCTATGAAGCTGTGTCTTCTAGCATGAATGAGAGTCTATCTGGGTAGAGTATTCTTGGTGAGGCATTCATTTCATTCTGTTTTCTCACTACATCCTTCCACTGTATTCAGGCCCAGAGAGTTTTTTCAGGTAAGTCTTTATAAGAAATTTTCTTCTTTGATCTTGGTGCTTTCAGAATTTTATCTCTATCTATGTTTTTCATAATCCTGATAAGGATTTGTCTTGTAGTATTTTCATTTGGATTTCCCTTAGACCCTTTGGGTCTCCTGAATCTGCTTGCATGCTCTCTTCATCTCTGGTAATGTCTCAGCAATTATGTCTTTGACCTTTGCTTCTTCAGGGTTTTCTTCCTGTCCCTTTGGGACTCCAGTGATTCTTATGCTATTCCTCTTGGTTTCATCCCAATTTTCTCTTGATAACTGCTGGTTTATTTTAAAGCTCTTCTCCAGTTTCTGCTGTTGTCTGGAGATTCTCTGTACCTCATCTTGGAGCTCACTGATTCTGTCCTCAGCAGCTGTTATACTGCTGCTAAGGCCTTACACTGAGTTTTTCACTTCACCTACCAAACTTTTTAGGTCTGTCATTTTTGTTTGTATTTTTGTTTACATTTTCCTTATTTCTGCTCTCATATCCTTTTGTATTTTATTAGCAATATGTTCCATAGCTTCTTTGAGCTCTTTATGCGTCCTTAATAGCTCCATTCTAAATTCCTTATTTGAGAGGTTATATAGTTCATTACTCTTGTTTGATTCATCTTGTTTGATTCATCTTCACTCATTATGCTTGGTGAGTTTCTGTGTTGTTTTATCATTGTGGCCTTTGCATTTTGTAGTTTTTTACTGTGTGTTGTTGTATGTTTTGGCCCCTGCAGTTGGGTTGTCTGTGTGTGTTTCCATCCATGGGTTATGGAAAGGCAAAGAAATGTGAGGCCTGGGTTAAGTAATACCTCTAATGTAGGATATAGATGAAGCAACTTCTTTGGGGTTAGAGATTTTAAAGGTATGCCATGAGGGATGGATCCAGGGGTGACACTGGGGGGATCAAGGCTTCCCTTTGTGTGTGAGGGCCAGTTTTTAGCCTGGGGTGATATGAATATTCTCATCGCCACTATCAATACACATGGTTTGAGAAGTTAGATGCTTCAATTTTTTTTTAATCCACTAAGAAATGACTGTACATCGAGATGAAGTAATTCCCCTGTGAGCACAGAGCTCACCAATATCCAGACCAGTGTCCCACCTTGTGTTCCCAGTCATATATATGACGATTCAATCATGCTTGGATATAGATCCCAGGGCAATTTCAGTGGCCTAACGTACCTCCACAATATCCTTAAGTGTCCAGGACTTCTCATGAGCTCCACATATACTTTTATTTATGCCAGTAATTTCTTATAATCCTGTATTTTGCTAATAATTTTATTATTAAATTTAATTATACAATAAAATAACAATTTATTTTATTGGAGGGAGTGTTGAGTCACACCCAGAGGTGTCAGAGGGCTACTCCCTACTCTGTGCTTGGTGTCACTCTGGGGATAGTATAGTGCCAGTGATTGAACTCGGGTCATCTTCACATAAGGTAGTACTGTTAACCCCTGTATCTCTCTAACCCTTCTGCAAATTTATTTGAAAAACATATTTCATCTGCATTTTAAATGTCTTTTGTTGTAAAGCAAAACACCTGAGAGTGATAAGTTACCAGATACTGCAGAAAAATTTTAAAAGAAAGAAAAGTTTTCCTTTCTTTTCTTGACTCAGCCCTTTCTATAGATGAAATAGCTATTAACAGTTCTCTGTGTGTTCTTCAAAAAAAATGTCCTAAGCTTATAAGCAGACCCACATTTTATAAGTACCTTCAGCGTTAGTCAGGGCAGGGAAAAGGTGGAGGCCCTATTTGGTGGTACTCAGGGTTTACTTCTGACTCTGTACTCAAAGATCACTCCTGCTGGTCCTTGGGGGAAACAAATGAGATGCTAGGGGTTGAATCCTGCTCTATGACATGTAAAACAAGTTGTACCATTTCTCTGGCTCTTAATAAGGACCTTTATTTTAAAATTTTTGAATCACCATGAGATAAACCATTACAAAGCTATTAATCATTGCGTTTCAATAATACAATGTTCTAACAACCATCCCTCTACCAGTGTATATTTCCCACCACTAATCTCCCCACTTTCTCTCTCACCACGCCCCTACCACCACCACCACCCTGCCCCACCCTGCCACCTGCCTCTGAAAGTACAGGAAAGTTGGGGGATGTAGCCCATCCTGACCACCCCCTTCCAAGAAAGCCTGGGGATTTCAGTCACAAAACCTGCATACCTGAACTTTCAGCAAATTAATATCTTGGTGCGGTCCATCCCAAGATGGTGGCATACAGTTAGGGGCATGACGGAGATTTTAGATTATGGGAGCAAAAGGCTTCCTGGATCTTTGTTTGGGTGGGCACTGGGCTAACCTGCTTTTTCTCCAATATACTCCAGTCTGTTAAGCCTGGCACAGCTCCAAGATTAATTGCGGCTTTTGATCTCTTTCAAGACTTATTTATGGGTCTCTGAAGCAAGGCTGGTAGAAAAGCTTACATGGTAGCACTGAAGTTGATTCACGGGGATGACTGCTGATTCTTACAGGAAAGTGTGAGGAGGGGCGGGGGGAAGATAGCCCATTAGAACCCTGAGAAAGCCTGGAGATTTCAGTCACGAAACCCGCATAACTGAATTTTCTGCAGGTTAATATCTCTGTGAGGTCTGTTCCGAGATGGTGGAGTCTGGCTGGGGTCATGGCGGTGATTTTGGATTATGAAAGCAAGCAGCTACTCGGGACTTTGTTTGGGTAGGTACTGGGCTAACCCGACTCTCCTCTGATGCACCCTGGTCTGTTCAGCCTTACATGAGTCTGAGGTTAACTGCAGCTTTTGATCTCTTTCAAGATGAAGCAAGAATGATAAATGAGCTTGTATGGCTGAGCTAGAGGTGGGTTTGGCTCCCACATACCTAATTTTTGTTGGTTTAAATTTTTTTTCTTTTTGAGTTATACCTGGCGATGCACAAGGGTTACTCCTGGCTTTGCACTCAGGAATTATTCCTGGCGGTGCTCAGGGAACCATATGGGATGCTGGGAATCAAACCCAGGTCGGCTGCGTGCAAGGCAAACACACTACCCACTGTATTATTACTCCAGCCCCTGTTGGTTTAATTTTTCAGGAAACTTGGTCCTGAGTTTGTTGGAATCTAGACAGAGGCACAGAGGCGATTTGGGGGCATCAGGAAGATTGAAGGCACCATCAGACTACTGATGTGTACTCACACTGTGGGTCCCAGTTGACCTGCTAGTGGCACTATGCCTCCTGGGTCCCATTGGCAATGGCAGCAGTGACTCCAGAAGGGACCAGGAACAGTGTCAGGGCTGCTACCATTTATAGCCTGGGCACTCTTGGTGGGCTGGCAATCACCAGTCCAGCAGAGCCTGACCAGGGGGCATATACCCTCATCCTGTATCTCCAGACAGTTGGTCCTCAGGGAGGTTTTTCTCCATAATATGCTGCAGGCAATGTGGGACTGATCTGCAGAAGAAATGGCAGCAAAGCCACCCCACCAGTGGAAAATCATCAGAAACTCATTGTGAGAACCTGGGACACCCCCTAAACTCTGGGACTCTAGCAGTTGGACCCTAAGAACCCTTATCAGACATGTTAAAACTCTGCCTCCACCCATTGCATCGAAATCTGCGGCAGCTCCACCAGCTGGCAGCCATCCTCATGAGTCCCACTCCAGGCTGGCACTATGGTGGGTGACCAGCTGGTGTCATTTAATGGTGCTCTCCCTGAGACAAAATATACAAGGGGCTCCCACATTCACTCCCCATTGGCTGTTCAGAGCACTGAGAATAGCACTGTTCCTCTACCAGCTCTGGTGCTTGCCACGGTGCCACCATTGTCTTGATCGGAGATCTTAATAAGGACTTTCTACCATAGCATCTCTTTTTTTTTTGACTTTTTGGGTCACACCCGGCAATGCATAGGGGTTACTCCTGGCTCTGCACTCAAGAATTACCCCTGGCGGTGCTCAGGGGACCATATGGGATTCTGGGAATCGAATCCGGGTCAGCCGCGTGTAAGGCAAACGCCCTGCCCGCTGTGCTATCACTCCAGTCTTCGTGCCATAGCATCTTCATTTGAAAAAGTGAAAACTTAAGGTACAATAGTCATGAGTCAGTAAGTTATCCTTGTGTTAGTGTGATTTTAATATAACTAGTTCATGACAATAGATAAGGTCTACTAGTAGTTATTTGGGATCTGTCATTGTGAAAACTTCATATACCTATAACTTAATTTTCATAACAGTTTTATGAACCAGATGTTTTTTCAGTGCTACCGAAAGAACTTATGGAGACCTTGAGAAAGGTGAGACTTTCAAAGTCTTTCAGTGGTAAGGGTTGAAGCCAGGTCTGAGACCAGATAGTGTGACCTCACATCCTGAATGGTTAAGTAGGACAGTAGGTCACAGTCAATTTCAAACAGTCAAAAACACATTTAAATTTTTTTTAAAAAGCCAGAAAAACAAGAAAGTCACCACTCAAATGAAATCCATATTCTCATTGAATATTTGGGCTGGAGCGATAGCACAGCGATAGGGTGTTTGCCTTGCAAGTGGCCAACCTGGCCGACCAGAGTTCGATTCCTCTGCCCCTCTCAGAGAGCCCGGCAAGATACCGAGAGTATCTTGCCCACACGGCAAAGCCTGCAAGCTACCCATGACGTATTCGATATGCCAAACACAGTAACAAGTGTCACTATGGAGATGTTATTGGGCCCGCTCGAGCAAATCGATGAACAACGGGAGGACAGTGACAGTGACAGTGACATTGAATATGAGTCACCCATTTCCTTGGGTGACTTTCTAAGTAAGCTCAAACTCTAGATGTAGACCTCACAATTGATCAAGGTGCCTGATCTGTTAGGTGTGTCCACACCAGAAATTTCTACAATAGGAATTTCTCCACTGGTGTAAGTCATACCATGGATAATAAAATGCATAAAAAGAACTAGCCTCACAAACCTAGAACTTACTATGTTCCTGTGGTAGAAGAGGGGTGTGTGATGTAAGTGCAAGGGCCATCCCTGGGGTAGTCCTGGCAGTCTCCAGCCAAAGGCAGACTCTGGCAGATGGCTGCCAGCACCTCCCCCACTGACAATGAAGAGGAAGCGGGACTCGCATTCAGACCACCTTGAACCTTTGATTACCTGACTCCAGTGCTGACACTTTTTTCTTTTTTCAGTGGTCATAAACTTTCATTGCATATAAGCATGCTCCAGGGGATTTTTTTTCTCTCTAGTTTTTTTATTAAGGCACCATGATTTACAAAGTTGTTCATTACTGAATTTCAAAAATATCATTTCCCAACACCAGCCCCTTACTAGTGTCACCTTCCTTCCACCAATGTCCCCAATTTGTCTCCCACCCTATATGCTCCTTATACTTGCCTCTGTATCAGACACTTTTTTTTTTTTGCTTTTTGGGTCATACCTGGCGATGCACAAGGGTTACTCCTGGCTTTGCACTCAGGAAATACTCCTGGCAGTGCTCAAGAGACCATATGGGATGCTGGGAATCAAACCTGGGTTGGCCGCGTGGAAGGCAAACGCCCTACCCGCTGTACTATTGCTCCAGCCCGTCAGGCACTTTCATGGTTTTTGGGTTTTTTTTTATTTTGTTTTAGATGCTGTGATATACAATAATGTTACACATAGGGTTTTATGCATAGTGATAGCACAGTGGTAGGGCGTTTGCCTTGCATGCAGCCAGCCCGGCCGAGCCGGGTTCAATTCCTCTGCCCCTCTCGGAGAGCCCGGCAAGCTACCGAGAGTATCTCGCCTGCATGGCAAAGCCTGGCAAGCTACCCGTGACGTGTTCTATATGCCAAACACAGTAACAACAAGTCTCAAAATAGAGATGTTACTGGGCCTGCTTCGAGCAAATTGATTAACAACGGGAGGACACTCCAGCTTCACACCCTCCTCCAGAGTGACCACTTCCCTCTATCAGTGTCTCAGTGTCCCCCATCCCTATTTTACTTCCCCTTCCCCTTCCCTGTGGAAAGCTTCCTGCTGAAGATGAGTTCACAGGTTCTGTTGCCTTTGGACTTTTGTTATTCTTCTTCTTAATCACTTAATCACTTAACTTTCCATCGTCGATTTGCTGGAGCGGGCGCCAGTAACGTCTCCATTTGTCCCTGTTGCGTGCTAGTGTAGCCCAATGGCATCTGTTCACTCTGGGAACATGAAGAGCCTCAAACTGATCATTCATGATCTTGATGAAGAAGTCTGACCATTTGGTAGGTGGGCGGCCACGTGGTCTTTTGACATCCCGTGGAATCCAGTCAGTAACAGCTCTAGTCCAGCGGTCGTCTTTAAATCTCATTATGTGACCAGCCCATCTGATTTTCGACACCTTGGCAAATGAGACAGCGTCCCTGATTCTTGATCGTCGATGGATGTTGGAACTCCGGATTCTTTCTCTCATTTGAGTGAAACGTGATATTCCAAGCATAGCTCTTTCAATTCTTCTTTGGGAGACCTGAATAGCGTTCTCATCCTGTTTGCGTAGGGCCCAGGTCTCTGAGGCATATGTTAATGCAGGAAGAACAGTGGAATCAAAGAGATGTGCCTGGAGCCGGAGGTTCTTCGTCCTCTTAGCTATTTCTTCGACGTTCTTGAAGGCATTCCAAGTTGCTCTCTTCCTCCTGCGCAGCTCGGGTGCCAGGTCATTTGTCATGTTGACCTCTCGACCTAGGTACACATAGCTGTTGCATTCGGAGATGGTCATTCCGTTGAGAGCGAATGGGGCGTCAGGAACGAAGCTGTTTCTCATAAACATTGTCTTCGTAAGATTCAGCTGTAGTCCTACCTTTCCACACTCACGGTCAAAGCCTCCTTCATTCTTCTTCTATGTTTCTTTATATCCCATATACAGGAGAGATCATTGTGTTTGTCCCTCTCCTTCTAACTAACTTCACTCAGCATGATACTCTCCAGATCCATCCATGGAGCAGGAAATTGCATGATCTCATCTTTTCTTGCAGCTGAGTAGTATTCCATAATGTATGCACCATAGTTTCTTTATCGAGTCATCTGTTCTTGGACACTTCAGTCGCTTCCAAATTTTGATTATGGTGAAGAGTGCTATAATAAACATAGAAGTGCATGTCTTTTCTAAATAATGTTTTTGAGCCCTTGGGGGCAGATGCTAAGAAGTGAGATTTCTGGGTCATATGGAAGCTCAATTTCTGGTTGGTTGGTTGGTTTTTGAAAGTGTCAATATTTTATTCCCCAAAAGTTGGATCATTCAACATACTCACCAGCAGTAAATAAGAGTCACCTTTTACCCACATCCACTTCAGCACGGGTTGTTATTTTCTTTTCTTTTGATGTGGCTTGCACTTGAGGCCTGCTGTAGGTTTTCACCAGGTCAATACTCACCTGTGGTGCTCATAGAGAATCAAATGCAGGGCTCGTACACATGCTTATTATGTGCAGTCTAAGCAAAGGGCTTAAAAGCCGCCTGAGGCACTCACCAGGGGGCGCTGTGATGCGGGTCCCACTCTTGACCTTGGTCTTTGTTGTCTTCAGCAGCAGGGCTCACCCGGGCTCACTCTCCTTTTTTGTGGTGCCTACACATACCTGGTTGTGGCGCAGTTAGAAATTGCTTCTGGCACAAGGGATCACAGACATTCTGCGCATGCGGATGCTGGGCGTTTGTAAACCGTAAGTTTGTAAGGCAGGTCCTCTTAACCCCTTCATTATTTCTTGGGCGGCCAAGTCTTTGACTTTCAGATTAACATAGAGCTACAGGGTGCTGGTGAGACTGAACAAGATAGTGTCCTATTTAGGGAGTGGGGTCCTTATAATGAAAGAAATACTCCTAGCCCTGTGTATCATGGAATTTATGGTTTAATCATATTCGAGAGTGGGGGCGATAGTTAGACAAATTGAGTTACACAGCCTGGCTGAGTCTAGTTATTTGTTTTTATGAATTATGAAAAGAGGAATGTTAATAGCCTCCGTACATTAGAGTCTTATGGAGGTTATTATCTTTTAAATGTGTTTAAGGAAGACTGACAAAAGTGTGAATCGCAAACTGTTCTAAGGATGCTGTAAGTAATACATATTTCCTATCACTCCTGAATGTGGTCAGATATAAATAGCAGCACAGAGAGTTAAGAACTATTCTCTCTGAAAAAAAGTAATTAATTGGTGTTATACACAAGGGACTCTCTACTTTTTTTTTAAAAACGGGTAACCTGCACAGCTTTAATTAAAAGTAATTGTCCTCAAAATCTTGATGCACATAAGTTCTGCATTCTAGACAATGATTATGCATCAATACACTGATCTATCCTTTTCATTATTTTAGTTATTAAAATAATGAATTAAATTTATATTCAATTCAGACAACAACTAGGCCCTCCCCACTGCTACTTTTAATTGAGGTACACTTTTAAAAGATGAGACCATCATATACATGAAACAATCACATAAATGTCTTTGGTAAATATTGATTGGCTAACAGTCACAGAGCATGTGCCAACAAATTATTCAATTAAAATTGAAACTATTATCTGATGGTTACCTATATTTATTCATTTCAAACCCATAAGAAATAAACCAGTGCTAATTTTCATTTTCACTGTTTTATCAGCTTTCTTATTTTTTAACTGCATTTTTTAAATTTTTTTACTACTTTTAATAAAAAGTTCTGGGGATGCGGTGGTAGGGAAAACCTGTAACACTGAGGATTAAATCCAGGGCCACACACATGCAAAACCTCTGCTATAACATTAGAGACACATAATCAGTCTTAAGTTTTTTTTTTATTAAAGTGCATACTTTGGGGTTGAACTAGTCCAGGGCTGGATGACTTTTTGTATTGTATCTCTTTTTATTGTATCCCTTTGTATTGTATTTCTCTTCTCCAAGGAATGTTTTTAGTTAAGAATTAATCATTTTGCCTAAATCAAATATTACCAGTAATTTGGCAATTATTGAGAGACTTTTATGATCATAGATATTCAGGGAGAAAAGACACATAATAGGGGGAATGATCATATTGAAAAAGTACATATTTCTCTGAAAATCACAATCCTGAAAACAATACTTGCACACTTGCTCCCAAACACACACACACACATCCACAGCTCTAGTTCTTGATGAATATGGTAAACATTGGAGAACAGAGTATTTAAGACTAAAAAGGAAAGTAAGCACCAAATTTATCACCGTATCACTGTCATCCCATTGGTCATCGATTTGCTCGAGCGGGTGCCAGTAACGTCTCCATTCATCCCAGTCCTGAGATTTTTAGCAGTCTCTCTTTACTCATCCTTCCCAATGCTGCCATATTGGAGGCTCTTTCAGGATTAGGGAAATGAGACCCGTTATTGTTACTGTTTTTGGCATATCGAATATGCCACAGTAGCTTGCCAGGCTCTGCCATGCAATTTGACAGCACCAAATTTATACTGGTATTAATTTAGAGAGTTTCCTGGAATGAAATCATAGGTTGTCTTCATATAGTCATGAGATTCAAAGTTTTTTTTTGTTTTTTGTTTTTTTTTTTGAGATTCAAAGTTTTGATGCTTAAAAATTACTTAATGTTAATTAGAATTTTACTAGTTTTTGCTTAAATGAAAGACTCGGATTTTGTTTTTGGAAGAGGTAAAGGTTACAGGTTGAGATGATATGTGAGTGAGTAAAAAACATTAAAAACTTTTGGATAAGAATGAGTAATTCAAGAACAGGAAAGCTGAGGCCTCAAGAGGCACAATCTATGTCCACACAGACCCTTGAGGAACTAGGCAGGGAGCTCTGTGAGAGTCAGTGGGGATGGAAGAAGAGACTTAAAATCAGGTAGAACTGCTTCATGTACCCGACTGGCATTTTCACACAGTGAGCTCTTTCAATCTGTATGTGTTCTTGCCTAAATTTTAAAAGTCAAGTCATTCACCCAACCCAAAGATTAATAAAAGTATGACATTCTATGTTAACAATGCATATTCACCTCTACCTACATGATCTTAAAGTATTTCAATTTAATTGGGAAAAGGCAGTTATATGACAAACAGAGAAAAACACCCAAGTACCAAAAGACACTAATTTTTCATTCCCTTATCAGTTAAACCTAATATTTCAGTTGTCTAGGAATGGATGATCCCACCTTTAAAATTGTAGCAAATCATAGAGAGGAACAGCCTTTCAATTGTGCAAAAGGGGAAAATGATCTCCAATTATTGACGTGGATAATAAAAGCTAAGCATGACAAACTTTCCATCATGGGTACTGACGATGTCTCCAACTTTCCATCACAGATATTGCATGTATTAGGTAGTCTGTGAATATTTTTTGAATTTAGGAGATTGCAGCTGTCTCTTTACAATATGATTTGTATTACTCATGAAAAGATCTTTAGTGACACATCAAACAACACAAGCAGTTCATGAATGAGACACCTTTTGGACCATTCCCAGAACCAAGGCATAAGTTTTGAGTGGCATAAGCAGCCTAGTAATGAATGTTGCAGACAATAAACAGCGGTCTCGATAGTGTGTCTGTTTCCATTTCTGTTTAAAGGAGTTTTTACTGTAGCTAGACTGAGCACTGGGAACAAGAAGTCTCCTTGGTTAAAAACCTTTCCTTAATAATAAATAAATAAACAAAGCAAAAATGATAAATAGGCCTAGTTAGAATTTTGTGAGACTAATTTACAAGTTACTTAAAATTTTCAACTACAAAATAACATCAAAATGGATATTTTGGTGTTCATGTAAACTCTTGTGGAGTGAGGTTATATGCAATATAATGCTATATAATATGAAAAAATACTCTTGTTAGGCAAATTTTTCTGTGGTTGCAAAGTAGGTCAGACAACACTTTAGCCATGAAACAAAGATGTCTTTCAATATTTGTGATGCAGAATAGAGGTTGAGCAACTGAGAATAACAGTCAAGCCAAGAGGAGGTGAAAATAATTCCCTGCGCATCATCCAGCATAGTTACTTTACTGTTTCACTGATTCTGCATCATTACACCATGATGTCACTGTGTCACTGTGTCACCATGCCCCTGTATCACTGCATTGATTTACAACACAAATACTTTCAGAGAGACAGAGTGTTTACTTTTGCCAGATAACAGGGGTACTCACAGCAAAAGAGTAGCTTGGTGGCAGCCTTTCTTATGATGGGTCAAGGGGAAAAGGAGTCAAAGTTAACACCCTCCATGGATTTCTAGAATTTCATAGGGAATGGTGAAAAGAACCTAGCTTTTTTTTTTTAAGAATCTAGTATTTTCTGAGGAGACATCTTGCTCCTTTTATTCCATAATTTTAGAGAGTTTGCTTCAAGTGATATGTACAAAAGCAGCATCATTATACAAGATTTGAACCCCTGGATAAAAAGTTTTCAACTTTCTTGTGTCTTCTTAGAGCATGTTCATTTGGTCATTTATTTTCATCTTCCCAGTCTATCATCCAACAAAAACACAATTTTTACTGAGCGATAAGTAGACATCATAATCCAGAGGGAGAATATTTAGATGTTTTAATCCTCACCTTCAGGAATGTTACAATCTGCAGATGCTTCTAGACTTAAGATGAGGTTATGTAGCAACATATTGCATGATTTCATCTTACAGATGAGTACTATTCTATTTGTGACTATGTACCATAGTTCCTTTTTCCAGTCACCTGTTCTTGGACACTTGGTTGTTTCCATATTTTAGCTATTGTGAATAGTCCTGCAATGAACTTAGCAGTACAGATGTATTTTCTGAATAGACTTTTTGGACCCTGGGGTATCATATTGAGTTAATCAGAAGAAGGACAGACACAGAATGATCTCTCACATATGTGGGATATAAAAAAAATAGTAGAAGAATAGAAAATGCCCAAAAGCAATAGAACCTGAGAACTTTCTACAGAACTGAGCTTAGCCTAATTGGGAACAGGGAGTGTGAGGTGTGGGGGGACCAGGGTGGGAAGGCAGTGAGAAATTTAGGACAGCACTCTATTGAAGGGTGTGATGTTGGAACATTTTATGTATGAAGCCCTATCACTAATAGTACTGCGAATCGCATTTCCTAAAAAAGAAAATTAAATTCAAAAATATGGGGCTTGAGTGATAGTATAGTGGGTAGGGCATTTGTCTTGCACGCGGCCAACCCCAGTTCGATTCCCGGCATCCCGTATGGTCCTTTGAGCATCGCCAGGAGTAATTCCTGAGTGCAGAGCCAGGAGTAACCCCTGAGCATCGCCGGGTGTGACCCAAAATTTAATATATATATATATATTAAATGGGGTTACATCCTAGCAAATTTATCACAAGTTGAAATTATAAGTGAAAATGCATCTACTATTCCTAACCTACTGATCATCATAGTTTAGAAATTAGTTCATGCTCAAAACTTGTACATTAGCCAAAAGTTGGGTGACATCCTCTAATAAAAAGTTCATTTATAATGAAGTGTTGACTATCGCGGACACAGATGGGCATTTTGTAGAAGCTATGAAAAGGAAAAACACAAAATACCATAACCAAAAATGCCACCAACAGGGACCCCAGAGAAGTGGTCCTCACAATCATTAGACTGGAGTGGGGAGGTGGGGCTTGCTAGTCCAGGAGAAAAACCAGAATCCAAAATTCAAAGTATGGTTTCTATTGAATGCATAGCACTTTTGCACCATCATCAAACCATAAGTAAACTCATGATAAGTCAGAGTCCAACTACACTTAAATCAATACCCCACTCCCTGTAAATCAATAATAAGTCCATTTTCTAGACAGCGAATAATTTCTACATTAGCAATAGAGGTCTCAGAAAGGGGGGATTTCAAAGGCAGGGCCTTAGTGTACACTCACTGCATCAAACTGAATATAATGGAAGTGACATATTCTGGCTTTCACGGGAGCTGATCTTTGTCCTTGGTGTTCAAGTGTAACCCTGTCTTTGGATCTGAGAACCACTGGTAATGCAGTAGTGCTGGTAAGGCTTTAGTGAGAAGTTTCCTTTAACCTTCTTATGTTAAAATTACCATCTTCTCCCCAACAAATTATGTCCACACAGATAAAAGCAGAAACTCAGGCCAAGATTAAAAAAAAGCTTCTACTCATTCTTCTTTTTTTTAAATAAACTTATTTATAAGTATGCTTAACTTCAAGAACCTATCATATTGGCCTGGGCTGTTTCTAGGAAGAGGGAATCACTTGTGGTATAATAATAATAACCATCATATTTATTATTAAAATTTAATCTTATGTTTCCATCTTTTTAATAGCATCTGGACAATCTTTCAATTCTTGTCTGGCGATAATTAAATCATTAAAAACGGTACCAGAACCCTTTTTGCTTATCTCCGTGCCATTTGGAACATATGTGAATAAATTGAACGCCACTTGCTCTCGGGTTTTTCTTTCTTTTCTCTCTGCCTTGTTTTTAGAAACCCTGTTTGAATTCAGTCAGTAAAAGAACCGGCATCTGAGTTAAGGACGATGCTGGGAGGTACGTTTCAGCATCCTGCACATGGCCTTGATCTAGACCATCAGCCACAATCTACCCAAGCACATTTTTGTGGCTTCAGTGACCTAGAGGCTGGAGCCTTTTCTTTGTGAAGACTTTCTGTAGGTTCTAAGTTACTTTATAGCAATAATAGCCACCCCTGTCTGGGCATTTTACAAATAGTTCATAGCTGACCGTGGGGAATCCAGTACTATTCTATTAGGACTAGTAGATAAAATATCTTAGTGTGCTTGACATACATCAAAGAACATCTTTCCCTTTTTTGGAAACCCCATAGTCAGCATTTTCCAGCCACAGGGCTGTGTTAAGAAAGGAGAACAACTTGCTTGTCCCCAGAGAGGCCTCCCTGGAAGAGATGGGAACGACTTTTCCAGAAAGAGCTTACTCCAAAGCATAAAAGGCTCAGCCTCCAGCCTATCATTCAAAAAAGTTTTTAAAGTCTTTTTTAAGGAAACAATTTAAACCCAGATGCACTTATTGATCAGTGGTTTGATTTTGCTTTGTTAGGAGGGATTTGTAATCTGCTTTAAAATGTTTGTTCTTGTTGTTGTTCCTGGCCTTCCTTGATAGTAAGTTCTGCCTGAGGCTACTTCTCCAAACTCATCACTGAAGCTTGCCAGTCTAAGGGAAGAGCTAGAATAATTTTAATTTCGACTCCACACCCTGCCCTTGCCCCCCACACAGAAAGAAGTGTTAAGGGGCAGAGGGGACCGGGAGAAGAAATTTACATCCTATTCTGTCAACACAGGAGTCAATAGAAAGGTGTCATTTGTCTTTAAAGGAAAAGAACGCATGTAGATTTCAACTTCTCAGATATATTTAGTCTCCGAAAGCCTTGTCTCCGCCTGGCTCCTGTTGCAGCTGAAACGAAACTTCCAAAAATGAACTGAACAGTAGCAATAAATAGATGGAGAGAAACTATTTTATTTATAGCTCTTAAGGGTTGTCATTGCACCTTTAATGGCATTGTGAACTATTAATTTATGTTCTCGAAGCTACCATGAAATAGTGGTTGTTCTATTGTTATGGTATGAGCTGAAGAATAGAAATTGTGCTCTGAATTTAACTAGTCACTTCTGATACCTCTCAAGCTTAAAGAAGCCAAAAAATACTTAGAAGACGTCTGTTCTTTGACTTTTTTAAAGAAGTACACACACATGTTATTTTTTATAATGGAAGGCTATGCTGACACATGTATGATCTTTACAAGTTTATTTAGCAAGAAACCAAATACGTGAGGGAAACAGACTTTTCCAGCGGCGCCTTAATTGTCTTTCATGCATGTTCTACAGATCATTACGGAATGTTTATAGGTCCTGCATGGAATGACTTTACACCAAAGAAGAGGGTAACATATCTTCATTGTTTATAAAAATGACAGCTCCTAATGGCCCATATTAGCTTTAACACAAACTATTAAATCCCCTTCATTAAATTTTTCTGGGTTCTGGCTCAGCGTCTTGTTAGCTCGGGGAAGTAGGTGCAAAGTGAAGGAAAGCCGTGCACACATTGAGCCGATTAGAGATCCTGGTTATTAGATAAGCCGCAGGAGGATGTTTTTCTTGGGCCGCTCACAAGCATTTTGAAAGAGTTGTGTTCCAGGTTTGAGGGCCCATATTTCTTCCTCTTAAACTATGAGCAGCTGTCGCACATGACCTACTTCTGTAGGGCTCTGTAATGATTTCCTTCCTTCGGAGGCTTCACGAGTCCTCCCTCTGCCCTGTGAAAAAGGGGACAAATATTTTAATCCAAGCAAAATGCTGAAGCAGGTTTTGTTGGTTTCAGGGAAGAAACTCAATACAGCTCCAGCCGGTGTGTAGGCCTCAAATTGGAACCATCTGGGAAGCAGAAGGGCCCCGAGACCTCTGGGGAAGGCAGGGACCGCGTTGCCTGGGGCTATGCCCATACACCTGCATAGACCTTAGCTTGCTGTTCAGACCCACCCCACTCACCTCGAATCAGACTGGTCCACACCGAAGTGAGCTGGCCCTGCCTGGCTCTGGCTGTCAAACCATGGGAGGGTGGGGTGGAGTGATCAGGTGATCAATGTTTGAACAGGGTTTACTGAGAGACCCTCATGGTGACAGAAAAACCTTTGGGACAAATTGGACAATCACCAGTTTCCTAATTATTGCTTTTTAGTGGTCAGGGAGAAACTACTCTACAACTCAAAACTTGTTGAGACACAGCATTTACAGTGCTCTCTTTGAAACTTGGGGAATAAAGGCGTGGAAAAGTATGTGTGTGTGTGTGTGTGTGTGTGTGTGTGTGTGTGTAAGGGGGTACTCTGTATTCTCTTTAGTTTTTAGCATACAGTGTTGTTAATATTACTGGCAAGTTGTAATTTCTCACTACATGAAATCACTATCTGAACATTCTCTATTAACCCTGACACATATTGGCTCCTGGGAGGTTATTTTAAATGAAGTGTTTTAAAAAATATTTTGTATTGCAAATTCTCCCTGGGACAAGAGTTTTCCAGCAAAAAGTGTGTGTGTGTGTGTGTGTGTGTGTGTGTGTGTGTGTGTGTGTGTGCTGGGGGGGGGGGGGGTGCTTCTTAGCCAAAGACCCAAAACTCTTATTATTCAATTTTGAAACCAGTTCCTAAAAGATATTTTCTGAAAAGAAAATGGGACATGAAGATGGAAACTGTGTTTCCATCTTTAAAAATACATATTTATTTTCCAAATCAGAGTTGATGGAAAATATGTCATTTCTGATCCACGTTTAAAATTCTTTACTGTACTTGGAAGCATTATGGTGGCTGTGTGGTCATTCTAATCTCCTCATTATGTGACCCCCACTTGAGGTCGTGAGAGTAGGAGCACCCCCAAATAACCTCAGCAGGAAGCCCAGAGGGTGTTACAGGGAGAGAAGAGGCCACTATGATTCCGTGGTTCCGTGAAAACAGGAAGGTGGCTAAAATTTTGAGTTTTATTAAATTCTTAGAAGAGTACATTTTCTCTGGCTTCTTTAAACTGACCATTTCAACAAAGCCAAATGGCCCTCTTTTTTTCTTTCTTTCTTTTTTTTTTTTGCCTATTGTAATCGAATGAACTGGTTTATTTGGAATTCAATGTATTGACTGATAGATAGTATAGTAAAGATATAGATAATATATGTGAAGCAAAATAAAAGTTACATATATTTAAAAATAGCAATAATACCCTTTTCTTTGAATCCCTAAGGGAATATTCAGCACTTTAGAAGAAAATGAGGAAAGATGAAGTCATGAAATTTGCTTACAAGTGGATGGACATGGAGCATATCATGTTAAGTGAAATGAGTGAGAAAGAGAGGGACAGACATAGAACGACTGCACTCATTTGTGGAATATATATTAAAAAAAAAAGTAATACGAGACTAACACCCAAGGACAGTAGAGACAAAGGTCAGGAAGATTGCTCCATGGTTGGAAACCTGCCTCATTAGCTGGGGGAAAGGCAGCTAGGACAGAGAAGGGATCACTAAGTCAGTGATGGTTGGAGGGATCGCTCAGGATGAGAGATGTGTGCTGAAAGTATATAAAGGACCAAACATGAAGGCCTTTCAGTATCTGTATCTGCATGATGTCTGAAAGTAGAGAGAAAATAAGAAGGAAATTGTCTGCCATAAAGGGAGAGGATGGTGTGGGGTGGGGTGGGATGGCAGGAGGAATACTGGGGACATTGATGGTGGGAAATGTGCACTGGTGGAGACATGGATGTTCTGTCTTTGTATGACTGAAACTCAAATATGAAAGCTTTGTAAATGTATCTCACGGTGATTCATTAAAAAAATTAAAAATAAAGAAAAAAAAGAGAAGCTCAAGTCTGACTGAGCAGTGCTCATTTTGTATCATTCTCTAAGATTATACCAACATAACAATGTATAATGCATTGTTATACCAGTATAACAATGTCAGGTCTGGAGCAGGCATCTCTCGCTGGCAGCTTGGTCTCCAGCTACTACAAAGAGGCTGAAGGGCTGTATGTGTGCCGAGTTCTGCCGGCTTCCCAATTTATATGCATGCGACTAAATTTTTAACCAAATCTTTGTTCTCTTTGCTCTGGAGGATGCTTCACGCTCCTGCCCACGCACCCAGCTGCACCCAGAGAGCTGATCCTCCCTGCACCACTGTGCAGCCACGGGGGAGGTTTAATGGGGCTGAGCCACTTCCTCTGGAGCTTCCTGTGGAAAAGCAGTCAGCTGAGACTGGGAAAGGCCGCCACCACAGTCAGAGCCCAGTGCAAATCAAACAGGGAGCCCCGCATGGGGCAGCTGTGCTTTGAGGAGATGACTTGTATACCTTTGATATAGGCTTGAATTTCGCTAGAAAACATTGCCTCTGTCTCAGGTCTCATTCCCGGAATGCAGGGAGAATAACTGCCCAGTACCCTGGCCAAAGAGACCCAGCCACTGCAGTGGGTTGGACACTTTTAAGCCGTGTCTCAGCCTTGAATCAGGAAATTCAGAAACTCGTTGCGGGTTTGCATTCTGAAATACGAGGTTTGATATAATCAACTTAGCTCCTAAAGGAATGCAGTTATTTTAACAGTCACAAGGCATCAAAGTCAAAACATTCTGATGGCTCTTTTCAAAAAGCACCATTCTCCAAAGCTAAAAAGTAATTGATCTAAATGCATGACATCTATACATTATGTAGGTATTTCATACAGTCATTTATTCTAAAGTGTAGCCCACTCTAGTCTTAGAAAAAAAAACATTAAGAAGTGGGAAGTTCCACATTCATTTATGAACTGTGGGTTCTGTTGTGAACTGAAGTTCTGGTTTACAAAAAAAATATAAGTGTACTTTTTTTTTTGTCAAAGCGATCAGGAGGTGATGATGATCAATTTCCCAACCCTTTGCTGCCAAATCTTGCTGTCTGAAAACTTCCAGAAAGGCTTGATTAAAATTAAAATAAAAATCCTCAATTGCCTTCAGCAAACCACAGCGACCAGGATGGGAAAGACAGTACCCGTATGCAGTTGAAATTTAGTTCCTTGGCGCCCGCTTAAAGTCTTGTTCCCTTCCTGTTTAATAATTAATTCAACTTTAAAGCCCCAAGGAACTGGACTCAGCACCAACTTCACAAAGCAGTACAGAAACAAAATGTTTCCAGAACTAGCAGGAGGATAGAGGAAGAAGATATTTAACATTTCAAGAAACTTCACCACATGTGGCCAGTGAGCTACAGTAGGGGGTTGGCGGGGCAGGGGTGGGGTACGTGAGGTGGAAGAACCCAGTAGAGAAATTCAAAATAAAATAAATACACACAAAAGCAAGGTTGTTCATGGCCACTGACATCAGCACTGGAAGCAAGCAGCACAATGAGCCAGAAGTCACCCATTCGGGAAGCCGGCTGGGTGCCTGCAGGCACATGGGGAACGAGAGGGTAATGGGCTCAATCTCCTCAAAAGGAGAGGCACGGCCTCACTGTTCACAAGTGGCCGCTGCTCATTAGTCAGAGCATTGTGCTGGAAAAGGCATTGAAAGTTATCAGTGGTCCCTGTCTTTGTCTCCTTTATGCTCCACTGCACCCTCTGCCTTATATTCGCCCACCAGGCATGGCCAGGGAACACCCTGATGGAGGGTAGCCATGGAGGGAAATGTGGTCAGACATGGAGAGACACTCATGCACAGAGGCACACACAAAGATGCAGATACGCACAGCTGAAGGAAGAGAGGAAGGATTTACTGAGCAGCAGCTACTTTGTGCATTAAGAATAACAGGGGAGGAGGGATGGGTACTCGATCATTGTATAACTGAAACCCAAGCACAAAAATTTGTAAGTCTACAACTGTACCTCATGGTGTTTCACTAATAAAAATTAAAAAAAAAAAAGAATAACAGGGGAAACAAGTTACAAGATCAGAATATCCAGTCACTGGAGTTTCCCCCAATGTAGCAACAGATAACTGCAAATGACAAAAACCCTAACATCTGATTTTTTACTTAATTTTTTCCAGTCTTCTCTAAACCAGAAAATGCAAGAAAAAAGTACCAGACTTTCAGATGCTTACAAGAGTCAGAATTTGTTACACACTCACCAGATCTCTTATCGTATACAGGTATGAAGAAGATCCCAAGATGACTGCACATAACCTCACCTGTGAACATAGAATTCAGGATCAAATTGCATATTTGCCCATTCTCACAGACAAGGAATCTAAGAAATCAAAACACTTCCAAGAATAGATTAAGGAAATGAAATGAAGACCCAGGCAGCCCAAAAAAAGAGGTAAACTCTTTAACCATAAAGTTGTGTTCACTTCTTGTTGGTTATTATTATAAAGAATAGCACACGCATGCACACACACACAAATCCTCTGAGACAATCATCGAGTCAATATTGAATATGACATTCACATAACTAAGTGGTTGAACATTTTTCTGTTCCTCAAATGTGAATATTTTTATTTTTCTACAATGATCAAAACTTGATGGGTTTTAAAGTGTTTTACTTGGCATATACATTGGGTATAAGATACTCACATGACTTCTCTTTCATGTCTTTCCTCCCAAGTCAGATTGTAGGTGTGGCTTTGAGATGCAGTAGCTGTTGTTAAAAACAGACCAGACCCTCGAGTTCTCTTAACTATCCCCACAGAATTGTGGCAGACTCAGATTCTTCTGGTTATTAGACAATTTTAAAAAGGCAACTAGGTGTCTACTTTTGAGATAGTGAATAATTCCGGGCTTTCATGTCAAATTGGCTGAGAGTGAATGTGCTGTTCTCAGGCAAAGCTCAGAGAGGTGTGGTTCAAGTCAGGTGAATTCCCCAACCTTTCTGAGCTCAGTGTGCTCACCTGTGAGGTGGGGATGGTCTTGTTCTTAGTAACCCAGTGCTCATGGTGCAAGTTGCTTGCCTCAAATTCAAGAAAAGGGGAGTGTGGCTTTCCTCAGTGTCTGACCTTCTTTCTCTCAGCCACACTCAGCCTCAGCTCAGGGTGGGATTTGAGCCCCCTTGCAAAGTTCTGAGTCCTTGTGTGTTCCCTTTCACTTTACGAAATAGGCGAGTGGTGAGTTCTCAGGAGTCATAAATAAATTTCTATGAAGTTAGTCATATATATTTAACCCAGAAAGGGAGTTCCTTACTTAAAGCCCCCTCCACAACAAATCTTTTCTTTGAGTTTCAAATTTCTGTCTGGTGAGAATAATAGGTGCTACCAGCTTTCTCTCTCTCTCTCTCTCTCTCTCTCTCTCTCTCTCTCTCTCTCTCTCTCTCTCTCTCTCTCTCTCCTCCCTCTATCTTTCACTAATCCAGATATTGCTCTGAGGAAGTGTGTTGTGAAGAGAACTCAGCAACATCAGACAAACTAACCTCTAGATGAACAGAGCTATTGACTGGAAATCCCAGCAAATGACACCCTCAGTCAGTGCTTGAGCATGTGCCTCCACCGCAGTGAAGGAGGAGTGCATGGTTCTCCTTCTCAGTCGCACAAAGGATTTGCTGTAAATCTCCTGGAGCCCTATTTCTTGAGTGGATAGAGTGAGTGCTGTAATTGAGCCAGCAACAAGTAGGACCCAGGAATTTAAATGACTCACCCAGTTCCCAGAGCCACTGTTCCAGGACAATCACAGACTCATCAACTCATCAATGCCCGGGAAATTGTTCTTCCTAGACCCCAGATGCAGTCCCTTGTCCACTCCTGTCTGACTTGTGATGAATCTGAAGGAAATTCAAGGTAGTGGGTTA
Organism: Sorex fumeus; assembly: GCF_029834395.1. NCBI lineage: Eukaryota > Metazoa > Chordata > Mammalia > Eulipotyphla > Soricidae > Sorex > Sorex fumeus. The sequence continues at coordinate 63,430,620 of NW_026606063.1, read as the reverse complement.
TTGTGTAGGTACCACCTAGGGAGAGAAATGTACTCTGGAAGAGGAAGACAATGATTCTGTGATGAGAGAGGACAGAGCTGGACTCTGAGTAGCCAGTGCATGGCACAGGGCAGGGTACACTACTGAAACTGACCCACAGAAGGTTGAAATCTTGTGGAAGAAACTTGGGAATCAAAGAGAGGACCTACTTCCAAGCACACTCTTGTTTGTTGTTGCTGTTGGTTTGGGGGTCACACCCAGCAGTGCTCAGGGGCATCTATGCCCAGCTCAGTGTTCAGAGAACTATGAAGCGCCAGGGATACTATCTGTGCCCAACCATTTGAGCATCTGCCACATCCCCCAGGATCCTTGATGAGTTTGCGTTGTGAGCCCTGAAGTCTGATAGAATCAGACTCTTTAACTCAGTTTTCTCATCTAAAAATACAGTGGTGGAGGGATGGGTATTTGATCATTGTGTAATTGAAACCCAAGCACAAAAATTTGTAAGTCTACAACTGTATCTCATGGTGTCCCACTAATAAAAATTTAAAAAAAGAAAGAAAGAAACATGAGGAACATCACAAGCATTGAAAAAATAATACCTTGTATGTCCGGTTCTGTGTTTCTAAAGGTTTTCTGCTTCAAGCTGCAATTCCTTTATGTATTTATGTTCTACAACTACTTAAAACTCTTAGACTTAATTGATTATACATACTTCTTTCCTGTCACACGTATCTTGTGGCACTGATTTTCTATCAAGTGTATGTTCTTGGCATTTCTTTCCCCAAAATTATTATTTCCATTTGTTGTAATTGTTTCATTTAATAAATCTAATGGGAACAAAAAAATGCACAAGTTGATATGGGTAAAAATGTTGGTAGAATTCACAGAACTTTCTAAGTTTTTATTACATGCCAGCTATGATTGTTATTTGGGGAGTGGGCCATATTCAGCAATTCTCAGAGCTTACTCCTGCCTTTGCACTCATGAAGTAATCACCCTTCACTGAGCTATGAACCTGACCCAGCCATACACTCTATTTCCACTGTTAGTGACTAGTGAACCCCATGATTTCCCAAATGTTCTTCTCTGAAAATGACCCCTGGAGCACCCTATTCGTTCATAACTGCTTATTTTATATCACGACTGTGACACTCGTCATTGTGCAGCAGATTAAGTTCATGAATAAACTAATTACTATTTTAAAAAGCTGTTCCCTCAAACATTTTAGATGTTTAGCGATGTCTATTCCATTGTTTGGGGTATTCACATTAGGATTTTCTAAGTATGTCAGTCCAAGGGAGGAATTTGAGCAGTACTTGTCTCCCATATTGCTTGTGTGTGAAAATTTTAAAGGAAATGAAAAAGAGAGAGAGAGGGAGAATGAGAGAGAGATCTGTATTGGTTATTAACTCCACCACAGCAGGGTGGCTTCTCTTCAGGGGCAATTAAATAGCAGCTCTGGGCTGTTAAATTTAGTGGCTTTACTCATAGGTGGCCCCTCTCCTTCAAGGACAACTTCAGCTCCTCTCATCTTTGATTGAACGCAGTGAAGCCGATGCTGCCTCTGCAAATCCAGATTTTGTTTGAAACTGTAGGTGTGACCACAGAGATATGCCTTGACCTTTCTTCTTTAAGAGAACCAGTTTTGCATTACCAGGTAAATGCCCTTTCAGGGGAATTTACATGGAACGCTGGTGACATCCTGTGGTCAGTTGGGTTTAAGGCAGCCAGTCTTTCTCGGCAACTGTCTCCGGGAATCAAAGGAAGCAAAGGTCCCTCGTCAAATTTGGATTTGTTCCATGACACCGAAAGGAAAAAGGCAAAGAGAACAGAAACACAACTCTTCTCCTTTATCAGCTTCATAAGCTGCAAACTTAAAAAAAATAAGTTACATCAGGACACGGAGCGAGTGCCGGGATTCCAGCATCTCTCTGTGGTCATACTTGGTTCTTGCCATGTGACTGCAAATCTTCTGTTCCTTGGATCAACCTCTCTTCCTTGCAGGAGACAGCTTTCTGCAAAAGAACACACAGCATGGCTTAAAGGGGGAAGCAGTGGGTATTTTGGCATTTTTACACCAGTGACAATGAAGCCATATCGTTGTTAATGCGATATTACACTTGATGGTTTTCCCTGGCAAAGCACTGAGTGGCCCACATTGAATAGAGGCAGAGAAATAGATCCAAGGCTGGGGAGCCAAGCCTGTCACCAGAGAGGCTGACCGAAGGGGCTTATAAAAGTGTTTGTCACTCGTTTAGAAACATAACTCAGCTCAGCACTCATGGTACCAGGAGCAACGTGTTCAGCTGAAGCTGGGGAGAGGAAGCAATGGAGTTTATGTTGTTCTTCTGTTTATTAAAAACGGATGGAAGAACTTGACAGAAAAATCAAACTCTTGGTCATGGCTCATTAATCCCTGTTGTATCTGTCAGGGGTATGTGCTTAGAGTTCCAACAAGCCTCTGGAAGCAAGATCACTGCTGAGCTTTGGTATTTTCTCTAATTTTGAATGGAAAAGATGTGCCAATCATCTCCAGGGAGTTGGAATGGAAGGTTATTTTTAACCTTCCTACTCTGGTGGATGTTAAATATAAGTGAGTTAGTTTACGATTAAAATGATCATGGTGAATAATTTTATCGGCATTACTTTGACATAGAGATTTCCTCAAGAAAAGTAGAAAAGTACAGAAGAAGGTGGGCTAAAGTCTCAGATTATGGCTCTTATACAAAGTACAACTCTATACGAGGGAAATTGTCTGCCATAGAGGCAGGGGAAGGGTTGAGGTGGGGGTGGGGATACTGGGGACATTGATGGTGGAAAATGTACACCGGTGGAGGGATGGGTGTTCAGTGATTGTATGACTGAAACTCAATGAAAGCTTTGTAACTGTAGCTCACGATGATTCCATTTGAAAAACAAAACAAAAACAAAATACAACTCTAGAGCTAAGTCCTGGGGGAATGTTGTAGATGCCGTGGAGGTGCTATGGCTCATGGAGCACTGTTCTGTGTCAAGTCCAGCCATTTTTCTCCATCCCTGGATGACTCACACATATCAGTCCAGAAGTTGAAGGACCGGTGGTGTTCTAGCTCCTCCATGGGTGGGGGGGGGGGTGATGATTACTTAAGAAAACCTCTGTTCTCTGTGCTGCATGCATTGTCACTTTTAAGAAAAATGCCAGAAGCAAGAATGAACTACCACTCTTTACTACAGAGGGTAGGTATAGTACTTGCAGAACAGAGGTACTGCAATTCAAGGTACCTTGATTCAATCCCCAGTATCCTATATGGTGCTCCCATCCCTGCCAGGAGTGATTCGAGTTCAGAGTCAGGACTAAGTCCTGAACATAGCTAGGGGTGGCCCCAAAGCCAAAATAAACAATTCATTAGTTTAAAAAATTTAAGGAAAAAAAAAGGAAAGAAAAAAGCAAAATTAGCAGGCCAAGAGAAATCTTATTTTTTTCCTGTGGATTTGGGCTCTACACTAACATTCTGAATCTCCTGAAACCTCAAGTTCCTGATGTATAAAAGTTACATGAGGACAATAATTTAGCAGCTACCCTATAGGATTACATAAGGGTTTAATAAGATAATGTGTATAAATCACTTCAACACAGTTCCTGGTCCATAGGAAGTACATGGTAAAAGATGTTCTGCAGTTATCCTGTATACTGTTTTTTTTTTATATAAGGGACAGTGCAATTAACTGCCAAGTTTTACTCTACATTCTCAATGACTCATCCAGAGTAATTAGGGTGAAAAAAAAGGGTGAGCTCAGAGAGGATCCTGTTCCTTCTGGTTGCAGAGATCATCAAACAAACAGTGGATTAAGAAACCAGATGCTATCCTGGTTTCTTAAAAATAAACAAGTCAATACAATCTTTTTTCCAAGTGGCATATTTGGAGGTGTCGGATCTTTCTCCCCATGCACTGTGCCATTTTCTAGGTACTGTGAATGACAGAGAAGTATTAAATGTAGTATCCATGAGGAGCAAGCAAAGTGGAGTCAACACACAGACTGGAACGTTTCCTACGCAGGCATTTTTTTTTTTTGGTGAGAGTCTTTTGGGTCACATCCACCAATGCGCAGCGGTTACTCCTGGCTCTGCACTCAAGAATTACTCCTGATAGTTTTGTGGGGACCATATGATATGCTGCAGATCGAACCCAGGTCAGGCATGTGCGAGGCAAGCACCCTACCTATCATTGTACTATCACTCTGGCGGCCCTGTGCAGACAGTCTTAAATCAGTAACTTTTCAGCAATGTGGATGCTGGCCCTGGAGGAGACAGTGCTGAGGGGAGACAGTGCAAAGAGTGTCAAACATGGCACCTACACTCTCGGGGTCATCCCAAACAGTGAAAGAGGAGCCATAATCACATCCCGAAGGGTTCCCACAAGGCCATAAAACGTCCCTGTAGGGCTTCTGGATCTTTTCAAAGTTGGTATTTAGCTCTTTGTTTCCCCTCCATAGAAGTGAGATGACCAAGGGGGTCATCATTATTTGGGAAGCATTGCAGCAAAGACACACACATTGTGCCACCACTTTGGCTGGGAGGCTGACCACCTGCAGAAATTCAGCTGCAGCAAGTTCTGCTATCCTGCCAAGAGCAAAAGAAAGTATAACTGGAGTGCCAGGGCCAAGAGGAGGAATACCACCTGGACTGGTCACACGAAGTACCCGAAAATAGTGCACAGCAGACTCAGGCATGAATTCCGTGAAGGAACAACACCTAACCCAAGAGAGCATCTGTTGCAGCATCCAATTAGTTCATCTTAAGGATTTCAGCAATTAGTGTGAATATATGTTTTGGTTTCAAAAAATTTTTTTAATTGGTATTTATCACAAACCCTGAGGCATGATCAGTAGAACTGGGAATTGCAGAGACTGAGGAGGGGACAGTGGGATCATGATGATGATGAAGCACTGGTGGAGAGATTGGTGTAGTAGGTCTGCAAAAGTGCAGCAATGACTTCGACATTAGTGTAAACTATAAAACATCAATAAAAAAATAACTTGAATAAATGAAGTTAGTTTTTCTTTAAAAACTTCCTTAGTTGCTCCCTTTCTGATCCCAATGTTCTCTGCCAGGGAAGAATGGAAGTCAACCTGAGCGTGGAGCAAGCCCAGAAGCTTTTTTTAAAATGTGTTTTGGGTCACACCCAGTGATGCACAGGGGTTATTCCTGGCTCATACACTCAGGAATTATTCCTGGTGGTGCTCAGGAAACCATGTGCGATGCTGGGAATTGAACCCGGGTTGACCATGTGCAAGGTAAATGCCCTACCCGCTGTGCTATCACTCTAGCCTGAGCCCAGAAGCTTTAACAACCTCTAACATTATAGTTAATTCTTGCTCTTGCCTCTGAACTCCACACACAACCCTCTAATAATAGTTGCTGGACACTTATGAAGGTGAATATAAAGCATGAAGTCAGAAAGGGCCAGAGGAACACAATGGCAAGGTTTCTCCCCACAGGGATTCTATATTAGAGGCAGAAAGGACTATCTGGGTACCCCAGAGCACTTCAAAAACCAAAATCTTAGTGATAATAGTGAAGAACCAACAAAAAAAAGGATAGAGTGAAGAATAGAGAGAGAGAGAGAGCCTATTTCTTAAAGATTGGCATATCAAATACATCAGATACTCTTGGTAGCTTGCTGGGCTCTCTGAGAGGGGCAGAGGAATCAAACCTGGTTCAGCCGGGTCGGCCACATGCAAGGCAAATGCCTACCCACAGTGCTATCGCTCCAATCCATTGTGAACAACTTTATGAAAATAAAATTTAAAATTTAAAAAAAACTTTCTCAATTAAGAGATTTTTAAAGAACTAGTCCTTGAAAAGCAATTCAGACATGGACATGGGGCTGGAGAGATAATACAGTGGGGAGGCTGCTTGTCTTGCATGCTGCTGACCTGGGTTTGATCCTCAACACCACGTTTTGGTCCCCTGAACCCTACCAGGAATGATCCTTGAGCACAACGTCAGGAATAAGTCCTGAGCATCATTGGATATATCCCCTACCCCATGAAACAAAGATATGGACACAGATATGGAGATGTCTGTGAGAGAGGCTAGCAGAGCAGAGACCTGCAACCTAGATGTCCTCGTGTTTACACAGGAAAGAATAATTAGAAACCTTCAAATTATCTGCTGATATAAACACACGTACATATATATACACATGTATATATACACATTTAGTATACGTGCAAAGGGCTGACCCTACCTGAACTTTGGGCTCATCAGAATGCAACATATACGACATACATACATATAACATGCAACATACATATACGTATATAATTATGTACACGTGCATATATATGTGTGTGTGTATATATATATATATATATATATATATAAAGGAAATCCTTGTCTCACGTGGTGTTATTCTGCTGAACTTGTTGGAACCAGTTCATTCAACCAGGAGCTATGAATCCAGATTGGGGAATCTAATGAAGCCCTGGGTGGGTATTTACATTATAACTCAAACCTGTCTCCCCCTCCCTTCCTCACACAGCCAGGGCCTCCTAGTCCAGAGAGGGCAGAAGCATCATCAAGGGACTTCGCGGCTGTGAGCCATATTCTCAATTTTTATTAGCATTTCTTATTTGCCCACAGCCTGATTTCTTTTAGGCTTGACATAATTTGCATGATTGAGTTAATCCAAGTGTGAAATGCAGTAGGGACCCGATTCAATGGGTGGTCGGAAGACAGCATTATTAGGACATAAAAGAGCAGCCTGTTCTGGCTGCGTCACTGCAGGTGCAAACAGGCACCAGTGGCCCACCACGCTCCTCTGCAGGTCGGAGAACGACCATGCACTCTGCATTGGAAATGCATTTCCACGGCTCTTCTTCACAAAATATTTGTCAGGCTAGCCGCTCTGTTGTGCTGGGCAAACACTGTGTGGTCCGTGTCTCAGCCTAACTCCTCCGGCACTTTTTGTATGAGGAATTTTTAGCACTTTGTTTCCTTTGGCTTTGATTTGAAAATCATTTTAGATTTCCACAAAGGAAGCAGAGGAAGCCTCCGTGTCCTTATCACCTTGCTCCCTTCATGGTAACAGCTTCCATTCCTGTGGCACATCAGACACAACAGATCAAGTCAAATTAGCACCGTCCTATGACCTGAAACCTCTATTGGAACTCCCCAGGTGTGCCACATAGCACTGTCACATACTTCTTCTTGTAAAAAGCCTGTCACCTCGACTCATTTGAGTCATTGCTTTTTTGCCAGTAGAGAAAGTTGTTCTGGATTCTATTTTGCAAAGGGCTGACCCGACCTGACCTTTGGGCTCATCAGAATGCAAAGCACACAGCCCATCAAGCAGAGCAGAGCATCCAGCCCTTGGCACACCTCCATCCTTCCTCAAACCCCTGGGGAACAGAGCGTTCTGCACAGCCCATCCCACTGCACCAGAAAGCCCAGGAATCCGGCCCCAGGGAGCAGCTGGGAGTCCTCTGGCAATCGATTGATGTGACAGTCAAGCATTGAGCCTCGGAGACCTGCAGACCCAGAGGGAGACATCAAGGCAAGCTGGTGGACCCACAACAGGGAATTTCGGATGGGGATCTTCCCAAGCAGCAGTTCCTAACTGACTTTGCTGTTTTGTCTCTAATAGCAGTGTAGCAGCCCTGCTGTCTTCTGAACCATTCTGCCAGCTAGTTTCACTCTTTGGTGATGTCTCCATGAAAGATATTTTACATCAATGTCATAAAATGATATCTTGTGGCCTATATTGTATGACATTTAAACAGTATTATCTAGAAACATATTGCACCTGGGTTGGGCAGATAGAACAGTAGGGAAGGCACTTGCCTTGCACACAGTTGACCCACATTTGGCCCCCTGAGCACCACCAGGAGTCATCTCTGAACACAGAGCCAGGAGTAATCCCTAAGCATCACCAAGTATGGCCCCAAAAGCATATTGTATCTGGTTACTTCATTCACTTTAACAATTCAATTTTGTTGAGGTATTAATTTTATTTTCTTTTCTTTGATTTTTGGTTTTTGGATCATATCTGGCTGTGCTTAGAGGTTATTCCTGACAATACATAAGGGACTACTTGGGGTGCCGGGATCAAGCTCAGATCAGACACATGCAAAGAAAGCACCTTAGCTGCTATACTATCTTTCCAGCCTGAAGTATTAGTTTTTTTAATGATGTATTATCTCATGCTCAGAAATTGCATATATATTAAAATGTAGGTTGAAATTTAGTCACACATTACTGTGCCAAATTCACATAAATTCATAAATTTATTTTATAACCTAATTTTTAGAAATTTTGCATTTTATCCTTTAAAACTTAACTGGCTTATTTTTATGTTTGTTTTCTTCAATGACAAGATGATGCAGAACATTCACATTATTTGCAGAAATTTTGAAAAAAGCACATTCAATATATAAATAGTTTTATATTTTGGATTCCTTATAAACTGAAGGTCAAACTTGATGTATTTTCTCTTTTTCACACTGAATTTTGCAGCACCAGTGACAAAGCTGTGTGCAATGTAAGACAATCAGCTGATCAAAGCAAATAATATTAGGAGGAATTTGCAGTCCTTGTCATTTTAGGTTTCTTAGTATCATCTATTTGCTCCACCAGTGTTCTGATGACTTTATTTTTAACTGAACATAATTTTCAACTACGTATGTGTGGCTGTTACGTATGCATGGGGTGAGACCACCCCTGACAAGGATGTTTGGGTAGCGAGGACAAATTATCCAAGCAAGTTCACCAGATAACTCCAGAGGCCTTACAAACTGCTAACCCAGAAAGCTATCCTAAGAACTATAATATCTGCTTAATCCACTGAGGGATATGGTGCCTGGAATACATGCACATATTTATCAGATCTAAGGCTGCTGAAAGATCCCTGAACAGGGTTCTCCAATTTTGGATATTTGGGGATAGAGAAGGAAAGAATACAGGAGGGAAGAGAAACAGGTTGAATAGGGAATCTTTCGCTATTGGGGAAATTCTGTCTCCCATTTGATTCCTGTATCTGATACCCTGAGCTTCTCAATTTTTTTGTTTGTTTGTGCTTGCCTTATCTTTAATTTTTTATTTTATTTATTTGTGAGACATCATGAGGTACAGTTGTAGACTTACAGATTTTTCTGCTTGGGTTTCAATTATACAATGATCAAATACCCATCCCTCCACCAGTGCCCATTTCCCACCACCATGGATCCCAGTATCCCTCCCACCCCCCCATCCCCCCATCCCACCCTGCCTCTATGGCAGGGCATTCCCTTTTGTTCTATCTCTCTTATTGGGTGTTGTGGTTCTGAGCTTCTCAATTTTTGAGGATTTCTTTCCACAACTTCCTTACAGCTCATTCTACCCAAAGGAAGGCAGGTGGCCATGTAGAGAGAAAAGAAGCAGAGAGAAATATTCTGACTCAAGAAAAAGAACATTCTATAGTTTCTTGTATAAGAAAAAGGGAACCCACTTCACTTGAGGACAAATATTTGGTTATGTGTGTGACACTGGACAAGGAACGATGCATTGACGTGAATATGATGCTAAAGCAGTAAGTGGAACAATAGAATAAACATTATTTGTTTATGTATTTTATTTTCATTTATAACTTTGGTTTGGACTTAAACACCAGACCGTGGACTTCCTCCTGGCTCTATGCTCAGGAATCACTCCTGGTTGAACTTAGAAGACCATATGCGGTGCCAGGGATTGAACCTGTGTGGCAGCATGCAAGGCAAGAGCTTTATGCTGTGCTATCTCCCTGGCCCCAAGGTGGCACCTTTCAATTCTGCTGCTCTCTTTCTGTAATTCATCGTGTGGATGACATTATCCATTCTTTTTTCCCATCTTTAGACAACAGGAAACTTAGGGTCACCTGATGTATGGATGGCAATAGGGTTCCTGGGCATACTCTGAACTAAGCATTTCCCAGACATCTCTGGCCTAGGGATCTCTAGAGCAGACTCCCAGGATTGTCGTCACACTTGTGAACAGCACCCTGTGATTGATGGACAAGCACATTAAACCACAGAGCCATCCTCTGGGCCCCAAACTGCATTCTTTTTTTCCCTTTTCCATAATATAGTCTGTGAATTCTCAGGTTTTACTAAAATAAAATTGTTAAACTATATGGCATACTAGTATGTAACACATAACTTTTAGTAAACGGTGCTACTTTTAAAAAAAGTTTTCTTTTTGTTTATTTTTAATTGAATAACCATGAGCTACTGTTACAAAACTTTTATGTTTGAGTTTCAGTCATTTAAGGCACCACTTTTTATTTGAGGCTACTCCCAGTAGTTTTCAGGACTTACTCCTGACTCTGTGTTCAAGGGTTATTCTAGGCAGTGTTTGTGGGACCACATGTGGTGCCAGGGATCAAACCTGAGTCAGTCACAATATAAAGCAAGCACACCTTGCTCAGTCTCCAGCCTAGATACCCTTTAAATAGAAATATATATGCATATACACCCAGATCCTCCAAATTCCAGTAGGCAGGGGTCACACCCACCACCTGGCCCCCTGGCGCCGTGTAATCCCATCAGCGGCCAAGACTCAGAGACTATAAAATCCAGATCCCGGACGAGAGCAGTGCAGTCTCTGCCCCCGCGCCTGGGTGTTCCTTCCCGGAGTCCCTTGGAGGGGAGCGGGTTGAGCTTTCCTCCCCGCCCCGGCCAGGGCTACGGCAGCCGGAGACCTCCAGGACCAGCCACCACCATGCTGAGACCACTCTCCGCACACCTGAAGGTACTGGCAGAGGGACAAAGCCACGCGGGTTCCGGGGCCGAGACCTCCAAGCCTACTCGAATTGGAGTCGAGCATCTTCCACCCAGATCCTCCAAATTCCAGTAGGCGGGGGTCACACCCACTACCTGGCCCCCTGGCGCCGTGTAATCCCATCAGCGGCCAAGACTCAGAGACTATAAAATCCAGATCCCGGACGAGAGCAGTGCAGTCTCTGCCCCCGCGCCTGGGTGTTCCTTCCCGGAGTCCCTTGGAGGGGAGCGGGTTGAGCTTTCCTCCCCGCCCCGGCCAGGGCTACGGCAGCCGGAGACCTCCAGGACCAGCCACCACCATGCTGAGACCACTCTCCGCACACCTGAAGGTACTGGCAGAGGGACAAAGTCACGCGGGTTCCGGGGCCGAGACCTCCAAGCCTACTCGAATTGGAGTCGAGCATCTTCCACCCAGATCCTCCAAATTCCAGTAGGCGGGGGTCACACCCACCACCTGGCCCCCTGGCGCCGTGTAATCCCATCAGCGGCCAAGACTCAGAGACTATAAAATCCAGATCCCGGACGAGAGCAGTGCAGTCTCTGCCCCCGCGCCTGGGTGTTCCTTCCCGGAGTCCCTTGGAGGGGAGCGGGTTGAGCTTTCCTCCCCGCCCCGGCCAGGGCTACGGCAGCCGGAGACCTCCAGGACCAGCCACCACCATGCTGAGACCACTCTCCGCACACCTGAAGGTACTGGCAGAGGGACAAAGCCACGCGGGTTCCGGGGCCGAGACCTCCAAGCCTACTCGAATTGGAGTCGAGCATCTTCCACCCAGATCCTCCAAATTCCAGTAGGCGGGGGTCACACCCACCACCTGGCCCCCTGGCGCCGTGTAATCCCATCAGCGGCCAAGACTCAGAGACTATAAAATCCAGATCCCGGACGAGAGCAGTGCAGTCTCTGCCCCCGCGCCTGGGTGTTCCTTCCCGGAGTCCCTTGGAGGGGAGCGGGTTGAGCTTTCCTCCCCGCCCCGGCCAGGGCTACGGCAGCCGGAGACCTCCAGGACCAGCCACCACCATGCTGAGACCACTCTCCGCACACCTGAAGGTACTGGCAGAGGGACAAAGCCACGCGGGTTCCGGGGCCGAGACCTCCAAGCCTACTCGAATTGGAGTCGAGCATCTTCCACCCAGATCCTCCAAATTCCAGTAGGCGGGGGTCACACCCACCACCTGGCCCCCTGGCGCCGTGTAATCCCATCAGCGGCCAAGACTCAGAGACTATAAAATCCAGATCCCGGACGAGAGCAGTGCAGTCTCTGCCCCCGCGCCTGGGTGTTCCTTCCCGGAGTCCCTTGGAGGGGAGCGGGTTGAGCTTTCCTCCCCGCCCCGGCCAGGGCTACGGCAGCCGGAGACCTCCAGGACCAGCCACCACCATGCTGAGACCACTCTCCGCACACCTGAAGGTACTGGCAGAGGGACAAAGCCACGCGGGTTCCGGGGCCGAGACCTCCAAGCCTACTCGAATTGGAGTCGAGCATCTTCCACCCAGATCCTCCAAATTCCAGTAGGCAGGGGTCACACCCACCACCTGGCCCCCTGGCGCCGTGTAATCCCATCAGCGGCCAAGACTCAGAGACTATAAAATCCAGATCCCGGACGAGAGCAGTGCAGTCTCTGCCCCCGCGCCTGGGTGTTCCTTCCCGGAGTCCCTTGGAGGGGAGCGGGTTGAGCTTTCCTCCCCGCCCCGGCCAGGGCTACGGCAGCCGGAGACCTCCAGGACCAGCCACCACCATGCTGAGACCACTCTCCGCACACCTGAAGGTACTGGCAGAGGGACAAAGCCACGCGGGTTCCGGGGCCGAGACCTCCAAGCCTACTCGAATTGGAGTCGAGCATCTTCCACCCAGATCCTCCAAATTCCAGTAGGCAGGGGTCACACCCACCACCTGGCCCCCTGGCGCCGTGTAATCCCATCAGCGGCCAAGACTCAGAGACTATAAAATCCAGATCCCGGAACCGCGCGGCCGCATTCGCGGCCGCGCGACATCTTATCAGAACTTTTCTTTATGACATCTTATTATCTCATTCCTACTTTGGACAAACTTGCAGGCTATGGAATGTAGCCTGCCCACAGGGCAGAGTCTGGCAAACTCCCCGTGGCCTACCAAATATGCCAAATACCAGTAACAATGAAGGGTCTCATTCTCCTAAAGAGCCGTGAATATAATCTCAGGGCTAGGATGAAAGAGACGTTACTGGGGCCTGCTCGAGGCAATCGACGATTAACAGGATGATGAAATGAAAAATGAAATGAAATACATGTGTGTGTGTGTGGTAACGAATCTTCAACTTTTAGTGAGGGGATGCAAACAGGAAACTGTTTCAAGACAAATGATAAAAGCAAAGTTGTGTCTTATTCACTGACTAATCCTCAAGAAGCTGTCAAGCTTGTGTCTGGTGGTCAGTTTTCATTTTCCATCTGAGTTGACATGTTTTAGGGAGGAAGAAAGACAGAATAGAGGTCTTTTTTAGTGGGGGGATGTATTCTGAGCTCCCCTGTACTACCCAGAGTCCTGCAATGCCCTCCTATTTCCCCACTGTTTTAGATTTGATTTGGTTCTAGAGATTTTAGAAAGTTGAATTCATTTCTGTTCGTTCATTAGTGCCTTCCCAGAGGTTAGTATTTACCTGGAACACAGAAAGAGATAATACACATTTAGTTTGTTTGTTAGTATTTCCATTTCAGGGGCTTTATTTTGTGAATTTGTTTGCATATTAATATGTAATACATAACTTTTAGTTAAAAAAAAACACCACTTTTTTGCCCACACGTGAGGGAAACTATCTAGTCTTGTCCTTTTGTTACTCATTGGCTTTTAAGTAATCATATAAAATTCCATCCAATTGATATTAAAGGGCACAATTTCATCTTTTTCAATGTCAGACTAGTATTCCATTGAGCTTACATGCCACAGTTACTTTGTCCAGTCAAATCTGCTGATGAGCATTTGAAGTGATTCCCTGCCTTGGTTGCTGTGAACAATGGTGTTATGATGATAGAAGCACACACATCTCATCAAATCAGCACTTTCACATCCTTTGGGTAAATATCTAGCAGTGGTACTGCTGGATTCTATAGAATTCACTGTTTTAAATTTATTTTGAGTGTAGTGTAACATGGTTACAAGAGTGTTAACATTTATGATTTTAGTGCACAAACCATTGCACCTCCGCCACAAATATTTATTTAACAAATGACTGAATTTGTAAGTGAAAGAAGAAATAAAAATGATGAAATCTACACATGGTCCAAGTGTTTACATACAAATAAATAACTATTGAAAGAACTGTTCCTCAAAGTATTTCACAATGCCTTTTCAGCGATTCTGATCGTTGGGGGGGAAATTCTAAACAATAATGGTGCATCTTTTGTCGAAGTAATGAATGTAATCAATATAGAGTAGAGTTAAGTAGAAATCATCTGCCTCACAGGCATTGGGAGGGGTGGGAGGGGGGTATATTGGGGTTCTTGGTGGTGAAAACTGAGTACTGGTGAAGGAAAAGGTGTTTGATCATTGTATGACTGAGGCTTAAAACTGAAAGCTTAGTAACTTTTCCCACAGTGATTCAATAAATAAATATAAGAAGAAAAATAAATAAATAAATAAAATTATGAAAAAAAAGTAAGGTGGAGTTCATCCCCAGTTCAATCAGCTAATCAGTGGCTGAATAAATAGCAGTACTCCTACATAAAAAAAGAACTGTTCCTCAATAACCCCCCATGAATAGCTAATGAAATCCTTGGGAAAAAGAAGATGAGTGGTATCAACTTCCCCAACTTCAAAATGTACTGCAAAGCAGTAAAAATTAAAACAGCATGGTATTGGACTAAAAACAGACCCACAGACCAATGGAACAGAGAAAAGCCTCTTCAATAAGTGGTGCTGGGAAAACTGGACAGCTACCTGCACATCAGATCTGGGAATCCATAAGGAACACGGAGAAAAATGTAGGCAGAACTCTCTATGACATTGAAGCTAAAAGCATCTTTAAGGATGAAACACCACTGACCAAGCAAGTGGAAACAAACATAAACAAATAGAACTAAATCAAACTAAGAAACTTTTGCACCTCAAAAGAAACAGCGATATCCTGGATATTAATCCCTTATCAGATGGGTGTTTCATCCCAATCCAGTTAATTCATAAATTTAAACCTGTACTTGCCGGTTTTTTAAAAAAGTAAAGTTGGGGCCAGAGTGATAGTAGAGCGAGTAGGGTTTTGGCCTTGGTTGTGGCCAACCTGAGGAGCACAGGCATGCATGTCCCAGACACCTGTTTTCAAAATCTCTCAAGGTCATTCACCAATGTGTCTTCGTGCGAGCCTCAGACAACCACAAGTGAACGTCCGAGCTCACAAATCAGTGCAGAAGCGATAAAGGGAGACCTCAAAGAGAGATGAGCAGCAATGCTGTAAGATGCAGCAGAAGCCAGGAAAAGCATTCACAATGCCTGCCCGCCCTTTTCCAACTACAAGACCAAGATGACTGCCCTCTGACATCCTGATGGGTCTATCACATCTTCCAGTCATAAGTAATGGAAAAGATTACTTATGACTTCTACTCAGATCTCTTTGATAGCCACGTCCACCTGCCAACATACCAAATTCCGCAGGATGAATATGTCATTCCCAATGTTCTCCCTTCCGAAATCTGACACGCCATCTCTTTGGTAAAGAAATGAACAGCACCTGGCCCAGACAAGGTCAGACCCAAACATCTCAAGAACCTGCCATCAGAACTCATCAATAGGCTGACTCAGCTCTTCACATGCTACTTGTCTGAATGCAAGGTTCCGTCCCAATGAAAAATCAGCAGGACTGTACTACTGTACAAGAAGTAAGACATCCACAACATTGGCATCTATTGTCCAATTTGCCTATTGTCTGTCATCTACAAGCTGTTCACTCGAGTCATCCTGAATAGGATTGGTAGAAGTCTAGATGAAGGTCAACCATGCAAACAAGCCGGGTTCTGCAAAGGATTCAGCACCATCGACCATATCCACACGATAACCAAGCTCATTGAGGCTTCTCAGGAGTTCGAGATGCCGCTCTGTCTAATGTTCATTGATTTAAAGAAGGCCTTTGATTCTGTTGAGACAGAAGCGGTCATTGAAGCCCTAGCCAATCAGGGCATTCAAACTCAATACATCAGGATCCTCCGTGAGCTGTATTACAGATTCATTACCAGGATCTCACCATTTCAAAGAAGTGATCATCCATGTTAAGAGAGGGGTTATGCAGGGTGATACCATTTCACCGAAACTCTTCAGTGCCACCCTTGAGAATGTCATGCGATGACTGGAATGGGAAGAAATGGGAGTGAAGATAGATGGTCGGCAACTACACCACCTCCACTTTGATGATGACATCGTTCTAATAACACCAAACATTAGCCAAGCAACATAAATGCTAGCCGACTTCGACCATGAGTGTGGAAAGGTCGGACTACAGCTGAATCTTACAAAGACAATGAAACGCCTCGTTCCTGACGCTTCATTCGCTCTCAATGGAAGGACCATCTCTGAATGCAATAGTTATGTGTACCTAGGTCGAGAAGTCAACATGATGATTGATGGCAACCCGAGTTGTGCAGGAGGAAGAGAGTGACTTGGAATGCCTTCAAGAGCGTCAAAGAAATAGCTAAGAGGATGAATAACCTCTGACTCCAGGCACATCTATTCGATTTCACTGTTCTTCCTGCATTAACATAAGCCTCAGAGACCTGGGCCCTATGCAAACAGGATGAGAGAAGGCTTTTCGGGTCTCCCAAAGAGGAAAGAACTATGCTTGGAGTATCACGTTTCACTCAAATGAGAGAAAGAATCCGGAGTTCAGACCTCCGTCGACAATCAAGAATCAGGGACTCTGTCTTGTTTGCCAACGCATCAAAAATCAGATGGGTTGGACATGTAATGAGATTTGGAGACTACCGCTGGACTAGAGCCGTTACCGACTGCATTCCACGGGACGTCAAAAGACTGTGTGGCTGCCCACCTTCCAGATGGTCAGACTTCTTCATCAAGATCCTGAATGATCAGTTTGAGCCTCTTCGTGTTCCTAGAATGAACAGACACCACTGGGCTACACTAGCACGGGACAGGGACAAATGGAGACATTACTGGTGCCCACTCGAGCAAATTGATGATTAACGGGAAGTCAAGTGATCAAATTAAGATTAATTAATAGGTTCAGTCATTGTCAGACTGATTTATTGTTTTGTTCATTAAATGCCAGGATATTCCAAAAGGGCCACAGGTAAAAATCATGTAAGTGGTGGGCCATAATTCTAGCCTAGAGGGCCAACAGACATGAGAGGGGGACCCGAGGAAAGAAATGGGGTTAAAAAATAGTTGAGAAACAATGCTGTAGATAGTGCCAAATCTATGATACCACCTAAGATGAATGTTACTACTTGCTACCAGTCTTCATAGTACACTGAGTAGTGAGAACAATTATTTGGGTTCTTGACACTTTAAGCTACCAAATGAACCAACTCTGGAGCCTATCCAGCACTTCACTGAATAATCCCAGCAGATCTTATATCCATTTTTTTAGTTTTTTTTAATTGTGGGGTTTAACTGCTATATGAAAAAAAAATAATTGTGCTGTTAGTGCTAAAAATAGGGTGTGAGCTATGTAGTGGCAATTGTTATATGGTGAAATATTGTATGAGGGGGAAATATTTATAATTATTAGTCAGGGGTAACTGGTGTAGAAGAAATTGGCCTAACTTGAATAGGTCAGGAGATCAGAAATGATCATGATGGTGATGGTAATGAATATACAGCATAATTCTGTGGGGGGAGTCAATGCAGAGATGCTCAGGGTTTACTCCTGGCTCTACACTCAGGAATTACAGCTGGTGATGCTCTGGGGACCATATGAGATACCAGGAATCAAAACTGGATTGGCCACGTGCAAGGAAAAAACCCTATCACTCCAGCCCCAGCATGATTTTTTTAAAAAGTACTAAGGCAAGGGAATAAGCTCAAGTTTTACAACGTATGCCTTGCATGTACAGACTCCTGAGTTATTTTTTCTTTCCCTTTTGGGGTCACATCCAGCGATGCTAAGGGGTTTCTTCTGGCTCTGAACTCAGGAATTAGTCCTGGCGGTGCTTGGGGGACCATATCCCAAGCTCCTGAGTTTAAATCCCAACATTGCATAGAACAAGAACTTGGTATGGCCCCACAACAGTTTTGTTTATTTTTTAAGTTTCAAGATACTGACTAGAGATAGTATGAAGGTTAAGACACTTGACTAGTATGCAACTGGGAATGCAACTCTAGTTCAAATCTTAGCACTACTTATGCCCCCCTGGGTACCAGCAGGTGTACCCCCTGAACACAGACCCAGGTGTGACTGAAAATAAACCCTCAAAAGTATTAAAACAGAGTCAGAATTAGAGGTGAACTTGCTAACATTCATGGTCAGTCAATGATTGCTGTGTCTATACTCTGTATAAAGCATTGTAATCAAGTTTTACACAGTGATTTTCAGGAATGGGCTGCACATGGATTCTACTTAAAAACATCAGCTCTAATTTCTATGACAGGAAATAGAACCAGTCCTTGACTTCATGATTCTTCTCAAATTTTGTTTTCTCTTTAATGTGGTACTATCTTGAAATCTTTGGGAAAGTTTTGGAGGAAGCATTGAATTTAGTTGTACCTCAGAAACATATGAGATGACACCAGTGTGACATCTTATCTATGACTTATAAAATTATGTAAACAGCATTTAAAAACACAAAAGTCTTGGGCTGGAGAGATAGTATAGTGCATAAGACACTTGCCTTACACATGGCAAACCAAGGTTTGATCCTTGGCACCACATTTGGTCACCTAAGCACCATCATTTTTGACATTGCCAATCTGCTACTAGCACCTGTTCTTGCCCTTAGGCTGATTTTCTACTATTTCTCTCTACAGGCAAGAACATAAAATATTCTATTTTCTACTAGCTAGTAATTTCCAGTACCCTCCTCCTTCCCAAATTTATCTCTTCATCGTCACTGTCACTGTCCTCCCATTGTTCATTGATTTTCTCGAGCGGCCCCAGTAACATCACCATTGTGACAGTTGTTACTGTGTTTGGCATATCGAATACATCAGGGGTAGCTTGCCAGGCTTTGCCATGCAGGCAAGATACTCTTGGTAGCTTTCCGGGCTCTCTGAGAGGGGCGGAGGAATTGAACTTGGGTTGGCCATGTTGGCTGCATGCAAGGCGAACGCCCTACCCGCTGTGCTATCGCTCCAGCCCAAATTTATGTCTTAAGACCTCTTTATAGCCTTTCAGTGGTTTAAGAATGATCTCAAGAATATTCTGCTTCAGTCTTTTACATTTCAAAAGTGGATCATTTTATTTTATATGGTAATGTCCAAAGTGGAAGAAAGAGGTGGGGCAAGGTGGGAATGGGGACCAGGATTTCTCCACAGAAAGCACTGTAGCACTGTCGTTCCCGTTGTTCATTGATTTGTTCAAGCGGGCACCAGTAACGTCTCCATTGTGAGACTTATTGTTACCATTTTTGGCCTATCGAATACGCCATGGGGAGCTTGAAGGCTTGCCAGGGTCTGCCATGAGGGCGGGATACTCCACAGAAAGAAAAGTTGAAAATCAATTCGTAGTAGATCCAGATGTTATAAAACTTATAGAAAAAAAATGAAGCATAAAAATGAACCCCAGAATCCCTAGAACAAACCAAACAGAAGATTAAATGTGGACCACTTCCACCAGGCCTGGAAAATGAGGAAAGGGCTGTGTTTGACCCATTATCTCTGTCCAGAGACAGATAGTGGAAACAAAACTTCCTAAAAAGAGGAGCCAGATTCCTGAGAAAATAAACAAGATTAATAAACCACCAGAAGACTCACAAGGAAAAAGGAAGAGAGTACCCTAATAAACTGAATCAGAAATGAAAAGGGGATATTACAACAGAAACCAAAGAAATTCAAAAGATCATCAGAGATTCCTTTGAAAGTCTGTATGCCACAGAACAAGAGAACTAGAAGAAATGGATAAATTCCTGGATTCCTATAACATCCCAAGGCTGAACCAAGAAGGCTTGGAATACCTGAATAGACCTATCACTATTAAGGAAATTGAAACAGTAATCAAAAGTCTTCCCCAAAACAAAGCCCAGGTCCAGATGGATTTACTAGCAAATTCTTCCAAATATTTAAAGAGGACTGTTGCCAGACCCTTTCAAGCTTTTCCAGGAAATTGAAAAAAAAAAAAAAAGAAACTCTCCCAGTTTCTATGAGACACATATCACCTTAATATCAAAAGCGAACAGAGATATCATAAAAAAAATTACAGGCCAATATTCCTGAAGAACATGGATATGAAGATCCTCAAGAAAATATTAGTGGGGGTTAGAGCAATAGCACATCAGGTAGGGTGTTTGCCTTGCACATGGCCAATCCAAGTTCAATTCTCAGCATCCCATATGGTCCCCTGAGCACCGCCAGGGGTGATTCCTGAGTGCAGAGCCAGAAGTAATCCCTGTGTGTCGCCGGGTGTGACCCAAAAAAGCAAAAAAAAAAAATTAGCAAATAAAATCCAGTAATTCATCAAAAAGACAATATTCCACGACCAAGTGGGATTCATGCTGGAGATGCAAGGATGGTTTAACATTCACAAGTCAATCAACATAATTCATCATATCAATAAAAGATAAAAACCGTATGATCAGATCAATAGATACAGAGAAAGCATTGACAAAATCCAGCACCCTTAATGATGAAAACTCTCAGCAAAATGGGAATTGAAGGAATTTTCCTCCATATAGTCAAAGCCATCCACAGCAAATGGGGAAAAACTAAGAGTCTTCCCTCTAAGATCAGAGACAAAACAAGGATGCCCACTCTTTCCCCTTCTATTCGATATAGTACTGGAAGTACTTGCCATAGCAGTTAGACAAGAAAAAGACATTAAGGGCATCCAAATAGGAAAGGAAGAAATCAAGATCTCACTATTTGCAAATGACATGATACTATATTTAGAGAACCCTAAAGCCAGGAAGCTCCTAGAAACAATAAACTTGTAAAGTTGTATAGTCAAGTTGTATAAATAAATTCTGAGTATCCCACCAGCACAGCAGAGCCTGGCAAGCCACCCGTGGTGTATTCAATATGCCAGAAACAGTAACAATAAAAAGGGTCTCATTCCCCTGACCCTGAAAGAGCATCCAACGCGGCAGAGTTGGAAAGGACAAGAGGAGAGACTGTTAAAATCTTCGTGCTGGGATGAATGGAGATGTTACTGGCGCCTGCTCGAGCAAGTTGAGGAACAACGGGATGACAGTGTTACAGTGCAGTAGAGTTGCAGGCTATTAAATCAATACTCAAAAGTCCATGGCTTTTCTATTCACAAATAATGAGAGACAAAAAAGTGATATGAAAAAAGAAATCTTGTTCATAATCATGCCTCAGAAAATCAAGTATCTTAGAATCAACTTAACTAAGGAGGTAAAGAACCTATACAAAGAAAACTGAGAAACACTATTCAAGAAATAAAAGAGGATATGAAGAAATCAAAACATATACCCTGCTCATGGATTGGGAGAATTAACATTGTCAAAATGGCAATACTCCTCAAAGCATTATACAAATTCAATGCAATCCCTATAAGTGTACCCATGACAGTCTTCAAAGAAATTGATCAAACACTCCTGAAATTCATATAGAAGAACAAGCCCCCATGAATGGCTAAAGCAATTCTTGGGAAAAAGAAGATGGGTGGCATCACTTTCCACAACCTCAAACTCTAATACAAAGCAATAATTATTAAAACAGCATGGTACTGGAACAAAGTCAGATCCACAGACCAGTGGAATAGGGTTGAACATCTTTACACACACCCTCAAATATATGGTCATCTATTCTTTGATAAGGGAGCAAGAAATGTGAAGTGGGGAAAAGGAAAGCCTCTTTAACAAATGGTACTGGCAAAACTGAATAGCTACATGCCAAAACAAACAAACAAACAAACAAAACAAAAAAAACCAGCATCAGACCTCTACCTAACACCATGCACAAAGCTCAGCTCAAAATGGATTAAAGACCTCAACATGAATCCAGAATCCATAAGGTACATCAAAGAAAAGGTCAACAAGACCCTCTATGACACTGAGGCTAAAGGTGTATTTAAGAACAAAATGCCATTGATCAAGTAAGTGGGAACTGAGGTAAGCAAATGGGGCTATTTTAAACTAAGAAGCTTCTACACCTCAAAAGAAGCAGTGACCAGAATACAAAGACAGTCTACAGAATGGGAAAAGATATTCACTCAATACCCTTCTGATAAGGGAGCAGGGGGTTAATATCCAGGATATACAAGGTACTGTTTGAACTCTACAAGAAGAAATCATCCAATCGCATCAGAAAATGGGGCAGTGAAATGAACAGAAGCTTCCTCAAAAATAAGTACAAATGGTCAAAAGGCACATTAAAAAATGCTCTTCATCACTAATCATTAGGGAGATGCAGTTCAAAACAACAATGAGATATAATCTCACACCACAGAGGCTGGCACACATCCAAAGGAACAAATGCAACTGGTGTTGGTGTGAATGTGGGGAGAAAGGGATTCTTGTTCATGACTGGTCCAGTCTTTTTGGAAAACAATACGGACATTTCTCAAAAAACTAGAAATTGAGCTCCCATTTGACCCAGCAATACCACTCCTGGGAATATATCACGGAGATGTAAAAAAGTAGAGTAGAAATGATATCTGCACTTGTATGTTTATTGCAGCACTAATTAAAATAGCCAGAGTCTGGAAACAACCCAAGTGCCTGAGAACAGATGACTGGTTTAAAAGACTTTGGTATAATTACACAATGGAATACTATACAGCTGTTAGAAAAATGAAATCATGAAATTTGCATATACATGGATAGACATGGAGAGTATCATCACGATCACGATCACGACCACCCTGTTGTTCGTCAATTGCCTCGAGCAGGTGCCAGTAACGTCTTCTTCGTCCTAGCCCTGAGATTTTTTTTTTTTAAAGTGCCATATTCAAGGCTTTTTCAGGGTTAGGAGAATGAGACCCATCATTGTTACTGGTATTTGGCATATTGGGTATACCACGGGGAGTTTGCCAGACTCTGCCGTGTGGGCATGTTACATTTGGTAGCCTGCCAGTTTGACCGAATTAGGAATGAGATGATAAGATGTCGGGAGCTGAGTGTGATGATCTCTGGATCCTGGCCGTTGTTGGAGTTACACGGCAGTTGGTGGGTGTAACTGTCTAGTTACTGGCAGGTCCAGTCCCAAACTGTACAGGCTTGGAGATCTCAGCCCCGGGTCCCACACACCTGGGTTCCTCTGTCAGTTCTTTTATGCGTGAGGCTCATCCAAGTGTGTGGAGAGTGCTCTCAGCAAGGCCTTGGCTGGGCCTCGGTGGTCTTCAGCTGTTGGGCCCTGGTGGAGACAGTCAGGCATAGGGTAGGAGACTCTGTCTTGTTCTCTCCCAGGAGCTGAGTGTGATGATCGGAGAGTATCATACTAAGTAAAATGAATCAGGAAGAGAGGGACAGATATAGAATGATTGCACTCATTTGTGGAATATAAAGTAACATAATAGTAGAATAACACCTAAGAATAGTAGAGATAAGGGTCAGGAGGATCGCTCTACAGCTTGGAAGCTGGTCTCACGTGCTGGGGGAAAAGGCAGCTGGGATAAAGAAGAGACCACTAAGTAAATTATCGTTGGAGGGCTCACTCAGGATGGTGCTGAAAGTAGACTATGGACCAAACATGATGGCCGCTTAGTACTTGTATTGCAAACCATAACATCCAAAAGGAGAAAGATAGTAAGAGTGAATATGCCTGTCATAGAGGCAGGGGGTGGGAAGAGGTGGGGGTGGCAGGAGGGATACTGGAAACATTTGTGGTGGAGAATGGGCACTGGTGGAGGGATGGATACTTGAATATTGTATGAATGAAACATAATTACAAAAGTTTGTAACTATATCTCACAGGGATTCATTAAAATAAATTTTAACAAAGAGAAGTCAGAGATTTCACTGAGTTGAAGAGTCTTTAATAAAAGCATAAATGTGAAACAAGTATAGCGACACTGAACATCTAAAGACATGGTCTGATTTTTCAGAGCACAGACCCAGCACAAGATGAATACAGTAGTGGTGATGAGTCAAGCATCCTGAATCATAAAGTCTAAAGTCCTGCCTTACTATTTAACGTAATCAAACCCTTTAATGATTGGATGAGAGAGAGAGAGAGAGAGAGAGATATGGAGTCAGAAACCTGGAGGAACAGATAGCAAGCAAACCAATGTTCGCTGACAGAAGGGGATGTGTCTGTATCAAAGACTCAAATAATTAACCAGAGTGTCAAATCCTTAGAAGAATGATCTTAAATCAAAGTTTAAGTCAAGGAAATTTTAAGTCAAGGTCTTTGAACACGAACAAGGGGAAATTTTAAGTCAAAGTCTTTGAACACTAACAAGGGCTGGTATTACTTCCAGGTCAGAACAGGCCCCTGGACAGATGCCTGTTGGCAGACAACCTCTTCTTAAGACCTAGCACAAGAGATTTTTGTCAACTTGTAGAGTCCTAGTAGTTGAGAGCAGATAGTTTATATTCTTTACTCCCGACATCAAAGAACATTAATGAAATTTTCCTATGAAACCACTGACAAATGTGAGAAAATACCCAGCTATGTCTAGGTTGGGAAATCTTCCAGTTGTTCTTCTAGATTGACTTCTCAGCCTTCTTCAACTTGCCAGTGAACTAGGAAATTGACCTGTAGTGACTGCCTCAATGTTATTTGGCTTTCAGTTGTTTAGCCATTACTATACATCAGGATCCTCCGTGAGCTGTATTGCAGATTCACTACCAGGATCTCACCATTCTACAAAGAAGTGATTGTTGATGTCAAGAGAGGGGTGCGGCAGGGTGATACCATTTCACCGAAACTCTTCAGTGCCACCGTCGAGAACATCATGCGACGACTGGAATGGGAAGGAATGGGAGTGAAGATAGATGGTCGGCAACTACACCACCTCCGCTTTGCTGATGACATTGTTTTAATAACAACAAACATCAGCCAAGCGGCACAAATGCTGGCCGACTTTGACCGTGAGTGTGGAAAGGTAGGACTACAGCTGAATCTTACGAAGACAATGTTTATGAGAAACAGCCTTGTTCCTGACGCCCCATTCGCTCTCAATGGAACGACCATCTCCGAATGCAACAGCTATGTGTACCTAGGTCGAGAGGTCAACATGACAAATGACCTGGCACCCGAGCTGCGCAGGAGGAAGAGAGCGGCTTGGAACGCCTTCAAGAATGTCGAAGAAATAGCTAAGAGGACGAAGAACCTCCGGCTCCGGGCACATCTCTTTGATTCCACTGTTCTTCCTGCATTAACATATGCCTCAGAGATCTGGGCCCTACGCAAACAAGATGAGAACACCATTCAGGTCTCCCAAAGAAGAATAGAAAGAGCTATGCTTGGAATATCACGTTTCACTCAAATGATGAGAGAACGAATCCGGAGTTCTGACATCCGTCGACGATCAAGGATCAGGGACGCTGTCTCATTTGCCAAGGTGTCGAAAATCAGATGGGCTGGTCACGTAATGAGATTTAAAGACGACCGTTGGACTAGAGCTGTTACTGATTGGATTCCACGGGATGTCAAGAGACCGCGTGGCCGCCCACCTACCAGATGGTCAGACTTCTTTGTCAAGATCATGAACGATCGGTTTGAGGCCCTCCATGTTCCCGGAGCGAAGAGATGCCATTGGGCTACACTAGCACGCGACAGGGACAAATGGAGACGTTACTGGAGCCCACTCGAGCAAATCGACGACTAACGGGAAGTTAAGTGATTAAGTGATTAAGACATCAGCAGTAGGCTAATTTTACCACATCCAGGTAAAGAATCTCTTTATTAAGCTTACCTCGGTCACCCAGCTGTGCATTTAGAGAGGTTTCTTATTGATAATGGACTAAACTAAGCATTGTCCAAACATTTGTGTTTTTTTTATTGTTTCTCTATTTGTAAGATGCATTTTTAAAAGGAGATGGTAAATCAATCTCCATGTTTGTGATGAAAAAAGAAAGGGTAAGTGAAACCTCTCCGGGGAGTCAGTGGGTGGCAGTAATTGGAAGCTAAATTCAGATCCAGAGAACTCAGGATCCCTGCCTCCATGGCTGGACATAGAGAGCAAGAAAACTCAGCCTGGAGAGAAGGTGCCTACAAATCCACAAGAAGTTGTGCCTATGCTGTCTTGGCTAAGCAGGCCATTTGTACCCCTAATGCTCGTCTTAGTGGTACCTCTAGTACCAGGCCATCAGAGCCCCAGCTTTGCAGGAAACAGCAACAAGAATGAACAGAGACTGTTGGCTGTTGCTTTTGTCCTCCTGGAGCTGCTCCTTGGTGAAGCACCTTTTTTAAAAAAATTTTATTAGTGAGACACCATGAGGTACAGTTGTAGACTTACGTATTTTTGTGCTTGGGTTTCAATTATACAATGATCAAATACCCATGGGGGTTGGGGGGTGGGAGGGATACTGGGTGAAGCACCTTTTGGAAGGGAGATATCCCCTGCTGCTAGCAATTGCATTGGCAATAGGGAAAAAAAGATTTCCTCTTCTCAAAAGCTTGCACCTTCAAGCTCCTGGATCTCTGATGGAGACCACACACCCTCACTCCCTATCATTTATCCAAACTTGCCCATGTCTTCTTATAACTTCCGCGGGATAGTAGAGAGCTCTTAGATGCAACTGGTGACTTAGTGGGGAAAATTCACCCACACACATCCCTTGAGCATTCTTTGAGAGGTTTTGTTGTTGTTAATTGAGTATATTTCATGTAATTAAAAGTTTTGTGGGCCTTCCTTTATATGAATTATCTCTTAATTACCTTGGTCCAATATTCTACCACATTTAAAATTAATGTTACAAGCTATGAGCCATTCATCACATGTCTTGACATTTTTTTTCTATTTTCAATTTAAGTTTTTAATCATATTGACTTTTTAAAAAATATTGTTACATTTATAGCCTGCCTTATAAATAACAGTGTAGCTAATTCTGCAAACAAATTTATGTTTAAAACTATGTTATAGAGATTACAATCTTTCTATTCTAAATTAGCCCATCTCTTCAAGTAGCTCAAACTCACTAGGTGACTTCAAGGATTGTCTGGATTTACTTTTGCATTGTCCATTCTTCCATTCACCCATTCATCCAGCAAATATTTAGAAACCAGGACTATGTTAGGTAATAAGAATAAACAAAATCATCTTACTTGCCTAGAAAAGCTCCAGCTACATATGGGAAATGGAAAAACCAGCAAATGCTTTGCATATAGTATTTATACGAGCCAGGGAGCCTGTGAATGTGGAGCAAAGAGAGGGAAGAGGAAGGAGCAACTTATTCTGCAGTGGTGGGAATGAGTAAAACTGCAAAGACTCTCAGAAGAGAGAACATTTGAGTTGGGTTTTGAAAACAGAAAAGGGTTGTACCAAACAAAGGGGAAATAAATTGCATGGAAACATAATCATAACGAAGTGTTAATCATAAAACCTACAACCCTTGGTGCTTTTATTAAACATACTGTCTCCAATACACACGGGCCTTGGCCCTTGTTCTGAGTCCTCATGTTCCCTCCAGAACATGTTGTTACTGTTGAGCATATCTAATCTTTCACACTGAAATCTCCAGATTGGTGTCTCTAGTATTGACTTAAGTGCTCTATATATCCAGTTCAATCTCATTTGGTTGTCTGCAGTCCTTTTAAGGATTATATCACTTAAATTGCTTCTTCATAGAGTCACACTCTTCTGAAGAAATTTGAGGCTTTTCTTTTGAACCTCTCACACCCTCCCTTATCTACTTAACCAGCGAAGTCCTATTGGCTCTACTGCCAAAACACACAGTTTTTAATTAAGCCTTTTCATTCCATTCATCTCATCACCCTTTGTGTCCTCACCACTATCATATTTTATCAAAACAATTGAAATAATATGACAACGTGTTCCCCCACACGCATTTTCTGTTTGTTTTTTGTTTTGTTTTGGCCACACCTGATGATGCTCAAGGGTTACTCTGGGTTCTGCACTCAGGAATAACTCCTGGCTGTGCTTGGGGGAGCATATGGGATGCTGGGGATCGAACCCAGGTAGGCTTCATCAAGGCAAGTACCCTCCCTGCTGTACTATCTCTCCAGTTTCAGTCTCTCAAGTTTTATTCTATTCTCCATGTAATATCAAAGCTGATATTTTTATCATAATATATAAAAGAGTATGCCACAAAAATAGAGTTATTCCTATGATGCCCTCTCATTATCTGTATTGCAAACCATAATGCCAATAAGTAGAGAGTAAGAGGAAAACTGTATGATATAGAAGCAGGGGGAGGGGTAATGGGGACATTGGTGGTGGAAAATGTGCACTGGTGGAGGGATAGGTGTTCGATCATTATATGACTGAAACTCAAACATGAAAGCTTTGTAAGTGTAGCTCAAAAGAAATAAAATAAAGGCAGAACAAAAGTGAAAAACAAAGATATTCTTTAGGACTAGAGAGATAATACAGTAGATATATACAGCAGATAATAGAGAGATAATACCGAGATAACGCATTTCCCTTGCATACAACCAACTCAAGTTCAATCCCCACCAAAAATGGTCTCCAAGCACTACCAGGAGTGATCCTTGAGTACAGAGTCAGAAGTAAGCCCTATGAAAAGCCTGTTGTGGCCAACCCCCTCCAAATAGAGAGAGATATAGATAAGAGCATAATTTACTCCATGACTTAAAAACCTTTAATGATATCCCATTGCACTTAAATTATAATCTTTTATATCATATAACATAATCTGACTTGTGGGGGCCCTTGGATTGACCCTGTCTACCCCCACCAATTCCTAGGAAGCCTAGCCATACTTAAGCCTCAGGAGCCTCTCTTTACTCTACTGTGTCTTCTTTCAAGATCTTCAAATATTTATTTCTTTCTCACCAATCCTGGGCTAACTACTGGTCATCTTATCTAAAATATTTTGTTTCCTTGATCATTTCTAAAACTGACCGCCCCCAGGGATCCATGTTTTAACTTAATGCTGCCATGTTTCTCCCTCCCAGAAAGTTTGCTGGAAGAGGAAGCTTTCACTGTCTTGGGTTCCATGCTATTCCTCAGGCCTGGATCAGTGCCTGGCACCAGGCAGATCAGACATAAAATCATCATCTTGGTAATTCCTCACTGGGACTTTCCCATGACTGTATTGCTGAATCCATATCCTCTACCAGAATATTTTCCTTCGAACTCAGTCCTGCATGAGTTTCTGCATCTGCAGGAACAGGCTTCTCCTCCAGATCCCAAATGTGGGATTGGAATCACATTTGATGCTTGAAACTTCTCTGTGAATCTCATATGTGGGGCCAATGTAGCAATGACTCAGAGCTAATGGAGCTGTCTTCTGGGTTTTTCTTTTTAAATTATTGCTTTGATCCCTCCTCCACACCTTCCAGTCATTTCTGCCCCTTGTACATAATGATTCAGAATTAGAACTGAACTACTGACTTGGTCTATACTTCCAACATGCTAGTGTGAAGGTGTGTGTGTGTGTGTGTGTGTGTGTGAAGTGTTTTGAAGGAAGATAAAGAGGGATGAAGGGACTGGTGGGTTATTAGCCTACTGAACAAGGCTGAAACAGGACACTGAATCTTTCTAACTGCTGCCTTATTTGGCCCAGTTCAGTGGGGGGGAGGGGGGAAGGTAAATTAATTTAATGTAATTACTATTAGTATGGCTGGAGCAATAGCACAGTGGGTAGGGCGTTTGCCTTGCACATGGCTGACCCGACCAACCCGGGTTCAATTCCTTCGCTCCTCTCGGAGAGCCCAGCAAGCCACCAAGAGTATCTTGCACATGGCAAAACCTGGCAAGCTACCTGTGACGTATTCAATATGCCAAGCACAGTAACAACAAGTCTCACAATGGAGACGTTACTGGGCCCACTCAAGCAAATTGATGAACAACAGGAGGACAGTGACTAAGCTGACAACATCTAGAGGGAGTGACCAGTTTGTTCTTTGAGTGAATCAAGGCTATAAACAGAGCACCTGGAGACCTGAAAAATGTCTTGAGAAGTTTCAATTTCAGAAGTCCTATCAGTTCCCAGGCAGAGAGTCTGTCATAAATAGGGCAACATGGATTTCTGCATAGGGAAGCTCTCTAGGATGACTTAATCCTTTCTGTTGTATTGTACTAGCAACTTCCTTACTCCCAGAGGAAGCAAAGAAATAGAAGCATTGGAAACCAAGGGGGATAAGGAACTGGCAACACAACATATTATAATTCTACCGTGGTTCACAATTACAGGACAGTGTAGATTTTGTTACCATGGGGTAGAAGGGCTGGGGAAGGGCTGGGTATCTAAAGCTAAAAACTAAAAGCAAAGGATAACGGTAGATCCCAGTCATGAAGAGAATCTGTGTCTCATCCTCACACCATCCTCACACCATCTGAGTTAGCCCAGCTTCGAGTGTTACATAAGAGAAGACAGTGGCATGGGGTAGAATGTAACCATTGTCACACATTAATTTGATGCTCAGCCTTGGCTCACTTCCTCACAAATATCATGACACTTAATTCTCAACAATTATCCAAAACAGGGGTCTCAGTTATAGTTTTTCAAGATAAGGAAGCTGGAACTTAGTTAAGTCTCAAAGAGTACTCAGTTTTTGAGAAATGGGCACTGGTGGAGGGATGGGTATTTGATCATTGTATAATTGAAACCCAAGCACAAAAATGTGTAAGTCTGCAACTGTACCTCATGATGTCTCACTATTAAAAATGTTTTAATTTAAAAAAAAAGATTACTCAGTTTACAAATATTGGAGCCAGCCATGGAAACTGTGGCTGCACTGTCAATCACCTGATTTGTGCAAGCTCCTCTTCAGATCTTTGAGTGCCGACAAATGCAAAAGAAAAGGATGGTGTAATCAGGCTTAGTACCCGGAGTGCCGTGGTGTAGTTTGGGCTCAAGAACCATAATTCTGGTTCCTGAAATGTAACCCAAGGCTTTGGGCCATTGCCACGCAAACTCTGAGCTTAAAATTCTCTTTCAGTCTCAGCTTCCTTGAGGGGAAGAAATTTTTCTGATCTCCTCTTAAAGAATCTTCAGTAATATCCAACTCGAAAAAAAGAGTCAAATGCTCTGTTGATGGCTTCTATTTCTGTCATTTCTCTACTGCCTCTATAGCAAGCCACTCCCCCACTGTTAGACTGAAAGCAGGTTAGCAGGGCCAATGTGTTGACTCACTCCAGGTTGATGATGAAAGAAGTCAGAGTTGACATCTCTGTAACACCAGGTTCCAATCAGTAATATCTGGGAGCTCAAGGACAGGCTGTGCCCTCACAACCCGGTATGTGCCAGGTGCCCCAAGAGATTATTCTGGTCTGACGTGTCCACACCACATGCTCTGAACCATGTTCGCTATGTCAGCTGAGGTTGTCCAGCATAAAGCAGTGCTAATGAGATGCTGAGCTGAGTTGTCTGAGTGCAAACCTGAGGACAACCTAAGGGTCACTGATGTAGGGAACACCTCCTACTCCTAGCACTGCAGGGGGAGAGTTGTGGATTCCACCTAAAAGAAGGGACCCTGGATCAGAGATCCCCAACTTTAGAGAAGGGAACAATATCTCCCACCAAAGAAGTTCATGTGCAAGTGGATTTGAGAGAAGTGAGTCGAAAGACAGCGGCTTAATAACTGGCACATGTAGTGAGATTGAAATTTATTGAAAATAAATTATAGCCAGAAACAAAACAAACCAGTAAGAAGAGCATAGTAGTTAAAATATTGGGGGAAATGCATTGAATTTAACCACTTTCTTTTATATTAAGACATTGCCTTGGCACTGGGAGGGCGAGAAAAAAAAGTGTTACGTTATTATTGGAAACCCTGCATTCAAGTAATGCAAATCTGTCTTCAAGTTCATTTAACAAAGTGACATTTAAATTACTAAGAAGAATGGAATAAACTCTATGTTATTTGCAGTCTCCCAATACACTGGGATGAAATTGTCCTGGGATCAGCAACTGATTAAGCTGATTATATACCTCATACATGTAGGATGTAGTTTTCAACCGGTCACAATCAAAATACAATTTACTTCTGTTAGTATAATAATGTAGATGCTATAAAAGGCAACTCTTGGTAAGTGTTTTTCATTTACATTTCTCCTACTATTAGCAGTGTATTTTTATAGCCTCACTCGATCTTTTCCTCTCCTATAACCCCTGAGTATTACTGTAGGTTATTTTGAACCTCTCTGCATCCATACTTAAGCAGAACCCTGAAGGCCCAGTGGAAATGGAGGGGGCCAAGCTGCTCCAGTTCTGTTGTCTTTGGCCATTTGTTTCCCTCTTATTTTTTTCCTCTATATCATACATATGAGAGAGAACACACTATATCTTTACTTCTCTTCCTGACTTCACTCAGCATTACACTCCATCCATGTAGTGGCAAACTGCTTGATTTATCTTTGAACTGAGTAGTATTTTATTGCATAAATATACCACACTTTCTTTATCCAGTCATCTTGGCTACTGTGAATAGTGCTACAGTGAACATAGGGGGACAAATATCTTTTTCAAAATTGTATTTTGAGACCCTTGGGGCATACGCCAAGAAGTGAAATTGATGGGTCACATGGAAATTCAATTACTGATTTTTGAAGAAGTGTCTGTATTTTTCAATTAACAGGTTGAATCAATAGACATTATCACCATCACTTATTTTTAAAAAAATCACCTAGGGATACTTTTGTCAATGTGCTTCCCTTACTGATAATGTCATTTTTTACCCATTTCTAATTTAGGTCAATATGTTGATTCCAGCGTTTTTGCTATTCTGATGCTCCACTGTTTATTCAATATCCCTTAGATCAAAGAGAATGCCTTCATGAACCCATGGGCCCCTGATAAACATGCTGCACCCACCCCCACTAAGGCTTTTGTTCAAGGCAAAGTGGAACCCTTGGCTAAAATATCAGTTAGGTTTGTTCCCCTAAGAAAGGCATAGGTTCCCTGCTGATGAGAAAAATGACTCAGAGCAGAGTCACACACAACAATAGCTGGTGTCACCTCAAACAGGAGGAATGTGGTTCTCCTGGTGCTGGTCAGGATGGTTTACTGAGCAAGATAAACAGATGAGGCCCAAACCAGCCCATAATCTGAACGAACCCCAGTTGTCTGGCCCCTGGCTTCCTACACATGAGTTGCGGCCCAGTATGTGTTAGGGGATGGAATGTGAGAGTCAAAAAAAAAGAGAGCAACAGGAAAAGGTTTCTGAATGTACAACCACCAAAAAAAAATTCCAAATCAACCTTGTCATGAATACAAGGGGTTTCTGGCAGTGCTCACCTGTGCTGCAGTTTTGAGGTGAAAAGATGTGCTGAGGGTCTGGAGCAATAGTACAGTGGGTAGGGCATTTGGCCCACCTGGGTTTGGTCTCTGGCATCCCATATGGTCCCCTGAGCACCAGATGTGATCCAAAATGCCCCCCCCAAAAAAAGAGGTGCTGAGCAGAAAACTAAGACAAAGCCCTGGTGTAACTACTAGGGTCACTTCATCCTTAAATATGGACATAAAGTGACCCCACCACATAAACCAGCTCTTTGGGTTCTTAAGTGTACTAAGAGTACCCCAGATTCCTCCTTCCAGTACAATACCTGAACTCCTCACTATAGTGGAATATATCCCACTCTTGGTAGCTTGCCGGGCTCTCCAAGAGGGGCGGAGGTACTGGTCTTTAAAAGTTAAAAATTTGAAAAATATCAGTCCAGAGTATTTTGTTACTGTTGTTTTGGACCACAC
Source organism: Sorex fumeus (assembly GCF_029834395.1). Taxonomy (NCBI): domain Eukaryota; kingdom Metazoa; phylum Chordata; class Mammalia; order Eulipotyphla; family Soricidae; genus Sorex; species Sorex fumeus. Next base: position 63,396,998 of record NW_026606063.1, on the reverse strand, counting down.
CAGGTAGTGCTAGGGACCTGTTCCTTGCTCAGTGCTTGGGGTCATTTCTGCCAGTGCTAAGGGGTCCACAATGTACTGTAAATCACACTCAAGTTTCCCACATACAAAGAATATACTCCAGCTCTTTGAGCTCTTTTCCTGCCCCCTGTCTGAATTATTTTATATATTTTGTACACAGAAAGCTTGGGGACATTAAAGATCTATCACACGATGCAGGGGAGACAAGACAGAGTCAGAGATATGATAATATAACCATGCTTTTCTATCACTATTCAGAATCTCAAGGTAGTTCTCAAACATTTTACGTGGGATTTTCTCATTTCTCTTGAAGGGTTTGAAGAGGTGATTTTCAAGAATACCCATGAGTGAATTTTAACTCCCTTTGGCTTCCCTTCTTGAAATATGTCTTTTCTTAGAGAAATAAAACATAATGGGACAATATTTATTAGCACGATTAGTACTATAAATATGCACCTACTGGACACTGAACTGCTCATGCAAAAATTAATGGGAACACAATGGGAATACTGTCAATAAGTCTAATTCAAATTGTTTTCTTCCTCTTAGCAGTTATGCAAACTTGGGTAAATTTTAATCTCAACATCCTTGTGTTATAAAGGCGGGGGATCTAGTGACTACATCACATCATGATATTATAATATATAATATAAATATTGGGGCTGGAGCGATAGCACAGCGGTAGGGCATTTGCCTTGCATGCAGCCAACATGGCCGACCCGAGTTCAATTCCTCTGCCCCTCTTGGAAAGCCTGGCAAGCTACCGAGAGTATCTCGCCCGCACGGCAGAGCCTGGCAAGCTACCCGTGATGTATTCTATATGCCAAACACAGGAACAACAAAGTCTCCAATGGAGACGTTACTGGGCCCGCTCGAGCAAATCAATGATCAACGGGAGGACAGTGACAGTGAATATAAATATTTATATTTAAAATATATAATTTTATATATTTCTATATAAATATATATTATATGCAATATATAAGAGTCACTAATTTAACTTAATATGATATTTCGTACAGGGTTTTTGGAGTAAACAAATATAAGAGTGAATATGGGCATGGAAGTGGATCAGGTTTCATAATGTGGAAATATTTTCTTGCAGAATCACTAGGTTCACACCTTAGATCTAATGATCACTATCAGTTTACACGTTCAATGCATAGTGACACTTAACATTAAATTGTCAATTTCTTCCACAGATTTTAAAGTACTTTCATCTTTACCTACATTAGTTTGTAAACTAGGACAACATTCTTGCAAAAGAGCAGTGATTTTTTTCCTACTTCATTTTTGTAGTCTAAAAACAGAAGAGTGATGAAAGTTCCTTGAAATCATGAAGCAAATTATTGGCAAATGCAGAGAGGAAAAAAAGCAAAGCAAACAAACAAAAATTCCTTTCCACTAGATCACATTGCTTCCAACACTAATAGCGTCACTAAAATTCCATTCTGAACTCAAATGAACATAAAATTTAGAAGCAGCTTAGAAAACTCAACACATTTCTTACTGAGCTTTAAAACTTTGTAAATACAAGCAATTATAAAAATGTTTCGGCTCACTTTTCATTCAGTGAGTAATAAAAGCGGTTCAACAATTTGATATAATCAAGATATAGTCTCAAAATTAAAACTTACCTTCTTTTCATTTTTTTCAGACATATTTTGTGTATTTTAATTACCTTTCAGTACCTAGGTGAAGAAGAGTGCAAATAAATAGCTCACATTTTTTGTTAAAGATCACATTTATTTGACATTTTAAAGACGTAGCATCATAAGTTGGTTATATTGGCAGCAGTAATAATTCTAGAAATTTTGGCTTAAATTTTTTTAGCGCTGGAAATTGCTTCAACAAAATCAATCATTCATTTGCATAAGGAAGAAAATGTATGCTTTCATCCACTGTTGAAGTCATTCCATTATTTCCTGAGTGTCCAATATGAATTCTAGGAACGAGGAACTAAGGATATAGTAAAGGGAAAGTGTGAGCACCATGTACATAACATCCTATCCCCTACATTCTGACTGGAGGAGAAAGGCAATAAACAAAACAAATGTACTTATCCAAGAAGGTGATAAGTACTTTGAAGAAAAATGAACTAGGGAAGGAGGATTAAGACTAGGGAGGCGGGTGCACTTTAAGCTATGGGATCTGGTCAAGGAAATTTTTGTTAAAGGGAACATTTAAAATGATTTTTGGAAGGCTTGGGATCGTAGGGAAATCTGTGGTGAGGTATACATACTTAGGTAAGAAAGACCCTGAAAACAAGAGTCAAGGGCAAGTTTATACTTTAGGAGCTTATTTATTACTTTTTTCATAGTTACAAAGCTTTCTGGTTTGAGTTTCAGTTATACAATGATCAAACACCCATCGCTCCATCAGTGTACAAGTCCCCAGTATCCCTCCCCAACCTCGCTCCATCCCTTCCCCTGCCTCTATGGCAGACAGTTTCCCTCTTACTCTCCCTCTACTTTGGGCATTATGGTTTGCAATACAGATAATGACATACCATTATGTTTGGTCCTTTATCTACTTTCAACACACATCTCCCATCCCGAGCAATCCCTCCAACCATCACTAACTTAATGATCCCTTCTCTGTCCCAGCTGTCTTCTCTCCCAGTTCATGAGGCAGACTTCCAACCATGGAGAAATATTCCTGGCCCTTGTCTCTATCATCTTGGGTGTTAGTCTCATATTATGATATTTTATATTCCACAAATGAGTGCAGTAACTCATGTCTATCACTCTCTTTCTGACACATTTCACTTAGCATGATACTCTCCATGTCCATCCACTTACATGAAAATTTCATGACTTCATCTTTCCTAATAGCTGCATAGTATTTCATTGTGTAGATTTACCAATATTTCTTTAACCAGTCATCTGTTCTTGGGCACTTGGATTGTTTCCAGATTCTGGCTATTGTGAACAGTGGCTCAATAAACATACAGGTGCAGATGTTATTTCTATTGTGCTTTTTTGCACCCCCTGGGTATATTCCCAGAAGTAGTATTGCTGTGTCTTATGGAATCTCAGTTTCTAGCTTTTTAAGAAATGCCCATATTGTTTTCCAGAAATTCTGGACCAGTTGGCATTTCCACCAATTATGAGAGAGTCCATTTCTCCCTACATCCATGCCAGTACTGGTTGTTCTTGTTCTTTTTGATGTGTGCCAGTCTCTGTGGTGTGAGATTATATCTCATTGTTGTTTTGATTTGCATCTCCCTGATGATTAGTGATATAGATCATTTTCTCATATGCCTTTTAGCCATTTGTATTTTTTAGGAAGTCTCTGTTTATTTCTTCTCCACATTTTTTGATGGGGTTGGGTTTTTCTTTCTAGTACAATTCTACTAATGCCTTGTATATTCTGGATATTTATCTGAGGGGTAATGGGTAATTTTTTTCCCATTTCATGGGCTCTCTCTGTATTTTGGTTATTGTTTCTTTTGAGGTGCAGAAGCTTCTGAGTTAATGTCATTCCATTTGTTTACGCTTATTTTCACTTGCTTGGTCAGTAGTGTTTCTTCCTTAAAGATGCCCTTAGAGAGAGACAACAAAAGGGAATGCTCTGCCACAGAGGCAGGGTGAGATGGGGAGATGGGGGGTGGGAGGGATACTGGGATCAGTGGTGGTGGAAAATGGGCACTGGTGGAGGAATGGGTACTCGATCATTGTATAATTGATACCCAAGCACAAAAATTTGTAAGTCTACAACTGTACATCATGGTGCTTCACCAATAAAACTTTTTTTTAAAAAAGATGCCTTTAGCTTCAAAGTCATGAATGGTACTACCTACATTTTCCTCCATGTACCTTATGGATTCAGGTATGATATTAAGGTCTTTAAACCACTTTGATCTGACTTTTGTGACTGGTGTTAGACAGAGGAAATAATTCATTTTCTTTGTAGGTAAGTGTCCAGTTTTCCCAGCACCGCTTGTTGAAGAGGTTTTCCTAGTTCTACTTCAAATTTCTTGTTCTTTTACCAAAGATTAAGTGTTCATATGTTTGAGAGTCTGTGACAGAATATTCAACTCTGTTCCATTGGTCTGCGGGTCTGTTTCTAGTCCAATACCATGCTGTTTTAATTACTACTGCTTTGCTATACTTGGGAGCTTTTATGGCTTATTTGAGAAATTGCCAGAAAGAGTGAGTGTGACTAGAATAGAATGAGCAAAGAGGGCCTTGAAGGAGAGGTGGTTGGAGAAGTGAAAGACAGCAGTAAGGGGGAACAGATTCTTTAGGGCCTTAGTTCATAATTGTAAATACTCCTTTGGCTCTGAATGAGAATGGAAGCAACTGGAAGGTTTTGAGTAGAGAAATGGCAAGATATAATTGACACTTCAAGATTGCAGAAGTGGAAGCTCAAGGTTACTTGATAAGTTGTTTCAATAGTTAGCAGACATTTGGTCCACCCAAAAAGATTCTTAAATTGCATCCTGTTCAAAATGTCTATGTTTAGAAAACACCCCTGAGTTCAAGTGGCCTGTAATATTTATTTATACATTTGTTTCATAGGATTAACATTAAAAATAATATCATGCCATATTGGCCCAGGAATCCGGAGTTCCGACCTCCATCGACAATCGAGGATCAGGGATGCTGTCTCGCTTGCCAAGGCCTCGAAAATCAGATGGGCCAGACACGTAATGCGATTTGGAGATAACTGCTGGACTAGAGCTGTTACCAACTGGATTCCACGAGACTTCAAAAGAACGCATGGCTGCCCACCTACGAGATGGTCGGACTTCTTCATCAAGACCCTGAACAAGCGGTTTGATGTTCTTCATGTTCCTGGAGTGAGCAGATGCGACACTAGCTACATTAGCATGCGACAGGAACAAATAGAGACATTTATGGCGCTTGCTTGAGCGAATTGATGAGCAATGGAATGACAAGTGATACAAGTGATTGGCCCAGTAATTGTGTTGTGACTGTATTGCCTATCATGGCTCTTCTTATCTTGCTGGTCTCACTGGTAATGGTACATGGATTATTTAGATGGTTCAGGTTTGAATAATGCAGAAGAGTAGAATAATGCAAAAGAGTATAATAAATTATAGAAGATAATTTATAGAAGACAATTTTAAGATAAATTATAGAATATAATTTTTTGGGGGGGATAGCACAGCGGTAGGGCATTTGCCTTATGCGCAGCCAGCCCGGCCGAGCCAGGTTCAATTTCTTCGCCCCTCTCGGAGAGCCCGGCAAGCTACAGAGAGTATCTCGCCTGCACGGCAAAGCCTGGCAAGCTACCCATGATGTATTCAATATGCCAAACACAGTAACAACAAGTCTCAAAATGGGGACGTTACTGGGCCTGCTCAAGCAAATCGATGAACAACGAAAGGACAGTGCTTGCTTGTTGGGTCACACCCGGTGATGCTCAGGGGTTACTCCTGGCTTTGCACTCAGGAATCACTCCTGGCAGTGCTCGGGGGACCATGTGGGATGCTGGGAATCAAACCTGGGTCAGCCGCGTGCAAGGCAAATGCCCTACCTGCTGTGCTATTGTTCCAGCCCCCAAGAATATCATTTTTTAAGTCCCAGGAATATTGTCCATAAGAGTAGTTCAAACATTTTCTGAACTCAGGAGTTAATATTGGAAATATATAAACAGTTTCCTTCTAGACTCACTATGAGGGGCTGGAGAGACAGTACAGGGGTAAAGGCACTGGTCTCTCATGTGACAGTCAAGGGTTCAATTCCTGACACAGCATATGGTCCCCCAAACACTATGGATCACTACTAGTTGTGATCCCTGAATGCAGAGTCAGAAGTAAGCAGTGAATACAGTTGGTTATGATCCATACACTCCCTACTTCCCTCAATCATTATTAAATGCTACTGCCTTACTAAAAAAGCCAAGTGTGTCTTTACTCCATATTTTTAAACAGTTTCCATAATTTTATCATCTAACCAGAAGAACAGGCATAGATAATATTTAGCAGAACCTAGGCAGAATGATTCAAGTCCCAATCATCATATGTATCACACCACATTATTGTTATTTCAGCAATGATCTCAGTTATTGGCTCATAGATTGTCTCTGTTATTAAATGTCAGTTCTCCTCTACACTTTACATACATATCACCCTAAACAGTGTCATTGTGCAAAGCCAAAGTCCTCCAAGGTTGGTATTCTCCCTTTTCCTAAATATAGGGAAGTTTATTCTATTCTTTGATTTGCAGGTGTAACACTGGAAAATGCCTTGAAATTTCCACCCATGCATATCTCTAGGAAAATGATTAATTTTTTCAGTTACAAAAATATACCAGCTTTTCCATTTGAGTGGTGGATAAAACTGAGTAGTGATGCATAATTTCCAACTCTCTGTTTATGTTCTTGAAACTGTCTCAAAATAAACAGTCCTTAAGTGTCTAAGAGGCTGACATGCTTGTCATAAATATTGTTCTGCACTAAAATTTCATTGATACACATGAAAATTTACTTAATCTCATTTCAGTATATTTATCACTTGTCTTCAAAAAAAAGGTCACTTTTTCTGAATACCTGATCAGGATACAGTAACATATTTATCTTAAAACCAAGTACAGTGAGCTTGTGGTAAAAATTCCAAAAAATTTAAAAATAGGGATGGGAAATGGTTATTATGTTCTACACCCATTTTCTACCTACTCTGAAGTTCCCCAAATGTGCAGTGTTTACAATATCTGCACATAGTATTTTTTTGTTGAACTTTGGCTTTCCTATAAAATGACCCTGGTAACAAGTTTCTGCCTACTTCATTTTTCCTTGGGTTTAAGTTAAACCTAAACCCAAGTTAAATGGTCTTAGAATATGGTACATATAAGTGGGAAAGAAGGTCTAGTTTATATTCTAACAAAAAAGAAATGGAAGCTTTAGTTGTCCATCATTGTATTCTCACGCCTCTGCTTTTATTACTTACTTAGGGTGGTTCCATTGGTCAGAGAGTATGTTCATGTCTTCTCCTAAAGGCATTGTTGTCAACAATGGGATCTGAGTTTTTTTTTCCATAACTATGTCTGTTGAGGAAGTTAAGAGGAGGCATTTAGGTAGTGGAAGAAGACCAAATGGAGTCCACAGTTATTTGTGGTTCTATGAGAAATCTTTCCTCTAACAAAACCCCAAGGTGTTGGTATAGTCTCCTGGAAAAACAGGTTAGGCCTTACAATATAAAATGGCAATGCAGCCTGGAAAGATAGACTAGGTGATGGGCAGCAAACTTGAGAGCCCTGGAAAGAATAGAACAAAAAACTTTAGGGTCTTCAAGATATAGAAGGGAACACAGGCAAGAATAGGAAATTGTAAAAATAATAATAATAATAAAAAGAATAGAAAATTGTAATGACTTATACTTTAAGAATAGCTGCTGATTGGCTATGTGAAATATTTCAGCTTTTGCGGGGTGGAACCGGTACTTCCTACATGCCCTACCGAGGCCACGAGTTGCTCCCCAAGAGCAGCTCTCTGGCACAGCTATGGCCCCAGAGGCACACAGACCTAATTCAGAATCCAGCAGCTTGCGGCAGAAATGTGAATGGACTATGCCTTAAACTATGGCACCGTGCCCACCACCCTGGGAGGGAAAGGATGTCTGTCTCTTCCGCCTCCCCCGCCCCCCCCCCCCAACCAGCAGTACGATGGCCGCCACCTCAGAGCTTATCGGACAGCCAGGTATGAGCCAGCAGTGACGGGGCAACTGCAGTCTCATGGGATGGGGGTGGAACCAGCACGTCCTTCAAGCCCTACCGAGGCCATAAATTGGCCCCCATGAGTGACTGTCCGGCTTGGTCATGGCCCCAGAGGCACAGAAACCAATCTCATAATTATCTGGCTTTTGGCAGAAATCCCTTCAGACTTAATTAGTAAAATATAAGAAATCCAAAATCGCGCAACATCATATGGTCTTCATAACCAGCAATAGAAAACAAATTATTTCACAATGCCTTTTCAGTAGTTCTGATTGTTGGGGGGAAATTACAAATAATAATGATGCATCTTTTGTCAAAATAATGAGTGTAATCAAAGTATAGAGAGAGTTAAGTAGAAATCATCTGCCTCACAGGCATCGGGAGGGATGGGAAGGGGGATATATTGAGGTTCTTGGTGGTAAAAATATGCACTGGTGAAGGGATGGGTGTTTGATCATTGTGTAAACAAGACTTAAACCTGAAAGCTTTGTAATTTTTCTCATAGTGATTGAATAAATAAATTTTTAAAAAAAGAAATATTTCAGCTTCTGTTCTTCATATACCTACTGAATGTTTATGTACTTGCTAATTGTCTTTAATGTCTCTGTCAATTTAAACAATGATTCACATATTGGAAACCATGATAAGGAAGCAATATTGTGTTGAATAAATGGCTGCTGTCAGGTCACTGGTGCTGCTCAGGCCACGCTAAAGCTTGGACAGTCCTTATATGTTTGTTTGTATACTTATGTGTTTGTCTCATTCTCTGTGACTGACCTCCACTGGAGGGGGTTGAAGGTGGCAATCTTATTGGCTTAAGTGTTGTAAATTGCCACAGGATTCTACTCTTCAAGACAAGGTGTCATTTCTCCACCTTCAGTGTGGGGTGCTATATAATCAGAATAATTAGATATGGTCCTTCGAGCCGGAGCGATAGCACAGCGGTAGGACATTTGCCTTGCATGCAGCCAACATGGCCGACCCGAGTTCAATTCCTCCGCCCCTCTCGGAGAGCCCGGCAAGCTACCGAGAGTATCTCACCCACACGGCAGAGCCTGGCAAGCTCCCCGTGAAGTATTCAATATGCCAAACACAGTAACAACAAAGTCTCCAATGGAGACGTTACTGGGCCCGCTCAAGCAAATCGATGAACAACGGGAGGGCCTTTACCTTTTTTAATTAGATATGGTAGGTGCAAGATTATATGACTTCAAACTACAGGGTTCTGAGATTTTTTGCTGCCAAGTGAATGACTTCAGGCTGTCCTCCTGGATACTACAGTGAGTGGCCTCAGGTTCAGGTCTACTCCCGCCACTGCTGCTGAGACACTATACACATGAGTGAGCCTTGCCAAGGAAAGGATAACTGGAGGTACTGCCTATGCTAGAAGCACAGGATTACCCAGTAGGAGACAACTGCTACTGAAAAGCGAGTCAGCCTTCTACTCTCTCTTCCAAATCAAGAAAGACTGTTTCTAAGAAATTCTGATCTTCCAAAAGTGATTATTTCCACAACAGTTTAATCCCCCTCAATGATACAAGCTTTAAAATCAAAATCAAAAGGTTTCTAAAGAGATGTATGATGACCAATAAAAAAATTAACACTATAGTATAAATCTAACCACAAGAAAATACCTTTCTTACCTTGAAAAAAAAACCCTCATTTCATTTCATTTCATCATCCTGTTAATCGTCGATTGCCTCGAGCAGGCCCCAGTAACGTCTCTTTCATCCTAGCCCTGAGATTATATTCACGGCTCTTTAGGAGAATGAGACCCATCAATGTTACTGGTTTTTGGCATATTTGGTAGGCCACGGGGAGTTTGCCAGACTCTGCCCTGTGGGCAGGCTACATTCGATAGCCTGCAAGTTTGTCCAAAGTAGGAATGAGATAATAAGATGTCATAAAGAAAAGTTCTGATAAGATGTCTGGACATCTTACCAGAAAAAAAAACCCTACTACATATTAATTCACTGCCATTCAATTCTGCCAAGAATTGCCAAAGACTCAATAGATATTCCTCCGTCTATAAAGCCAAGACTAGGAATCTTTCTCCCCGAGTCACTACATTCTTAAGAAGCAACATCATGGGAAAACATGCTATACTTCTACATTAAAAGACTCAAGTACATAAAGATGATGACATTTCAAAAGTACCCTGTGAACACAATGTTTTCAAAATAAGAATGTTAAGAGAGTTGAAAAAACTTTAAAATTTATTCTAAATTTCAACTGGAATTAGTTAAGAATTGCTAAGAATTATTAGAGAATTGGTATAGGGCAATGTTGGGTAACACTGGGTTGTCCTTGCTGCTCCCACAGGGAGCTTAAAGTTTATTGAGCCACTCCCACAACAGTGAAACTTGAGGCACACCCAATTTCATCAGGCATTAATAATTCTATATTGCTTTTGTCTTTCCCTTATGCCATTTGTATGGTTTATTTAACAATGTCCTTTTTGTATAGACACAGGAAGACAGTTGATGCTATGCTATGCAACATGGTAGTTAATTGACTCCAAAATAATATTTACTCCTGGGAATCCATATTTACTTGACTTAAGCCTCAGTTGTCCTTAGTTCCTAGCACTCCAAGAGCAGGGTCCTGACAGGAACTGGATGTACCCAGGACAAGCTATGTGCTACCCTGGCATTGAAATGGCCCAGGTCAAGCGGCATAATACTTAACTATAAGTTAAGAGCACGGTTGAGGGTATGGTGCCACCAGCAGGTCAATCTATACCTGTGAAGTGAGTGCATCAGAAGCCTGATGGTGTCTTCAGACTTCCAGATACCCAAAAATTGCTATTGTGCCTTTGGCCAGACCCCAAAAACTTGGGGCAAAGTTTGCCAAGAAAGTAAACGGCCAAAAGTTAATCATGTGAGAAACACATCCACAAATCACCTCTGCCTCAGCTATATAATTGGAGGCATGGTCTCTCTAGTTCCTGATTGAACTGCTTAATGGCCATGATCCCAGAGACTCAGAAACAAATCTCGAAACCCAGCAGCTTTTGGCTAAAATGCATCCAGTCCCTGCAGTAAGCTACCGGTGCTGGGCCAACCCAGGTGGGAATAGGTTTAGTGCCTTGTCCTGTTCCCCCTGGAGGCCCGGTGGCAGCCATCCTCCAGAGGCCACTGGACAGTCAGGTTTGGGCCCGCAGTGATGAGACATACAGGGCTTCATGGGATTGGGGTGGAGTCGGGCCACCCCAGGGGGAAAGGGTGTTGTCACTCCGCCTGCTCCCCCTTGGCGGCTCGGTGGCCATCATCCTCCAGAGGCCATTGGACAGTCCGGCTTGGGCCTGCAGTGACAAAACTTGTTGGGCCTTACGGGATGGGGCGGGGAGCCGGTCCTATCCTCCCCATCCCAACAAGACCCCAAGTCATCACCCACAACAGCCTCTCTGGCTTCTGATCAAGCTGCTTAATGGCCATGATCCCAGAGACTCAGAAACAAATCTTGAAACCCAGCGGCTTTTGGCAGAAATGCGTCCAGACCATGCAGTAGGTTACTGTCACCGGGCCACCCCAGGGGGGAAAGGGTGCTGTCCCTCCGCCTGCTTCCCCTGATGGCTCAGTGGCCGTCATCCTCCAGAGGCCACTGGACAGTCAGGCTTGGGCCCACAGTGACGAGACATTTGGGGCCTCATGGGATGGGGGTGGAGCCAGTCCTGTCCTCCCCACCCCAATGAGACCCCAAGTCATCATCCACAAACGGCCTTTCTGGCTCCTGATCAAGCTGCTTAACGGCCATGATCCCAGAGACTCAGGAGCAAATCTCAGAACCCAGCAGGTTTGGGCAGAAATTCCTACAGATTTTAGTGTTAAAATTTTGAAATTTCAAAATCGCGTGGCCACACTGCAGCCATGCAACATCATATGTTATTCATAACTAGCAACAGAAAACAAATTGTCTACTGTTACCTTTTCAGCAGATCTGAGTGTTGGGGTAAAATCTCAGATAATAATGGTGGGTCTGGTGTCAAAATATTGAATGTGATCAAAGTAGAGAGAGAGTAATGTGGAAATCATCTGCCTTACAGGTAGGGGGAGGGTGTGGGATGGGGGTATACTGGGGTTGTTGGGGGTGGAGAATGGGCACTGGTGAAGGTACAGGTGTTTTATTGTATGACCGAGACTTAGACCCAAAAGCTTTCCAACTGCTCTCACGGTGATTCAATAAATAAAATTATAAAAAATGAAAAAAAGTAAGGTGGAGTTCATGCCCAATTCAATCAGCTAATTGGTGGCTGAATAAATAGCAGTACTCCTACATTAAAAAAAAAAAAGAGCACGGTCATGTACAAATTCTGTCATCATCCAAAAAGTAGTAACTGAATAAGGACCCTGGTGGGGTTAGGAAAGACAAAACTGGCCTGAGGCCTGTGGTCTGGAATATATAGCAAGATGTTCCCAAGAAGAGTTCCTTTAAGCTTAATATATCTCTTACTGTGTTCATACAAATGACATTTCTAGAAATATTATAAGAAGTAAATATACTGTGACTGTTTAAATGGATTGCTAGCTGAGGAAAGGAGAAAGCCATACACCCTGAATGGAATTCCACCCTTGGGCAGATCTCCTAGTAATCTGAGTGCTGAATCCTCAGATGAGATTTTGATTTTTGAGAATCCTCCTTGAGTTAATGTTCTGAAGGAGTGGCCTTATCTCTCTTAGTTGTTATGATAATGTTCAACCCCACCTTTGTATACCCACCCTTCATGGTTTCTATATTACTATGCTGTAAGGGGTAAGAGGGAACAGAATGAGACTAGATGTTGGGGAAGGATATGAGAACAGAACTACTCTGGGACAAGACTCTGGGACGGGGCTCTGGAAAGGAGATGCTGAGATGGAGATGCTGAAAGGGAGATAAATACGAGATGCTGGGACTAGATATTGGGAATGAGAAAGTTGGGACTAGTTGCTGAGGACTGGATGCTGAGGATGAGACATTGAAGATGAGGGGACTAGGATGATGGTACTCTGATGACCAGGACTATGACCAAAATGACTATTAAAACTGCACCATAAGGGGAGAGATGGGAACATGCCAGGGATGAGAGAGAAATAAACCGATAACCAACTAGACTGTGTTCCTATGTCTCCGTTCTCTGAGTCTTCCACCCGTCGTTTGGCCTGGGGACCAGGCCTCTCGACCGTTGAATGCCACCTCTGTGTCATGCCTGTGTGGACCCTTCGCAACCTCCTTACCCTTTTTCCTTTCATTGAAACTTACAGGGCATGGTCTTATATTTGTAGTGCTTTATAGAAATGAATGTGTCAAATATCTAATATCAATGAGGCTTAAAGGCAAGTGACAGACAGAAAAATCTTGGTGCTTTTTGTGTGTGCATGCGTGTGTGTGTGTGTGTGTGTGTGTGTTTGTATTTTTTATTTGGGCCACCCTTTGAAGTGTTCAAGGCTGAGTCCTGGTTCTCTATTCAGGGATCACTTTTAATATTACTCAAGAGACAAGAGATCAAACCTTGGTCAGTCACATGCAAGGCAGGTACCTTAACCCCAGTATTGTTTCTCCTACTCTCTAGTACTTTTCTGCAAGATACATTTATTTATTAATAAATTGAATAGGGTGAATTAAAATGCTCATAACAGATCATCAGAACCACCAGATGGAGGTTTTTAATCTGTCTTAGAAGGCACATAATAAAATCTGACTGATTTTTAAAATTGTAATTAAAAAATTAAAACTCTAGAAAACCAAAATCAAAATGCTCTTTCCTGTTTATGATAGAGAATACCTATTTAAGTGAAAACAGTAGCCAATTATAATACATTTATAAATTATCCAAGAGATGATTATTAAAGAATAGGTTAAAGATGTCTAAAGTCAAGCCACGGAGATAGAGTACAGGGGTAATGTGTCCTGACTTTCTTTTGATCCCAAATCAAGATATGACCTCACCAAGAATTTAGACCTGAAAACCCATGTGCACTCTTAGAGAAGTCTCTGGTACCACAGGGCCCATCTAGGACTGTGTCCTTAGGACCTTCCTATCCAACTGTCATCAGTTCTGCCAAGAATTGTGGAGCATGGCCCAGAACCACCAATTGGGAGCCACCACCAAATGGACATTTTTTACCAACTATTTACTTTCACTTCGGAGTAAAATAAAAAAAAAATACACTAAACAGCTTGACCAAATTAAGCTATAGAGTTCAAGAATTTAAGACAGGTTTAATAGAATTGTATATACATTTCCTTTCTGTCTTTAAACTCTTCTGTTTTACTATACCTAGAAGTGTTGAGTGACTATTCCTAGCTCTGTTCTCAGGAGTGATCTTTGGCAGTGCTCAGAGATTGAGTGGGGCCAACTGTATGTAAAGCCAAAAATGACTTATCTCCTGTACTATATATCTAGATGCAAGATTTTTTAGATGTAAGTTTTTAGTACCGAACCTGTGAGCATTTTAACCTGAAGTTTTTGATATTTCTTTTAGAAAATTGACATTAAATTCTATGTAATAACAAGTAGTTGTATTGTGGTGCCGAAATCATTCTCCTAACCCTGAAAGAGCCTTGAATATGGCACTTTAAAAAAAAAAAATCTCAGGGCTAGGACGAAGAAGACGTTACTGGCACCTGCTCGAGGCAATCGACGAACAACAGGGTGGTCGTGATCGTGATCGTGTATTGTGGTAAAAAGAAAAAAAACAAAGTGGAAATAATTATTAAAAACTACAATTGCTGAAATAAAAACTGGTCAATAGTATAAATGTTACAATGGCGTTCATCAAAATTATGGTTTCATGAACCACAGATATGATCCTGAGAGACAGAAAGAGAAGAAACACAGAAAGAGAAGGTAGTAAAGGAGAATAAGACAGAAACTGGACAAGTAGTGATGATTTTCAATCAAAAAGAAAAAAATATTTATTGGTTGGTGAAGTAGACAAAGAATAATAATGGTAAACCATTTTCAAAATTCAATTTACGGTGATTTACATTGCTACTTTGGAAATTGATATCCCACGCTTCTCCTCACCTCAAGAACTTGGAGTAAATTATTTTACTTTCCCCAATGCTTTCCATGAGTGTGTGTGTGTGTGTGTGTGTGTGTGTGTGTGTGTGTGTGTAGAAATAACTCATCAGAAAAGATTAGAAGAGTATAACCACAGAAGAGATCAAATATGGGTTGATGTGCAATGAATTGGAGATTTCAGACCCACTGAAATCAGGAACCTAAAGACAAAACTGAGGAAAAGGATGTAAACTCCTAGGAATTTGTAGAAATCCTGGGAAGGAGAATGGGACTTCCACAAAGTTCTGAGCCAAATTCATCTGATTATTCTGAGCCTCAAAGACTTCCTTCCAACCCACACCTGACTTACACAGTACTTAAACCCCTTTTCCAGAAATTACTCTCTCCACTGGGGGTATGGTGTTGCCAGCAGGTCAATCTGTACCTGCAGGGCGAGTTGATCAGCAGCCTCATGGTGCCTTCAGGCTTCCTGATATCCCCAAACTGCCGCTGTGTCTTTGGCCGGATGCAAAAACTTGGGGCCAAGTTTACCAAGAAATTAAACGGCCGAAAGTTAGGTATGTGGGAGCTACACCTACAAACGACCTCCAACTCACTTATTGGTCTTAATTCAGAGACCCATAAATCTCAAAAGAGATCAAAAACCACAGTAAGGGCCAATGGCGCACCCTGCAGAGCATATGCCAATAGTTTATTTCCTTGGAAAAGATGGAAACAAGGGCCATGATCCAGAAACACAGAAAATATCTCCAAACCGAGCAGCTCACTGCAGAGATGCCTCTGGACTTTAAGCCAGGTCAACTTCACTGCGGTGCCACAGATAGGGGCAGGCATCATCCCTCTACCTGTCCCCTAAAACCCCTGATGGCCGCCAACTTCCAGAACCCAATGAGAAGTGCAAGTACGCGGGTTTGGTGACGGCAAACTTCAGGCTTCAAGGGCTAGAGATAGCCAGTCCCTCTCATCCTCCGTCCTCATTGGGATCCTGGAGGTCACGCCCACAAACTGCCTCTGGCTGCTACTTAAGGTCCTTAACTGGCCATGACCCAGAGACAAATAAAAGAATCTCCAAATTGAGCAGGGGGAGGGGCGGGTTGGGGGAAATGCTGGGCACATAGATGGTGAAGAATTTGCACTGGTGGAGAATTGGGTGTTCAATCGTTGTATGACTGAAACCCAAACAGGAAAGTTTTGTAACTGTATCTCACAGTTACATATAATAATAATAATAAATTAAAATAAAATTCTGAATAAAAAAAGAAAAGGAATGTGTTCATGCCCAAATCAATCAGCTTAATCAATGGCTGAATAAATAGCAGTTCTCCTACACTAAAAAACAAACAAAAAATTGCTTTCTCCAAGATAACCTATGTGCCTCAGTTTCTCCCTATACAAAACTTCTGATAAATGCTTTCCCTTGTTCTGTCTCCTCAGAGTTTACTCCGCTAATAGTTTTGAATTTGCTATTTTATCTTCATTAGCATACCTTTATTCTTTCCTTTTGTTGAAAATCAACATTTCCCAAGAGTTTCCCCAGGAAATCTCTTTAAATCTCTCTGATTTACGCATTCAGGGGGTCACCTCAGAAAAGACCATCCATGTGGTTTTAAAGTATACGTGAATTATGCTGGTCTTGAGGAGCATGAACATAAGAAAATTCATCTTGTGTTTAGGAGAAAGGGTGGACTTTATTGTGATATTGACTCCATTTCAAACTTCTCTAATTTTTTCTGTAAAGTTTAATGACTATTTTAGATTTTACAGACCATATGGCCTAAACCACTATACTTCAGTTCTGTCATTTTGTGTGGATGCAGTCATAAACAATATGTAAACAAGGATCTATGGCTGTATTCCAATAATATTTTATTTACAGAAACAGGCTGTGAAAATGATTTGGTACACAGTCATAATTTACTCTACATAAGCACTTGCCAAAGTGAGTGAAAATGCCCTTAGATATTATGTATAGGGAAGACCTAGGGATGGGTAGATCTGGATAGCATTTGTCTGATCTTCCTGTGAATGTACAATCCATCTACATGGTTTCAACAAATTTTGAGAATGGATTACTCAAGGGCCAGTGGTTGGTTATAGATATACACCTTTGAATGAGCTTTCTCTGTTCTGTACCAGACCTATGTTCATTTATGTACCTAACAAACTACACTGTTTTGGTGAATGTATTAATTTGCTGGTGCAGCTGTCACAAGAAATAAAGTTCCAGAGACTGAATAGTTTAAACATCAGAAATTTGAGGCCAGAGAGACAGCAGCAGGTAAAGATTGGTCTTGCATATATTATCCCAGGTTCCATCCTGCACCCCATATGGTTTTCCCAAGATCCTGGCAGGAATGATCCCAGATCACTGAATGCAGAGTCAGGAATAAGAGTCATTGTCATGTGCGGCCCAAATATCACAAAAATTAAGAAAAAAAAAAACCAAACAACAGAAATTTATCTTCTTAAACATCCTGCAGATTTCCTAGCCTCCATTTAGTGCCCATTCAAGAGGCTTTTGGACTTTCAGGTTAGTTTCTTCTAAGACTTCACTCACTGATTTGCAGACACATTCCTGGCTTTTGTTTGCACCACTCTCAAGTCTTTTCCTCCGTGAATATCTGTATCTTAATCATTCCTTGAAAGAACACTAGCCATATTAAACTCTGTCTCTAATAGGGACTGAAACAAAAATATTTTGCGGAATTTTTTGTAGTCATATCTTGCATGATTGGGGCTTATTCCTTGCTCTGTGCTCAGAAATCATTCCTAGTAGATTTTGGGGGAGCATATGTGGTATTGGAAACTGAACCTGGGTTGGCCACATGGAAGGCAAGGATCTTTACTACTATACTATGTCTCTCCCATGCCCATCTCTTCCCCCTCCAGTGGAGACATTTTAAACTTACCATTTAAAAGATCTAATCTCTTAACAGTCACATTCTGAGCAAATAAAGACTTGGAGCTTCAACCCTCTAATCTGAATTTGTGGGTAACATAGTTCAGTCCATATTTATGAGAACACAAGCTTTTTTTTATTCTCTCCTCTTTTTACTGTGATTATACAATATCAGTTACCAGAAGACGGAAGCTATGTAGACAATCTATCAATAAACCTGTGTAGTGAAGACCAATAAAGACTTGGACAATAAGCGTGGATGAATGTGCCTGGTTAACAACACACATATTGTTGCATTTGGATAATGCAAGTATAGTCACTCTAATACCATAGATTGCAGACAAGAAAATCTCTATGCTTTTGTAACTTTCATAAACTCAGCTTACATGCTACCTTGTTGATTTTAAGGTGCATCCTTTCCATCTGATAAACCATAACTGTGCACATAAGAGTTTTTGGCAAGTTCTCTGAATCTTTTTAGTTAACTCTCAAGCCTGAGGTTTTGGACTCTCTTTATATTTCCAGTTTGAGCCAGAAGTGAGATAAATCTGGTGTGGAAACCCAAACTCTTTTATTTATGGTACACATGAGAGCAAAGAAAGTTAATTTCTCTAATACCCTAAATTTAGAATCAACATCATCAGTTACCTTCTAACTAGATATGTAATCCAGTGACCCAAAGACAGTTCTTTGAGAAAATCAAGAAAATTGATTGATATTTACCATCATATATATGCATATATATTTATAAAATAAATTAAAACCATTATGAGGAATTAGAAAGGTTGCAGTCATTAAACAAATAGATAGTGATCCCTGAGCACTACCAGATGTGTCCCCACTCCAAAAAGAAAAAAGCAAACACATAAATTTACAGATAGGAAATATCCACAAAATATATGGAATAATTATGGACTTATCAACTGAAAACTTCAGGTAAAGAATAGTCAGTAACTCAATAAACTAAAGAACAAAGCTCACTTAAATGAGAAATAGAAATCCAAATACATCTTTGTTTACTAAAGAAATCATGTTTTACTTTAAAACTATAAACTTATAAAAGATTTAAATTTAGGGGCTGAAGAGATAGTACAGCTAGTCAGGTGTCTTACACAAGCTTGTCTTACATAAGCCTGACCAGGTTGGATCCCTGGCATCCGGTATTGTTCTGCAACCTCCCCCCCCACCCCAGAAGTGATTCCTGAGCACAGAGTCAGCATAAGCCTTGAATACCAGCAATTCCACCAGATGTGCTCCCAACACTAAAATTTTAATCTAAAAAAAGGGATGTTTTTGGTGAAATTTCAAAAAAAATTAAGAATAAAATAACAATAGTACTAAATAAATTCTACCAGAAAATTAAAGAAGGAATATCTTCATCTCATTCCATGAGGCCAAAATTGCCCTGATACCAAAACCAAACAAAGGCATTACAAGTATACTGCATAGCAACTATTTTCATCATCACAAATTCAATTTTTTTCTTTTTGAATCACAACCGGAGATACACAAGGGTTTCTCCTGGCTCTGCACTCAGGAGTTACTCCTGGCGGTGCTCAGGGGTACCATATGGGATGCTGGGAATAGAACCCAGGTCAGCTGCATGCAAGGCAAATGCCCTACCCACTGTGCTATTGCTCCAGCCTCCACAAATTCAAAAATTTGAATGATAAGAAAATTGAACATATCAGTTATTTCTTGTCCACTTTATCATAACACAAAGGCAAAGGTAGAGGGTTTAGGGCATATTGATTGTAGAAAAGCAAGGTAATAGTATGTACCAAAATCGTAACTACTGATCACAATCAGCATGAGGAAAGGCAGGGAGAAGGAAGAGCGGACCAGAGGTGACACAAAGACAGGAGTGGAGGGTCATGGGCATTTTGGTGGTGGTGGTGTACAGTAATTCTGTACATTAATACTGTAAGCTTAAATGCTACTATAACCTTGCTATAATTTGAAAAACTGAACACAACTATCTACCTCTCTATCCAGCTTTTTGTCTCCTGATTAACAGACATTTATCCCAAGAAAACAAAGTTGGTTGAAAAACCAAAAATCAATCAACATAAATTAACCACACTCTACAGCAAAACAGGAAAAATTAACCACCTCTGCATGTGCAGGAAAGAGATCTGAAAGAGTACAAAATCTGTTCCTGATCATCTCTTTGCAAACAAGAGGCAGATAGGAATTTCTTCAATCTGATGCAACATGTCCATGAAACGTTAACATCGAAGCATGTTGGCTCACCCACCTTCCATGCTCTACTAAATTTCCAGGGAAATCTCTAAGTCAATGCAATTCAAACAGTTAAAATTCATGGAAACACTTGTGTCATAACTCCGCTCCAAAGTTCCTCAAATATTCTCTGCTGAGATGCCAAACTGAGAATAATTTCAGATACCTGGTGTCCAGGTTAGAACTCTGAGAAGTTTGACTGTGAGCAGACAGCCTCCCCCACTACTTCCAAAGTCAAGCAGCTACACCCACCTCCTTCAGCCAGGGCCGTGGCCCAGGCCATATAGATCCTGAAGTCTCTAGACACCTCCTAATTCCTCAGTACTGAAATTCTAGTAGGAGCACAGAAATTAGACAGGAGAGTAACGTAGAAACTAACTAAACAATTCAAAAACCTTAACACAGAAGACTCAACTAGCAACAAACAGCTTAATAAATCCTTAGACAAGGACTTAACCCCATAATATGATATAACAATTTTCATATTAAAAACTGATTTTTATACTTATTTATTTTAATATTGGATTGTTGCTATCTAATCAATTTCAAGTCAAATGTAGACAATTGTGGCTTTTGTCTACATTAAAATTAAAAGTTTTTTAAAAAAGAAAGAAAAAGACATCTGGAGTTGATGGGAACAAAACCCCACATTATCTAGGATTTCTTTTAATCATCTAACATTTATTCAATGCACAACCATCATTAAGGAAAAAAGCTTTTAACACTTTGTAAGTACAAATAAAATATTTTATTTCATCCCTGAAAATAAAATTGTCTAAATTTTGTAGAAGAGACTCAATGAGTTTTCCAAATTCTGACATTATATAATTAACTTAATCACACAAATGTAAAGAGAAAAAGAATATGGGAAAGCAAATTCACAAAACAATACGGCATTATTAATTACGGCTAAGAAAAACATAGTAGGGACTGGAGTAATAGTACTGCAGGTAGGGCACTTACCCTGAATGCAGATGACCAGGATTCAATCCCCAATACCCCATATGATCCCTCAAACTCCACCAGAAGTGATCCCTGAGTACAGAGGCAGGAATAAGTCCTGAGCACCACTTGGTGTGCTGCCCTGGCCAAAAAAAAAAAAAGATTAATAGAGTAAAAGTAATGCTTTGCCCTATTATTAGAAATCTTGGGGCTAGAAAATAGTACAGTGGATAGGTTTGATCCCTGGAATCCTGTATGGTCTCCCAAACACCTCCAGAAATAATTCCTGGGTGCAGAACCAGGAGTAACCCTTAAGCATCATCAGACATGACCCCCTGCCAAAAAATACTTTTTTTGAAATCTTTTTTTGAATTGAATCACAGGGAGATACATGATTACAAAGCCGATCATGATAGGATTTCAATCATACAATGTTCCAACACCCATCCCTCCACCTAGCTATATTTTCCACTACCAGTGTCCTCAGTTTCCCTTCTGCCACCCCAGCCCACACACACACACACAGCCTATCTCTGTGGCAGGCACTTTACCAATCTCTCTCTCTCTTTCTCTCTCTCTCTCTCTCTCTCTCTCTCTCTCTCTCTCTCTCTCTCTCTCTCTCTCTCCCTCTCCCTCCACTCCCTTTTGGTATTAGGGTTTGCAATACAGATACTGGAAGGTATCACATTTGTTCCTTTACCTACTTTCAGCATTCAGTTCTTATCCAGAGTGATCATTTCTATCTTTCTCCTAGTGGTGCCTTCTCTATCCCAAATGCCTTCTCCCCCAGCACATGAAGCTGGCTAGAAATTTTACAAGACTGTACATTCTCAACATATCCAATATCAAACCAGAGGTTTAAATGACAGTATGCTTAGAACATTAATTAAATCTACCGTATATATTGGGGGAACTCATGCAGCGCTCAGGGTCATTCTCCAGTGATTCTCTCTACCCACTGGATCAGAGATTAATAGAATAGGATAGGATCCATAAATAAACCCGCACATTACATGGACATTTAATCTATGATAAAGGAGTCAAAACAGTGCAACGAAGAAAAGAGAGTATCTTCAACAATTTTGAGAAAAATCTAAATCGCCTTACGCATAACAGAAATTTGTCATTATTTAACATCAGCACAAAAATTAACTCAAACTTGAATAAACTTACAGATCATAGATCTGACACCATAAACTATATAGAAGAAAATAGAAGTTATATACTCCAGAACTTCAACATTGGAGATCTATTTCAAGGTTCAACCCCAGTATTGGTGGAAGCAAAAGCAAAAATAAGCAGTAGAACTTCATCAAGTTCTACTACACTTTGAAAGAAACTAGCACAAAAAAAGGCAACTATCAATTACGAAAAGTCAGTTGCACAGCTATCATACAAGATAAATAAAGAACTCAAACAACTCATCAATCGAAAAAACAAGTAAACCAAGCAAAACATGGGCAAAACTTCGGAACTCTTTGAAACAGAATTTTAGCCTTGAATATAATGGGATGCTCCAATTCTTGCACGGAAATGAAGTGTTAATTTAATAGGCTGTTACATATTTATAGCCTATTTTTTAGGAACATGATTAAAATGTAATAAACTTTTTTATTTAAAAAATCTATAAAAGAGTCTTCTCTAAAGAAGACATACAGATGGCTCATAAGTACATGAAAAACATTACATTATTTGTTATTAGGAAAATTAAATCAAAACCACAATAAGATGACACTTGGAAATAGGTATAGACATGAATCTAGGGGAAAAACCCTCAGGAATAATTTATTGGAAAGTAAACCCTGTGGAAAATAGTACAGAGATTTCTTAAAAAACATAGAAAAAAAAGAAAATGGAAATCTTGTGTGCCATTACAATACATATAGACATATATGTCTCTAGTATATATAATACATATAGATATATATGTCTATAGTGTATATATGTACACAATACATATAGACATATATGTCTATAGTATATATATATATAGTATATATATTTTTTCACTTCTATGTTCATAGCCCATTATTCACAATAATTCCACTATGGAATCCACTTAAATGCTCATTGACAGAGGACTGAGTAAAGAAACCATGGAATACTACTTTGCCATTAAAAATGCATTATGCTGGGGCTGGAACGATAGTACAGTGGGTAGGACGCTTGCCTTGCATGCGGCCAATTCGGGTTCGATTCTCAGGATCCCATATGGTCTGTGCACTGCCAGGAGTAATTCCTGAGTGCAAGCCAGGAGTAACCCCTGTGCATCACCGGGTGTGACCCAAAAAGCAAAACAAACAAAAAAACAAAAAAAATCATGTCCCTTGGGACAAAAATGGATACATGTTGACATGATCATGTTAAAGTAGTGAGGGGGAAAAAAGATAATTACTGGATAGCTTCAGTCACATAAAGAATACAAATTACTAAAGTAAATGAACTATTAATTAAAACAAAACTAATTCCTAGCCCAGTAAAAAATCCTAATATCAAGCCTCAGTGAAAACTAATTCCTAGATTCAATAGTTCCTAGAAGGAAAAAGTGATGAGTGAGAGTAAAAGATAAAAACTGTTTTTCATGAAGAAAGTGTCTGGAGTTGAGGTAGAGTGTGCAGAGAATCCTATAGATATAGAGAGGCATTAAGGCATACACCTAAAGTTCTATAATGTAAATTAACAACAAGCCAATAAAAAGATTTTATGAGTACTGGAATCGCCAAGATAATATTGAAAAATAAATTAAGCTACCTGAACTATATGGAACTTAAATTATCTGTTTTTAAGTCTTAAAGCCACAGTATTTTATTTATTTTATATTTTTAAAATTTTTTATTAGTGAAACTCCATGTGGTACAATTGTTGACCTTACATATTTTTGTGCTTGGGTTTCAGTTATGATTGAGTACCCATACCTCCACCGGTGCCCATTCCCCACCCCCCATGCTCCCAGCATCCCTCCCACCCCCACCCTGCCCCCATCCCACCCCACCCCTGTGGCAGGGCATTCCCATTTGTTCTCTCTCTCCTTTTGGGTGCTGTAAAGCCACAGTATTTTAGGAGTACGATTCTGGTGTTCTCTCTCTCCTTTTGGGTGCTGTAAAGCCACAGTATTTTAGGAGTATGATTCTGGTGTTAGATAAATAGATGAATGCTGTAAAACTGAAGAGATTTTACACATAAATGACAAGTTATTTGTAATAATGGTACCAAAAGAATTTTTTACAATCTTTTTATACATGATGCTGAACTTTATTTTGTACCATATAAAATATTAACTTGGAGTAACTCACTGTCTACATGTAAGAGTAAAAACAAAAATACAGACTATATAGGTGTGTGTGATCTTGTATTCAACATAGAGCTTATAAATATAACACTGAAAATACAATGTATAAAAAGAAAAAACAAACAATAGAACTTCTTCAAAACTGAACATTTTTTTATTATGCCTGTGAATAAATGCCTCATTCTTGAGAACAGAAACTGGTGAGAGCTACTCATAATTTAGAAGACAGGATGAAGTGAGAACCTAATCAATGTTAGAGGAATTCTAAGAAAAGGAAACACACAACTCATTTGGGAATTAGCACAAATACAGAAGTAGCAACATTTGAAGCAAACTGAAAGATTTCAATAAAACTGGAAAAAAAGAGAAGAAGAGTGAATAGACCAAACTGAACAAAAGCACAGATTTGAAGGTACTTTGGGGTGTTCTTAAAATGCAACATCCTTCCTTTAACTACCATAAGTGTTGCTCTGTAGATATACAGATCTGTAGTTAGACTACTTATTATACATTTTATGATACATTTTTGTTGTGTATTCGATATGCCAAAACCAGTAACTACAACTGGTCTCATTCACCTGACCCTGAAGGCTTCACCGACATGGCAGCACTGAGAAGGATGAGAAAGGAGAGGCCGACAAAATCTCAAGGCCGACCTAGGCTGCCACAACGAAGGAAGACAAAAATGATCATCTGTACTTTCAATGCACGTACGCTAGCATCAAATGCATCCATGGAGGACCTGATGGTACAAGCGCGAATGATCAAGTACGACATCATTGGTCTGACCGAGACAAGAAGGCATGAATCTCACCATGCCGTTTTCGACACTGGAGAAGAATTGTTCCTCAGAACATGCGATAAAAGAGGTGTTGGAGGTGTCGGTGTCCTTGTCAACACAAACTTGGCCAAGAGCATTGATTCATTCGAATGCCTAACAACCCGAATTGAACGTTTACATTTGAATAGATGTGGCTCACTGCCTGCAGTTTCTATCTTCGTTGTCTACGCACCAACATCTCATTATGATGAAAGAGAAATCGAGAAGTTCTACATGGAGCTAGAGAAGTTCTATAAAGAAGACCACACCTTCTACAAGATCATTGTGGGTAATTTTAATGCCAAGATAGGACCGAGAAGAGCAGCTGAAGAACTTCACATCGGGACCCATGGCCTAGAATGGAACGAACAGGGTGAGAGACTGTCTGAGTTCATCATGTCGACCAAGACCATTCATGGTAACTCACAGTTCCAGAAGGCAGAATCTAAACGATGGACATGGGAGTCTCCCGGTGGACGATTCCACAACGAAATAGACCACATCATATTCAATCGACGGTTTTGCCTGACTGATGTCGCTGTTGTCCCAAAATTTCGAACAGGATCAGACCACCGTCTCCTTCGTGCAAAATTCTACTTCACAGAGCGGGGAGAAAGGGCTGCAAAGTTCAAAAAGAGAACTCCCAGAACGACCACCAACTGGGAACTCTTTGGCACTATTGCGGCAACATGGGAAGATGCCATTGTTGACAACATTGACGAGGAATACGATCGACTGGTTCAGCACCTCCATGAATGTGCGAGGAACGCCAAGAGAGAGATAGCCACAAAAAATCGCCTATCTTCGAAAACTCTTGAGCTAATTCGCCAGCGTGGTTTGGCGCATGCCTCAGGCAACCGCAAGCTAACGTCCAAGCTCGCAAAGCAGTGCAGAGATGCGATCAAGGAAGACCTCAAAGAGAGAAGAGCAGAAGTACTGGTAGATGCGGCAGAAGCTGGGAAAAGTATTCGTTACGCCCGCCTGTCCTTCGCCAACTACAAGAACAAGATGACTGCCCTCCGACGTCCTGATGGATCCATCACATCCTCCAGAACGGCAATGGAGAAGATTATCCATGACTTCTACTCAAATCTCTTCAATAGCCACGTCCACTTGCCGACATACCAAATTCCACAGGATGGATATGTCGTTCCCAACGTTCTCCCTTCCGAAATCCGACACGCCATTTCGTCGGTTAAAAAAACAAACAGCACCCGGCCCAGACAAGGTCAGACCTGAACACCTGAAGAACCTGCAGTCAGTACTCATCAAAACACTGGCTCGGCTCTTCACTCGCTACCTGTCTGAATGCAAGGTTCCGTCCCAATGGAAAACCAGCAGGACCGTACTACTGTTCAAGAAGGGAGACATCCATGACATTGGCAACTATCGCCCGATCTGCCTATTGTCTGTCATCTACAAGTTGTTCACTTGAGTCATCCTAAATAGGATTGGCAGAATACTAGATGAAGGACAACCATGCGAGCAAGCAGGGTTCCGCAAAGGATTCAGCACCATCGACCATATCCACACGATAACCAAGCTCATTGAGGTTTCTCGGGAGTTCAAGATGCCGCTCTGCTTAACGTTCATTGATTTAAAGAAGTCCTTTGATTCTGTTGAGACGGAAGCGGTCATTGAAGCCCTAGCCAATCAGGGCATTCAAGCCCAATACATCAGGATCCTCCGTGAGCTGTATTGCGGATTCACTACCAGGATCTCACCATTCTACAAAGAAGTGATCGTTGATGTCAAGAGAGGGGTGCGGCAGGGTGATACCATTTCACCGAAACTCTTCAGTGCCACCCTCGAGAACATCATGCGATGACTGGAATGGGAAGGAATGGGAGTGAAGATAGATGGTCGGCAACTACACCACCTCCGCTTTGCTGATGACATTGTTTTAATAACACCAAACATCAGCCAAGTGGCACAAATGCTGGCCGACTTTGACCGTGAGTGTGGAAAGGTAGGACTACAGCTGAATCTTACGAAGAGAATGTTTATGAGAAACAGCCTCGTTCCTGACGCCCCATTCGCTCTCAATGGAACGACCATCTCCAAATGCAACAGCTATGTGTACCTAGGTCGAGAGGTCAACATGACAAATGACCTGGCACCCAAGCTGCGCAGGAGGAAGAGAGCAGCTTGGAACGCCTTCAAGAACGTCGAAGAAATAGCTAAGAGGACGAAGAACCTCCGGCTCCGGGCACATCTCTTTGATTCCACTGTTCTTCCTGCATTAACATATGCCTCAGAGACCTGGGCCCTACGCAAACAAGATGAGAATGCTATTCAGGTCTCCCAAAGAAGAATAGAAAGAGCTATGCTTGGAATATCACGTTTCACTCAAATTAGAGAAAGAATCCAGAGTTCTGACATCTGTCGACGATCAAGAATCAGGGACGCTGTCTCATTTGCCAAGGTGTCGAAAATCAGATGGGCAGGTCATGTAATGAGATTTAAAGATGACCGCTGGACTAGAGCTGTTACCGACTGGATTCCACGGGATGTCAAAAGACCGCGTGGCCGCCCACCTACCAGATGGTCAGACTTCTTTGTTTAGATCATGAACGATCGGTTTGAGGCCCTTCATGTTCCTGGAGCGAACAGATGCCATTGGGCTACACTAGCACGTGACAGGGACAAATGGAGACATTACTGGTGCCCACTCGAGCAAATCGATGACTAACGGGAAGTTAAGTGATAAGTGATAAGTGATAATACATTTTGAATACTATTTCATATCTATAGGGATATATTCCCCAGAGTCTCCTTTTGAATCAAAGCTGACACTGTCACTGTCGTCCCGTTGCTCATCAATTTGCTAGAGCAGGCCCAGTAATGTCACCATTGTGAGACTTGTTGTTATTGTGTTTGATGTATCGAATACAACATAGATAGCTTGCCAGGCTTTGCCGTGGGGGCGAGATACTCTCGGTATCTTGCCAGGCTCTCTGAGAGGGGCGGAGGAATCGAACCCAGGTCAGCCACATGCAAGCAAACGCCCTACCGCTATGCTATCACTTCAGCCAAAGCACCTTTCAAAATAATTAAATAATGCTAGTAAAATTTAGAAACTCCTTTCACTTCAGAGAATATATTTATAATTTCCTCTCAGTACTCAAAACATTTTGATAATTTTTTTCATACTTACATTTATAACAAAAAAAGAAGGAAAGATCTTCCACTACTGTGACAGCTGTCCCCTTCACAATAACTGTAAGATTGGTCTGGTCCCCTGGGCAAAGCAGTTTAGGTCTTTAGAATATAATCAAGGCAAACAAAAATGCACCCAGGAAATAATAGAATAAAAGTTTGAAATTGGCTATGTGAAATATCCCAATCTCCTCTGAATGTACCATTAAATTTTGATGTGCTCACTAACTGTTTTTAATGTCTCTGTCAACTAAAATAACTCATATGGTGGGAGCCAGGGTGGGGAGGATATTGTATGGCCAGTCTGTGTCCAGGTCCTTGTGTGGACAGTCCTTGTGTGTTTGTTTGCCTCCTTATGTGTTCGTTTGTCTCATTCTCTGTCACTGTCCCATCTAGAAGGTTGTGGAAGGTGCCTATTTGATTAGTATTAGGCACACAGCCATGTGACGTTTAACTTTCACCATTAAAATTTCTGTGTTTGGGGGCCTGAGCTTATAGTATATTGGGTAGGTCATTTGCCTTGCAAGAGGCTGATGCAGGTTCAATTCCCTGGCATTCCAAGTGGTCCACAGAGCACTGCAGGAGTAATTCCTAAGTATCACTGGTTGTGACCCCCTCCCCCTCAAAAAAATTCCTGTGTTCAAGTATTTTAATACACTTCTTTTAATAGTGGTAACAGTGGCACATGCAAATTTTTGCTTTTTTTTGTGAGTACTTTTATGCCCATTGAGTTAATTAATTGGGTGTCTAGGTTTATTTTCATTTCATATCTGGGAATTACATCTGCTCAAGTATAAGGAATCAGTGGATTATATCGTTAACAAAAGGGTTATCATTCTCATGTGACTGTCTTTGGGTAAAGGGCAAGAATTAAAGCAGTATTAGTTACAGATAGCATTCAATATTAACTATATCAATATGCTACATTCAAAAGCAGCTAATGGAAAGTTAAGCATTAGCAAGACCTGTTCTGAGACTAAACAAGAATTATCAGCTTCCTGATAGTCAACTTTTGGGTTGAAGAGGTTTTTCAGTGGAAATGTGTGCATTTGATGAATGCTAATTACTGGTTCCAAATCTTCTTTAGCCAATCCATTTGCAGCTGTTATCCAAGTTATTTTATAAATGCCTGAAACAGCTGTCAACATTCTAAGGGGGAAGCTCTTCAATCAATGAATTGACAGAAATGCAATACTTAGATTTTTCTGAGCAGAAGGCAAGAGAACATAATACACATCTATTTTGTGATGTAGACAGCAATGAAAGGCAACAACTGATACTGCCATTTTGTTTTAAAGTGCCAAAGAAAATGTTCCTGCTCGTGGGCATGGAAAAGACATTACAAGAACAAGTTACTTGCAGGGAGACCCACAAAGTCAAATGGGCTGTTTGAGTGTCCTAAGGATACGAGCAGTACAATCTTATTTCCCATCAATAAGAAAGCTTGGAGTGGCGTATAGCATCATTGTAAATCATATTTTAATTAAAATTTTAGTACTTGTTGATGCTATTTGTTTATTGTCTCAATAAAACATTTTTAACAGATGACATCTGGACATTTTGCTTAACTTCTTTTCTTTTCTCTATAAAATTCTTTAGTAAATCTAATTGTCAAGAAAGGCAGCAAACTGACAGCGCTGGAAAATGAAGCCTTTTATTTGGTCTTGGAATCTGAATTTTTTTGAATTACAGTCATGTTTTTAGTGGCCTTGATTCCACATGAGAGAGATGGTTTCTTAAGGCAAGGCTTAGGTCACCTTTAACCATGACTAACACGTGTCTTTTATTTACTAATATTTCAACTTTAGGTGTCAAAATGCACATCTTTCACAGCAGCATTTTCTGGATGCTCTAGTGTCAGAAATAAGATGGAACCTACTTTACTTCTGCAAACGGTTCAAAAATAAATCTTAAACTGTCATAACCTTAAGTGAAAGTAACTCAATCTTTTCTCTGTGAGAACAGAAAAGCCTGCCTGCTCTGATTTTTTATGTTAACCATTGCCCTGCACGGACATGACATTACTCACCTGATGCCAGTAACTACAGGACAGTTATGGGGCATAGTTTGCAAAAGTTAATCTGGTTGTCTTGCTGGGAGAATACACATACTCATCTATATAAAATTAATACCGATGACCAAATAAAAACATGAAAACATTTCAAAACTAGTACTACTCTTTATGGGATAAAAATAACAGCACTGGATTATTTCTGAAAATATGTGAAATAATCATCTAACTTTCAATTGAAGAACTAAATTAGAAATACTTTGTTGACTGAGGTTTGAGCATTGATGAATAAGTTTTTTTTATTTCAATTAATGCTTATTCTATATTATTTCTTTTCCCCATCAATTAATGTACTTCTATGGTCAGTCACTCTTGGGGATACTATGGCTCAGAATGATCCCCCAGGAGAAGATTTGGAGACAAGGACATGTGTATAAAAGATTCACTGAAGGAGTGCTCTCGGCAGAAGCCAATAAGGGATAATGAGAATCAAGACAGGAAGTGAGAAAGGCAAGCAAGATTATCATTTCAGCTATATCACTATGAGAGAAGAACCAAGACTGATCTGTCAGTTGAATTGGATTATAAATTTTTCCTTGATTTATCCCAATCTGAGGCAATAGATCTGTGCTTTCATTGATTACAATAGTCAACTACTGGGTAAGAGTTTTCATGAGATGTGAACTCCTGGCATTTTCTGCATTTTTTCCCCTCAAACGTTTGTCCAAAGTGACTTCAGAAGTCCCAATGATAGAAGGAAGTGGTCACTCTGGATGAAGACTCTATGCTGAAAGGGGGTAAAGGCATATGCCTGATACCCTATCAGTAACAGTATTGTAAAAGCTACAATGCCTGCCTGAAAGGAAAATAGAAAAAGAAAAAAAATGCCTGCCATAGAGGGAGGCTGGTTGGCAGTGGGAGGGGAAGCGAGGAGGGAGGGGGTTGGGAAGAGAAACTAGGAACATTGATGGAGGCAAGTGAACAGTGGTGAAGGTATTGGTGCTGAAAATCAATCATGAATAATTTTGTAACTTTATACTTCACAGTGATTCAATTTTTTAAAAAGGGGGGGTGAACACAGATGTGGACACTTAGAAGCATAAGCATACAGAAGTCCGTGCACGCATAAGAATAAAAGACCAAATGTCATAGCCTCTCAGTATCTGTAATGTAAACTATAATGCCCAAAAGTAGAGAGAGAGAGAGTATGGGAGAAGTTGTCTGCCGTAGAGGCAGAGTGAGGACTGTGATGTGTATGTATGTGATTGAATCTGTCCAAGCCTCATAAGTGTCAAGAATATGTAGGAAATTTTAGACAATATTCCTGAAATTGTAAAATGATGATAAATGCTCACTCAGAAATCATGAGTTATGTACCTAGAAAAATATTTTTTTAATGATTTTATTTGGATTGAACCTGGGGCCTTGTGCATGCTAAGCACACGCTCTACCTCTGAGCTACACCCCTGCAGGCTGGAGCGATATAGCACAGTGGTAGGGCGTTTGCCTTGCACGCTGCCGACTGGACCGAGGTTCAATTCCTCCGCCCCTCTCAAGAGCCTGGCAAGCTACTGAGAGTATCCCAGCCCCACGGCAAAGCCTGGCAAGCTACCCCTGACATATTCAATATGCCAAACACAGTAACAAGTCTAACAATGGAGACGTTACTGGCCCGCTAGAGCAAATCCACGGGAGGACAGTGACAGTGACAGTGATTTTATTTGGGGCTGGAGCGATAGCACAGCGGGGTAGGGCATTTGCTTTGCATGTGGACCGACTTGGCCGACCCGACTGACCTGGGTTCGATTCCTCTGCCCCTGTCAGAGAGACCGGCAAGCTAATGAAAGTATCTGGCCCACATGGCAAAGCCTGGCAAGCAACCCCTGACCGTTTTCGATATGCCAAACACAGTAACAACAAGACGTTACTGGGCCCACTCGAGCAAATCGATGAACAATGGGAGGACAGTGCTACAGTGCTGCAGATTTTAGTTAGCAGTAATGAGTAGCATACGCACTGATATCAGTGAAGAAAACTTAAAGTGGATATTCCAACAATACTAATTAGAATCCTTAGGGAGTATTTATAAATCTCTACACTCAAGTTACACCACAGATGATTCAAACAAAATGCTTTTGGTCTGGGATCTGACATTAGTGTCTTTTCAACACATAACTGACGTGAAGAAACTTTAGCATGAAGCATGGTCTCAATACAGAAGAACTTGTAAAAGGAGAGAACTGCCTTTCTTTAAATGTTTTTTTTAACCTATAAAAAAACACCCTACTACTCAGTACAATGAGATGTTAATAAAAATAAAATTAATCTTTCCCCTATTAATGTATTGTTTGCATTTTTTAAAATGGTTTAACGAATACAGAGACAAGCTACTAAGAGTTCTTCAGAATCACTGGGTCTGAGCACTGACTTGTCAGATTTGCACTACTAGGCTGGGCATCAGTGGGAATTGTCCCTACTAAAATCTAGTTTTACTGTACCTTTATTTTGTTACTTCACTTTTTGATTTCTATATTATAAATAATTAATACATTAGTTATTATTAGTAATACCTTAAAATCGTTAGTGTAAATGCTAATAGACTAGGTTCAATCCCTGACACTGTAATAAAATAAAATATAACAAACTAGCAATAATTTTTTTCAGTCTTTTTTTTATTGAATCACCATGAACAACACTTACAAAGCTTTCATGTTTGAGTTTCAGTCATACAATGATCGAATACCCATCTCTCCACCAGTGCACATTTTTCACCACCACTGTCCCAAGTATCACCCCCACTCACATATATACACATCACAGTCCTCACTCTGCCTCTATGGCAGACAACTTCTCCCATACTCTCTCTCTCTCTCTACTTTTGGGCATTATAGTTTACATTACAGATACTGAGAGGCTATGACATTTGGTCCTTTATCTACTTTCGGAACACATCTCCCATCCCGAGCAGTCTTTCCAACCATCATTGACTTAGTGATCCCTTCTTTATTCCAGCTGCCTTCTCCCCCAGCTCATGAGGCAGGCTTCCAACTATGGAGCAATATTCCTGATCCTTATCTCTACTGTCCTTGGGTATCAGCCTCATATTATGTTATTTTATATTCCACAAATGAGTGCAGTCATTCTATGTCTGTCCCTCTCTTTCTGACTCATTTCACTTAGCAATATACTCTCAATGCCCTCTCCATTTTCTCCATTTATACTAAGCAATGGAGCAAATTTTATGACTTCATCTTTCTTAATATCTGCATAGTATTCCATTATGTAGATGTACCAAAGTTTCCTGATTCTGTCTATTGTGAACAGTAGACTAGTTATAATTTAACTTTGTTTTCTAACATCTCATTTTTTATGTGATTTAAGATTAACTTTAACATTAACATATATATTTATATTTTGAGGGGTACACAACATATAAATATGTAATTCTATAACAGTAACTGAAATTGGTGTGAGTGGAGCTGGACAGAAGCAGATTTTTCTACCTTTTTAATGCTAAACTGAAATCAAGGAAACTGTCATACCTTTAATAAATTAAGTGTGGTCCCCACGATAACCAGAAAGAAATGAACTATATGACTCTTACAAAGGAAAGTTAAAAATAAATAAAATCATTTCACTATAAAAACAATCAATGAAATACCAAAAAAAGAAGAAAAAAGACAGCTGCTGTGAAGGACTGCAAGGTATAAGGCATATACACAAAACAAATTG
Source organism: Sorex fumeus (assembly GCF_029834395.1). Taxonomy (NCBI): domain Eukaryota; kingdom Metazoa; phylum Chordata; class Mammalia; order Eulipotyphla; family Soricidae; genus Sorex; species Sorex fumeus. The sequence goes on along the minus strand of NW_026606063.1, from coordinate 63,363,199 downwards.
CAAAAAAGACAAAAGTTAGTTCTTTTCAGTAACTAAGTATAAATGGATCAAACTCTCCAATCAAAAGACAGAGATTTGCTGAATAGCTTAAAACATAATCCAACTATATGCTGTCTGTGAAAGACTCAGTTAAGATCAAAGACACAAACTGAAGTTAAAGGATGGGAAAAGATATTCTATGTAAACAGTAAGGTATAGCAGCATTATTCACAACAGCTACAATTTGGAAACAACTCACAGAGTCCATTGGTAAATGAATGAAAAGGGAATCCGTGGTCTATTCATACAAAGAATGAGTCAGCCTTCAAAAGAAAAAGAATTTTTAGCAGCATTACACAACATAAAATAAACTAGTCACAAAAAGATGCTTCTGCTTTATGAATTTCTTTGAGAGGTCTTTTGAGACCAAAAAGTGCAGTGTTTGCTGTCAGGGGTTGGGATCAGAGAAAACAGGAAATTGTGATTGTGTTCAAAGCTTCAGTTTTGCAAGATGAAAAGAGTTCTGGAAATGGAAGGTGAAGAAAGTCACACAACAGTATGAATGTACTTAATGTCACTGAACTTTATGCTCAAAATGGTTAAGATGGCCAATCTATCTTTACCTTACTGCAGTAAGGTAAAAAGAGATACATCACTATCAAGGTAACAGAGAAAAGAATAATAAGGCAATAAAGAAAATTGGCGCCAAAATAATACAAAGGGTATTCGACTGGTTGTTTTTCTAAATCCTCATTTACTCATTTACTCCAAATCTAGAGAATGTTTGAACCCCTGGCCAAAAGCGTTCACTTTATAAAATCTGCATATCAATATTTAGAGAAAATTAGTAATTGTAGTGATAAAATTACTTTTTAAATCATTAAATGATTTTTCGTATTATTTAGTAATTTTATTTACTCTGTATGTTTGCGCATATGTGCATGTGTGAAGAAATTAAGAACATCTGAGAAATTTAAGAGCTAATTCTGTTTTCACAACCAATCTACTTAGGTAATGCCGTTTTTTTTTCCTTTGAAGTATTTTATTTTGTGATATTAATATGTGGTATTTTTCTTTCCAACGATAACACTTTCTATTGCTAATAGATACTTTTAGCATTTAAAATATGCAAGCGAGTGTATCCAAATGTGACATGTTTTTTGGTATACTCAAAAATCTAATTAGGTTATTGTGAAAATCAAATGAGGTAAAATATGCAAAAATGTTGTAAAAACAATTTATTGAATAAATACATGATATACATTTTGTTCTAGATATGGTTATAATCTAACTTCAGAAAAGTATTTTATAAAATAGAAATTTGTAAAATAAAGGAGTTTAGTATAATGTGCAACAAATTCACCTCACGTACTTCTTAAACACGTTGCATTTTAGGTAGCACGGCGGGTAGGGCGTTCGCCTTATACGCGGCCAACATGGCCGAACCGAGTTCGATTCCTCCGCCCCTCTCGGAGAGCCCGGCAAGCTACCGAGAGTATTCGATATGCCAAACACAGTAACAACAAAGTCTCCAATGGAGACGTTACTGGGCCCGCTCGAGCAAATCGACGATCAACGGGAGGGCCTTTACCTTACCTTTACCAATTAAATAATTAAAACAATAACTAATTTTTTCGCTACACATGTTCTGGATCTGCACACAAATTAAAAATTTTAAGGTACCAAGTAGAAAATATAACAAAAAAAATTTAAAAAATAAAATAAATTTTAAAACTTTTTTTAAAAAACAATATTTTTAGGAAAGGAAAACACAGACTTTTAAAAATAAGGAATAGGAGTGACTGGAGACATAGTACAGAAGTCAAATAATTTGAGACTAACACCCAAGGACAGTAGAGACAAGGGTCAGGAAGATTGCTCCATGGTTGGAAGCCTGCCTCATGTGCTGGGGGAGAAGGCAGTTGGGATATAGAAGGGATCACTAAATCAATGATGGTTAGAGGGATTGATTGTTTGGGATGGGAGGTGTGCTGAAATTAGGTAGAGAACCAAACTTGATTGCTTCTCAGTATTGCAAACTATAACGTCCAAAAGTAGAGAGAGTTAAAAGGAAAATGCCTGCCATAGAGGCAAAGGTAGGGCGGGGTAGGGGTGGCGGGAGGGATACTGGGAACATTGGTGGCATTGGTGGTGGAAAATGTACACTGGTGGAAGAATGGGTGTTCGATAATTATATGACTGAAACTCAGTCATGAAAGTTTTGTGACTGTATCTCATGGTGATTCACTTAATAAGTAAATAAATAAAAAGAAGCTAAGATTCTTGCCTTTCATGACGTAGACCCTGGTTTGATTCCTAGCACCATTTAGAGCATTCCCCCTCCCCACCACAGCACTGCCAGGAGTGATCTCTGGTGCACAGAGCCAGGACTAAGCCCTGAGCACCAACAAATGTTAGACAAAAAAAAAAAAAAATTAAATTAAGGAAGGAATCGGAGTTTAGTGATGTTGGTAAATGCTAGAACCCTGATTTCACATACCCAAGTCAATAACACACAAGAGCCAGATGGTACTGTCTTTTGGGGTGCCAGGTGTCACAATTCAATGTGTAATTACCTATGTATCATGGCTAAGTGGTTAGTCCCTGGCAAATACCACAACCAAAATGTGTGAGCATAGCAATCAAATGTCAGACTCCTGGTCATTAATACAACAAAGGGAAATTAAGGAAGGGGAACCAAATTAAAAATAAAACAGTAAAATAAATAGGACTTCTGTTTTGATCATGGGAGGGAAAGGGGGGAAGTTATTTGTCAAATAATGCAGTTTCCCTTGTCATTCTTCATTTCAAAGAAACAAGACCACAGAAAGGACAAGTTGTTGGGAAAATTGATAGTACAATCATTATTTTCTGACTAATCATGTTGCATTTGCCTTGCTTCAAGAGCTAAGATGCCATTTTCTAAATTTAGAAGAAATGTGTCTTCTGCCAGGGTAGAAATCTTCAGTGATATTTTTCTGTGCACTCATTAGGCAACTAAACTGTGAGTGTGATAGCCAGTCTTACACCGAATTAACTAAGCATCAAATGAATTTAACTGTCAGTATAAACAGAAGCGATACACCAATACAAATCCTCCATGTGCACACATTTCCAGCTTAGGAAAAGGAAATCAGGAGACAAAATTCTCAAAAGTTCTCAAAATCCTCAAAAATTATTCATGACATCCAATGATAACTGCAGAATCATCAACTTATGATTCTTGACACTGAAGAATGGTGAGTTAGAAGAAAAAAACAACTTAGGATTTACATAAACATTCATTTAGTCAATAAGCATTTATTGTCTACCAAATGTGTGGAAAACTCAAGTTGGGGTTTTAATGTCAAATAGTTATGGACCCTTCCCTTATGATATGTGAGGAGCTAGAGCAACAGTACAAACATTAAAGCATTTGCCTGGCATGCATCTGTGTCTGCAGGGCTGGTTTGAACCCCAGCACTCCATGTAGCTCCTTAAGTACCATAACAGGTGGCCCCTGAACACCTGTGTGGCCCTCAAACAGAACAAAGTATTTAGGAACGACTTCAAATTCATTTCATCTAAGCACCCACTAGATTAATAAGCCCACTTTGGCAAGATCTCCATGAAGTGTTTGTACCAGACAATAGTGGATCCCTTCCTCAACTTCCCTTCCATCCAGTTTTTAACCATCAACAAACAAGTATGCATCAGGGGCTGGGTACTCTGTGGTAAACTGCTAGGAACAGAATAGCAAACAAGAATTTAAATATGACTTCTTTCCTGTAGAATTTAAAAATCTAAAGCTGAAAAATTAGCACCAGAAAGATAGTAGAGGGCAAGTAGCTTGCCCTGCATGCTGTTGATTTGAGTTTGATCCCCAGCATCTCATATGAAGTCATCCTCAGCACAGAGTCAGAAGTAAACCTGATCAGTGCTAGGTGTGGCCCCAAAACAAAAATCAAACGAACCCCAAAGAAAATAAATAAACTGAAAAGTTATATACTTCCTTATCGTTAGATTGCATTTGATATGATACAGCAACTGGATTGAGTGGAATTGGATGAGCAGAGCATGAGGCAGACCCTTATATTGGGCAGAGCATAGCCATGACAGAGTAGTTATAGAGGAAATCTCGTCTAAATTCAGCCAAAATCAGGACCATACTGAGAATACAACAGGTGAGAGTGCTGGCCTTGCATGTGGCCGACCAATATGGGTTTGATTGCTGACATCCCACATGATCCCCTGAGTGCAAAGCCGGGAGAAACCCCTGAGCACTATCAGATGTGCCCCCTCATGATAAATAAATAAATAAATAAAGCCATAATCCAGTTTACCTTTCAATACCTTTGCAGATTAGTTAATACCACATTAATTCTACTGCTACTGAGCAGAAAGTGACTCAATTTTCTTAGTCCAAAATTTATGTCAACATTGAGCGCAAATCCCTTCTTATTGTTAGTCAGGTATCCAACTGTAATACTGATTATGTACAAAGGTAAAAAGATGAAATATAATAATCTTTTTTTGTTTGTTGAATTTTTGTTTGGTTTGTTGCTGTTGTTTTTGTTGTTTTGTTTTGTTTTTTTGTCTATACCCAGCAGTACTCAGGAGATACTCCTGGCTTGACGTTTCAGAATTGCTTCTGATGGTGCTTGGAGGTGTCAGGTGCTAGGGCTTGAACTCAGACCTACTGAGTGCGAAGCATGCACTCCAGCCCATAAGGTAATCCCTCTAAATCTAATGTCCTATTTTCCCCTCATATTCTCTTCTTTCAACAGTAGAACAATCACATTCAAAATAATCTGTAATCCAGGCTAAATTGTATTTGCCAATTTTATCCTTCCAGTTATAAGCTTGCATGAGCTGTTGAATTCTTAAATCAAACTTTTGTTTTTGACTACACAAAGGAACATACTGCTATAATTAGAAACTTCTTTTGTTGTTGTTTTTTATTTGGGGCCACACCTGGCTATGCTCATGGGTTACTCCTGGCTCTGCATTCAGGAATCTCTCCTGGCAGTGCTCATGTACCATATGGGACAACAGGAATCAAACACGGGTCTCTTTTGTGGAAAGCAAAATCTCTACCTGCTGCACTATCTCTCTAGATCCTCTAATAATAAACTTCTAAATAATATGGATATTTAATAAATGCATGCCCCTAGGTTTTAGCAACACATATCTAAAGAGTGATGGATATATAAACAAGATGATAGGAAGTGATGAACTTACCATAAAAACAAATATTTTTATGCCGCAAGGTCACTAAGAGGGACCAGATATATAGCTCAGTGGTAGAGGACTTGCCTTGCATGCATGAGGCCCTGAGTTTGATTCCCAGAAAGTTTAAAAAGAAATCATGAACGTAGTTGTAGAAGCTTTGTTTGAAAAATTATATGCTTATTTCAGGAATGGCTGGAGTGATAGCATAGCGGTAGGGCGTTCGCCTTACAAGCGGCCAACATGGCCGACCTGAGTTCGATTCCTCCGCCCCTCTCGGAGAGCCCTGCAAGCTACCGAGAGTATTCGATATGCCAAACACAGTAACAACAAAGTCTCCAATGGAGACATTACTGGGCCCGCTCGAGCAAATCGACGATCAACGGGAGGGCCTTTAAATAAAAAAAATAAAATTTAAATAAATAAAAATTTCAGGAATCTGTGTTTTATGATTGCCACTCAATGCCTCTTTTGCAAACCACAACACCCAAAAGGAGAGAGAGAACAAAAGGGAATTCCCTGCCACAGAGGCAGGGTGGGATAGGGGGTGGGGGGTGGAAGGGATACTGGGACCCGTGGTGGTGGAAAATGGGCACTGGTGGAGGGATGGTATTTGATCAGAGTATAATTGAAACACAAGTACAAAATTTTGTAAGTCTACAACTGTACCTCATGGTGTTTCACTAATAAAAATTTGTTAAAAATAAAATATTTTTAATAACTAAAAAAAAAGGAATCTGTGTTTCCCAAGATAAACTGTGCCTATGAGTCAGTCTAAAGTCAAAAAACATAATGCAGGTGTGTACAATCTAATCATAGAAAACTTTGTTTCAAAAGAGACAAGGAGCATAATCATACAGTAGCCTGCACTGTGTTCATTGAAATTGGTCCATTTTCAGATTTCAGATGATACTTGATTTGGGGAAACACATGAAGGAACAGAAATGTTTTTCAGTAGAAAAGGGAAGATAGCATGCAAACTCAGAAAAATCATGTAAAGATACTTGAGGATAATTTTAAAGGCCTAATTTGATCCATTGAAACAGAAAATTCTACTTTGTAGGTATTATAAAATAACTGCCTTCAGAGTGAATTTAGAAGTGTTTGTGCATAATAATAGTTAAGAAATGAGTTAGATGTTTTTCCTATTTTGATTTGCCACTTGTAAAACTTTTTGAAAATAAAACCCTCTTGATCTATTTGGCAAAAAGTAATTGTTTCCTTCTTAAACTTCCAAATTACTTTTCAATTTTTTCATGACCTTACCACAGTCTTTCTAAAATGATCTTACTTGTGTAAAGATCTTTTCTCCGCTAAAGTCTGGATGCTCTGGAAAGACACGTACCATCTAAATATTAGTGGAGGGGCCAGAGCGATAGCCGGTAGGGCATGTACCTTGTATGCAGCCGACCCCAGCATTGATTCCCAGCATCCCATATGGTCCACCAAGCATTGCCAGGACTAATTCCTGAGTGCAGAGCCAGGAGTAATTCCTGATGTTTGAAACATCAAGCCAACATGGGTGTGACCCAAATAGCAAATAAATAAATAAATATATAAATAAATAAATATTAGAGTAGATCGCATAACAGAACTTAGCAAAGTATACATCAATAAATAATAGGGAGTACAAAAATATAGTTCTTGTATAGATTAAATTCTTATTTTATACCCACTCTACCAAAATTCTATTTCCCAGCTGAATAGCAAAATCTGTGGAGACTTTGAGTAGGTTTGTCATTGTTTCCAAGACATAAATTATCCTGTTCCTTCGTTAATCTGTGAAGAAGTCTCTGGGCTTTAGAACCCCAGAATTTCTAGTTATCTTTGAGTAAGAAAATTGAAAGTTTTCTGAAATTGATGTTTGTATTCAGGAAGCATTTTTCAAGTGCATGTGTGTGACACTTATGAGAAAGCAGAGATGAAATACAAATGTGGAACCAACATGAAACAGGACAGTGAGAGTAGTGTGGTGAATGGAGGATATGTGATTAACCTAAAGTATTGCATTTGACACACACACACACACAGACACACACACACAACTGTGCAGATCAAAGGTCACATTGCTTTTGTCTGAACATAATCAGGACAGATATCATGATATCATCCTAGGTCCTTACACAAGAGAAGGGATTGCTGACACTTAAGAGACCAACAGACAGAACGAACAGAGATTTGAGATATTTGTTGCTGAGGGGAGATGACAAGTGAACAGGGTCCCTAAATTGTGGTACCTATAAACAGACAGCCTGAATAAAGGAGAAAAGAGAGCCACACAAACACATTTGTCTTGTTTACCATTTTTTTGGGAGGGGAGGGGGGTGATTTTTGTGTTCCACCTGGCAATTTTCAGGGGTTACTCCTGGCTCTACACTCAGGAATTATTTAGGCAGTGCTTGGGAACCATATGGGATGCCAGGGATTAAACCCACATCAGCGACATGCAAGGCAAATGCCCTACCCACTGTACTATTGCTCCAACCCTCTTTATCAATCCACTTGGGGTTGGGCACTGCAGACTGAGTAGTAGGTGAGTAGCACTATATGCTGGCTCAACCCTTCCTTCTCTGTGGGCCCACAGGTTATAAATAGGTTATAATCTCCCCTATTTCTTCATTTGCTCATACATGAGGATAATTATAGTGTCTCCCTCATGGAGGTGCAATTATGATTAGATATGGTTGGTATAAAACTGTGGCAATGAAAGATAGTACAAGGGTAGGGCACCTGTCTTGCATGCCACTGACCCAGGTTCGATCTCAGGACCATGTACACTTTAGTACTGCCCACCCTCTGTCTCCCCACCCCTTCTTCTTGCCCATTACTACCAGGAGTGATCTCTGAGCACAGAGTCAGGAGTGAGCCCCGAGCACAGCTAAGTGTAGTGCCACAAAACAAAACAAAATTAATTATAAAACTTATAACATCATTGAACTAGTACTGTTGTATCAACTTACATTTTAAAATTTTTCATTTGTGTGCATATGTACATTGTTTCTGTAACTATAGTTCCTATTTCTTGGAATATCTATGGTCCTTCTAAATCCACTCTTACTCTGATAACAGCACTAGTGAGTGTATTACTTTTACTTTCTCTTTTTCCAAAGATTAAGAATGAAGAAATTACACTTAAGAGCATTCCTCTCTATCAAGTTCAAGTTCAAGTTACAATCATATTCTACTTATTTACATTTTCAAGCTGCAACAACTTCTGAGGAGTAAAGCACTTTTTGAACTGCCTCCCTTCTGTGTAAAGTGGTACTCCTTCTATTTGTCCAAAAATAGTCCTTTTTATAAAGTGCCTTAAGGAGTGCACTTTCGTTCTAGTTTTTCTGGAATTTGATGATTGCGTCTCTATTAATTTAGTTTTTGCCCTCAATGATCATATTAATTTTATTTATTGCCCCCCCTTAATATTCATATTTTTCTTTCTGAAAGTTCTCACACTTCCACTATCTCCAGTACATCACTTGGGCCATTTAGTCCCTTTTATATCCTACATATCCTTTTATACACCTGATCAGCATCCCTTACAGGGAGACTTCGACTGAGTCCAAGTACATGATTAGGACATTGTTGAAAAAAATTGCCAACATCATCACAGACTGTCTCCCACAAACTATTATTTCAAAGAGGTGATGACTTATAATCCCACCACTTGATTAGAATGACTAGTTTCCATGTCTACATGCACTTAAATATATATATATATATAGATACATAGATGTACATATCTATATATACACACACACACTATTCAAAGTAATTACAAACACAGACAAGGAGACACTGCACCTCAACACTCTGCTTCTGAAAACTTGTGAAAGTTTGAAGCATTTTCTGTGCAGGGCAAATAGTGTGATCGATTAACCTTTTGGTTTCATGTAAATTAGTCTTATTTTTGATAATGGAGCACGGAGAAGTGATTCTTGAAGCATTAAAACAGCACTGATTGATGGCTCCCTGAGTGCCAGGTCTTTTATAGCAAATATAATTGACAGCTTGGAGGTAAAGAGCAAATGCCGATGGAGAGAGTCCACATTGAACACAGAAAGAAAATGCAACAAAGATATGATCTGTTCTATTTTTATTTAATAAAATTCAATTATAATGATAAAAAAATACATTTCAGAGATGAAATTTATTTGTAGGCTGGTTGGAGCAGACTCATTTTTTAAATTGTTATAAAAACTTGATATATAGTTATAAGACACCAAAATCACCTCCTATATAAATATTTTATTAATTAATTTATTTTGTGTGGTACTGGGAAATCAATGCCAGTGTAAGGCATGTGCTCTACCACAGAGATATATCCATAAGTGCTTAAATCTTGTATAACATCAGTGAAATTTATATTGCTATTTTTTTTACCCATATATGCTGTTTATTAAGCTGGGAATGATACAAAGACTTTTAAAGTCATAGATTTAAATTCCACTTAGGTTATTTTTTCTACTTACATGCCTGTGATAGATATAGTCTATTAAAATCAACAATCATTCAATATTATTTATGGATGTATTCTCAAAGGATCTGAAAGGCAACAGTGCATTGAACAGATGCTTGTATATCTACCTTCACTGCACCATAATTAACAATAACTAAAGGTAGAAACAACTTGAGTATTCTTTGTTAGATGGGTTAGCAATATGTGGTCTACAGATTCGGTTGAATATTATTTGACCTTAAAAATTTTATGTATTTTTACCAAGCGACTTTTAATTCTCTAACTCTCACTCTCAGAGAACCCAGCAGGCTACCAAGAGTATCATATGTTTTCAGGCTACCTTGAATATCCTACCCACATGGCAGAGCCTGCCAAGCTATCTGTGGTATATTCGATATGCCAAATCCAGTAAAAAAAAAAAAATGGATCTCATTCCCCTAACCCTGAATACGACAGAGTCGAGAAGGATGTGAAAGGAGAGGCTGATAAAATCTCAAGGTCGAACTAGGCTGCCAAAACGAAGAAAGACAAAAATGATTGCCTGTACTTTCAATGCACGTACGCTGGCATCTGATGTATCCATCGAGGACCTGATGGTACAAGCATGAAAGGTCAAGTACGATATCATTGGTCTGACCGAAACGAGAAGGCATCAATCACATCACACCGTTTTCGACACTGGAGAAGAACTGTTCCTTGGAACATGTGACAAAAGAGGCATCGGTGGTGTCGGTATCCTTGTCAACACGAACTTAGCCATGAGCATTGATTCATTCGAATGCCTAACAACCTGAATCGGACAATTGCCCTTGAATAGGTGTGGCTCACTGCCAGCAGTTTCTATCTTTGTTGTCTATGCAACAACATCAAATTATGGTGAAGGAGAAATTGAGAAGTGTTACATGGAGCTGGAGAAGTTCTATAAAGAAGATCACACCTTCTATAAGATCATTGTCGGAGATTTTAATGCCAAGATAGGACCAAGAAGATCAGCCGATGAACTCCACATCGGGACCCATAGCCTAGAATGGAATGAACAGGGCGACAAACTGTCTGAGTTTATCATGTCAACCAAGACCATCCATGGTAACTCACAGTTCCAAAAGGTTGAATCTAAATGTTGGACATGAGAGTCCTCTGGTGGACGGTTCCACAATGAAATAGACCACATCATATTCAATCGGCGGTTTTGCCTCACTGATGTTGCTGTTGTCCCAAAATTCCAAATGGGCTTGGACCACCATCTCCTTCGTGCAAAATTCTACCTCACAGAACGGGGAGAAAAGAATGCAAAGTTTAAGAAGAGAACTCCCAGAACGACCACCAACTGGGAGTTCTTTGGCTCTGTTGCGGCAACATGGGAAGATGCCGTCATTGACAACATTGACGAGGAATATGATCAAATGATTCAGCACCTCCATGATTGTGCAAAGAATGCCAAGAGAGAGATAACGACAAAAAAAAAGGCCTTTCTTCGAACATTCTTGAACTTATTTGCCAACGTGGCTTGGCACATGCCTCAGGCAACCGCAAGCGAACGTCCGAGCTGGCAAAATAGTGCAGAGAAGCAATCAAGGATGACCTCAAAGACAGGAGAGCAGCAGTGCTGGTAGAAGAGGCAGAAGCCGGGAAAAGCATTCGTAATGCCCGCCTGTCCTTCACCAACTACAAGACCAAGATGACTGCCCTCTGACATCCTGATGGATCTATCACAACTTCCAGAAGGGCAATGGAGAAGATTACTCATGACTTCTACTCAGATCTCTTTAATAGCCACGTCTACTTGCCCACATACCAAATTCTGCAGGATGGATATGTCGTTCCCAATGTTCTCCCTTCTGAAATCCAACACGCCATCTCGTCAGTAAAGAAATAAAGAGCACCTGGCCCAGACAAGATCAGACCTGAACACCTGAAGAACTTATCGTCAGTAATCATCAATACACTGGCTTGGCTCTTCACATGCTACCTGTCTGAAAGCAAGGTTCCATACCAATGGAAAATCAGCAGGAATGTACTATTATACAAGAAGGGAGACATTCACGACATTGGCAACTATTGCCCAATCTGCCTATTATCTGTCATTTACAAACTGTTCACTCAAGTCATCCTGAATAGGATCGGCAGAACACTAGATGAAAGACAACCATGCGAACAAGCCGGGTTCTGCAAAGGATTCAGCACCATCGACCATATCCACACGATAACCAAGCACATTGAGGTTTCTCAGGAGTTCAAGATGCCACTCTGTCTAACGTTCATTGATTTTAAAAAGGCCTTTGATTCTGTTGAGATGGAAGCGGTCATTAAAGCCCTAGCCAATCAGGGCGTTCAAACTCAATACATCAGGATCCTCCATGAGCTGTACGGATTCACTACCAGGATCTCACCATTCTACAAAAAAAGTAATCATCCATGTCAAGAGAGGGGTTCAGCAGGGTAATACTATTTCACCAAAACTCTTCAGTGCCACCCTCGAGAACATCATGCAACGATTGGAATGGGAAGGAATGGGAGTGAAGATAGATGGTCGGCAACTACACCACCTCCGCTTTGCTGATGACATCGTTCTAATAACACCAAACATCAGCCAAGCGGCACAAATGCTAACCAACTTCGACCATGAGTGTGGAAATGTCAGATTACAACTGAATCTCACAAAGACAATGTTCATGAGAAACAGTCTTGTTCCTGATGTTCCATTCACTCTCAACGAAACCACCATCTCCGAATGCAACAGTTATATATACCTAGGTCGAGAAATCAACATGATGAATGGCCTGGCACCTGAGTTACGCAGGAGGAAGAGAGCAGCTTGGAATGCCTTCAAGAGCATTGAAGAAATAACTAAGAGGACAAAGAAACTCCAGCTCCGAGCACATCTCTTCGATTCCACTGTTCTTCCTGCATTAACATATGCCTCAGAGACCTGGGCCCTATGAAAACAGGATGAGAACGCTATTCGGGTCTCTAAAGAGGAATCAAAAGAGCTATGCTTGGAGTATCACGCTTCACTCAAAATGAGAGATAGAATCCGGAGTTCTGATCTCCGTCAATGCTCAAGAATCAGGGACGCTGTCTCATTTGCCAAGGCATCAAAAATCAGATGGGCTGGACACGTAATGAGGTTTAGAGACGACCACTGGACTAGAGCCGTTACTGACTGGATTCCATGGGATGTCAAAAGATGGCATGGAAGCCCACCTACAAGATGGTCAGACTTCTTCGTCAAGACCCTGAATGATCGATTTGAGTCTCTGCATGTTCCTAGAACGAGCAGATGCCACTGGGCTACGCTAGCATGCAACAGGGATGAATGGAGGTGTTACTGGCACCCGCTTGAGTAAATCGATGAGTAACGAGGTATCAAGTGATCAAAAAATCAGATTCTAAAAAAAAAATCAGATTCTGATATGTGCTGCAACATGTACAATATTGAAACAGAGTGCTAAGTAGAAGAAACCAGGCACAAGAGGACTAGATTGCTTTACTTCACTCCTTTGGAGTTCTATAATGATATGAGGCATAGAGAGGGAAGTAGAATGGGATTCCCAAAAAAAGCTGAAGAGCTCCCAGTTTTTGTTTGGAAAGCTGGATAAAAACCTCTGGAGATGAATGATGATGGTTGTACAACAGTGTCCATGTTCTAAATGTCAAAGATTTCAACTCTTAAAACGGGTGAGAGTGGTACATTTTATGTATTTTTACCCACACATAAGACACACAGGAATCTCCCCAGTGAACAAGATGAAAAGGGACGTTGTTGCTGGATTAGATGTAATGAAATTTGACCTACAACTAAACAACAGACTGTGAACACAAATATAAAACAAAGGACAATTTTGAATTATTGGAGGACTTTACATTGGGCCTCACCCCAACATAGCAGATTTGGATTAGGACCCAAGACCTTGCATTTATATAAACAACTATAATCTGTTAAATTAGATACTACTGCCACATAAGTAATTACCCCTACATTTAGTGGCTTAAAACTCCAAATATTTATTATCTATTTCTGTGGTCCATGAGTCTGAGATCAGCAGAAGTGACCTAAATGTCTCAAGAGGCGCAGTCAGCAGTTTAGATGTCTTCGAATGCATGGCAACTAGGCTGAAGAATCCTCTTCCAGAAGTTCACTTTCATGGCTGTTAGTAAGAGGGTTCTCATTTCACAAGCATATCTGTAGAGTGTTTCTTGACCAGACACCAGAGTCTCCTAGTAGGATGAAAGTGGGAGGGCAAAGAAAAAGGAAGTGGGAGAGAGAGAAAGGGAGGGAGGGTGAGAAAAGAGGGAAAAGGAGAAGGGAGGGAGAGAGGAGAAAAGGAAATAGTTAACCTTTTGTGACTAGTATTCAAATTAGCACATCTTAACTTACACTTACACTCTGGCTCTGGGCACATCTTTTTGACTCCACCATACTTCCTGCACTAACAAACACTTCAGAGACCTGGACCCTAGGAAAACAGGATGAGAATGCTATTTGGGTCTCCCAAAGAAGAATCAAAAGAGCTATGCTTGGAGTATCATGTTTCACTCAAGTGGGAGAAAGTATCTGGAGTTCTGACCTTCTTAGAAAATTGAGGATCAGGCACTATACCTCATTTGCCAAGGTGTAGGAAAATCAGATGGCCCGGATACGTAATGTGATTCAGAGACGACCACTGGACTAGAGCCATTACCGACTGGATTCCACAGGATGTAAAAAGAATGCTTGGCCGCCCACCTATGAGATGATTGGACTTCTTCGTCAAGACCCTGAACAAATGGTTTGATGCTCTTTGTGTTCCTGGAGTGAGCAGATGCCGTGGGGCTACACTAGCACACGACAGGGACAAATGGAGATGTTATTGGCGCCTGCTGTAGCAAATTGATGAGCAACAGGATGGCAAGTAATACAAGTGATACAAGTGAACTTACAGCTTATCTGTGAGCATATTCCATTCACTCAAACAAAGGTTGGGGGCACTACCTTTTGAAAAGAGGAATGCCAAAAAGTTGTGATCATTGAGAAACCAGTATGGTAGGTATATATATTTTTTAATTTTTATTAGTGAAACACCATGAGGTATAGTTGTAGACTTACAATTTTTTGTGCTTGGGTTTCAGTTACACAATGATCGAGTACCCATCCCTCCACCAGTGCCCATTCCCCACCTCCAATGATCCCAGTATCCCTCCCACCCTCCTCATCCCCCCATCCCACCCCACCCCTGTGGCGGGGCATTCCCTTTTGTTCTCACTCTCCTTTTAGGTGCTGTGGTTTGCAAAAGAGGCATTGAGTGGCAATCACGTTTGGTCTATAGTCTACTTTCAGCATGCATCTCTCATCCTTGGAGGATCCTCCCAACACCCTTTATTTGGTGCTCCCTTCTCTCTCTGAACTGCCTTTTCCCCTAGCATTTGTGGCTGGCTTCCAAGCCATGGAGTGAACCTCCTGGTATTTATCTCGGCTATTCTTGGGTGTTAGTCTCCTATTTTATTACTTTATATTCCCCAGACGAATGCAATCTTCTTATGTCTGTCCCTCTCTTTCTGACTCATTTCACTTAGCATGATACTTTCCAAGTAGTACCACTTGTACGTAAATTTCATGACTTCATCTTTTCTAAGAGCTGCATAGTACTTCATTGTGTAGATGTACCAAAGTTTCTTTAACCAGACATCTGTTCTTGGGCACTCGGGTTTTTCCAGAATTTGGCTATTGTGAATAGGGGAGCAATGAACATAGACGTGCAGATGTCATTTCAACTACACTTTTTTGCCTCTCTGGGATATATTCCTAGGAGTGGTATTGCTGGGTCAAATGGGAGCTCAATTTCTAATTTTTTGAGAATCGTCCATACTGTTTTCCAAAAGGGCCAATCCAGTAGTCATTCCCACCAGCAGTGAAGGAGAGTCCCTTTCTTGCCACATTCCCGCCAGCACCAGTTGCTTTTGTTCTTTTGGATGTGGGCCAGTCTCTGTGGAGTGAGATATTATCTCATTGTTGTTTTGATCTGCATCTCCCTGATGATTAGTGATGTTGAGCATTTTTCTCATGTGCCTTTTAGCCATTCGAATTTCTTCTTTGGGAAAGTTTCTGTTCATTTCATCACCCCATTTTTTGATGGGGTTAGATGTTTTCTTCTCGTAGAGTTCAACCAGTGCTTTGTATATCCTTGATATCAACCCCTTATCAGATCCTTTCCCATTCTGTAGATTGTCTTTGTATTCTGGTCACTGTATCTTTTGAGGTGCAGAAGCTTCTAAATTTAAGATAGTCCCATTTGTTTATCTCTGTTTCCACTTGATTGGTCAGTGGAGTGTTGTCTTTGAAGATACCATTAGCCTCAATGTCGTGGAGGGTTTTGCCAACCTAGTCTTCAATGTACCTTATGGATTTTGGCCTGATGTTGAGATCTTTCATCCATTTTGATCTGACGTTTGTGCATGGCATTAGGTCTAAGCCCACTTTTTTTGCATGTGGTTGTCCAGTTATGCCAGCACCTTTTGTTGAAGAGGTTTTCCTTGTTCCACTTCACATTTATTGCTCCCTTATCAAGATTAGATGTTCCATACATTTGGGATTGTGTGTATGGATATTCCACCCTGTTCCATTGGTCTGCGGCCCTGCCTTCGTTCCAGTACCATGCTGTTTTAATTATTACTGCTTTGTAGTACAATTTAAGGTTGGGGAGGGAAATTCCTCCCCACGTCTTTTTCCCAAGAATTGCTTTAGCTATTCGTGAGCATTTGTTGTTTCATATGAATTTTAGGTGCTTGATCTATTTCTTTGAAGAACTTCATGGGTATCCTTATAGGGATCGCACTGAATCTGTATATGCTTTGGGGAGTATTGCCATTTTGACGATGTTAATTCTTCCATGACTTCTACTCAGATCTCTTTAATAGCCACATCCACTTGCCCACATACCACATACCACACGATGGATATGTCGTTCCCAATGTTCTCCCTTCCGAAATCCAACATGCCATCTCGTCGGTAAAGAAACAAAGAGCACCTGGCCCAGACAAGATCAGACCTGAACACCTGAAGAACTTACCATCAATACTCATCAATACATTGGCTCGACTCTTCACACGCTACCTGTCTGAATGCAAGGTTCCATCCCAATGGAAAACCAGCAGGACTGTACTACTATACAAGAAAGGAGACGTCCACGACATTGGCAACTATCGCCCAATCTGCCTATTGTCTGTCATCTACAAACTATTCACTCGAGTCATCCTGAATAGGATTAGCAGAACACTAGATGAAGGACAACCATGTGAACAAGCTGGATTCCGAAAAGGATTCAGTACCATCGACCATATCCACACAATAACCAAGCTCATTGAGGTATCTCGGGATTTCAAGATGCCGCTCTGTCTAACGTTCATTGATTTAAAGAAGGCCTTTGATTCTGTTGAGACGGAAGCGGTCATGGAAGCCCTAGCCAATCAGGGCGTACAAACTCAATACATCAGGATCCTTCGTGAGCTCTATTGCGGATTCACTACCAAGATCTCACCATTCTACAAAGAAGTAATCATCCATATCAAGAGAGGGGTTCGGCAGGGTGATATCATTTCACCCAAACTCTTCAGTGCCACCCTCGAGAACATCATGCAATGACTGGAATGGGAAAACATGGGAGTGAAGATAGATGGTCGGCAACTACACCACCTCCGCTTTGCTGATGACATTGTTTTAATAACACCAAACATCAGCCAAGCGGCACAAATGCTGGCCGACTTTGACCGTGAATGTGGAAAGGTCGGACTACAGCTGAATCTTATGAAGACAATGTTTATGAGAAACAGCCTTGTTCCTGACGCTCCATTCGCTCTCAATGGAACCACCATCTCTGAATGCAACAGTTATATATACCTAGGTCGAGAAATCAACATGATGAATGACCTGGCACCTGAGTTGCGCAGGAGGAAGAGAGCAGCTTGGAATGCCTTCAAGAGCACTGAAGAAATAACTAAAAGGACAAAGAACCTCCAGCTACGAACACATCTCTTTGATTCCACTTTTCTTCCTGCATTAACATATGCCTCAGAGACCTGGACCCTACGAAAACAGGATGAGAACGCTATTCGGGTCTCTCAAAGAGGAATCGAAAGAACTATGCTTGGAATATCACGATTCACTCAAATGAGAGATAGAATCCGGAGTTCTGATCTTCGTCAACGCTCAAGAATCAGGGACGCTGTCTCATTTGCCAAGACATCAAAAATCAGATGGGCTGGACACGTAATGAGGTTTACAGACAACCGCTGGACTAGAGCCATTACTGATTGGATTCCACGGGACATCAAAAGATCACGTGGACGCCCACCTATAAGATGGTCAGACTTCTTCGTCAAGACCCTAAATGATCGGTTTGAGGCTCTGCATGTTCCTAGAACGAACAGATACCATTGGGCTACGCTAGCACGCAACCGGGATGAATGGAGACGTTACTGGCACCCGCTCGAATAAATCGATGAATAACGGGGATTAAGTGATTAAGTGATAAGTGATTAATTCTTCCTATCCATGAGCAGGGGATATGTTTCCATTTCCTCGCGTCCTCTTTTATTTCATGGAGTAGTGTTTTGCAGTTTTCATTGTATATGTCCTTTACCTCTTTAGTTAGGCTGATTCTGAGGTATTTGCTTTTTCGGGGGCACGATTGTGAACGGGATTATTTTTTTCATGCCACTTTCCTCTCTCTCATTATTTGCATATAGGATGGCCATGGATTTTTGGGCACTGATTTTATAGCCTGCGACTTTACTGTACAAGACGATTGTTTCTAGGAGTTTCTTGATAGAGGATTTAGGATTCTCGAGATATAGTATCATATCATCTGTGAATAGAGAGAGCTTTATTTCTTCCTTTTCTATCTGGATGTCTTTAATGTCTTTTTCTTGTCTAATCACTATTGCAAGTACTTCCAGTACTATGTTAAACGGAAGTGGTGATAGTGGGCATCCTTGATTGTCCCTGATCTTAGAGGGAAGGCCCTTAGTTTTTCCCCGTTGAGGATAATGCTTGCCATGGGTTTGTCATTGACTATCTTGAGGAAAGTTCCTTCAAAAACCATTTTGGTGAGAGTTTTCATCATAAACAGGTGCTGGATCTTGTCAAAACCTTTCTCTGCGTTTATTGATATGATCATATGGTTTTTATCTTTACTTTTGTTGATAGGATGGATTATGTTGATTGATTTCCAAATGTTAAACCATCCTTGCATCCCCAGGATGAATCCCACTTGGTCATGGTCTATGATCTTTTTGATGAGTTGTTGGATTCTATTTGCTAATATTTTGTTGAGGATCTTCGCATCCATGTTCATCAGAAACATTGGCCTATAGTTTTCTTTGTTGATAGCATCTTTTTTTGCTTTTGGTATTAGGGAGATATGTGCCTCAGAGAAGCTGTTTGGGAGAGTTCCTGTTTTTTCAATTTCCTGGAAAAGCTTGAGGAGAACTGGCAAAAGATCTTCTTTAAATGTATGAAAGAATTCACTAGTGAATCTGTCTGGGCCTAGGCTTTTGCTTTTGGGAAGACTTTTGATTACCATTTCAATTTCCTTGATATGAGTGGGTCTATTCAGGTGTCCCAAGTCTTCCTGGTTCAATTTTGGGAAATTATAGGAATCCAGGAATTTATCCTTTTCTTCTAGGTTCTCTTGTTTCGTGGCAAACAGACTCTCAAAGTAGTCTCTGATGATATTTTGAATTTCATTGGTTTCTGTTGTTATGTCCCCTTTCTCATTTCTGATTCAGTTTATTAGGGTTCTCTCTCTCTTTCTTTGTAAGTCTTGCTAGTGGTTTATCAATCTTATTTATTTTCTCAAAGAACCAGCTCTTGGTTTCATTGACCTTTCGAATTGTTTTTTGAGTTTCCATGTTGTTAATTTCTGCTCTAAGTTTTATTATTTATTTCTTTCAGCCGGACTTGGGTTTTTTTTGTTGGTCTTTTTCTAAGATCTTGACCTTTGTGGTTAGGTTATCTATGTAGGCCCTTTCTTCTTTCCTTAGGAATGCTTGCAACGCTATAAATTTTCCTCTTAGCATGACTTTAGCTGAGTCCGATAGGTTCTGGTAGCTCGTGTTTTCATTCTCATTTCTTTCTAGGTATCTTTTGATTTCATTTTTGACTTCTTTCCTGACCCACTCATTGTTCAACATTGCGTTGTTTAATTTCCAGGTGTTTTATTTGTTTCTCCATGTCTTCGTGTGGTTCGCTTCTATCTTGAGCGTGTCGTGGTCTGAAAAGATTGTTGATACTACTTCTATCTTTCTGATTCTATTGAGGTATGTTTTGTGGCCTAGCACATGGTCTGTTTTGGAAAATATTCCATGTGCACTGGAGAAGAATGTGTATTCTTTCTTTTTGGGGTATAAGGCCCTGTATAGGTCTATTAGCCCTCTATCTTCTATTTCTTCCTTCATAGCCAATGTTTCCTTGTTGAGTTTTGTTCTTATTGATCTATCCAGAGGTAATAAGGCGATGTTGAAGTCTCCAACTACTACTGTGTTGCTAGCAATGTCCTCCTTAAAATCTGTTAGCAGTTGTTTTAAGTATTTTGCTGTTCCCTCATTAGGTGCGTATACATCAAAGAGTGTGATTTCTTCTTTTGTACATATACCTTGATAAATAGAAAATGGCCTTCGCTGTCCCTTCTAATCTTTTTCAACCTGAAATTTATGTTGTCGGATACTACTATGGCCACCCCAGCTTTTTTGAGCTGTTTGCTTGTGGAATTGTTTTCCATCCTTTAACTTTGGTGTTTGCTCTGATGTTCAGATGAGTTTCTTGTAGACAGCAGAATGTTGGTTTCAGTTTCTGGATCCATTTTGCCACTCTGTATCTCTTGATTGGTGCATTTAGATCATTGACATTGAGAGAGATTATTGTCATAGGGTTTTGTGCCATCTTTCTCTATGGGTTGGTTGTGTTTATAAGTGTTTTCATTCTTTTCTTACAGGAGCCCCTTTAATCCTTTTAGATTTGTCTTTCAGTCTATGAAGTTCCTGAGCTGTAGTTTATCTACAAAATGGTGTATAGTTCCATCGAGTTTGAGTTAGAGTTTAGCTGGATAAAGTATTCTTGGTGAAGCATCCAGTTCATTGAGTTTTTTCACTATATCCCACCATTATCTTTACGCCTGGAGGGTTTCCTCTGATAAGTCTGCTGTAAATCTAAGGGGTGCTCCTTTGTATGTGATTTCCTTCTTTGACCTTGCTGCTTGCAGTATTGTGTCTCTGTTCACAGCATCTATCATTTTGACTTTGATATGCTTGGAGTGTTTTTATTTGGGTCTCTTTTAGCTGGCACCCTCTGGCTCCTTGGATCTGTAAGTCTGCATTCTTTAACTCTGGGAACTTTTCAGCAATGATTTCTTGACTGTGACTTTTTTATTGGGGTTGCCTCCCTGCCTTTCTGGTTCTCCAATGATTCTAATGTTGTTCGTCTTGGCATCATCTCCTAGGTCTCTGATTCTCCTTAGAGCTATTTTGAGGTCTTTTCCCATTGTTTGTTGTTCCCTATGTGGTTTCTGTTGCTCATCTTCAAGCTCACTGATCCTGTCTTCAGCTGTAGTCATCCTACTGCTGAGGACACCTACTGAGTTTTTAATTTTGTCTACCAAATCCTTTATTTGTGACACTTCTTTTTGTAGCTTTTTCTAAAATTTCTGCTCTCATTTCTTCCTGTGTTTTCTCGACTATCCATTCAACTGTTTCTTTCATTTCTTCCTTTAGTTTTCTGGATATCTCCTCCATTGATTCTTTTAGTAATTCCTTGACCATCCTATGCATTTTGTCTCAGAATTCTTTATTGGAGAGAGCATATATGTGGATAACCCCGGTTGAGGATTCGGGAGTCTTTTCTTTGTCCTCTCTTTGTAGTGGAGATTTGCGCTGTTTCTTCATGTTGTTTTGGTTGTCTAGTGGTAAAACCCTGGAATTCACTAGCGCTGTTCCCTCTTCTCATGGGAAAGAATTCTGGATAAGGTTGGCCGAATATTTTCACCCTTCTCCCTTTCTAGAGTCTGACCTTCCTCTCAAGGCATTATTCTTTGGCTATAGTAGGTATTATTCTTGAAAAAGCTATTAGAAAGTATATAGGAGCCAGAAACATAGCAGGTCAAGCAAGGCATTTACCTTGCATGTGTCTGCCCTAGGTTTGATTCTAGGTACTACTTCAGATCCTCTAGCCTGCTAGGAGTGATGCCTGAGCAAAGAGCCAGGATTAAGCCTTGAGTACCACGAGGTGTGGCAGAAAGACGAAAAGAAAAAAAAAGACGGAAGGAAAATAGAAAGAATGGAGGGAGGATGAAGAGTGGGAGAGAGAGGAAGGAAGGAAGGAAAGAAGGAAGGAAGGAAGGAAGGAAGGAAGGGAGGGAAGGAGGGAAGAAGGATGGAAGGAGGGAAGGAAAGAGGAAGAGGGGGGAGAACGGAAGAAAAGTAGATGGCAGAAAAATTAATCCAATCTAAATTTTCATTTATTGGATTACACATTTTTTATATTGAATGTCTCTAAGCACATTTCTGATCCCAGTATCTTGGTCTACAAACTACATACTTCAATCTGTGAAATATATTACCAAACTCTGACTATATAAAACTCAATAAAGCAATCCAAGTGTTGCCACTAGCAATGGGAAGGAAATAGTGTATTTTTTTGATTTAATTTGGTTTAAAAATTGTAACATACAATGTAAAAAAAAATGGACACAATGTATCACTTAATTTTAGCACTTTGGGTTTTCTCCCCTGATCTGCACAGGACGGGCACGGAGGCCCAGCTCTGGGCAAAAAAGCTGAGCGGCTCCAATTCCAACCAGGTACAGCCCGCCCCCAAGGGCCTGGGACCCTCTCTGGGCATGCGCAGCTAGATCCATCCTCTAAAAAGCTGGTTTTCTCCCCTGATCTGCGCGGGACGGGCACGGAGGCCCAGCTTTGGGCAACAAAGCTGAACGGCTCCTCATTCCAACCAGGAGACGTTCCCAACTCCTCACCCAGTGCCAGGGATTCTTTCCGGAGCCACGGCCGTGTTTTCCCACTACATATGCCATAGGAACCATAAGCCACCTTCTTAGATGGAAACTTCTCTAGTTTAGCTCAGCCACTAGAATCACAGTAGCCAATAACTCATAAGCCTATCTTAACTCACACTGCATATCAAGCAGAATAGTAACAGTGAACGTGAAGGACTAAACCACACTTGTCACAATGGTAAAGCAACGCAAAAGCCCACCAAAGTTTCTTATTGAAGAGTCTAGCCCAGATGACACCAACAGTACTGTAGTGTTAGACAACCTCTCTGACAAGGAATTCAGAAGGGAGCTACTTAGGATGCTTAGGGAACTAAAAGAAACAATGGAAAGCAATGCCAATAGAAGACAAGAGGATTTGAAGGCAGAAATGAGGAAAATGCAATCGGAAACGTCAGACCTGAAAAATCTCGTAGGCGAATTGAAAACTCAGTGGAAGGCCTCAGCAGCAGAGTAAGAGCTGCTGAGAACAGAATCAGTGAGCTTGAAGATGAAGTTCAGAGACTCTCCAGAAAAGAGCAGAAAATGGAAAAGAGACTCACAATTCAGGAACAGATGGCAAGAGAAGATCGTGATGAAGACAAGAGGGGTAACATAAGAATTATTGGAGTCCCAGAGGTACAGGAAGAAAACCTTGATGAAGAAGAAACTGTCAAAGACATCATTGCTACAACGTTTCCAGAGCTGAAGAAAACTTGTGACCACATTCAGGAGGCCCGAAGGGTACCAGCTAGAAGAAATCCGAATAAAAATACCCCAAGACACATTCTGATCAAAATGACCAAGACCTTAGACAGAGACAAAATTCTGAAAGCAGCAAGATCGAAGAAAGAAATATCTTACAAAGGAGCATCCTTAAAATTCACAGCTGATTTTTCTGATGAAACCCTCATGGACCGAAAACAGTGGTGGGACACAGTGAAAAAACTCAATGAAATAAATGCCTCCCCAAAAATACTTTACCCAGCGAGACTCTCATTCATAATAGAAGGAACAACACACAGTTTCACAGACAAACAACAGCTCAGGAACTTCATAGACTCAAAACCATGGTTACAAGAACAACTAAATGGGCTACTTTAAGGCAAGAAAGGCCCCTCAAATACACCAAATTTCTACAGAACAATGGGACAAAATCCCATAACAATAATCTCTCTCAATGTCAATGGGCTAAACGCACCAATTAAAAAACATAGGGTGGCAGGATGGATTAGAAAATTGAACCCAACATTCTGCTGCCTGCAAGAAACACATCTCAATGTCAAAGCAAACACAGACTCAGAGTCAAAGGCTGGAAAATAAGCCTACAGACAAACAGCTCCCATAAAAAAGCTGGGGTAGCCATCCTAATATCAGACCACATCGATTTCAGAGTGAAGAAGGTCATAAGAGACAGTGAAGGCCATTTCTTATTGATCAAAGGATCTGTACAACAGGAAGAACTTACAATAATAAATGTATATGCACCTAATGAGAGACCAGCAAAGTACTTAAAACAACTAGACTTGTATAGTAAAGTTGCAGGCTATAAAATCAATACCCAAAAGTCCATGGCTTTCCTATACGCAAACAGTGAGAGAGAGGAAAGCTACATGAAAAAAACAATCCCGTTCACAATTGTGCCCCAGAAAATCAAGTACCTAGGAATCACCTTAACTAAGGAAGTAAAGGACCTGTACAAAGAAAACTACAAAATGCTACTTCAGGAAATAAAAGAGGACATGAGGAAATGGAAAGATATCCCCTGCTCATGGGTCGGGAGACTTAACATTGTCAAAATGGGAATACTACCGAAAGCATTGTATAAATTCAATGCAATCCCTATAAGGATACCCATGACATTCTTCAAAGAAATGGAGCAAACACTCCTGAAATTTATATGGAACAATAAGCCCCCACGAATAGCTAAAGCAATTCTTGGGAAAAAAACATGGGAGGAATCAACCTCCAGAACTTCAAACTGTACTACAAAGCAGTAATAATTAAAACAGCATGGTACTGGAACAAAGGCAGAACTGCAGACCAATGGAACAGGGTTGAATACACTGACATCTCCCCTCAATCATATGATCATCTAATCTTTGATAAAGGTGCAAATAATGTGAAGTGGAGTAAGGAAAGCCTCTTTAACAAATTATGCTGGCATCACTGGACAGCTACACGCAAAAAAATGGGCTCAGAACTCTGCCTAACACCATGTACAAAAGTAAGATTAAAATGGATTAAAGACCTCAACATCAGACCAGAAACCATAAGGTACATTGAAGACAAAGTTGGCAAAACCCTCCATGACATTGAAGCTAATGGTATCTTCAAAGATGCCATGCCACTGGCCGAGCAAGTGAAAACAGAGATAGATAAATGGGACTATCTTAAACTAAGAAGCTTCTGCACCTCCAAAGAAACAGTGACCAAAATACAAAGACAGTCTACAGAATGGGAAAGGATATTCGCCGAATACACATCTGACAAGGGGTTGATACCCAGGATATACAAAATACTGGTTAAACTCCACAAGAAGAAAACAACCAACCCCATCCAAAAATGGGGCAATGAAATGAACAGAATCTTTCTCAAAGAAGAATTCCGAATGGCAAAAAAGCACATGAGAAAATGCTCTACATCATTAATCATTAGAGAGATGCAGATCAAAACCACAATGAGATACCATCTCACATCTCAGAGACTGGCCCACATTCAAAAGAACAAAAGCAACCGATGCTGGCATGGATGTGGCGAGAAAGGGACACTCCTTCACTGTTGGTGGGAATGTCGACTGGTTCAGCCCTTCTGGAAAACAGTATGGACGATTCTCAAAAAATTAGAAATTGAGCTCCCATTTGACCCAGCAATACCACTCCTGGGAATATATCCCAGAGAGGCAAAAATGTATAGTCGAAGTGACATCTGCACTTGTTTGTTCATTGCAGCACTATTTACAATAGCCAGAAACTGGAAGAAACCTGAATGTCCAAGAACAGATGACTGGTTAAAGAAACTTTGGTACATCTACACAATGGAGTACTATGTAGCTCTTAGAAAAGATGAAGTCATGAAATTTACATACAAGTGGTACAACATGGAAAGTATCATGCTAAGCAAAATGAGTCAGAAAGAGAGGGATAGACATAGAAAGATTGCATTCATCTGGGGGATATAAAGTAACAAAATATGAGATTAATACCCAAGAATAGCTGAGATCAGCACCAGGAGGATTACTCCATAACTTAGAGGCCAGCTGGGTATCCTAGAGGAAAGGGCAGTTCAGATAGAGAAGGGAGCACCAAATAAAGGGTGTTTGGAGGATCCTCCCAGGAGGGGAGATGCATGTCGAAAGTAGACTATGGACTGAACATGTTTGCCACTCAATGCCTCTTTTGCAGACCACAACACCCAAAACGAGAGAGAGAACACAGGGGATTGCCCTGCAACGGAGGCAGGGGGGATGGGGGGATGGGGGTGGGGGGGCCATTATCCATGGTGGTGGAAAATGGGCACTGGTGGAGGGATGGGTATCTGATCATTGTATAATCGAAACCCAAGCACAAAAAATAGTAAATCTACAACTGTACCTCATGGTGTTTCACTAATAAAAAAAATAAAAATAATAAAAATTTTAGCACTTTGTTCTTATATGTTCCAACACATCATTTAAAAAATAGTAAAAATTTGCTTCTAAGTAAGTATTTGACTGCTTTTTTAGTGGCTAAATTCCCACAATAAAGTTTAAAAGGTTCCCCTCCACTTGCACCCTCCTTTGCAACGTGTAGAAACTATTTAAGAGCATCTCTTTCAGTAATACAAGGTCTGGCTCCTGTACCTCGCTATCAATTCCTGTTGAAAGTTTCTCCAGCTAAAAAAGAAAATAAAAAGCAGAGTGATATTTTTATACAACCAAATGCATTTCTATCCTGAGGTTGCCGTTTTGAGCACAGCGGGTAAGGCGTTCGCCTTACAAGCGGCGAACATGGCCGACCCGAGTTCAATTCCTCTGCCCCTCTCGGAGAGCCCGGCAAGCTACCGAGAGTATTCGATATGCCAGACACAGTAACAACAAAGTCCCCAATGGAGACGTTACTGGGCCCGCTCGAGCAAATCAACGATCAACGGGAGGGCCTTTACCCTTTACCTTTTAATGTTCAGTGTTTCAGAAATGATAGCAGTTATTTGCGTGACGACTTTAATCTTGGATTTTCTGCTCTGCTTGCGTTTTCACCGTACAGACTCTTAAAATTTACGTTAACGTGTACCTTGTAGCAAGCTCTCTGGAGTACCCTCAGCTTGTGCACACGTCCTGCACCAGGAACCAACGACCAAGTATTTGGTTCTTTCGGTTACACTAAGACTTAGCACAACCGGGTGACATGCAAAGCTACCGCTTTACTATTCAGCCCGAGCATTATACAGTTCAACGAGGAGAGAGAGAGAAAGCTCTGCTTAGGACATGGGCTTCGCGCCTTTCACTGCTGCTGGAGGGGGGTGTTGAATGCCCCTGGTGGGGACCAAGAAAGGGGAGCTAGGAAAACTCCGGCTTTGGAGGGCGTGAGAGACAGGAACCATGGCTGGGAGTCCATGCTCAAGCTCCTCGGAAAGAGAAAGCATCTCTCTGAGTTGGAGGGAGAAGAGAGAAGAGGATAGAGCCGGCTGGGAAGAAGCGGCCAGACCGGGAGCGGAGCGCTTGGGGAGCAGCGGGTCAAGCGGTCTCCTCCAGGACCGAATAGAGCCGGCCACGCCCCGTGACCTCGCACACCCAATCAGCGATGAGCCATGCCTGCCTGCGGGGAAAAAGCCTTCCTCTAGCTCTTCCCGACAGCCTCCGCGAGCGGCGCCCTACAGCGCCTGCGCTATACCGAGGGCGGCCCCTATCTCCCCACGCGCCGTCTCTAGGCTCCGCCCCTTCCCCCTAGATCCCGCCCCCTGACCCTTCGGCCCAGGTCTCGCACGGCCAACATGGCGGCCCCCTTTGCTCTGTGGGGCTTTGCGGCTTCACCACGCTTCTTCCTCGGGGCGGGCGTCTGCCTCGCCCAGAGTCAGGGCCTCTGGAGAGCCGCGGCTGCTGAATTGCAGACAGGTGTCAGATTTCAGGTAAGGCCTGGTAGATGGAGGAGCGCCCGCGCCGCCACCTGTCCCCGCCCCGCGTGCCTCTGACCCGGACCCCAGTGCCCGGCTGTGGAGAAGTGAGATGGCAAGAGGAGGAGGAGGAGGAGAAGGAGGAGGAGGAGTAGCGCTGACTTGCAGGGACCCCCAGGAAAAGGGTGGGGAACCGTCTCCGGAGCGAACGGCCGGGCCGTTGGCACTGTGCTGGAGGCGGCTGGGCGTGGAGACCCGCCACCGGGGGCGGGGACTAGGAACCGGCTTTTGAAAAAAGTGGCTTGGCTTAGGGGGTGGGTGGGCTGAGAGAGAGGACAACGGGTTGGGCACTTGCCTAGAACTTGCTTTCGATCCTAGGGTCCCCCGAGCTCCACCTGAAGTGATCCCCCGAGCACCGCCGGGTGTGGTACCCAAACAGAACCAAGAAAAAAGTGCTCTGTGCCGGCCAGTGCCTCTGATCGCCCGCGCTCTGCCCTTCCCGGCAGGTGTAGACCCCACGTGCACCACCACCACCCTCCCCGCCCCCCGTGGGTCTCAGAGCAGCGGGAGAAGCGCTCCAGGATGACTCCTCCTCGGACCAGGCTCCCGGACCCAACAATGGTAGTTGCAGATTTTAGGCATTTCTAGAGGGATCCTGCAGAGCCAGGCACATCTGCCACCTTGGAGGGGCCACGAGTCCTGGATGAGGAAGGAGCCGGCCCGGGTTACTGGTAGCAGACCAGGGGGGAAAAGGCAGTTCCCCGAGGAAGCGGGAACTGAGCTGGTTCTCATCGCCATCGCTCTGGCTTATTTTCTTTGATATCTCATCCTTTCCTTTTAAGGGTAGTTTCAACACGTTCCTCATTGCTTTATAGAAAATACAAGGACGTTAAGATGTGCAGTGACGGTTTACAATTTTCTTTAAGAGAATTGATCATGAGGGCTTGGTTATAGGTATTAAGGTAAGCACTTGTACTTGGCTGATCCGGTTTGATCCTGGGACCCTATATGGTCCCCCAGCCCCACCAGGAATGACCATTGAATGCAGAGCCATAAGTAATCCCTGAGCACGGTGAATTGTGCCCCAGATTCTCCCAGCTGCTGAAAAGAAAGGGCTTGATAATAAATGCCACCACATTCCCACCTCTCTTCCTTATGAAACAAAGTACACTTGGATACTGTGTTCCATTGTTGTAATGAGAATGGCAAATCAATTTGGCATTTTTGCTCAACAGATTACCCCCAAATGTAGCAATTTAACAGACATAACAGACATATTCTAATTTCTGTAGGTCAGGATGCCAGGCATAGTTTACTGGATCTTCTGCCCGGGATCTCTCCAGCAGTTAATGTTGGCTGTGGTTATATTTCCTCTCAAGGCAGGGAAAGGTGCAGAGAAGAGAATCCATAGCCCAGCCCTATGGGTGTATTCTTACCAGTATTCCTGTCCTTGCTGGACTGACAGTTGGCAGAAGACCACCCTCTCAGTTTTGGACCTGTTGGCTTCTGTAGGGCCCTGTCCCACATCTGACTTGGGTTAAAAGGAGGGCTGTCTGATTGTAGCCTACTCTACAAAAGAACTTTCACTTTAGTGACATCAGAATCAAGGCCTGGGTTTAGTCTGCACCCATAGTTAGGGCAGTGTGCCAAATGCATACCATGTGGCAGAGTCCCTAGGAGCCATCTTGTTACCTACAACAGAGAAAGCTCCACCTGTATTTCTTTATGTATTTCTTTGTACTATTAACGACTTGTGTGCTTAGGCTTTTTTCCTATAGCTGAATTGTTAAGTGCTTGAAAGATAATCTTTGTATGTTTCATAATGTCTCCAGATATTTCCTAGATGCTCACTGTTTCTGGATTAAGTGTGTAGAGTGTTAATGTGCAGGGATATTGTGGTGTACCTGTGAATGTTTCCTATTGTTAATTTTTGTGAGACAGTAATGTATTTTTTGTGATAGTTGACAACTACTGTTAGTTTTTGTAAAAAATAAAAAACAATTGAAAACTTTTTCTGATTAGTAGCAAAGAAAACTGCATCTTCATGTTTGATGATTCCTTACTTCAGATTAGCAGTAATCTCATTTTAAGACAGCTCCATTTTGCTCTGCAATGATTTCTGTTGAAATTTAGTGCACAGCGTGACCCATAACAGTTCCTAAGATTTGTTAAATGACCTTGTAAGGTAATTTACTATTTACTGTGTAGAATTTTATTATGAAATATAAGGCATACCCAAACATGTTTGAAAATATAATACTTTAATGAACCTCTCTGCATATAAACCAGATTTTTTTTTGTTTTTGGGTCAGACCCTGCAGTTCCCCAGACTCACTCATGTCTTTGTGCTCAGGGATCACTTATAGTGGGGCTGGGGGGACCACATGGGGTGCTGGGGATTGAACTCAGTTGGCTGCATGCAAGACAAATACCCTTTCCGCTGTTCTATCTCTGGCCCCCAGTTATTTTGTCAATTTTGTTTCATGTCTTTCATCTTTTAATTTTATTGGAGTCTTAATGTAAATCTTTGAGTTTCCATTGATTTGTACCAAAATTTGCATCTCTAATGGACTTTTTTTTTTAAGTTTTTTTTTTGGTTTTGAGTCACGCCAGACCATGCTTATGGCATATGCCTGGCTCTGTACTCTGTATTAAGGAATCACTCCTGGTGGTGCTCAGGGGACCATTTGCAGTATTGGAGATCAAACTGAACCCCTCCACCCCCAACACACACGTATTGTATTTCTAGAACAAAGATAGATTTTTTAAAAACATAGTTTTTGTCTCAGCACTATATATAGCAGGAGATGAATAGTATTTTCATAATCTTTATTACCTATCTCATGTTCCAATATCCCTGATTGTCCAACAGTAACTTTTTATCATTTGCCTTAATCAGGATTTAAATGAGGTTTGTGTATTTGATTCAGTTGGCAATTATGTCAAGGTGTTTCTTTGATAACAGTTGGTGGAATGAATGTTTTCTCCTTTAGTCTTGTAGATTTCTTCTTTAACCTCAGATGTATTTGCCCTTCATAATAGCACCCTTGTTTCTCAGGAAGGAAACAGTCTTCCCCATTGGTCACAGTTCAGAAGAACTGCAATCTAGGACTCTTGACCAAAAATAGTCTCATGAGAGCTCTTTCCTCCTTTAAGATTATGAGCAGAAGCAGATTGGAAGACTGTTTTATCCTAACAGCCACATTCTTTTTTTTTTTAATTTTTATTAGTGACAAACCAAGAGGTACAGTTGTAGACTTACAAATTTTTGTGCTTGGGTTTCAATTATACAATAATTAAGTACCCATCCCTCCACCAGTGCCCATTTTCCACTACCACGGATCCCAGTATCCCTCCCACCCCACCTCACTGTGCCTCTGTGGCAGGGCATTCCCTTTTGTTCTCTCTCTCCTTTTGGGTGCTGTGGTTTGCGAAAGAGAACAGCCACATTCTGAATGTTTTAAAAGTGCAGTGGATCCTTGGGGTACCTGCATTATTATGATTATTTTTTAACCAGAGATATTTGACCTTATGTGTTTCTGTGGACCTGTAACCTTCTAAGATATACCCCCTTGTATGTGAGTTGGACACAATTCCTTTCTTAGGCTGGCATTCAGAGCCCACTAGTTGTCAGACTATAACTTGAGTCTTGAGTTCTGGTGCTGTTGCTCTCTATCCCCTCCTCTCCCATCCCATTTGTTCTATTTTTATTCATTTACACTGAGGAAATTCCTCCATGACAGTCCTGCAGTACCACTGTCTTGGAACATTGGCCTCTGGCCAAGTTTTGGGGCTTCCCTGCATTGTCAGGATGTGTCTGCTTCTCTCTCGCAACCTGCTTGATTGGAATTAGAGTTGTCTGACCTGCTTATTACCTTGAAAAAGAAACAAATCTGTCAGCTTACTTCCATACTACTCCAGTGAAAACCAAGTCAAGGAAAATTTGGTCAGAGCTTAGGATTTGGAAATAGCAGTTATGGAAAATATTGTTGTGAATTGTACGTAAGACTGGCAAAGCAGATTTTCTTTAAGATTCTTTTGTTTCTGGCCAAAGATCTGGGCATTTTGCATTTAGCGTAACTTGTTAAATCATGGATTGTAAAAATAAGTAGAGCACTCTCTAATGTAAATAATTCAGTGTGTACTCATTGCTGAAATTTAATAAATAAAGTTTTCTGCTATTGAGGTTGTGATGGCTTTGTAGCTTCAATAAATACTGGGAATTTTCAAATTTTCATTTCCCCCTCTTTTTTTGGCGGGGGTGTAGGGGGACACAAACATCAATGCCAGGATTAGAACTGGGGTTGGCCACATGCAAGTCAAGAACCTTAACTACCCTTCACTAGTCCCAGATTTTCATATTCCTAAGCACTGTATGCAAATGACTTTGAGAAGATCCTAAAGATTCTAAAACGACTTTTATAAAGAGAAATAGCAAATTAAGAATCCTTTTAAAAAGCACCTTTCTAAATGAAGAGCAGAAGAAGTTATACAAATTTGGGTGGGGGTGGGGGGGTTGAGGGGGCATACCAGGTGTTGCTCAGTGCTCATTCCTGGCTCTGCACTCAGGAATTACTCCTGGTGATGCTCTGGGACCATCTGTGATGCTGGATGCTGGAGACTGAACGCAGATTGATCGCATGCAAGGCAACCACCCTACCCACTGTACTATCCCTGACCCCACTATGCAAATATTTTTAAGCCTCATTTATATAAAACTAAGGAAGTTCTCATGCAAAATACAAAGACTAGTCACAGGATTTTTTTTCTTTTTTTTTTTCTTTTCATACCCAGCAGTGCTCAGGGCTTACTCCTGGCTCTGTGCTCAGAGATCACTCTTGGAGGGTTTGGGAGGATATGGGCTGCCAGGATCAAACCTGGGTCGGCCTCAAGTAAGGCAGGCACCTACTCACTGTACTATCACTTTGGTTCCTGATTTTTAAATGAAATGAGTCTTTGTATTCAGTTTTCAGTCACTTGAGATAAAGCTAAAATGTAGAAACAAAAGTAATGTAGAGAGGGATCTGCTCAGCAAAATGAAAGAATTATTTTACTATAACCACTTCCTTAAGGAAAAAGATTTAGTGCAGGAGAGTTCTATGAAGCATGGCATAAGAACTGATGAAAAGGAACTCAAAGGAAAAAATTTTGAGCATAGTCCACCGTTATGAGAAACTGAAAGTTCAAAATGGCTATAAGGAGAATTAATTATCAGGAAAATTTTTATTTAATATATAATGCATAGAAAACATATAATGCTTAAAATTTACAGAATACAAAGAAAAGGAACAAGAAATTAGACCAAGAGAAACTGATATATTTAGAAGACAAACAGACAATTGCCATGATTGAAAAATAGTACATGAGAATCTGGTGGATGTTGTTTTATTTCTATTCAGAAAAATATAATCACTAGTGAATTTAAGGCAGAATGTATAATGCCAAACTTAAGAAATGAAAAATAAAAAAAACATAGATTATGTGGCAAAATAAGATGAAAACATTTTTTTTAAAAGTTAAGTAATATGAAAAGAGAAAATGATAAAAGTAGTTAAATAAAAATTGTTAAATCCATAGGATGTTCTTTTTTGGAGGGTGGGGAAAGGAGGAGGCTTGCGAAGTTGCACTCAGGAGGTAGGGGAGTCCACCAGTGATTCTTGGTGAACTGGGCCTGTGTTTCAGTGTAAGGACCCAAGGATGCAGTGCTTCTCAGTGCTATTCAGGTGCTGAGATGCTGGCGATTACCTGAGCCATCCATGTGGTACTCAGTGCTTAGTAGTCTTTAGGACTGTTCTTGGTGATGCTCTTGGATTATGTGAGCTGGAGATTAAATCTGAGTTAGCTTCTGTACTGGAGATAATACTGTTGGACAATTTCCTGGCCCCTAAGTGGGGTATTAAAAGAAAAATGAAGGTGAATTCAAAGTTTAAATGACAAGTATGGATAATGATACTCCAGAAGAGAGTCAGTAAGAGGTTAAAAGGTCACAGGATTATGATCCAGCAGAATTATTACCAAGATAAAATTATTGATGGGAACAACCTGTTCAAAGGCAAAACTCTTCTAAAAGTAATGTTTTTTTTGTACCATTGAAACTCACAAAGGAAATATATGGGAAATGAAAAGGTATTTGACAGAATACTACAGGTATAGTATAGATGTAGATTCTTGTTCATTTCTCTGGCATTCTTCTGGCTCAGATCTAAGTATAAATTGGTAGTTAATTTTTTTCTTTAATTTTTCTTTCTGTATAATCACTGTATCGGCCATCAAATATGAAATATTCAGTCCATAAACTTACCACCTGCTACTTTTGTTTTATCGCCAATATTTATTTCACAGAGAAAGTAGTGTCCATGAGACAGAAGTAACCTTATACCTTTTTGCTTCCTTTCTCACACAAGCAATTTGTTTGCTGAGTACACAAGCTGTTTCTCATCTTAACACTAATGCCTGCCAGTTCCCCTGCTCTGTTGTTGCCTGCCTTGGCTCCCATGCTGATTATTAACCCATGTATCTCTGTATCTCGAGCTTAGATCTCTAAAAAGATGTTCATCGAGTTTCTCAAACTATGATGCCAGAATTGAACTCAATGCTTTTCCCTCCTAATCTAACTCTTCCTTTAAAATTTATTCATTCAGTGAATGGAGTCATATTCACTGGAAGACTCATTTCTCTTCTGAGGGCTGTGATTGATGATAGGTTGGGTCTATCTCTCTTACCAATAGAGTGTTGTAGCCTTGGGGGGGGGGGGATTGTTGTATCATAACTTTCTGACATTTAGGGAGATTTTTTCCTTGCTTTGAATAGGAGAAGCAGTGTACTTGATTATTCGAAGATGTCTAATCATTAAAAAAAAAAAAAACAACCTGGGAAAAGTCAAAACAAAACAAAATGAAAAGAGAATGATAAAAGTAGTGCACTGGGGCATTA
This sequence comes from Sorex fumeus, assembly GCF_029834395.1. Taxonomy (NCBI): domain Eukaryota; kingdom Metazoa; phylum Chordata; class Mammalia; order Eulipotyphla; family Soricidae; genus Sorex; species Sorex fumeus. Next base: position 63,328,519 of record NW_026606063.1, on the reverse strand, counting down.
GTGGCCACGAATATGGCTCCAGTGTGAGAGAGATAGCAGATTAAGAACAGTCTGATCTACGAAGTCATGAAATTTACATACAAGTGGTACTACATGGAAAGTATCATGTTAAGCGAAATGACTCAGAAAGAAAGGGATAGACATAGAAAGATTGCATTCATCTGGGGAACATAAAGTAACAAAATTGGAGACTAACACCCAAGAATGGCCGAGATTAGTACCAGGAATTTTACTCCATGGCTTAGAGGCCAACCACACATGCTAGAGGAAAAGGGAGCTCGGATAGAGAAGGGAACACCAAATAAAGGGTGTTGGGAGGATCCTCCCAGGATGGGAGAAGCATGCTGAAAGTAGACTGTAGACCAAACATGATTGTCACCCATTGCCTCTTTTGCAAACCACAACACCCAATAAGAGAGAGAGAACAAAAGGGAATGCCCTGCCACAGAGGCGGGGGGGGGGGGGGGGGGGGGAAGGGGGATGGGGGGGGAAGGGATACTGGGGTCCGTGCTGGTGGGAAATGGGCACTGGTGGAGGGATGGGTATTTGATCATCGTATAATTGAAACCCAAGCACAAAAATGTGTAAGTCTGCAACTGTACCTCATGTCTCACTAATAAAAATTTAAAAAAAAAAAAAGAACAGTCTGATCTTAAAAAGGCCAGGTGAACTAGAGAGCAGCATGTGTGCGTGATGTGTTTCCCTGCTTATGGCAATACTGTGAATTTGGAAGGCATGGGGGAAAAAATTGATGACTATAAAAAGAAAATTTGGGGGGAGGCCAGAGATGGTACAAAGGACAGGGTGCTTACCTTACACACAGACGACCCAGGTTCCATCTCCAGCACCATATACAGTGCTCCAAGCCCCACCAGAGCATCACAGCAGGAGGAAGCCCTGAGCACTTCCAAGTGTGACCCAAGACAAATTCTTGGCTACTGAAATGGTACAGGGGCTAAGATGCTTGTCTTATACATAGCCAACCAGGATTTGATTGCTAAGCGCAGCCAGGTGTGGCCCAAAACACCCAAATAAGAAGTTGTGTTGTGCTTTCCTGAAGAGAAAGTTAAATGAAATTCATTAAATTGCCCTTTATTACTCATTAAAAACTAGTGGAGAAACGATCTTTTAATCACCATCTTGATTTGTGAGTTTGAAAGCATATTTTTACTATTATATATTTGTTCTGTTTTTTTTTCTATTGTAACCATAGTGACAAACAGCTGTAGAGATTTTTGAGTCTCTTCTCAATGGCTAGGAAAGGGTAGAAAGGGAAGGTACTGCTGCTGATATATGAAAGAGAGATTTTTCATGTTAATAAAAGAGAAATGAATGAGAGTTCACTAAGATGCAGCTTCTACAGATTGACTGTTGCTATTAGAGTGTTTAAAAACGTTTTGAGGCAGAGATGAAGGTTGAAAACCAGACTTAAAGATTCCGAGGAAAGCCAGGACCCAAAAGATCTGTTCAGGAACTGAATGCAACTGAATGGACGTTTGGAAGCATTTTCTTTGGTACTTTACCATCCTTTATTACAGGTGAAGCTTTGTCATCTAAAGGAAATTCCTAGTGGCATGGCATGAAAGGATCAATAGCGACAAGTGAAGTGTGATTACTGATGGCTTAAAAGGTTGTGAAAGCCCTTGTTTCTGCAGTTAGGGGATTGAGTCTCACTCAATAAATAGTCTTGATGTTTAGTGAAAGTTTCTTCATTATGCCAACTTAATTAAAGCCTCAAGCTAAGCTGAAGATTTCATAGGAAATAATTTAAAGAAAGTTTTTGGAGTATGTAGCCTAAGGATGTATTTCCAAGCATGTGCCGATTTCTTTCCATCTCTTCTTTCATGTTTCTATCAGTTGTTATAATGAGCTCACACTGCCTGTTGTATCATATGCAGATATTTGTTGTACGTTAGGAGGTTGCATATCACTGATACTTTTATTTTTAATATTGAAATGCTAGTGTTGAAAAGACTTTATCAGTGTAGGTTTTTAAAAGTCAGCTTCTGAGCCAGGGGCAGTTTCCAACAGCTTTCCTTATAGATCTTCTTACCTTGCTTCTAGACTCTTGCCAACTGAGTACTAGTAAAAAAAAAAAAAAAGTCAGTTATTTGAATATCCTGTTTTATTTTAAGACAGTGGCCTGCAAGATCAATGTTTAATTGAAATATATTTGCACATTATATTTTTTTCTAGGTATTAAGGCTAAGACACACCAGGGTTGTAACAACAAAAAAAAATGTTGCTGCCTTAAGACGAGAAACTTACACAGAGGATTTTATTAAAAAGCAGATTGAAGAGTTCAACCTGGGAAAGAGACATTTAGCCAACATGATGGGGGAAGATCCAGAAACTTTTACCCAAGAGGACATTGATGTAAGTACAGTTTCTCAGTTGGAAATTAATTGCCGTAGAGTTCTGGATATCGAAAGCTCTTTCTTCAGTCTGAGCTCTTTAGCTCTCTGAATTTTAATCAAATTGTCAGAATAAGGGAAACTACTACTGAATATTGCAAGTTGAATCCATGGTTTCAGAGAAAGATGTTTCTCTGTACTCGAGGTATTATCAAGTATGGTGAGTTTTAGATTTTAACTGCAAGTGAATTGATTCAGTGTCATAGACAGTGATATTTATAGTTGATTTGAAAACAGCTGTGATGGCTTAAACTCGGCTTTCTTACAAAATGATAAAATAAGTGGAAATGGATATATATTCATGTTTACTGCTAATCCCAAAGTAAACTTAAGCTTGGTGTTTTCATTAACTGTATATTTACGTTTTCAAAATGAGAACATGTTCTAAAAGATTTGAGAATTAGGGATAGAACTTTCTACTGCTGCTGTACTATTGATTATTATTAGTAGTCCTGATAAAACTAGTAATAATAATACTTTTTTGCTGGACATCCCAGAATAATTTCCAAAGGGACTTATGAACTGAACAGCTTTGAAGACTGTTTAGTTTTTTTTTAAAGTTACGTATAGGGCCAAGGAGATATCTCAACAGGTAGAGCATAAGCCTCATATGTGTAAGGCTCTGGGTTTGACCCCCAGCACTACCAAATGTGGCTTCTTTTTAAAAAAAATTAATTCCATTTTATGTTTTATTAAGACACTGTGATTTACAAAGTTACTTATAGTTGTTTCAGGTATTCGGTGTTCCCAACACTAGTGTCATGTTCCCTCCACCGGTATCCCCAGGTTCCCTCCCACTCACTGACCTGCCTCCTTGACAGGCACATTTTAAAATTTGGGTGTTGTAGTTTGGATCTCATATTTTTGGTGGTGTTGACTCTGTAGTTTGGATATAGAGCTATACATACCTTTGATCACTATTATACCTGAGGCCCTTTCTTCCTGCCCCTCTTTACTTCCCTTTCACCTCTTCTCTCCTCCTCAATTTCTTTCTTTCCCTATCCTGCTTCCTATACTTTAGAGTCAGAAGTAATCGAATTCCCTCATTCAGTTATCCTATATACCACATGTTAGTGAGATCTTCCTGTACTTGTCGTTCTTCAGTTACTTCACTTAACATGATTAACATGATTAAGTGAAGTTCCATCCAAGTTGCAGTAAATTGCATAATTTCATTGTTCTTTGCAGCTGCATAGTATTCCATACTGTATATATACCACACTTTCATTATCTACTTATCTACTTGACACCTAGATTGATTTCATATCTTAGTCATTGTGCTAAGTGCTGCAATGAATAATGGTGTGCGTGTATCTTTTTGAATAAATGTTCTTGTATCCTGGGGGTAGATACTCAGAAGTGGAATTGCTGGGTCTTATGACAATGCTATTCTTACTTTACAGAGAAATCTCCATACTGTTTTTATTTTATTTTTTTCTTTTTGGTTCACACCTGGCAATGCTTAGGGCTTACTCCTGGCTCTTCACTCAGAAATTACTTCTGGCAGCACTCAGGAGACCATAGGGGATGCCGGGAATCGAACCCAGATTGGCCGTGTGAAAGTCAAACACCTTACCTGCTGTACTATTGCCTCCAGCCCCCCAGTACAGTTTTTAATACAGGGTGAATCGGATGACATTCCTACCAGCAGTGGGTGAGAGTTCCCTTTTCACCACATCAGATTGTTTTCAGTGTTTTTGTTGTGTTCCTTTCTCAGTGGTGTGAGATGATATCTCATTGTTGTCTTGATTTGGATTTCCCTAATAATAACTGATAATAAGCACCTTTACATGTGCTTATTGGCCATCTGTCTCCTCCAGATAAATATTTATTGATTTCCTCTTCCCATTTTTGATAGATTTTTTTAGAACATTTCGTTGTTGTTGGGGGTTGGAGTTTTCCCAGCTTACTCCTAACACTGTGCTCAAGGATCACTCCTGGTAGTGCTGTGGGGCCGTATTTGGTGCAGGGGATCAAACATAGATTGGTCACTTATTATGTAAGCACCATCCCTGCTGTATTGTCTCCCCCTTGCATGTCATTCATTGCAGCATTACTTAATACAAGAGCTTTAACATGACTTTGAGCTCACACATTGTAGTAGGTATCAACTAGATTCATGAGCAGCAGAGACTTATTCTTCTACCAAACTTCACTGATACTTAAAGGCCACAGGTTATTTGTTTACGATAACTTTTATATACTTTTATATTACATTGAATCAATATTAAACCCATTTTGCAATACTTCTAGCAATGCTAAGAGGACCACATGGGATGTTGGGGATCAAAACTGAGTCAGCTGCATGCAAGACAAATGCCCTACTCAGTGTACTGTTGCTTCGGCTCTTTGTCTATATTTTTTCTGTCTTTGAATAATTTAGTCATTTTTAAATCCGTGTTAGTAAATATTCTCATATTTTTTTAAGATTTAATTCTTTTAATGTTTGGTTCAATTCATCAGTGATATCTTCTGAACCTGTGATCTGGAAGGTGTGTTAGTTGGTTGGTTGGTGGTGGTTGTTACATTTATACCTGTTTGTTTTTAAACGGATCTACTTTCTCTCTTGTGAGCTATAAATTCTCTCATGAACAGTCATTCTTTTTGTTTGTTTGTTTGTTTGTTTGTTTGTTTTAATTGAATCACCGTGAGATACAATTACAAAGCTTTCATGTTTGAGTTTCAGTCATGCAATGATCAAACACCCATCCCTCCACCAGTGCACATTCTCCACCACCAATGTCCCTAGTGTACCCCCACTCCTTCAAACCCTCTTCCTGCCTCTATGGCAGAAAATTTCCTTCTTGCTCTCTACTTTTGGGCATTATGGTTTGCAATATAGATACTGGGAGACTATCACATTTGGTCCTTTATCTACTACTTTCTCTCATTGAGAGAAATATATATATATCTTGGAGAGCCCGGTAAGCTACTAAGAGTATCCTGCCCACACAGGCAGAGCCTGGTAAGCTCCCCGTGGTGTATTCAGTATGCCAAAAACAGTAATGATAACAGGTCTCATTCCCCTGACCCTGAAAGAGCCTCCAGTCATTGGGAAAAACAAATAAGGAGAGGCTGCTAAAATCTCAGGGCTGGGAGGAATAGAGACATTACTGGAGCCCACTCGAGTAAATCAACGAACAACAGGATGGCAGTGATACAGTGATCTACTTTTAGCACACATCTCCCATCCCTAACGATTCCTCCAGTCATCATTGACTTAGTGATCCCTTCTGTATTCCAGCTGCCTTCTCCCCCAGCTCATGGACAGGCTTCCCATTATAGAGCAATATTCCTGGCCCTTGTGTCTACTGTCTTTAGGTGTTAATCTCATATTATGTTATTTTATATTCCACAAATTAATTCAGTTATTCTATGTCTGTCTTTCTCTTTCTCTTTCACTTAGCATGATACTGTCCATGACCACCCAATTATAAACCAATTATAAGCAAATTTCATGACTTCATCTTTCCTAGCAGCTGCATAGTATGCCATTGCGTAGATGCGCAAAGTTTCTTTAACAAGTCTTCTGTTCTTGGGCACTCAGGTTGTTTCCAAATTCTGGCTCTTGTGAACAGTACTGCATTGAACATAGAGGTGCAGATGTCATTTCTACTGTGCTTTTTTTGCATGTTCTGGATATATTCCCAGAAGCATAGCAGTGTCATATGGAAGCTCAATTTCTAGTTTTTGAAGGAATGCCCATATTGTTTTGCCAAAAGGCTGGACCAGTCGGCATTCCCACCAACAGTGAAGGAGCATCTCTTTCTCTCCACATCCACGCCAGCACTGGTTGCTTTTGTTCTTTTGAATGTGTGCCAGTCTCTGGTGTGAGATGATATCTCGTTGTTGTTTTGATTTGATCTCCTTGATCATTAGCGATGTAGAGCATTTTTTCATATGCCTTTTGACCATTTGTATTTCTTTTTTGAGGAAGTTTCTGCTTATTTCTTCTCCCCATTTTTTTTTATTAAGTTGGAAGGGTTTTTTTGTTTTGTTTTGTTTTGTTTTGTACAATTCTACTAGTGTATTGTATATCCTGGATATTAATTCTTTATCAGATGGGTATTTGGTAAATACTCTTTCCCATTTTATGGGCTATCTCTGTATTTTGGTCACCGTTTCTTTTGAGGTGTAGAAGCTTCTTAGTTTAATGTAGTCCCATTTATGTATGTTTTTTTGTTTCCACTTGCTTGGTCAGTGGTGTTTCATCCTTAAAGATGCTTTTAGTGTCAGTGTCATGGAGGGTTCTGCCTACATTTTCCGCCATGTACCTTATGGATTCAGGTCTGATATTAAAGTCTTTAAATTCACTTTGATCTGACTTTTGTGCCTGGCATTAGACAGAGGTCGAAGTTTGGGTTTTTTTTTTTTTTTTGCATGTAGCTGTCCAGTTTTCCCAGCACCGCTCGTTGAAGAGGCTTTCCTTGTTCCACTTCACATTTCTTGCTCCTTTGTCAAAGATAAAGTGACCATATATTTGAGAGTCTGTGACAGAATATTCAACTCTGTTCTGTTGGTCTGCAGGTCTATTTCTAACCCAATACCATGTTGTTTTAATTACTGCTTTGTAGTAGAGTTTGAAGTTGGGGAAGGTGATGTCCCCCACCTTCTTTTTCCCAAGGATTGCTTTAGCTATATGTGAGGGTTTATTGTTCCATATGAATTTCTTTGAAAAATGTCATGGCTATCCAAACAGTCATTCTTTCTTAAGTCGTTGTCACCATAGGATTCTGCTACCAAATTGAATTTACCACTTAGGGTTTTTTTGTTTTCTTTTGTTTTTTGTTTTTCTTTTGTTTTTGTTTTGGGGACACACTCAGGGCTCACTTCTTGCTCTGCGCTCAGGGATCAGAGGCCATATGGAGTGTCAAGAATTGAACCTGTGTGCAGAAAGCAAGTGCCCCATCCACTGTACTGTTGCTCTAGCCACACCACTAAGGTATTTTTGAGCATTTCTTCTCTCCATTTTTGAGTGTACCTGGGGCATATCCATCTCACTGAATACAACAGAATCATAATTACATTTGGAGTGTTTTAACTTCATTGTATGCTGATCAGAATATTAGTTTAGGAGGTTAAAATTATTTTGATGAGGATTTAATTTTTAGAGTTTATATGGCCTATAATTTAATTGAGTTATCCTGTTGAAAGGCTAGACTCACTGTGTAATGTTTATGTAGGTAAAGTAGATAAATTGTATTCAAACTGAACCATTTTTCCATGTATTTTATTTATTTATTTGTTTTCTTTTTGGGTCACACCCGCCATTGCACAGGAGTTTATTCCTGGCTCATGCACTCAGGAATTACTCCTGGCAGTGCTTGGGGGACCATATAGGATGCTGGGAATTGAACCCGGGTTGGCTGTGTGCAAGGAAACGCCCTACCCACTGTGCTATTGCTTCAGCCCCCTTTCCATGTATTTTGGACAAATTTTTCCACTTAATATTCAGTTGTTTAACTAGTTACAACTAGATCGAGCTTTGTAGTGTATTTAAACAAATATTTAAGATTTGCGGCGATTTTTTTCATACACTCAAATATTTTTTAAAACTTGTTTACAGCAGACACACATTAGTGTCTTCATTTAGAGTATACTTTTATTTACTAATATTTAGAGAAACCTAAAAGGAGTATGTCACTCAGGCAGAAACAGTATACTTAGTTCTGGTTCAAGTATAGAATTGTTTTCCAGAGAAGAAATACTGAATATTACTATGTAAATATGAGGTGACAGCTTTTCTATACTACTAATACTGTACATGTGGTACCTGTACATATATACACATATGTCTTTGTGTGTACATACAGGAAAGTAAGTTAATGTTATTTTGTATCATTATGTAAATACTCTATAATAAAAACTTCTCTTGGGTTTGATCTATAAAATAATGAAATCATGAGTTAATATGATCAGTAACACTGTCCTGTAGCACTGTCCTCCCGTTGTTCATTGATTTGCTTGAGCGGGCACCAGTAACAGCTCCATTGTGAGATTTGTTACTGTTTTTGGCATATCGAATACGCCACGGGGAGCTTGCCAGGCTTTGCCATGCGGGTGGGATACTCTCAGTTGCTTGCCGGGCTCTCCAAGAGGAATAGAGGAATCGAACCTGGGTCGGCTGCATGCAAGGCAAACGCCCTACCCTCTGTGCTAATTCTTTAAAATATGTAGAATCTCTGTAAATTAAGCTGAATTTCTTGTGAGGAATATAGATGCAAAACAGAGACCCTTGTTGTTAAATTGATTCTTTTCATAGAAACAAATTCATTGTAGCTTAAGTGACAGTGTAGAAAGGAGCAGAAGCTGGGACTGGGAAAGTCTTTACAGTCACCAGCTTGTGTTGTCATGTTTAGGAGTGTCGCTGCATTCCATCGTTTGGTTTTCTCAGATCTAAAATACTGCATGCCTACCTCAGAATATTAATGAGGTGCAAGGTGCAGGGGATGAATACAATATGTTATTGTTCTTGTTGCTATTAATCATAATAAGTAAAACTAACATTGCTTGACTGATTCACTGCTTCTCTACTTGCCTTTGTCTCACAAGTACTTCATACCACCTAAGACAGGATGTTGGGCAGAAGGAGTACACTGTCGAGAACACTGATACGTGGCAGAGTGGTTTAAACTAGTTGATGCTTTCTCTCCCCTAGCTTTCTAACAATATACCTTTCTAGGAGTGTCACCCTTTCTCATTGATATCAGTGGCACAGTTCCTGCAAGTAATTGATCTGCTGTATTAAGTAATTATATTTTTTATGAGTTAACATAGAATAGCAAGTTAATATTATTAGGTTTAGGATTCCCTGTGGCAGTAAGAGCTATAAAAGCAAAAGAGAACAGTCACAGCCAGTTGTTACCAAAATATTAATTATGGGTTTTATCTAGTTTTTGAAACTGTTGTCTTTGTTCAGCTGAATATGCAGAATGAGAGATGGTGTATCTGATGGGTCATAGTATTCTCTTACTAACAGATGACCAAGAAGTTATGTACTGCACAAAAGTGAATTTTCAAGACAATCACCAGCTACTAGAAACCTATTTACATGTATGATTTTATTGACAAGTCTTTCATATATCACATTTCACATATATCCACTTTCAGTAGGGAGATAATATTGTGGAAACTAAGACTGTACAAGGTCTTTCTGGATCTAAAGTCTGATTTTTGTACACCTACTAAAATTAATTTGGAGGTTAAGATTCCCTGGAATAAAGTGTGGTTTCTCCACCTTATGTAGTAGAGTGTTATTTAACCTGGCAGTGCCTTAGGATTGTCCTTTTTGAGTGAGACTACTGAGCTCTGATGCCCTGTGGTGGTTTCAGGCACAGGTTCATTCCTCTGTCACATGGCTTGCTATGCTCCTGTTACTGTTGATAGAGTCTTCTCTCAGCCTCTTCCTGCCAAGATGTCTGTAAAATCTTATCACACCAAAGGTTGTATGTTCACGGGCTCACTGGACGGCACTGTTTCACCGCCTGTGTTTGGTGCTCTTGAGCCACTGTGTGTGACCTGGATCGGAACGGCTGTTGGCCAAGGGCAGACGGAAGAAAAAACGGGGGCCAGGCCGGTCTATATCAATAGTAGTTTATTCCAATCCTCTTCACTCCTGTCTTTCTCTGCCTCCTTCTCTCCTGGGCCCCAGTCTTGGAAGCTCTCTCCTTCTGGCTCTGACTCTGGATCTCTGGAGCCCGAGCTCTCTCACTTCTGACCCCTTTTCCGAGCTTACGTCTTAGTTTATATAGCAGTCTCATAAGGCGGTGACATAAAGTTGGGTTGAATACTGACGAATCAACAAAGAGAGGTAAGACCACTCCTCCAGGAGATTAACTCAAGGATAAAATCTCATCTACAGAGATTACTTCAGATTACTAGGAGATCCACCCAAGGTGGGATCCCAACAAGGGTGTGTTCTTCCTTCAGTTAGTAATCTACTTAAATAGTTGTAATAAATCTACTTCTAATATTTCTAGCAATGTCATTCTGTATGAGCACAGTAAGAGATATAAATTTAGTTTGGTTCTTCCTGAGAACATCTCACTATACATTTCGCAGTCCTCAGGCCAGGTTAATCTTCCTAGCTCCAGCAGGGTCCTAGTCTCGTCGTTACTTACTTTTGGATCATGACAGCATTTGTCCATGCCCTTAACTTATAGTTGAGTATCGTGGCTCTTTGGCCTGGCCCATTTCGATGCCAGGGTAGCTCACTGCTTGCCCTGGGTCCATTCAGTCCCTCGTCGGGACCCTGCTTTTGGGGTGCTAGAAACTAAGGGCAACTGAGTCAAGAAACCAGATGCCCAGGAGTAAATATTATTCAGAGTCAATCAACTCCCAAGTTACAAAGCATAATATTAACTGTCTTCCTGTGTCCACACAGAAAGGACATTGCTTACAATACAAGTTCAGTGTTCTTAGATGGGTGTGACCTGACAAACCTAAGCTACCTGAGGAAGGACAAAAGAGTGTTATCCTACAGATGTCTGTGTGTCTCCATCAGCTGTTCACACCTACTTTCCCGCCTTGTGGCCTAACTCAGGTTGTTAGATCTGTGACTTAAAACGAGACTCAAGACTCAGCACGTGAATCTATTTGCCCTTCTTATAAAGTCAGGTCAAAACTAGTCATCTTTGTCTGCCTTTCATCTGTGTTTTCATTGTTTCCTACTTTCATACCTTTGTCCTAGAAGACTATGCTGGCATCTTGCTTCTGGTTGCTGAATGAAAATTGTGCCTAATGATTCTATATTAGGAATATGGAATCATTCTATATTAGGAATAGAATGATTCTATATCATAGAGAAAAATATATAAATATATGCCTCTTAGAGAGCCTGGCAAGCTACCAAGAGTATCCCACCCGCATGGGCAGAGCCTGGCAAGCTCCCCAAGGCATATTCGATATGCCAAATACAGTTAACGACAACAGGTCTCATTCCCTTGACCCTGAAAAGAGCCTCCAGTCATTGGGAAGAGACGAGTTAGAGGAGGCTGCTAAAATCTCAGGGCTGGGAAGAATAGAGATGTTACTGGTGCCCGCTTGAGTAATTTGACGATCAACGGGATGACAGTGATGCAGTGAATGATTCTGTATAATAGTGTTCCCTTAGTCCAGTAAGACTTTTTGAAAGTGCAGATATAGTAAAATAAAAACATTTTATGACTAAAAAGATCCTATATGTCACTGTTAATATTTATTTTAAAGTTATGTTGTTTTAATTTTTAACATTATGAAAGATACATTTTTATATTATTAATAATATTAAAGCAGGATAAACCTGCTAGGAAATTTTTTTGGCAAAAGTACTTTGTTCCATTTATGGTCAGTATTGGCGTTATTTATATACATAATAAATTGGGTAAATAACAAAATTAATTTTTTTTAAAAATCAGGCAAAAAATAGTTATCAGTAGATAAATTTTTTCATCTCAGTAATAGCTTAATTTTTACCTGATTTCTTAATATCCTAAAAAGAAAGAACCCACCAATTGCTTTTGCCCATTGAACTACAGTTCCACTAATCTCCTTTAGAGATCTACTTGGAGGAACAGGTTTCCTCTAAAATCACATGTGTGGTTTTAGAGGAAACCACACATGGTTGGAGCTGGGGCTATAATACAGTGGGTAAGACACTTGCCTAGTATGGCCGACCAGGGTTTGATCCCTGGCATCCCATATGGTCCCCTGATCCTGAAAGGAATGATCCCCAAGTACAGAGCCAGGAGTAATCCCTTATCACTGCTGAGTATAGCCCCCAAACCAAAATAAATAAATAAATAAATAAATAAATAAATAAAGCGAAATAAAATCACTCAAACACACAGTGTATCGTTGTGCACAGGATGTCTAAAATCATTGTACACACAAAGTGTCTTAAGATCATTGCACACCATGTCTAAAGTCATTGTGTACACAGTGCCTACCTCACTGCACACAGGGTATCTAAAATCATTGTATACACATAGTGTCTAAGATTATTGCACATGGAGTTTAAAATCATTGTATACACATAGTATCTAAGATCATTTAACACATGGTGTCTAAAATCACTGTATACACAGTATCTTGGATCACTGTATGCACCACAGCATGTCTTGCTATAAGTTCTTATATTCTGAAAATAGATCTTAATGCTGTGGTTCTCAACTCCTGTTTCACAATCCTTTTTATAGGTACTACCAATATGATCAATATGTAAAGTGTTCTGAGCTGTAACAGTATTTGTGGAGAGGAGGAATCTGTCAAATACATGTTGAACTGTGTGGGTTTGGTAACTCAATATAAAGCAATTACAGTTTGGTCAGAAGATTTTATGTATACAGAGATTGCAAAAGAAGTAAGTCCTATATTGTGTAACAGAGGGAAGGCTAACTTTTCCTCAAGTAGTGATTCAAGGCAAAAGACTGGCTAGGTGATTATGAAAGGCGTTGTAGCATGCTCTTATGCTAGAAGAGACAATTCTGGCTAATCCGCTAACTATTATGAAATCTTTTAGCCTGTTCACATGTACCAACAAAATTTTCTTTTCTTAAGATCATGTAAACAGTGGGCTGGAGCAATAGTATAGTGGGTAGGGCACAGTCACCAGCATCTCATATGGTCCCCCAGCACCACCAGGAGTGATCCCTAAGTGTAGAACCAGGAGTAAGCCTTGAGCACTGCAGGGTGTGCCCCCCAAAACCTAAAATCATGTAAAAAAAAAAGCTGAGGACCACTGATTTGCTTGTTTTTTTTATTTTTAAAGAAACAATCAGTTCTAAATTTTAATTTGGAGATGTTTCAGTTGTATTAAATATCTTGAATACAGAGTTTTACTTGCATTTATTAATGTCTTTATTTGGGACTTAAAGTTAAGTTCCCCATTACTATAGAATTGCAGAAAAAAAGCCAGCAAATTGATATATAACACTCCTGAAGTCTACCAATTACTTTTTAATTGGTATTTTAGACCTCGTTCTGAAACTAGAATGTTTTATTCTCCTAAGTGTGAATATGCTGTATGAAGTTTCTCTAATTGATTTGCTGTGCCCATTCCATTTGATGTATCATTTTTCACAATATTTCATAATTTGTACTCAGTTCTAATGAACAGAGTCATTAGGACAGGCATGTCTAAGTACAACTGACAGCTAACATTAGGTGCCAGATGCAGTTTATAAAGCTATGTAGAACTGTAGAGAACAGTTTAAATAAATTAGCACCTGTACATTAGTCTCACTTGCTGGTAATTTATAAGCGAATCAGTAGAGATGACATTTAGGTAAGTCATTGATCAAGTTAACAGCTGCAAGTCCACTGACCAGCTGGGATACCTAATTAATAGAGATTGCGTTCCTGACCCAGCACTTCTCCCGGGTTGAATCTGGAGGCCTTTCGTACTTTGACTAAAGCCTGAAAATATAGTTAAATACTTTGCTTTCATTTTTGGAAACATTTGAAGTATTAGTATTCTGTTAATTTTTTTTTTAAAGTAAGAAATTTGTTTATAAATGAAAAGTGCTTTACTCTGTGGCTTATTTGCTTTTTAAAAATTGACATTGTTTTTATTAAGCACATTTTTGTTTGGGCTTCAGTTAAATGATGTTGTGGCCTAATAATATTTTTAAAGTGTTCTTTACTTCCCATTAAGCACATAGGCTCCAACATTTTCTTTTTCCTGGAAGAAGCGAGGTGTTTTTTTCTTCTTCTTCTTTTTTTTTTTTTTTGACAAGCAATCATTGAACCGAAGTCATATATTAACACTTCATTCAAATGTGACATCAGTTTAAAACACCCTAAACATTGCCAAGTTAAATTCTGTACAAATTCCACACATTAATATAGGAAATTTAACATTGAAAATATAGGAGAATGCTTTGTGTTATATTTCTATGGATCAAATTTTTTGTAAGTGAATATGAAACCAAAAAATTAAGGCATCAACACTCTTAAATCAGAGTTAGGCATTGATTTTGTCACTATTTTAGGTATAGATTTGTAGATATCGGTGATGTTTGATTAGCAGTGTACAAAACTATAGGCCACATCTAAAGTAAGTTTCGGTATTTGAGTAAAGTTCTCTTGAAATACAATACGAAGCCTAAAATAAAAAAAAATTGGGTAGCTAATATTTTCAAATTTCATGAAGAATCATTGAGTTCCATTGGATAGACGATAGATTTATTTGTTTTAGTGAAAATTTGGGTGTTGCTTTTTGCTTTGGTTTTGGTTTTTGCTTTCTCTTGGCTCTGTGCTCAGGGCTTAGGGGACAGCATTGGGTTCCAGGAATTGAACCTAGGTTGGCTGTATGCAAGGCAAACACCCCACTCATTGTTCTATCTTTTTGGCCCCTGGTTGAGTGTTTTTTAATCTAAACAGTAAGGATTTGGGGGTTTTGTTTGTTTTTATGTTAGTTGTTTGGCAGTGAAAAAGTACTTACTTTGGGACCAAAGAAATAGTAATAAAGTAAGATGCTTGCCTTGCCTATGGTCAACCCCAGTTCAAATCCCCAGGACCATGTGTGATCCCCAGATCACAGAACCAGGAGTGATCCCTGAGCTCTCCCAGGTATGGCCCATTACTCCGGTCACGGTCCTCCCGTTGTTCATCGATTTGCTCGAGCGGGCCCAGTAACGTCTCCATTAGAGACTTTATTGTTACTGTGTTTGGCATATTGAATACATCACGGGTGGCTTGCCAGGCTCTGCCGTGCGGGCGAGATACTCTTGGTAGCTTGCCAGGCTCTCCGAGAGGGGTGGAGGAATCGAACTCGGGTCGGCCATGTTGGCTGCGTGCAAGGCAAACACTCTACCGCTGTGCTATCGCTCCAGCCCATGGCCCATTACTATTTCTCAAAAAAAAAAAAAAGTTCTTATATGAAATTTCTGGTCTGTATGGGCCAAAGCACAGGTCAGATGTGAATTGCCAATTTATCTCTGATTTAATACTTGACGGCTTCACCTATTGCTGGTGGTAAAGGTAAAAGTAAAGGCCCTCCCGTTGTTCATCGATTTGCTCGAGCGGGCCCAGTAACGTCTCCATTGGAGATTTTATTGTTACTGTGTTTGGCATATCGAATACATCACGGGTGGCTTGCCAGGCTCTGCCGTGTAGGTGGTACTTTTCCTAAAGTGCCACATGCTTCAGGGAGCAGTGGATAGATAGATAGCAGTTGACAGAAAGGTTCATATTAGTCAAGAGCCAGGTATTTTCTTACTCATCTTCTCCACTGGTCTTATGACTTTATTTCATTTAGCACAACATTTAAATTCTACATTTTAAAATCATGCTAACATAGCTATTTCCAAGTGACAGATTGAAAAAACTGTCTGCAAAAAGATTGGGGTATTTGAACACTTTCTTTGTCTTCACGTTCTCATTCTTTCTGGGCAATTCTGAACCTTTTCTCCAGCCCAGTCTTTAAGGTCTAAATTTTATGTAGACTAGTTCTCCTGCTTCTTATACTTTAGTATAGCCATTGTATTTGAAATACCAGTCATAACTTTATGTCCAGTTTGAAAATTGCATTTTTTTTTTTAGTTAATGGGTAAAGGCCCTCCCGTTGATCGTCGATTTGCTCGAGCGGGCCCAGTAACGTCTCCATTGGAGACTTTGTTGTTACTGTGTCTGGCATATCGAATACTCTCGGTAGCTTGCCGGGCTCTCCGAGAGGGGCGGAGGAATCGAACTCGGGTCGGCCATGTTGGCCGCTTGTAAGGCGAACGCCCTACCCGCTTTGGAAAAGCCACAAGGGCTCCATGTGTTGGCCTTTTGGAAAACTTTGTCTTCCATGAAGTGTCTTCCTCATGTGGGGCCGAGCTGCCAAGTATAAATAAGTAGGAGGAGAGTGTGAAGGTCTCTGCCATCCATGAGGCTCTGTAGCTGGGGGAACCTCTTGAACTTGTTGCTTTTGAGAAAATCTGGCTGAGCCAGCCAAGGATGTAAAAGCGGGGGAGGGTGGGGAAGGGGCAGAGTGGTTGCTGAGGGAAGACTGTGTTTGGAGGGGTTTGTGCACCTGCCTTTCTGCTAGAATTAATCTCCAGTCCCCAGTAGACCAGTGACCCCTGCACACCTTTCTTTCAGCTGTATCTTAAACTAGAACCAGAGAATCCTTGACAAGCAGTGGCAGCCTGTGTCATTTTATGTCTGTTCTTTCCTGTGTAACACGGTAATAGCCCTTGTAGTTGTGTTAGGTCCCCCACTTGCCATCGCTTCTGGAATAGGATGAGGCAGAGCAGGGTAGGGGCGCAGATTATTCATCTTTCTTCTAAACTAGCAGAATGCCTAGAATCATGTGGGATGGATATTGGTTGGAAACAGTTTATCAAGATAAAGATCAGTTTCTTTCTTATTAAGCATCTTTTGAGTTTTCTCTAATTATGCTACCAAATGACTGAATGGTATAAAAATCAGTAGTCTAATTTTGATGGGTTCTGGGCTCTCTATTTGTTAACCTGTAAAATGAATAGTCAGTGAATGTGTGATTCATTTACACATCCTCAATCAAGGAAGGAGTTTCACAGAGGTGCAACATTTTGATGTGGCACATTATTGACATTATTATAATGCATGTTATGCTTTTATAAATTCAGTCAGCCTTAAATGCCTAGATTAAGCCTCTGTTTATACAAGTCAAAAGGTTAGTAAGTTATCTTTATGGTCTTAGATTCAAAAAGGATTGTTACCTGACACCCTCCGACATAGAAACAGCCCAGATCCACAACTGAACCTCATCAACCTCATCGAACTGCCAAGGCACCAAGCTACTCTCTTCCTATGAATTCAGAAGTGCAATGGAAATAAAGGGTTTTATTGTTTCATAGTATGAGATGCTTTACCTAAAACATAACTATAGGCAGTTTGATTTAATACTAACACACAAATAGTTTATTTTTTATAAATATTGTTGTTATTTATTGCCAAACAGAATTTACCTGCAAGGATTTTAATCACTATATAAGTTAATTAATGGTTAAGCAGACACAAAAGCAACAAAATTACTTTTTTTAAAGACAGTATAGTCTTTTGCTTTGCTCCAAAATATGTAAGAACTCTGTTGAGAACTCTGCAGAAAAGATACTCTGAACACAGCGGCATGCATATTAAACAAAGACTACTCTAGGGTATGGAACTCAAAAAATAATGTTGTTATAGGAATAAATGCAGAAAATAATTTTTAAAGATCATGATTTTATATTGATTTATCTAATACAAACTTAATATTACTTGACATTTCATTTATTTTGTATTAAGTATCTCTTCTTCTGCTATAAAAGTTTGGTCTCTACAACATTTTTGCTTATTTAATGCTGCAATAAACATAATATTTCTAAGTATAATATTAACATGACTATTGATAATAACCCTATCAAGTAAACTTGAAAAACATTTATAGTTTTTATTGCTAAATTTTTTTTATTTGGTCCTATCACATCTCAAATTTTCTTTTAAAAATTTTGGCCTACGCTCTCCACACTTAGGCTGAGCCTCACCCATGAGTAAATCTATTCCTGAACTCCGCGGCCGCATCTCATACCTCACACCACTCATACTCCAAGAAGTAGTGCACCACTTTTGATGGGGTTAAAGTAGAAGGCAACCGGCAACCAATCTTAGAGGGAAATATATTTTTACAGATACACACACAGACATAAGTGTGTGTGTGCATATATATATAATGTATATATACATATGCACACAAGGCCCAACATATTACTAATCTCTTATAGAAGAGTTTAGTGGCCCCTGGATAAAATACAGCAATCTTCACACGCTCCTCTAAGGAAGTTTCTTGGGACATTTTCAGCAGTTTATTCATAACAAAGAATACATAATAAATTATTTCTGTTCTGCTTTGGAGCAGGGGTTGGGGTTTGGGATGGAAACATCCAAAACATGATAGTGGGAAGGTGTAATGGTGGTGGGACTGGTGTTTGAATATTAAATGTAATCAAATATTATGACCTACTTCATAAAAATAAAATAAAATTTAAAAAATTTTGGACTGCAAAATTTGCACATGGCTAGATTTCAGCTTTGTAAAAAGGGGTTACCCAGAGAAAAACTAATTTTTGTGACCCTCAACCTTCTCCCACCCATTCCTTAGTAGATTGATTTTTGTTAGTTTCCACTTTTTTTGATAATGCATATGTTTGCAAAAAGAACCAAAACAGAAACCTATAAACATTTTTTCCTGTATGTGCTTCTTTTTTTTTACAACTAGCTTCATCCCTGGCCCCTTCTAGAAAATGTTAATAACCAGGTATTATTTTCTTGGGGGGGAAAGTAGATGTGGTGATTCTGTCATTCCATGTGAAAGATTTTGAAATGTTTGGCACATAGTAAATACTCAGCAGCTATTAGTGATAATGTGAACTTGTTTTTACTAAAATTGTGAATTAACCTTTGTATATTTTTCCAGAGAGCGATTGTTTACCTTTTCCCAAGTGGTTTGTTTGAGAAGCGAGCCAGGCCGATAATGAAGGTAGATGTCATAATATCTTTTTTATAAAATAAAAAATTTTACTAAGGTGTATATGTTATAGTAATTATCTAATGTACCGTTAATTTCTTTTACAGCATCCTGAAGAAATTTTTCCAAAACAAAGAGGTAAGGTTGCTCGAGTCAAGTGTTTAGAAAGTTCTTTTTTTTTTGTTTTGGGGACCCTGGATATATGTGCTCAGGAGCTAGTCTTGGCCCTTGCTGGAGGGTAGTGGGGTCATTCCTGGAGGTTCTCAAGAAAGCGTATGTGGTGCTGGGAATCTCACCCAGGTCTCTTGTGAGCAAAATGTGCACTCCAGCTCACTGCACTACGCTTCAGTCTCAGAAGCTACTTTCTTTGCTCTAACTGAAACCAGTCCAAAAGAAATTTAAGAGCTAAGTTGAAAAGTAAAAACCAACAAGCTCTTCTGGACAAGGATCTTGTCTTTAAAGAGTTCTTACACTAAAAACCTAAGATAAGGACAGATCAGACCCTGACTGAGAAACTGATCTAGGTATGGATAGGACATAAAAGATTCATAGAACACTCTGGTGCTCCCCTCTGTAGCCTGCCCTTCCTGAAACCATTCCTCCTGTTCTCTTTTCCTGCAAACACTCCTTCTTGGGAGTATGATGGATCTGGGGGAACAATGAGTTGACTAGCTTCTCAAGTCTCTGGCACCCGGATAAACCTGTTTTTCTTGCACCAACTCTTCAGTATTGACCCCGAAGTGAAGCCGCTCAACTTGGGTTGAAGGATACAGTGTTCCCTACGGTGAGGTAGTCCTGTGTCCAAAAGTTAGCACCCTAAAGCACACATAAGTGGTGCTTGGAGGTCACTCCTGGCAGTGTTCAGAGATCATGTGGTGCCAGGGGTTGAATCCAGGACTTCAGCATGCCAAGCAAGTGGTCCAGATGTTTGGACTCTCCCCCACCCCCCAAATGTAACTCATGAAAAGAGATTGCCAACTTTTTTTATTTAAACAGTATTAAATTAAATGTGATCAAAAGTTATTTGCGAATAAGCAGTTCATCCTCATTCTTATCTGGTAACATTTTCTCTGGCTTCTTTTACCATTTGTTTCCAAATGTGTAAAGTAGACTCTTGAGGCAAACTCAACTTTAAAGTCATCAGAAAATAGTGAATTTATGTTTTTAAAGTTTAGTTTAGATGCGTGTTGACTTGTGGTAGTTGTCAGTAAATTTGAACATATTAAAGCTACTTGAGGGGCCGGAGCAATAGCACAGTGGGTAGGGTGTTTGCCTTGCACGTGGCCAACCCGGGTTTGATCCCCGGCATCCCATATGGTCCCCCAAACACCACCAGGAGTAATTCCTGAGTGAAAAGCAAGGAGTAACCCCTGAGCATTGCTGAGTGTGACCCAAAAAGCAAAAAAATAAAAACTGAAGCTATTTGAAACCACTCAATTTAGAGGTGTCATTACTCAATCTTATACTGTGACCCACCCAAGCCTTCCCTTTGAATAGATAACTGTGTCCCTGTTTCTTTGGTGTTACCCTTGCCTTTGGTGCCTCGTCTCATTTAATTTCCTTACCGTGGAGCAAAAACATGGCCCGAGAAACCTGAGTGCAGATCATTTCTGTATTTCTATAGTTTTCCCCCTTTCAGAACTTTTGGAGAATCTGAAAGGACTTATATAAATTTCCCTGAAAATTTAGAAAGATTCTCTGGGGTTAGGAGAAGTTGTAGTCTGGACATGTGTAACAGCCAGCCTCTCTGGGAGAAACGCCTGTTGATCTCTATTGGCTGATGGGCCCAAAGCAGAACCTTAAAAACACTTTGGTACTGCCAGACTGAGATCCCTTGGGTGCTTTGCTCCAATTCTTCAGCCAGAGCTAGTGCAGTGGCACCCTTCCCAATAGAGGTTGTGTCAGTGCTGGAAAGCCCTTCTGTTCGGTTCAGTTGTTCCTTGTGCTTTTCTAGGATGATGCCTTCAGACACACTCACAGTGAGCAAACTTTTCCTAACATCATTGAGTTTTTCTAAAGGTTTTAACTTAATATTCACAGAAGCAGCAGTGGTCTTTACTGTTTTCACTCATATCTGATTGGTGTGCATGATACTTAATTTATATAATTATGAAAATAACTAGAATTGTGATGAATAGGTTTAGGAATAAATAGACCCTAATAGTGTGTAACTCAGAAGCAAAAACTGTGAATGTATTAGACATATGTATCTAGAAATGCTCAGTATGCAGGCAGTGTTAGTGTTTTAGTTTATTGGATAGAGACTAGAAATAATTAACATATTCCAAAAAAATTCTGTTTTTGCATTGATATCTTTGTTAAATCTTATGTGCATCCAGAGATAGACATTCTATCTATTCTTGCACTTTACTCTTTGGAATAATGTTTAAATCTTGTTTAAAATATCTATAGTCTCTTTGTAAATATTTATTCAGTTCTTAGATATGGTTGACTGTAAAATATAACATTAATTCAGTTGATAGATTTTGGGGATCTAAATAAAAACTATTAAAAGTGCACACCAATGTTAGAGATGCAGCTTTGTTTTTGTAAAAGTAAAACTGCACATGGTATAGTAATTATACTTGGTGTCTATATATAATCAGCTGGACGTTACAACCGAAATTTTCGTATATTCCTGAAAATGTCCATTTGTTATTTTGGAAATATGTCAGTGCTGGTAGAATTTTCTAAATCACATTTAAGTATACTTATGCTTAAATAGTGCTGCTTCTGAATTGGTAAAGTGATGATGGGTGGGGGCTTGTTATGAAGGGATGGCCACATCCGACAGAGCTCAGGGGCTATTCCTGGCTCTGTTCTGGGGAGTGACCTTTGGCAATGCCAGGAATTGGAACCTGGGAAAGCTGTATGCAAGGCAAGTGCCTCATCTTCTGTATGGTCTCCCTGACCTCTGTAAAATGATTTTTGACACCTAATATTTAATTGTTCTTAGTAAATATAGGACAAACTGATTTTTATGTTTGTTAAAAAGAATATAGTGAACTTTAGATTGGACTAGATTATGACATTTGTAAGGTCGTAGTACTTCCCTTACTAAAAAGGAATTGTCCAGGGTCAGGGAGATAGCTCAAAGAGTTGTAGCAATAAAGATAGATACCGGATATGTGATAGAAACGATAAATAGCACCTAGTGCCAGATAAAATGGAATTTAAGGAAGTTGGAGAATGGTTCAGTAAGACAGCAACGGCAAACAAAGGAAACAGGGGCCATGCTGATTGGTGATCACTTGCTATTTATTCCAATCTCAGTCCTATTCTCATCTCTCTATGCCCCGCCTGCTAGTTTCACCACATTATAGAGAAACGATCAAGGGTTGGGAGTCAGCAGTTACACATAGTATGGTTGTACAACCAACAGAAACTACTTCTATGACAAAATCTCATTCTGCAAGGTGATCTGCCCAAGGGTGGAATTCCATCTAAGGTGTAGAGATCCAATTAAACGTTCATCTTAAATTTACTTCTTAATAATCGTTTAGTCATTTTGTATGGACACAGTAAGAGATACATTTACTTAAAGGGTAGCTCTCCTGGGGACATCTCACTATATATCCCAGACTACAGTCCTTAGGCCAGGTTACTCTTTCCTAAGCCCAGTGGGGTCCTTACCCAGTTACTTCTTTTTGAGTCATGACAGAGTTTGTCCCTGACCATGTTCTTAACTTATTATAAGTTTTATGGTGTCTGGCCTGTTCCTTTTTAATGTCTGGGTAGCTTACAGCTTGTCCCTTTTTGATGAATGGAAAACCTACGGCTTGTTCTGAATCCATCCAAGTCCCTTGCCAAGACCCTCCTTTTGGGGTTTAAGAAACTATGGGCAACAGAGGCTTAAGTCAAGTAAATATGACAGATGCCCAGAGTAAATATTATTCAGAGTCAATTAACTCCCAAGTTACAAAAGTATAGCATTACACAAAAGCATTACACATAGCATTAAACATCTTCCTGTGTCTACACCAAAAGGAAATTTCTCTAAAGTAAACTATGCAAAGGACATAAAGGAAAGACAGAGAAAACCAAAATTTCACTTGCATATACAAAATTCAGAGTCCTATAAGATTCAAGAAGACTTGTAAAGACCCTGTGACTTTCACAGGTCCTGATTTGGGGATATAAGTGATTAACAGATAAGGGAAGCAGAGCACAAAGGAGAAGTTAAAGAAGTTAAAGGTAAAGAAGTTAAACAGAGGAATGGGAATACCCTGAGAGCACTGTGATGGGTGTAACTCAATAAACCTAAGCTCCTTGCAATGGAGGAGAAAGGACAAAGCAATGTTAAACCTAAAATGTTATAACTATAGCGCAACACCACCCTCCTTCCATTTTTCTAAATAAAACACCCAATGTATTAAAACAATAAAAGCCTAGCAGAAAAATAATGGTGAAAAGGAAGTAGAGTTTATAAAGGAGGAGAAGAAAACTAGATTGTAAACCTAAGGAAATAGATCAGGAATAGTATTCTGGAAAAGAACGATGAGCTCTTTATCACTGACGAGATTGGAAGTGTCAATCCAAAATTATTAACTGTCTAGGGCAGGAGAGAGAATTCAATGGGTTAAGGGCATGCTTTATTGCAGGAGGCCTCGAGTTGAATCCCAGTGCCACATGGTCCCCTGGACACTTCTGGGAGTGGCCCTGGAACACAGAGCCAAGAGCAACCCCTGAGCACTGTAGGTTGTGGCCCAAAGACGGTCCACAGTCGGTCCTCCCGTTATTCATCGATTTGCTCGAGCGGGCCCAGTAACGTCTCCATTGGAGACTTTGGTGTTACTGTGTTTGGCATATCGAATACGTCACGGGGAGCTTGCCAGGCTCTGCCGTGTGGGCGAGATACTCTCGGTAGCTTGCCGGGCTCTCCGAGAGGGGCGGAGGAATCGAACTCGGGTCGGCCATGTTGGCTGCGTGCAAGGCAAATGCCCTACCCGCTGTGTTATCGCTCCAACCCCCAAAGACAAAACAAAATAATAATGTCCACATCTTCAGCAGAATTTACATTATGGCCAAGTTAGCTACCAGAGTCTTGCTATAGATGGGAATGTATATGGTACGCAGGTGAAAGATGAAGGTGCAAAATGTCAACATAGATGAAACGCTTTGGGTTATCACTGGCTGAGTCACATACAACAGAAACTTATTTCTCAGGGTTTTCAAGGCTGGAGGTCTGCGATCAAGGTAACAGCAGTTTGATATCTGAGGAGTGCCTGCTTAGTTCAGAGGAATTGGCCTCCTGCTGTGTCCTCACAGGAAGAAGGGACTAGGGATCTCTCTAGGTCACTAATCCCATTCATGAGAGCTCAGCCTTTCTCGAGTTAATCACCTCCCAAAGACCCTCCCCTCAAAGAACAGTCCAGTGAGCATTAATTTCCAGTGTTTGAATCGGTTGGGGAGGAACACAAACCTTTCATCTGTAACTGATAGGCAGCTTAAAAAAGTACAGCTTTATACTATTTATATTATTAATGCACTAATGATGCATTAGTACAAATAATTTTCTATATTTCAGTCAATATATGCACATATAAATGCACTGAAAGTCCACAACAGCTGACTCTATGCCTCCACTGAGTGCATGCCGATATTTAATATTTATAAGAGGTGAGCAGAAAGCAGGGCTTAGAGGGAAGTTTATAACAGTGTAGATATTAGTGGAAAAAATCTAAAATGAATCATCTAAGTATCCATCTTACGAACCTAGAGAAAAAAGAGCAAAGTAAATCCAAAGTAAGAAGTACGAAAGTGGTGGGAGCCTAGGGGTCAGGAGAGGGGAAGTTGAAAATAGGTTTTCAGGGAAGAAAGACAGCAAAACCTGATTTTGTGAAACCCTCAGTTAATTCGATAGGCCTATATAGTCAGGCAAATTAAAGAGAAAGGGAGAGGAAAAAGGCTGACAGCAGAAATGAAAGAGGGGTCACTGTCATAAATCACATGGATAATCAAAAATCAATCATGAACTTCTGTGAAGAGCTCTGTTCACAGATTTGATAACCTAAAAAAAAAAAAAATTAGCCATGAAGTCAGAATCTGCCAGAACTATGCAAGAAGTAGACAGATTTTTAAAGATCCTCTATTAAGTTTAATCAGTGATTAATCACTTGTCACTGTCACTGTCCTCCCGTCGTTCATCGATTTGCTCGAGCGGGCCCAGTAACATCTCCATTGTGAGACTTGTTGTAACTGTGTTTGGCATATTGAATACATCACGGGTAGCTCGCCAGACTTTGCTGTGCGGGCAAGATACTCTCAGTAGCTTGCCAGGCTCTCTGAAGAAGGGGCGGAGGAATTGAACCCGGGTTGGTCGGGTCAGCCACACGCAAAGAAAATGCCCAACCGCTGTGGGTTACTGTGGCTCTTCAGAATCAGTTCAGATTCAGTTCAGATTCAGTTCTTCAGTTCAGAAAAACAAACTCATTTTTCATTAAAGAAAAGCACTAATAGGATGGATTTTGTGAATATCTAATAAAATAAATTTATGAACTGCAGTTGACTGTCAAGAAAATGGAAAAACAAGGCACAGAGAGACCATATTTGGAAAAGTCAAGTCATATGTGCTAAGAACTATTACCAAAATATACAAAGAACTCAAAAAATCAACATGAAAGCAACTTGATTTAAAATGGCCAGAGACTTTGATCTCAACAAAGAAGATACATAATAGCAAATAGGAAGAAAGTGGCTATTCTTGTGTATGGTGGGAGTGGAGGTGGGGGGCTAAATGGGTTATGGGAATTCTTTATCTTCTCAATTTTGCTGTGAACTTAAAACTACTCTTTTAAGAGTGTTATATAAGTAGAATATGGGACCTGGAGATAGCCTCAAGGGCTGGAGTTTAAGCTTTGCATGCAGGTCGCCCAGGTTTACCCCCCCCAGCACCATATGGTAACTATCTGAATAAGGAAGTAAACACTGAGCACTGTGGGTATAACTTCCCACTACCCTCTCCCCCCCCAAAAAAAAAAAATACCCTTGTTGGAGTGATAGTACCATGGGTAGGGCCCACACCTTGCACAAAACCAACCCAGATTTGATCCCTTGCATCCCATATGGTCCCTGGAGCCCCACCAAGGACTCCATTATTCCTGAGGCAAAGTAAACCCTGAGCACAACCAAGTGTGGCCCTCAAACAAATTCATAAGTGGAAATTGAATAAAAATTCAGTTTTTAAACACTCAAAAATAGAGCAAGTGGGAATGCCCTAACACAGAGGCAGGGTAGGGTAGAGGGGATGGAGTGGGGGTGGTGGGAGGGATGCTGGGACCATTGGTGGTGGGAAATGGGCACTGGTGGAGGGGTGGGTACTCAATCATTGTATGACTGAAACGCAAGCACGAAAGTTTGCAAGCCTGTAATTGTACCTCACGGTGATTCACTAATAAAAATAAATAATTCTGTATTTAAATAGTAAAACATAAGTGTATAAAGTTAATTTTATAGAAAGCATGAATATTTGAGATGACAATATCAAATCAACAAAAAAATACAAATAAAATAGCTAGGGAAAGGTTTCATGTTGCTTTAAGGAAATATAATATTACAGAGCTGCTACTTTGAAAATCATGAACAAATCTAATATAATTTCGACCAGAGTTCTAATGGCCTTTTGGAAGAAAACATAAGATTTGAGTGGAAATGTTCAAGAAATAGTGAGAAAACACTTAAAAAAATAAAGAGTTGTCAGGCTGGAGCAATAGCACAGTGGGTAGGGCATGTGACTGATCCCAGTTTGATACCCTGCACCCATAATTTCCCCCAAACCCCATCAGGAGTAATCCCTGTGCAGAACCAGGAGTAAGGCCTGTAAACCACTGGATATGCCCCCCCACACACACACACATACACCCCCCCCAACAAAATACTACAGGAAGTATAAAAAGTATGAATATGCAATAAAAAGCAGAAAGCTAATTTTGAGGTAAAAGGTGACCATGTACAGTAAGGATAAGATGACTGATGGACCCAAATAGAGTATTCAGCCTAAACTATTTGTTATATCTTGTGAATTATAAGACAGTTTTTCGGATTTTAACATTTTGAGAACAATTCATTTTCTATCAGTGAAAATGGTGCTGAACCCCACCCTTTTTTTTTCTTTGTATGGAGTATATGATAGAGCATCTTAAGATGTGAAAGCAAGTATATATGCCTATATATACTCTTCTGGACCTAGCCATACTACATAATGAAATTAAGTAGACATATGCATCAATCAGACCCAATTCAGAAGTCCTTCTTTCCTGGTCACTATCTATTTTAATGAAACTGTGAAAATTGATTATACAGTAAAAGTTATAAATACCAAAAGTTCACAGGACTTCAGCAAATCTATGAAATTTTTGTTGGAAAAATACTTGATTTTTCCACAACCCATTGGCAAATGAGGATCTGGTTTCCTTTTTTCCCCCAGTCAAGATTTTTCACTATTTCAAAACGAAATACCAGGCTTTGTTTTAAGAGTATTCACTTAAAGTGGCTTGTTTGTAATGCTACTTATCCTTAGAAGAGAAAGGTAGCGCTCATATTAATCAAATGTTATTTCAAGTGAAAATGCTGTACTACCTTTTCAAAAAACTAATGGAAATATAGCTGTCCTTTTCAGACAAAATTATACTTAAATATCTCCCTCACAAGAAATTTTGGGTAGGTTAGACATCAGGACATGAACACAAATAAACAGAGAAAAGATGGGAAGATTGTTTCTAGGAAACTCAGAGTCTTAAAGCTTGGATTCTCAGTGGGGGTGACGTTGACCCACAGGGGTGTAAATTGGTTCAGAAGAGGTGAAAAAAATCTTAGCCATTAAGAGGTTTTGTGGCCCTCCAATGAGCCTCAGTATACATCAGCAGATTTTCAGTATATCTGAGATATAAAAATTTCACAGGGAGGGAGGCAGTTGTTGAAAAACTATCTAAAAAGGCTCATCAGTAAGGATGATAATGGGGGAAGGGGGGGGGAGGCAGGAGTTAAGAAACAGTGCCATAGTAGGAAAAGTGACAAGTTCTACTATATACAAAGTCTAAATTTCTTGATAATTAAAGACATCATAAAATGCAAAGTCAAGTGACAGGTTGGAAGACAAGGATGTACAGCTGGAAGAAAAGGGTGTAGGAAAGCATAGTTTTCCATGGATTTGGAGAATCCAAATCATAGAAAACAACTCAGCAGAGATAAGGGTGAAAAATGTGGAGTTGGTATTCGGTTTGTTATAATGACTGTGTCTCAGTTTATTAGATGTAAATGACCATATGTATTTCAAAAGGAATTACATAGAACACATTTTCATGAACTTCTGGTTTAGGCATTTTACACTCACAAAGAGATGTCAGCACAGGGTCTAAACAATGTGGCATAGAAAATCCATTTAGGGTCTTTTTATTGTCCTGTTTCGGGTTTCCTGGAGATATTATATAATAGACTTATTCGCTTCTCCTTCTAAGAATAGATGGTTGTATTGTATTTATAGCCAAACCTGAATTTTTTGGTTTATTTTCACCATTTTGGCAGGATGTGATATTTAAAACAAGTTGATAGACTTTTCTGGTGCTGAAATAGGAATAGTTCATAAGATATAAACATTATCTATTTTAATGGATTTGAAATAGAAAATATCTGAAATATTTTCAAGTTAAGGATGCTAAAGTAAATCTGAAAATTCTAAATATTAATGTTCATCTGTTACTTCAAAGTTTTATCAGAATAATAAATATTTCGTAACTCCAGATAAATTTAGTTATTTGGTTACTGTAAGTTAATTTTTGCTGTTCTCATATGGCTTTTTTTTTTATTAGCAATCCAGTGGGGAGAAGATGGCCGTCCATTTCATTACCTCTTTTATACTGGCAAACAGTCATATTACTCATTAATGCATGTAAGTATATCTACATTTACAGTAACTAGTATGAGCAGGAAACCAGTATTAATACAAGATATTTTTCTTGGCTTCAGAACTTGCCTGTAACAGACAAAAACAATAGTTTTACCTGTTTACAGATAAGATAGTATGATGGAAGACTTCAAGATTAATTCATTTTTTTGTTAATGGTAAACATTTTAAGCTCATGGATTATCCTTAAGATTTTCATTGAGATTTTTGTAAGAGGGTCAGTGTTCAACTCAATTGTAGGACATAGAAGTGCTCCCAGGGAGGGCAGACCAGCTAATTCCAGGGTGCTTGTCAGTAGCAGGTTTTATGTTGAAGGAAGCCATAGTTAACAGTAGTTTTTTGTTATTCACTTGTTAATTTTGCTTTGCTTTCACTAATGCTATGTTAGGGAGCATTGTAATTTTGTTTCAGAGCGCTAAATGTTTAATCATATACAGATTTGGGGGTGTTACTGTGGGAAATTTGTAAATAGAGATTGTCAATACATAACCTTAAACAACACTTTCCTATTAAAGATCAAATTTGACTTTACTTATGGGATTATTTCTGAAAGTTACAGAATTCTTTACTGAGCAGGAATCTGTCCCGATGTTGCAGTAATCCCGTGCACACAGTTCCTCTCTGCCTTTTAGAGCTCTTTGGTGCTTATTTGTGTTCCACAGTCCCAAAGGACAAAATCCCCACTTGTCAGGTACATTTATTTCTTGGTGGGGGAGGGGAAATTTTTTTTTAAAGAAAGAAAGAAACCTTCTTTTCTCTTTTTGTTGACCTTGGGCAAATGAGTTTCTTGCCCTGGCAGAAATGAAATAAATGATAAATGTGGAGAGTGTCTTTGCTGAGTAATGGCGCTGCGGCTGCTGAGGCTGCCTGAGGCCCCCTGCTGTTCATTTAAATAGGTATGTCAGATCTGCCTCCCAACGCTGCTGGTTTGATCTGTGGTAATATTTGTGAAGGTTCCATATGGACTTGAGCCCCCTGCAGTGCTCAGAAATAATGTACAACGCTTCATGGTGCAGACGCAAATTTTCTCTGAAAAGGGATGCAGTGCTGCGTTTTAGCTGTCGGAGGGGATGATGGAGCTGACGCGCTAGGCCTGTCAACTTGTTACACGGATGGGTTGCACTCAGCGAAGCTGTGGAAAATCTGTGCCTTTTAACTTTTCTACTTAATCACGGTTGTAGCATTGCCTTTAGACTGTATGCTACATTAATTCTCTCCCTGCCTTCTGCCTTTCATCCCAAGTTTCACGGGAGAAAGTAAAGCATGCAGGTCTGGTAGAAGAGCCTTATCAAGCAGCTGTCATCTGACAAGCCATTTGCATTTATTTTGGCTGAAACTGAGCAACCCAAGGGCAAGATACTTTGTTGCATTCCATCATAATGAAGAAATTACACATTGTATAAGAGGCCTAACTATTTTTAGTTGATGAGCTTTAAAAGGTATGGCACAGGAATGGCTCATTTTTTAGCAGATAGAATACTGCCACCGTGCTCCCTGACTGCAGTGTCAAATTAGATCTGATGAATAAATTCTTTCTACGATTAATATAGTTTCTGTTACATAGAGGAGTCCTGTTTGCAGCTGTTCTGTTTTAGTTAGATTCAGTAATTTAGGTGAGTTTATTTTGTTGTATGATTTCAGTGTGCAAAGCAGAATTTGGAATTGTGTTGGAATTGGCATCTGTTTTACTGTTTGTCAGACTATTTACATGAATTACAGATATTTTGTTTAAGTTTGAGCATTATGATTCAGATCATTAATAGATAGTGAAACCTATTTTCAAAACTGGTTTTTATGGACTTTTAAAGTGACTGCATGTATGGGGGAAAAGAATACATGTTTTCTCTTAGTAAATGCCAATCACATTGGCATCGCCTATGGCAAGCATTAATAATTATAGCTAGTCACATCCGTCTCACTTCCTAGATGATACAGATCAACATCCTTTGAAATAGTGTGTGACTAAATAGTCACTATTCAGCTTGCAAAACTGGTTTTGTAGTGAAATCAGAAACCACATTTGAAATGATGAAAGGCAAAGCTCCTTGAAGCTGCTTCCTATACTTGTTCTTTCCTGTGTTCTACGTTCTCTTGGTAGGGGCAAGGGTGGTCATTCTTTGTGTCCATAGCATCACCACATTCTGATGCAGCAAGCATTCGCTCTCAGTACTTGTGGCCACTAAATACTGAAGATAAAAAGTGAAATTTCTTTTCAACTCATCTTCCCATCCGGCAGATTTAAATATAAGACACAGAAGCCAAACTGTCTTTCCATCATTCTACTCACCTATTCCAGTTCTCTGAGGACAGCAGGCCCCAGGCAAGACTTTTGACAAGAAGGGGTGGGGATGCGGGGGAGGATGCAGCAGATCTCAAAACTTGTGCATGAAGTTCTGCCCGGAGACCTTCTTCAGGTCCATTAATCTCTTAAGTCTCTGCGGTAATTAATAATAGATCCTCTGGGGGGGGGGGGGGGGGGCGGGTATTGTCTTTTTTTTTTTTTTTTGCATTCAGTTGCTATTTGCATATAAAGCGAATATATTATATGGTATTAGAGCGTCTAATAAAAGACAATCCTGATGCAGCTTAGGGTTAAGGAGAATATATGATGCTTCAGCGAACACCATAGAGAAGTAGGAAGGAAGATAAGAAGAAAGAAACAATCCATTAGGCCTTGATGAGGCATAATAGAAAAGTATAAAGGGGAGGAAAATGTGCTCATCCAGGGGGTCTCCAACTTTGTCAAATATATTACATTCTGAGGATTAGGTTGGAAGACCAGTCGGAACTGCCGTTTTTCCCTGGATGCATATGTTAGGTAAGCTGACATGTAATGAATGATCCTTGTGCCGTCAGTTTCCTGGAGAGTCAGTAGCAACCAACTAATTTTACAATATAGTGATTATGATCTATGTAAGTACTGAAAAAAAAAACACTAAACTGCTAATTTTGATAATAAAAAGTAAGAATGCATAAGACTTAAGGGGGTTTTCAAAGGATCATTGAGTGCTGAAAAGAGCTTCCTGCTTGAGGGCACTCGCTCATCTGCCTTTATTTCCCCCCAAATGGACAGCCTTCCATTTCCTGAACTGCCACTTGGATACTTTCCAGACAGGATATAGAGTTTCTACTCTCCAGCCATGACTTAAGAGTTCCCGTATAGGAACTCAGGAACAGACTGAGAAATGCAGAATTAAAGAAGTTTCCTGAGAGAATTGATCAGAAGTGTAAAGGAAAGGGCTGGGTTTCTGAAGAAGACCTGTGTCTCTGCAGAGAGGAACTGCTGTCTGGTAGGATAGAGTCAGAGTCCAGGTCTGGGTGCGCAGTTAAGGCCAGTCTACCAGCCTGGCACAGAAGTGCTTCTTTGTCGACAGCCACAGAAAGTCTTCGAACAACTTCACAGAAATTTAGGGTGAAAATGATGTCACAATGGAAACTATTTCACCTTGTGTAGAATGTTTTTAAGTCAAAGCATGCCAACAACATCAGTGGTCTTGTCCAAAGCACTTTATGGGTAGCTTCATTTATAAAATACTCTGCCTCAAAGAAGCTCTGAAATTAAATATGTTTGGAAAGGCTATGTGTCAGTTGCTAGAAAGCTCTCAGAAGAGGCACTTCGCATGATAAACGCTCTGTGAAATAATGCAAACCCATTGCATTAAGCCACTGTTGTTCAGACATTGCTCTTGGGAATCCTTTCTACCCTGATCACCTTTTATGTCCTATGAAACCCATGGTTAGAAAAATCTGTAAAGAACAGGGGCTGAAGTGATAGTGTACCGGGTAGGTCACTTGCCTTGCACACAGATAATCTGGATTTGTTTATCCGGGCAGCCCATATAACCCCCCCTCCCCCCCCAACCCCCACCCCCCAGCATCTCCAGCAATAATTTACAGCCCTGAATTTACAGCCAAGAATAAGTCCTGAGCACCTCCAGGTGTGGCCCCAAAACAAAAACATCTGTAAAGATTATTAGAAACCCTAAGCATTTATTGAAATTATATCCAAACCCCTCCTATCCTAAAGCATTAAAGCGGAGTCTGTGGATCTCTACAGACTGTTCTAGAAATTCAGCATCTTGGGAGTGAGCGGATTAGCTCCTTGCATAGCAGCTAACACAGCCAAGCTGTCCCACAGTTAGTTGTGAGGACATAAGTATGAAACGGTGCTCAAGCCTTCAGGGCTGCACCCAGTGACACTCAAGGGACCATGTGGTATCAGGAAAAAAGCCAGGCCTGGCCACATGCAAGACCTGTGCCTTCACTCCTATTCTGTCTTTCCAATCCTAAAATTTTAGCAGAATCTTCTCAGGGTAGCTTTATAGTGTACAATAGAACATTTTATAAGTATTTCTATAGATTGGGCAAATTACAGTGAATTCTGAATATTACAATGAGTTCTCATTCATGTTGGTAGGCTCTTGGAAACTGACTCTATGTGAAAAGATTCACAAAGTAAGCAGAAACCAGGTCCTCGAAGAGGTTTTTTACCTTTGCTGTTTGTCGGGATTGTTTTTTCTCATCAACATTGTAATAAAATTACTTACTCAGTGGCCTACTTGGTGTACATTAGCCACTGATGAAATTTTTACCAAAACATTTATTAAATTGAGGAATCAGGAGACCTTACACCATGTTTAAACCATTCTACCAGATTGAGAAAAATAGTTTAAAACATGGAAGAAGAACAAGTAAAGTTATGGATAAACAAGATTCCTCTCTTTAGAAAGAATTGGCTTGTCTAGAAAGTCTTCAGTTTACTCTAAACAACTGTCCATATTGTAAAACAATACAGTCGATATTGTAAAAGATAAGAACAATAGCACAAGCCCAAAGGTGTGAAAATTCCAGACTCAATAAACCAGAGTCCTGGGGACTTGGTATCAATTTGATGATAACCCACTAAACTGGAATCATTTAAACACCATCTCAACCCTGAGAATTTTATTTAGAAACTGTCATGAATAACTGTAAATTATTTTTTCTCTCATTAAACTTTGCTTTTAATAGGTCTCAAAATTCTGACAGATTTTTGGTCAAGTTGTTTCCATTAAAAAATACTGATTTTAAAAACTAACAACTTAAACTGCCACACACCATGTACACACACAAAAAAAAACCAAATGGTCCACAAAACATTTTCCTTTCCTTCTGAAGGTTTTGTGATGCATTGCTATCATTCACCAGTCTTTTACTATTAAACTTAAATGGCCAATTGAGACAAACAGTTCTGAGACCCTTCTTGTAACCACTGATTAAGACTGGGGTGGCAGGTTATGGCAGACTGGGAATAATACTCATTAAGCCTTCAGAGACTTGGGGACTTGACTTCTTACATAGCTTACATCTTCCTATAAATGTTTTGAACCTTTGTGTAGTGCCTTTATCTTTAAAAATGGAGTTAATCAGGTATGTGGGAACCCATGACGGAGATCTCCAAGCCCACTCAGATAGGGACTGGGCCTCCTCCCCGCAACTCCCCAGTTTTCCAGTAGCTTAGCAGTCACACTCACAAACTGCCCTCGGCAACATGTAATCTCAAAAACAGCCAAGACCCAGAGACTATAAATATAAACTCAAGCTCCCGGAACAGAGTCATGTAGAATGTCCTGGAGCACGACTTCTTATACTCTAGCCCACTTACGTACCAAAAGTAGCACACATTTGTTTCGTTTTAACATACCTGCTTGTATTCTCTTATATATGGTCCTAAATGACTCCACAGTGAAATACAGCAACCCTCACACTTCCCTCTTATTGTGGTGGGAAGGTGCTCGGTGTTGGGATTGGTGATTGAATATTATCTGTAATGAACTATTGTGAACTGCTTTATGAAAATATATAAAAATTGCAAAAAAAATTTTTTTAATGGGGTTAAGGGGCTGGAGCAATAGTACAGTGCGTAGGAAGCTTGCATTGCACACAGCCGACCTGAGTTTGAACCCTGGACACTACCAGGGCCCCCCCACCCGCAAACCAAAAAGTTTTTATGTTTTTAATGGAATTAAAACCATGACCCTTCCCGGGGGCTGGAATGATAGCACAGCAGGTAGGGCATTTGCCTTGCGTGCAGTCTGCTCAGTTTCGATTCCCAGCATTCCATATGGTTCCCTGAGCATCGCCAGGAGTAATTCCTGAGTGTAGAGCCAGGAGTAACACCTGTGCATTGCCTAGTGTAACCCAAAAAGAGAAAAGAAAAAAAAATGACCCTTCCCCCAGAAAAGTATTATAAAATAATTACTAGTGACCATATAAAGTGCTTATTTTTTTTTAAAAAAAAAAAAGCTACAGATTGGCTAGGGCATACAGAATTTGATTAAAATCTGCATGCTCTCTTAAGACTTTTCCTGACAGCAGGAATTAATTCGGTAATTAATTCGGTAATAAAAATTGCTGTTCAGAGTATCTCTAATGTACATTTTCCTCATATATAAGAACTACTGCATATCATATATGTTTTTGGCATAATAATTAGGAAAATTAACCTTTAAAAATGGGTTCAGGGGCCAAGCGATAGTACAGCACATAATGGATTCAGTTCAATCTCAGACACTACATGGTTCCTTGAGGATCCCTGGATGTAGTTCTGGAGACCCCTGAGCATTGCCAGGGATGGCCCTGAAAACCCTAGCCAGGTGTCCCAGCACTGCATCCATGGCCCCTTGCATTGATCTGCTCTTCCTCTCCCCTCTCCTCGTTAACTGCAAATCAGGGGTGGGGGCCCACACCACTCCTGAAAACCACTTCAGAACCCAAATACAGGAATATAAAGGAATAAGCAACCAATTCAGCTTAGTTCCCCCTTTGATTTAATTCGTGCTGCTTTGTAGCGGCATGATTGTGTTTGGGGTTTTTCATTGGCAGTACCGGGAATCAACCCAGGGCCACACGCGTGAAGTAAGTGCCATCAGCATAATCTCAGCCTCCATAATGGGTGATTGCTGTTATAACATAAGGTAGACTTTAAATTTGAGTAGTAGAAGTATGTGGTATTGGAGTTACTGATACTTGTATATCATTTCTACTGTATGTGTACCTTTCTGGATGACTGTATGTGAGATAATTTCCTTTTTTACCTTGAATAGAAGCACATGACATATAACGTTCATAGCATATCCACTCAACTATATCTCTTGCTATTCGCAAAGTATCACAGAACTTAAATAACAAGAACGTGATAAATAAATATCTCACACACACAGACACACACGACACTTGATTTTGTATATATCAGGAGCCAAAAAACATCAAGAAGATTGTTATTTAGGAAATTGCTCTCTTTGATTAAAATATTATATATATTTTTAAATCAGTTGCTTTTCTCTTATTCATATTTAAGAAATTGCTATTAGTTTGTTAATACAAATTTTGTGTATCAAAATACAGCTAACTTTCCTAATGTCATTTTCACAAGAAGTATTTGTTTGCCCTTCCTCAGATTGGGATTTCTACATGATTAATATAACCAAAATAGGTTCTTAGAAGGATACTAAAAATCATAATAAGCTTCTGCTTTTGAAAGGGTTTAGTTTAAGCCTTTTTTTCCCCCTGCAAACTGAGCATCTGGTATTTTCAAATTAGGCACCTTCTAAATTTGACTCATACATTATGGAAATCTGATGACATGAGGGGTGGATAGGCTTGCTTTGATTTTATGAAATATTAATCATAGCTGTGATTAATGATTCAGCATTTCACATCTGGGTTATTCCTGTCATATTTGAAAATTATACTATTAAATACAGTATATAAACTTAGAGTGGATGGGGTCAGACTAATTCTCTAGTGTCCCTTAAAAATTAAGTGGAAACTTAACAATGTACCAGAAGCTACCAGTGATAATCTGTGGATGTTGACAGTTCCTGGCATTTTTTATACCCTCAAGGATTTTTTTGATGTAAATTAGTCCATATCTCTTCAGGGATTTGAAGCTATAGAATGTCCTTTCAAGAGAACTGTTGTCTAACTAACCCAGATAGAATCTCAGGAGTGATGTGCGTGTGTGTGCGTGTGCGTGTGTGCAGAAGAAAAAGAATAAATAGAAATGGTGAAACAATAAAGTGGTTTTGATTGACTTTTGAATGCTATACCTCATCTCTGCTAATAATGCCTATTTTTAGCATTATTTTTTATTTTTTTATTACTTATAGTAATAAGTCAAACATTGTGCTAAATACTTCTGAAATATTTTACTACTTAAGCATGTGTCAATGAACATTCTACAATTTGATGGATTATAACAATCTAAAGCCAATGAATAGATTTGACTATGTTTAAAATTTGTTTGTACTTTCCACGGGTGTTTTTCCTCATATTCTACAATTTTTTTTTGCACCAGTTTTAAATTACTATGGACAGTAATAACACATTCAAAGAAAAAAATGGGCTTTTAGATGGTTTCAGGGCTTGGGACAATGACTCAGTGGGAGAATGGGGGCCTCGCTTTCAGAGAATCCAGTTGCAGTTCCCAGTCTCAACAAAAAAAATAAGCAAAGAAAAGATGGCTCAAACATAACTAGAAAAAAATGATGTATTTAGCAGCCCAAACTTTGATTTGAAACTCACCTATGAGGCAATATTCTGGTTGTCTTGATTATAGCAGGAACCATTACAGGCAGAGGAAGGATGTTTGATAACTATTGCTGGTGTTCTCCTAGATCAATATTTTTTTTCTTTTTTTAATTTTATGAATCACTGTGGGGTACAGTTACATACTTACAAACTTTCGTGCTTATGTTTCAGTCATACAATGGTCAAGTACCCATCACTCCACCAGTGCCCATTTTCCACCACCAATGATCCCAGCATCCCTCCCACCACCCCCGCCCCATCCCCTCCACCCCATCCCACCTCTGGCAGGGCATTCCCTTTTGTTCTCTCTCTCCTTTTGGGTGTTGTTCTTAGCTACATTTGAACCCCGCAGCTAAGCTCTGACTTAGTCAGTGTCAGACTCAAAACCAGGGCAGCCCAGGAAGACAGCTACCATTCCTGTCCCTGAGCCCATGGGCAGCAGCTGAGTGGGTTCCCAGAAGCTGGGGCTGGTGCAGTGAGATGTTTGAGATGTCTGGACAGTCAGTCTATGTGTGGGACCTCTTCTGCAGGGATTTTTTATTTTACTTTACCTGTTTCCAGTACCAGAAAATTCTCCTCTAGGATAGGATGTATTTACTCTCTGTAATGCACTATCCAGAAAGCTCCCAACTCACTATCTGAGCATTTAAAAATCAGTTTAAACAAAAGAATCTCAGAACTGAGCAGCTTGCTGCAGAGATGCCACTGGACTTTGCACCAGGCTGATTTCACAGGGTGCTTCACGGGGGAGCAGACGTTACCCCTCCACCTGCCCCCTAGGAATCCCGGTGACCACTGTCTTCCAGAACCCAACGAAAATCCCAAGTACTCAGGATCAGTGACAGCAAACTCTAGGCCTCATGAGACACGGGATGGGCCAGTCCTTCTCATCTCCCTGTCCCTCTGGAACCCTGGATGTCATACCCACAAGTTGCCTCCCGATGACTATTATTTTTTCATGAACCTCTGTGAGATACAGTTATAGACTTACAAAATTTTGTGATTACGCTTCAGTCATACAATGATCAAGTACCCATCCCTCCACCAGTACCCATTCTCCACCACCAATGTTCCCAGTATTCCTCCCACCACCCCACCCCTTCCTACTCCCTGCTTCTGTGGCAGGCACATTCCCTCTAACTCTCTTTAAGCACATGATCCAGAGACACAGAGAAGAATCTCGAAACCAAGCAGCTCACTGCAGAGATTTCTCCAGACCCTAATTATCTAAAATTTTAGATTTCCAAGAATGCATGGCCACTCTTTTGGCCATGCTACATCCTATGTTATTCATAGCAGGCAGTACAAATAAATTATCTAGCATCTGCCTGTTCTGTGGGTTAGAGTGATGGTAGGAAATTCAAAATAATGGTGGTGAGAAGATGTGATGGTATGAGTGTAATCCATTATTGTGAACAAGTTTATGAAATTAAAAATATATATAAAAAAAGAAAAAGTCCATTTAAAAAGTATAACCCTAACCACAAAGTGTCAAAGGAAGCTTACCTTGGGAGAAGAAAAGAGTCTTAAAAAATAAAATGGAGGGGCTGGAGTGATAGCACAGCGGATAGGGCATTTGCCTTGCATGCGGCCAACCGAGGTTCAATTCCCAGCATCCCATATGGTCCCCTGAGCACCGCCAGGGATAATTCCTGAGTGCAGAGCCAGGAGTGACCCCTGTGCATCGCCGGGTGCGACCCAAAAAGCAAAAATAAATAAATAAATAAATAAATAAATAATGGGGGTGGGGAAAGGGAGGAGGAAGACAGAAAGAGAAAATGAGAAAGAAAAGACGTAACCCCCATAAAACAAAAGAAAGGAATTCCATCTTAGGTTGGGATCCAGGAGATTCCAAAGTGGAATATGCCCAGCCATATGCAGTGTTACTTTTAAACCTGCTTTTTGATTGTGTTTCTCCTACTGAGTTCTCTCCACCCCCCTTTGCTGTGCCGCCCTGAGCCTGCACTCCCAGCTGCAATGCTCCCTGGGCTCAGACGCTTGCTTCCCTTGGGCGGTGCTGCTCTCCTGGTGCTTGCTGGGAGGTTACCCGGAGCCCTCAAGTCCTCCTTCATTCTGCCTGTAGCGCTCCATTGGGTTTGCCAAGGCACTCGCACACGCCTGGGTGTGCGCCCGAGGTCACAGATTGGTGGTGAGGGATTTCAGACTGCAGACCCTCTGGGCCAACCTCTGTGTGTGATTTCAAAGCTCTTGGACGCCTGCTGACAAGCAGCCGCGGACCCGTCCCCTGGCCCAGTCTGCACTTCCTCTGGCCCGGTTTGTCACAATGCGCAGCTGTAGCTGTGGGCAGGGGCATGAACTGTAGAGTCACTTGGGAGGAGCCACATCTCTGGGCATGGGAGGGATGTCAAGTGTTTCCATTCCCACTTGCATGGTGACAAGTGGAAACATCAGTGAGACAGATCACTGATGAGCCCCACACTAGAGGATTTTTCCTGAGAAAGTCTGGGCTGGGCTGGGGTCTGAGAGTCATTTCTACACGGTTCTGGGTGTTGATGCTGCTGCTACCCTGCGAATCTGCCTTTAGAATTACCCAACTCGTTTACCTCTTTTGTTGGAGGTATCATCCATGCTAAGCCCTGAGTGTGTGTGTGTGTGTGTGTGTGTGTGTGTGTTTGTGTAACATCTAACTGCTTCCTCTCTTTCAATTTTTCCACACCCTTCGCTCTCCTCTAAATTAGCTTACAGAAAACACAAAACAGAGCAAAAATTCAGAATTCTGAGTCTCCCCTACCACAGGGGTCTGTCTCCTTCACATAGAAGTCCTGGCTCATTGAGTGTGATGTCAGCTCCTCTCATGGGCGAAGCCAGAGCCTCAGCTTTCACATCTTTCTTCCTACCCTCCTTCTTCCCTTCCTTTCTCTCTCCCTCTCTCAAAATAGATTCCTGAATGAGATTGCTTGCTGCAGGATGAAGATAGTAATAAAATGCCAAGCACTGATAAATACAGACACATAGAACACGTCTCATCTTAGAATAAACTCTGGATCAGCAGCATTGCATATAATATGGCAAGTCTAATCTGCGCCCACAGGAAGTTCCCCCCTAAAATTTGAAATTATAGGACTAATTGAGACTAATGGACATCTCTGTCAGTAACAGGTTGTGTCTTCTAGTATTAACAGTTGATATTGCAAAGATATTAAGAAGGGGGGAAAATGTTACCTATATTACTCTGGCTTATTTGAAAATGTTTATTCATTAGGTGTTAGTGTGTTAGGTTATGTGCAAATTATAAAAATGAATATACATTGGCTGTGAATTCTCAATTAAGTTTGGTAAATAAAAAGAAATGAAAAGAGCATTATTCTACTCACTGTAACCTCATTTCCTGGAAAAGGTGTTTCATTGATAATGTTTATTGCCAGCTTACTCCTTTTCACAGGTTCCAGCAAAATGACAGATTTTTTTCTGTGGTAAATAAATAAGTGATATTTACTCACAGACTTTGATAGAAAGTAAATTAATAAAAGAAATTTTAAAAAGAAATCAAATAATGAAAAATAAATACAGTCCAACAGTTTTAAAGATAAAAACAATATGGCCTTGAATGTGATGTAAGTACTATGTGTTGGATAAGTAATGAAGCCACAATCCCCACAGCTTTTACTGGTTAATTCTCTAAGCTTAAAAAGCACGTTGCCAAACCCATCATTTCCTTTTTTGGGAAAATCTTGATCCTGTTTGAGGAACTCTATGCCACAAAATAGTTTATAGCTCTTTTTGGTTTTAACAATGTTACTGGGGTTGCATATATTTATATTTATTTAAAAATTGGTGAATATCAAGAATGCTGCAGTATATGACTTAAAATTCTCACTCATGACTGTAGATTTCTTCAGAAACATTTCATTCTTATTGTACATCTCTGTGATGGTGACTTTTTCAAGTAAGGGATACTTGAAGGATCATCTTAGATAGAAATGCTATGTACCATCTTTCTTATCTTAACCATATATTTTTTATTTGCCATAGGACGCCTATGGAAAGCTACTAGATTTAGAGAAACAACAAAATCAGCTGCGAGCTAAAGGTCTGTCTCCGGAAAAGGCTAAAAGCATGTAAGTTCTTTCCTTGCATGAAAATGAGTAAAAAATTTGAATTGAAAACATGGCACAAATCATTGGTATTTTTCAGGCATACCTAAAGTCTAAAAACATGTTCAATGTTTCAATACTGAAGTTAGGTGTCAAAGTAGGAGGTGATTGTTTTTGTTGTTTGAGAGGAAGAAAATGAATATTAAGGATATTATGTGTGTTTCCTTTTTTGGGAGGTTGGATATTTCAAGATTTGCACTTCCTGTTGGCAAAACATTACTGTAGATTAGATCAGTTTGAGTGGCCAAGTTTTTTTTTTTTTTAATTTTTGCTTGTTTGGGTCCATAGCCAGTATTTTTCAGGGCTTATTCCTGGTTCTGTGCTCAGGGCACCATACACAGTGTCGGGAATTAATCCCAGGTCAGCCACGTGGAAGAAAAATTCCTTTGCCTTTTACTGTCTCTCCAGCCCCTCAGTGACCAGTCTTAAATTTTTGTCATCCTCCTAATCTCAGGCAAAGGTCCTAGTTCTTGTGCAGACCTTGTTTAAGTTGCAAATATTATCCCTAGTCTTCAACTTGTAATTTTTTCCATTAACAAGTTAATTTTCTATCCGTAGCATCTCCTCTGGAGTAAATTAGGAAAAAGAAGTACATTTTCAATTTTATTTATTTATTTTTTTTAAATTTGGGTGCGATACCCTGTTGTGCTCAAAACTTACTCCTGGATCTGCACGCAGGGATCACTCTTGACAGGGTTCAAGGAAGTATACAGGGTGCCAGAGATCGAACCAGGGTTGACCATGTGTCAACCTTACAAGTTCCTTACCCTCAAGTGCCTTACCCTTTAAGGCACTTTCCACCTTTTTTTTTTCTCTTTTCAGTTTTGTTGACTTGTTTGTTTTTTGTTTGGGGGGCACATCCAGTGGTGCTCAGAGCTTACTCCTGGCTCTGTATGCAGAAGTCTCTCCTGGTGGGCTCCTGAGACCGTTTGTCCTACCCACTGTACTATTGCTGTGGTCCAAAATCTGTTGGCTTTTACTGTTGAATGATTCTCACAATGGCATGTTTGATCTTTCAAACACAGTATTTTCAAGATTAAGTCCTTTTTGTAAAGTAAATTGGGGAAATTAAGTCTGTCTCAAAAAAGGTTTGCTTGGATGAGATTTTACAGCTCTGACACAAAAATCTCTTATTGAAGGATTGCTGCTACATGAGGGTTGATGAGGGTTTTTTTTTTTTTTGTAATAGGACTCTGGTGGCATGGCTAATTTTAAGAGAAAATATATGTGATATTTTAACAGAGACCTGATTGGCAGCAGATGGCTGATTAAGGAGGAACTAGAAGAAATGTTAGTGGAAAAACTGTCAGATCAAGATGTGAGTAATTAATCTTTTTAATTTAAGGGGATCTGCATCATGAGAAAACACACAATGCTGTGTCTAGGATCCTACAGAGATGGCCTTAAGAGGCAGATACTCCTCAGATGCTCCTCAGTAGAACATGGCAGTGGTTGATTTCTGCCTTGTGGGGGCCAAGGGCTTATCTGTGGTCAGGAAGGAGACAGATCTAGTCCCCAGACCTCCTCGTGTAAATACCCCACGCCCTTTGCTGGTTGTTCTAGGAAAGTGTAGCAAATGCCATTTTTCATCCCCTTCACTAAAGCAGAACACCAATTTTATAAGCTAATGATAAGTGTAAGGAGCTATGATAGGTTAAGTAGAAAGGAATGGAGTGCGTGGTTTACCTTCATGCAATTTGCTGTTCCCTGGCTTACCTGTGTGCGATATGTCCAATGCCAGAATTTTTCATCTTGGATCACTTGTATTTTCATCAGAACAAACCTCTTGAATTTGAATCATTTGAAATAGTGACTACACAGGAAGTAGTTTTCTAAAATCCAGACCAAGCTTAGAATTTTTAGAGGTGTCAGGATTCTATACTTTAACCAAGCCCCTTTAGGGAAGTATATACATATAAAGTTTGTGATTCTTGCCTTAACTCTTAATTAGATTCCAGATTCTTATTTTGTTAAATATTCTGATATATATATATATATATATGTATGTATGTATCATCAGAGGAAATAGGATGTTTTAAAGAATCTGAATGTTTGCATTTAGAGTGTATTTAAGAGTTGAATGTAGGTAAATTTACAAAATTACAGCTCTTGGTAATGGCTCACTCTGTCACAACCTTGTCATCAAGTAGATGTCAAGTCATGTGCTTCATTTGTTCTCTTTCTCACTTAACAAATTGGAGACATGAATGATTTGGAAAAGTTGCCATTTGCTTTACCAAGGTATCATGTATTTGGCAAGTGGTAGATCTAGAGTTCATTCATGATAGAGCCCTCATACTAAGTCAGTATTGCTGCTGGATCTAAATGAAAAATTCCTTTTTGTTTTGATGTTGAGCACATTATTTATAGATTATTTTCTCTATCTTTTTACAGTTTTTGTATAACATAGTTTTTGTCTTTTTTTAATTTTGAAAATATCACATAGCTGAGTGTGTAGCTCTGAAGGCAAAGCTGTGTTTGTCTGTATGCCATAGTCTGCTGTACATTTGGGGTACCCTTTCTCAGAAGCAGTCCCTAGAATCAGGGCTGGTATCAAGATGAGAGTGTACTCTGTATCTTCACCCAAAAACCTCTTCCTTATCAAGGCTGTAGCACACCTGTAATTGGCTGTTTGTAGATTCTGTGGTCACCACTGGATGTGCGACAGACGAGGAGCAGTTGAGAACAAAGGACAGAAGCCAGTGAGTGAAGAGGAGTGGAGCTTTGATCAGGCCAAGCACTAGAAGTGCTAAGGATTTCACTCCCGACTTAGAAAACTGCTTTCTCGCTCATTGCACCATCTCAGAGAGCAAGCAGTAATTGAAGCAGCTCTTTTTAATTCGATTGGTGAGATCTTTATATATGTCAACTTATTAATGGCAGATTTTTTACTGTAAAAGCAGTGGAGACAAGATGATATGATTTTTAAGGTTGACTGGCTATCAGAAATTGGGCTGACACTTGGTAATAACTAAAGATCTCAAGTATTAGTTGTTTCCTTCTGCATAAACACTTTAGAATGATTATTCTGGCTTCTAATTTTAAGGGGTTAATACCAAGTTGTTTACTTTCTAATCACATGTTCAAGAACTATTAAAAAAATGCACAGAGTAGCAAGGATAATTTATTTCAAGAGGTTGCCCTTTAAGTCAAGTATCTCTTGAATTTTTAAATAGCTTGATTGTTCAGTTTTAAAGGAAATCATAAACATTAAAGTAACACAGCTTGAACAGCTAAAGATATATTTGTCAAATGTATTATGAAATATAATTTAAGAGGTACATTTACTCAAAA
Source organism: Sorex fumeus (assembly GCF_029834395.1). Classification (NCBI taxonomy): domain Eukaryota; kingdom Metazoa; phylum Chordata; class Mammalia; order Eulipotyphla; family Soricidae; genus Sorex; species Sorex fumeus. The sequence continues at coordinate 63,283,771 of NW_026606063.1, read as the reverse complement.
TCAAACTCTTCCCATTTTACTGTAGATAACTTAGTCAAAATTATTTATGAAGCTCTCCTAGATACACTTCTAATAAAAGAGTAGAAATTATACTTGAAGATCATCGAAATATTCTTGGGGGAATAAATTTTAAATCTCAATTTCAAGTAATCAAATACAGAGAAACTGATTTTTCTTTGGATGATATATCTCTTTTGTTTCCTGAAAGATGGAACACGAAGGCATAGGGAAAGTGGTCCATCTGTGTGTGGAGCATCTGCGTGCTGTTTTAAAAGCATCACAAAGGTGCAGGAGTGTCATCCTGTCAAAATTCATCACGAACAGCAACATTCAAAAGATCAAGTATATAAAAATAGAAAAAAATTTAGCAAATGCAATTACACTTGCATCTTCTAATGAATTTTTATTGTCTGCAGTATGCACAGTTCATTCGGCTGCTGGAAAGGTTATTGACATTGCAATGTGGTGCTGCTGAGGAAGAATTTGTGCAGAGGTTTCGTAGGAGTGTAACTATTCAATCAAAAAAACAGCTGATTGAACCTGTGCAGTATGACGAGCAAGGAATGGCCTTCAGCACAAGCGAAGGTAATGACATTCCGTGGAGAGAAAATAAATTTAGTGGAGATTGAGAAACTCCAATTATTTTTATTTGCGATTGCTTTCTGATATTCATTTGATATATTTGCTTATATTTGCTACTGCCATGTTGGATTTCCTAATTTTAAGTTTGTGTGGAAGTTTCTACCAACTAAACCTCACAGTGTTCCAATGTTCCAAGTTTAAAAAAATAAAAATCCTTACACGATTATCCTGACACTTTATTTTTACCCTTTCAACTGGTGGAAACTATAGACTACTATAGTAAAAGATTCTTATGTGAAATGAAAATGCTCAGTGACTCTACATGTCATTGCTAAAGCTACAAAACGTGAAAGGCTCAGGCCCTCAACTGACATTTCCTCTGTAAATATAGACATTTGACATGGTGCCCCTTTTAGGAGGTAACATAGAATATCTAAGATTCTTCAAGGTTTGCATCACTCCTTTTCATTTTCATCTACTGTTTTAAAAGAAATGTGACCTTTGCTGAGCATAATTTTTTTTTTATCAATTGTAATTTGTCCTTTTCATGGTTTTAAAATTATGATGTATTTTTATTAGTTAAAGACATTATAAATTGGTTGGCTTAAAAAATGGTATAAATTAATATGAATTGATTTGTTGCTTGTTAAAACTAATTTAAATCTTTGTAGTTCCATAACTCAAGACAACATTTACCCTATTGTTAAACCTATTTACCATGTAATAATAAGTTTATTACGTGGCTGATATTGTATGTTACCTGTTTTATGTTTTACTTGTAACAGTTACAGAACTTGCATGTGTAACATGCTATAAATCTTTATTCTGTGGCCTGGAGGAAATTTCATTGTAATTTCTTTCTGTCTCAAATCTTTGATCTTTAAGATTTTTACTAAAAGAAATCTTTTATTTTAAAGGTAAAAGGAAGAGTGCAAAAGCAGAAGCTATTGTCTATAAACATGGCAGTGGAAGAATCTCAGTGAATGGAATTGATTATTTGCTTTACTTTCCGGTGACGCAGGACAGGTCAGCTTTGGAACTTTGTTCTCACCTTTTGTTTCTAAAGAAAATATATTTTGTTTTAGAGACATGATCTGTTGAGGTCTTTCTGTGACTCTCTAATTATATTTTTCTCAGTGATTATTTCTCACCAGAATAACATTATACTGACTAGTGGATACTGTACTTTTTTTTTTAAATATAATTTTCCAGATTTTGTAAAAGCATGACTAGAATCACTCATCTGACCCTTCCTCCCCTCTTTATTGATCCTTCTGGAATTTGAAGATTGTATTTTACATCTATCTTACATTCTAAAATACTGTGCCACAGTGTTAGAAAAGTACTTTTTTTTTTCTTTACCCTGTTTTTGGGGGTGAGCCTGCATAAAACAGAACAAAACAAAAAAAACTGGCCTCAGTATTTTCCATCATAAATATTTGAAAATGTCTGTTAGCACTTCAGATATTTTTTTCCTATTCAGGAGAAATTAATTATATGTAGAGAGAGCAAGCAAAGAAAGTTGACTTATTATTATTATTATTAAAATAAAATCTCAACAGACATTGAGATTTTAGTTCCCTATGCTAAATATGCAATTTTTATTTAAATATGGCAATTTAATTTAATATGATTTCTTGCTCCCTCTCCCTTCCTTCTGTTGATGCTGTTTGTTAGTTTTTAAGCTTTGTATCTCACAAAGAAATAGCTGTAATAATAAATAATTATTAAGAATCAAATTCTCTAAATAGACTCATCCAAGACCTCTTTTTGAGTGGGAGTTTAAAAAAGTATCTTCTGAGATGGTGATTATTTTTTCTACTAGTCACTATCATCTGCAAGTTAGATTGTTTCTGCCTGATTCCTTTTCACTCTCTGTGTTCTCCACCTGAGTGGGTAATAGTATCGGGATGCAGTGAGTAAAAGTCTCCGAACCCCAATGCTCATGGAGCAAAGATTGGAAAAAAGTTCCTTCTAAGAAGATGCGCTCTTGGGGACTGGAGTACAGTGGGTCCTTGGGGACTGGAGTACAGCGGGTAGGGCGTTTGCCTTGCACGTGGCCAACCCGGGTTTGATTTCCAGTGTCCCATATCGTACCCCCAAGCACCACCAGGAGTAATTTCTGAAGTAACCCCTGTGCATCTCCGGGTGTGACACAAAAAGCCCCCCACCCCTCCCCCCCGCAAAAAATAGATGCACTCTGGACAGAATGATTGCTTCGGAAAGCATGTCTATACCGTGTGTGTGTGTGTGTGTGTGTGTGTGTGTGTGTGTGTGTGTCTCACAAAGAAATGGCTGTATTCATAAATAATTATTAAGAATCAAAGGCAACCCATGCTTCTTTCAGTGTAAGTTCATCTCATTCTGCCCAGCATCCTTTCACAGAAGCTCTAACTTCCTTTAAAAAATGCCAGAGAGACCCAAGAGCTTATGTATTGGTGACTGCTGGGAGAAGTGGCATTTGATAATAACCTGTCTATCAGTTTGCTTTCAGGTACTCCTGAAAATGTGATAGCAGGTCTCAGTTATGACTTAATCTCATGATTAAATTATATCTTTAGAACTTACACATTAATTTTAATTCACTGGGCATTTACCAAGAATTGTCTGTGTACCCAGGCTTTTCCTGGGCATTGTGAAGATAACTGCAATTTATGGTATGATTTTTAGATTCAGGAAATTATCAGCTTCAGGAAACCCATGTGGTTTCGTCAGTTTTCATTACTTGGGATTTGAGCAGTCACACTGGCCGTGACTGCTTTATAAGCAGCTCAGAGTTTATACATTCTGCTGAAACGAAGAATCAAGGGATCCTGTTTCCAGTTCTGTTTCCTGACTGTGGGACCTTGTAAGATACTTAATGTCACTTCCCTATTCCAGAGGAGAAAGTTGAACTTGGTGAACTCTGTAAGATGCTGATCTCAAATTAGTTCAACTCTGATTCATCTCTCTGGTTCTTTCTATCAGACTTGTTGACAGATATGGCAGGCAAATGTTTGGGAATGTAAGCAATGTTGTCTTTCTAGTATCAGTAGAAATTTTGTTCACACAATTACTTAAATTATAGACATTTATTTTTTGTTGTTGTTGTTGTTATTGGACCATATCTGGTAACGCTCAGTGATTACTCCTGGCTTTTCTATCAGGAATCATTCCTGGTGGTGCTGGGGACTATGTAGGATCCCAGGGATCAAACCTGGGTTGGCCACATGCAAGGCAAGTACCTTATCTGCTGTACTATCTCTCCAGCCCCAGATAGACATTTATTTTTATGTGGCTGATGCTTTGGAATGCAAAGATCAAAAGCCTTTCTGATTTGGAAAGTCCTTTCCTTTGTCAGTAAGCCAATAAAGCAGCTCTTAATTGGTCATCTCTACTAAAGAATTGCATTCCTCATACAGTACTAACCACATAGTAAAAGAGGTATGGTGAACATTTTAAGTAATAAGAATATGGAACTATATATCACAAAGGTACCTGCTGCAAATTTGACGTAATAGGAGTAATGTATAACAAAATGAGAAAATTGTTCATTGGTTTCAGGATACACAACAAAGAATGGAATAAGTCAGATTTTTTTCTTAAAACTCAGGATTCCCTCTGATTTCTGTTGCTGAGCTGGTGGGTTCTTGAGAACCTTATGAATGTTTTGCAGAAAAAAATCAAATGCTGAAGAAGTTAGAGTTTGTTATACAGTTCAAGTAGATGGCTCTGGGTTCCTCCCCAATGTCACGGCCTCTCCTTTTACCTGTGTATGATGTCATTCATGCACTGGAGTGATAACGCAGCAGGTAGGGCGTTTGCTTTGCATGCGGCAGACCCAGGTTCAATTCCTCCATTCCTCTTGGAGAGACCAGCAATCTACCGAGAGTGTCCCGCCTGCATGACAGAGCCTGGCAAGCTCCCCGTGGCATATTCAATATGCCAAAAACAGTAACAAGTCTCACAATGGAGACGTTACTGGTGCCTGCTCAAGCAAATCAATGAACAATGGGAGGACAGTGCTACAGATGTCACTCATCCTGCCCTTTCAGGCCCAGTCCAGCGTACAATGTCCTAAGTCCTGTCCCTCTTCGTCTACTCACCTCCCTTATACAATGGCCTGGTCTTGTCCCATTGCTGTTCTCTACCCAGTATATGCTCTCCTGGTCCAAGATCTTCAGCTGGCACCCTGTCACCCATGTCTTCTTGCTGGGATTTGCTACTCTGTCACTGAACCTCTCTGGGACTGCCCAGTGGCTCCCTGTCCCCTCAGCTTTCCTTAGTCTCTAGACATGTGGCCACTTGCATGTGAGATCTCGCTTGTCCTGCTGCCTCTCTGGGCATAGGGGAGGGGCAGAGAAAGCAGTGCCTTGCGGGGCTGCTCTCTCCCACTCAGCCATACTGTTACCTGTTTTGACCAGATACCTTCAGATTTCACATGACCTGACATCGACCAGTCTACCTTGTGCTCCTCCCTGCCATTTCTGACCTAATAGTCATGAAAGGAGACAAGAAAATTTGTGATATATTGTCATGCCATCTAACTATTTTTGTATAGTTCTTGCAAAAAGAGCCCAAGTACAGGGACTGGAGAGATAGCACAGCAGGTAGGGCATTTGCCTTGCATGTGGCCAACCCAGATTTGATCCCCGCCATCCTATATAATCCCCAAGCCCTGCCAGGAGTGATTCCTGAGCACAGAGCCAGGAGTAATCCCTGAGCACCGCTGGATGTGGCCCCAAAACAAAACAAAAACCCCCAAGTTCATGCAAAGTACTAGTACAGTTTGCGACCTAAATTGGTTGAAATTGATCAATGGGCATTTTTCATTTGTTTATAACTGAAGAATTGCTCTGCACAGGCACACCAACTTCCCAACCTGACAGCCTGTGTGTGTTACAGGGGGTAGAACCCAGGGTCTCATGCACATAATACACCTCACCCGTGAACCATATCCCAGACACCCCATTTCTTCTTTAAGGCCCTTCCTTGGCTGTATCTCTAGGCATTCAGTTACAAAGTACCCTTTTGTGATGTTTCAGTCTGAGTTTATTTCTAGAAGCAATTTTGAATGATCCTAACTTTCTGGGATTGAGACAGTTGCATCTTAAGCCCCAAACAGGTGGTTGCTGTCACTTCAGCCAGTCACAGCCCACCCCCACCCCCCCACCCCCGGGCTGAGACCTTGCTAAGATCTGTGGCATGTGTGCAATTTCTCCCAACCTCAGTGTCCCTGCTGGGGAAGAAGCAGTGAAATCGCGCTCCTCACCTCCTTGTGGCCATTCTAATAATGACTATTATTTATAATAGCACTGTTGTGTTTTTTTAAAACATATTCCTGTTTGTCATTTAGTTTCTTTGAAGCATTTGTTCACAAAAGCAGTATAAGAATGATCTTTAAAATCCCATATAGGGGGCTGCAGCGATAGCACAGCAGGTAGGGCATTTGTCTTGCACGCGGCCAACCCAGGTTTGAGTCCCAGTATCTCATATGGTCCCCTGAGCACCGCCAGGAGTGATTCCTGAGTGCAAAGCCAGGAGTAACCCCTAAGCATCGCTGGGTGTGACCCAAAAAGCAAAAACAAATAAATAAATAAAATGCCATGTAGGAGGTCAGAGATAAAACAACTCGCCTTGCTTGTGGCTAACCCTAGTCTGATCCCTCATACCACATAGCGTCCCCCAGGCACCACCAGGGGTCACTGCTGAGGACATGAGCCAGGAATAGCCTCTGAGCACAGCCTGGTGTGACCCACTCCATCCCCCCAAATTTAGAAATAATAAAGCAGTATAAGTTTATTTTATTTCATAGTACTATGTGTATTGTTTTTTTCTGTGAGTGTAGGCTTTGGGGTTTCTTTGTGGGGTGGGGGGGGCACTCCTGCTGGTGCTTGGGACACGTGTAGTGCGAAGGACTCCTGCAAGCAAGCTCCAGCCTTTCAGTCATTACACACACACACACACACACACACACACACACATACACAGAGCCCTGCATCTTTGTTTTTGTTGTTTTGGGTGTTTGATCCCTGTTGACACAGTATTGAAACAGTATTGTTGGGAACTCTCTGGACATCTTGTCCCATGGATCTCTGTGTGATTGTTGTGTGGGGTGGTCTGAGGAGTGTAACACTTGAATGTTCTGTCCACATTTTTGTCTTTCAGTTTAAATATGTTATAGAAGCTTTGTTCAGGGTCTAGAAAGCTCAAAAATGGCAGGCAAAGTAAGCAGATACAATGCATGTAAACTTTTCTAAATAAAAATTCAGATGCGGTAATAAAGCACAATAGCAAAGGCAGTGATGCCACCTTGCACTTGACATGTATGTGATCCTCAATGAGACTTGTGTCCTGGCACAGCAGGATGCCGGATATCTTTCGTTGGTGTTCCAGCCCTTGTTTCTATGCCTGGATATGTTCCATTGGTGTCCTGGTCCTTGTTTCTGTGCCTGAGTACATTCCACTGGTGTTCGGGACCTTGTTTCTAGGCTGCCGTCCTGGGGCGAGGTGGGCATTCACTGCTGACAGGCACACTCAGCACTGGTCAGGAAGCTGAACCTTTCTACTGAGAGAACTGATAGAAGTAGGGGTTTCCTATTAGTTAGTGGGGGGTGTGGGGAAGTAGGGTGTGGTTTTTGTAACTTCAAAAACTTTGTTAGCACCAGCTCTGTGCGTTATATAGATATGGGATAGTGATCTTTATTTAGTGACTTCAAATGACACTTGATCATTGCTCAGGAAGAACTTCTGGAACACTATATCCCAGGATCAGAGATAGAGCTCTGTGTTACAGTATTTGCTTGCGTGTGTGGGGGCCCTGGGTTTGATCCTCTGCACTACAGATTCAGAAAACATAGCTGCTCCTTGAGTCTATAGAGACTAGATGCCAGTGCTGTATTAGTGTCTCCCCATTCTTTGCATGGTTATTTTTCAAGCCTGGCAAAGTTCTCATGAGCTCAAAGAGACCATCAAACAGTGAGATTAGGTGCATTGCTACATCTCTGGAAAGGGGGAATAATCTTTATTCTCCGCAAAGCATTCCAAATGCCGGAAAGGTCAGTGTTCATATAGATCAGCAGGGAACAGCACTGATGTCCTTGATGTCATTTTCCTGTGCAGCATGGGAGAAGTCTATTCAACTGTGTGACTTTTTTAGGAAGCCATCATTATTTTTTTAATTGAAGTAATGTCGGTTTACTTTACATAGATTTAGGTGTATCCTGCAGAGGGCAGTAACTCTGTATCCATCATGATTACCACTGAAAGTTCAGTTTCTGTCATGGTGCAGCCAACCCCTTTTGCCCAGTTGACCCATCCCCTTGCCCTGTTGCTAGTAAGTAAGACAAAAGCGGGTGTCTTTGTAGTAAAACATATACTTGTTCTGTGCTTCAGAGAGCAGCTGATGTTTCCCTTTCACTTCCTGGACCGGCTTGGGATGCATGACGTGAGTTGCCGCGTGACGGGCGGCGGGCGGGCGGCACAGGCAGGTGCCGTGCGCTTGGCCATGGCCAGAGCCCTGTGCAGCTTCGTCTCAGAGGAGGAGGTCGAGTGGATGAGACAAGGTGAGCTGTCAACCAGATGTGACTTAGTCATGGGTTGAAAACAAAGGGAGGAGGAGGCTTGCAGTAATAAAAATAATGGTTTCGAAGCTGGAGCAATAGTACAGCAGGTAGGGCGTTTGCCTTGCATGTGACTGACCCGGGTTCGGTTCTCAGCATCCCATATGGTCACCCGAACACTGCCAGGAGTAATTCCTGAGTGCATGAGCCAGGAGTAAGCCCTGTGCATCACCGAGTGTGACCCAAAAAGCAAAAAATAATAATTATAATAATAATGGTGTCTCATTAACATTATTCTGACACCACACCCCACTCCCCTCCCTCTCCCCTGCCCCCCAACCCATTTGTGCATATCTGATCCCCCATTATGTTGCCTTTGGACCTTGGTGCCACACTGTGTGGTCCCATCTCTAAGAGGTCTGAGAGGTCACTCTGAGTCTGTCCCTCTGGTTTCGCTCAGCCTTGCTGCTCTAAGAAAGAACAAAATCAGGTAGTTCGCAGCAAAATGGATAAAAGTAAAGGCTTTTTTGTGTTTATCTGTCATTCTCATTGTGGTTGCCAAGGAAGTACTTGTGTACTCTTGCTGTATACACAAACACAGGTATACAAGTATGTCACATACAAGGTCTATAAGAAAGGGCGGGCTGCATTTTCTTTTCATGTTCTCGAGCCATGAGAGGAGGCTCCATTTTTGCTCCCTACCAAGTGAATGTGAATGATCACAAGATAAAGAGGAGCATCCCCAGCATTGGGAGGGTTTTGGGGGGCCTTCAGACCTCACGTGTTGTCTGGCAAACAACTGCTGCGTCAGCTGCATTCAGCAGTTGAATTGGTGATTTTTGTTTTATCACAGAAATTTGAAGGAAGAATTCTGTGATTTAACGATGATTTAGGTATTTCCAAAATTATTGTTGATTTCCATTTTTCCTTGGTTATGTTTGCTTGAGTTTTCTTTTTTTCTTTTAGTTTAGTTTATAGGAATTGCCCACTTGGCCCCTGGTGGGGGATCAGGTCTCCTCTAGGCAGGTGCTCACAAATAGGCCAGTGCTCAGGCCACCCACTGCAGTGTTTGGGCCTGGCAGTGCTCAGGTGGCAACAGAGCCACTTGTGGCGACCCTTGGAGGATCTGGGAGGACAGGCAGCAGTGCTGTGGTTCCAACTCAGGGCTTCCCATGCTGGGCCAGTGCTCTGCCACCCAAGTTTTCTCCCTGGTTCCAAAACTTTATTTTCTTTTCATGTTTTACATGATCTAACACCTGGAGCCCAGCAGGAGTCTACGCAGCATAAAAGGACATGTGCTGTCTGTTCCTTAGAGCACTGTGTTCATAGCACTGATCATAGCTGGGATGGCTCCCATGAATCTCTGCCCTGACTGTAGAAGGAAGGAAGCACCATGGGTGCTGGTCACTGTCGCCTACACAAGTCAACCCCCCCCCCACACACACACACACACACACACACATACTCCTTTTAGACCTGCAGCTCTCCTCTGAGTCAGTGAGATGTTTTCCGTGGGGCCTGGTGATGGTCGGGGATCTAGAGCACGTGCTTCACGTGCCTGCATGCCCAGCACTTCAGGCTCCCCTGAGCACACCTGTGTACCCCCTGCCCATGCACTCAGCCATTGGGGTTCTGCCAGAACGCTGTGGGTAGGTCAGTAGAACTGTGTTGGAAGCCTTTGAAACACCCCTGTGCTTTGAAACAACAGAATTGTATTCCTGTCTGCTCATGAAAATACTTGGGTAGACCCTTATTTGAACAATTCTGTTAGTTTAAGCTACGATGCGTAGAGGGGAGAAATAAAGCAAAGAAAGCTTATAGTCAGTACTAACATGTAAACAAGTCTTACCTGCATTTTGTCTAAGTTACTAATAGTTTTATTTGTGACCTTTAAGCATAAGTAAGTACAAAAGGTATATGATAAATATTTTTAGCTCCACTTTGTTTACAGCTATTAAAAGACCTCTCTCAAAATACCTGAGCTTATGTACAGTGAGAAGAAGTGTTGGGGTGGGGGAAGGTGTGGGAGCAATAGCACAGTGGATAGGGTATTTGCCTTGCACATGGCCGACCCGGGTTCGATTCCCAGCATCCATCTGGTCCCCTGAGCACCACCAGGAGTAATTCCTGAGTGCATGAGCCAGGAGTGACCCCTGTGCATCACCAGGTATGACCCAAAAAACAAAACGAAAAGAAGTGATGGCAGTGAAAAACAACTGTGATCCATTTGCACTTCTCTAAGTGCAAGATGGGAGCTTCCATATCCCTGGGATACATGACATAGTGTCTTTAAACACATTCTGTGCTCACTACCATGGGGCTGCTTCTGTTTGGGCCATTGCTCAAGAGTTGCTCCCTAATGGCTGAGATATTTTCCTCATGATGAGGAAAGTGGACGTTTCCAGTCAAACTGCCTTTATTCTAGAATAAGTGAAATCTGAGAAGACAGCCCTTAAAGTTTTAGTCTGTGGTGCAAACTATCAAGGGATATTATTGTCCTCCCAATTAAAAAAGAGCTTTTTTTCTCAAATGTGCTTGTTACATTTTTATATGCATACATTTGTGTCTAATACAAACCTACAATTTGTCTGTCCTGCAGTGTACAATAAGGTTTTCTTTTTCTACCTCTTGTCCCCATTAATTGATCTCTAGTAAGTATGCTGTTTACCCCCAACTCCCACCAAGAGCAGCTTTAGTTTAAGTTGAACAGGTTTAAAAATCAAAAAAGGCATCATGGTTCTCATTGGATGAAGAAAGCAGACTCGAATAATACAGGTGGTGTTTGTTCCGAAGTGGGGAATCCATTCTGCCAGAGTGCAGACACAGACCAGCTATGGAGTCCATCCACGCCTGGTCAGCTGCTTGAGGTCTTCCTGCCTCCCCAGACTACAGTGCCTCAGGGTCCCCACCGGGCACCCCATCCTTCCCTGCTTCCTAAACTTGTCTCTTCTCATGCCACAGCTGGACTCCTGACTGCTGACCCCCGAATCCGGGAGCGGAAGAAGCCAGGCCAAGAGGGAGCCCGCAGGAAGTTCACCTGGAAGAAGCGCTAATCGTCTCTTCACAGCAAACACAGTCTTTGTGCCCAGCATGTGGCAGGCACACAGTGATGTTTGCTGGCCAGCGTGGAATCATCAAACTGGGCTGCAAGATCCTTTTTAAATGTGACTTTGTAAAGATTATCTTTAAAAAAAAAAAAATCAGTGTTTGGCCCTTTTTGGTTGCTTTATTTTCTTTTTAACTTTCAGAAGGTATTATTAGAAGCCTAATAAATAGAATTGTGGCTTTGTTAGAGCTGATGGGACCATCCAGCAAAGTCTAGTCAACATACCAATCAGGACCACATAGGACAGCCCAGCCCCATGGACTGAGTGATCACCAGTGAACACAGTGAACAGAATGAGTTTCCTTTGTCCCCAGTGGGCAACTGTCCCATGTCTGTTGTTTAAGACTATAAACTGGCTTGTTCTCCTCTGGAGAAGCCTTTGTTCACTCTCAAACATGCATCTCTTGCTCCTTCTCTAAGTAGATTTCTTAAAATAAAACTATTTTGCTGCATTGTCTACTGAAATTCTTTTCCGTGAAGAAAGGGCTTCAGGCACTTGCCTTGAATGTGACTAACCCTGGTTCAATCCCTAGCACTACATGGAGTCCCCTGAGCACCTCCCACAGTGATTCTCGAGCATAGCCCTAACCCCAACCCCAAAATTAAGTAATAAATGTTTTCTTAAACCCTATAAGTGAACCTCAGAGTCTCTAGAAGGTTAACATTGTTTGGAATTCTCACTAAATTTCCTCCTTTAACTTCTGTCATTGGGTTAAACCAAAGTGCACAGTGATTTAGAAGTTTGGAAAAGGCAAGGAATCAAGGTGATGGTATAAACAGGCAGATTTCTTTAAAAATGAATGAGAAAGTTCCTTGATTCTTCAGGCATTTTTTTTGGGGGGGGGTACATTTTTGCTTTTTTTGTAACACTTGGGTACATTGTCTTAACTAAGCTTTCCATAAACTATCAGAACTATTGTAGGTACTGAACAGTGAGGGTCTGAGAGGCATTAGATAAGAAAGAATGAATAAGTTGCCCTGTATAAATGATGAATCCAAATGCTATTAAAAGAAGACTAATAGAGTCCCCGAAATTGCCAGAAGAACCATAAAAATAATTTTTGTCATCCCACGAAAATGATTGGCCCCATCTTTGCTGCAGAAATGTTGCCTTTAGAAGTTTTTTCTTTCCTGCATTAAGGCTTAGCTGAAGCACAGTAAACTCATTATGAAAATCAGAAGTAGTCTTTGAACACTACTGAATGTCAATGCTGTGATCAAAAGCTCATCAAGGAATTGTTCCTGACATTTCACAGAAAATAATTGTAAATTACTACTAAGGTGCCAAATGTGAACATATTGCTTTCCCTTCAATCAGGCTATTGCCTTTTCAAACAATATAATCAAAAATCCATGGCCCCCTCCCCTTCCCCAAAAAGAAAAAGTCTCCATAAGTAGAATTAAGTATTTTGTTAGAATTGTAAATGTACTAGGGCCAGAGCGATAATACAGCAGCCAGAGCACTGGCCTTGTACGCACCAGACCTAGGTTTGATCCCCAACATCCCATAGGGCACCTGTGGGCTCTGCCAGTAGTGGTTCCTTAACACAGAGTGAAGAGTAAGCCCTGTGCACTTCTGGAGAGAGCCCTGAAAACAAAAAACATGAAAACAATGAAAAGGCATTTAGGGGGTGGAGCGATAGCACAGTGGGTAGGGTGTTTGCCTTGTAAGCGGCCAACCAGGGTTCGATTCCCAGCATCCCATATGGTCCCCCAAGCACCGCCAAGGAGTGATTCCTGAGTGCATGAGCCACTAGTAACCCCTGTGCATCACTGGGTTTGACCAAAAAAAGATTTAAAAAAGGTACTTAAAGCTCTTGGCCCATGAAGAACAGCCCATATCAGAAGTGTGCTGCTGATACTTTGATGTCCTTGCCTTGCTGGCCAGGCTGGGGTACAGTGCTCCTGCCAGGGTGAGCTGTACCTGGTGGCACTGCCTGCCAACACCCCTCATACATGTAATCAACCAGTCCAGTGTCCACACCCCAGCTGTCTCCTTTTTGGAGCCCCCACCCTGTCCCATGTCCCTGCTCCCCCCAGCCTTAATCTCCTCAAGGGCTGGAGGCAGAGAGCCCATGCCCAGAGTTCCCGAGGCCCAGTCCCGCTGCTCAAGTCCTCCACCTGCTCCTCCTGGAGGCTCTCCTGTTCCTTCTCTCATATTTCCCCTCTGCTCTGGTGCTCCCCTCATGAACTCTGACACTCTGCGGAGCCCTGAGTAAGTAGCAAAGTGTCCAGTAGCTAGTCTCCCCATCCGGGCCAGGTATCTGCACCAATCACCAATGCATCACCTGAAACCAGGGGCAGCACCATCTCCACAGTCGTAGAGTAGCAAGGCAATGGTGCCGCTTATGTTGGTGCTTTTGCTCTTCCAGCTTTATTCATTAACCAGATGTTTATGCGAGGAAGGGGGAGTTTCTCCTTTTCAATATTTAGAAGCAAGGGCTGGAGCAATAACACAGTTGGGTAAGGCGTTTGCCTTGCATGCAGCCAATCCGGGTTTGATTCCTCCATCCCTCAGAGAGCCCAGCAAGCTACCGAGAGTATCCCACCCATATGGCAGAGACTGGCAAGCTCCCCGTGGCGTATTTGATATGCCAAAAACTATAACAAGTCTCTCAATGGAGATGTTACTGGTGCAAATCAATGAACTACGAGAGGATAATGATACAGTGATACAGAAGCAAGTGCCAGAGCGATAGTACAGGTAGTCATGATTTGCCTTGCCTGTGACCAACAGGTTTGATCCCCGACATCCCATATGGTTCCCCAAGTACTGCCAGGAGTAATTCCTGAGTGGAGAGCCAGGAGTAACCCCTGAGCATTGCCGGGTTTGGCTCAAAGCCCCAAAATTATGTTGTATTATGTTTATTATAAATAGAATGTGATATATATATATATATGTGACAATGTGACACATCATAATATATCTCTGAGCCTCCCAAGCAGTACTCCAGGGCTTAAGTGGCTACTCCCAGTAACACCTATCAGTGGAGGCCAGATCGTCCGTTGTTCAGACTCCATGTAGCTGAGGCCACCAGGCTACCCCAGTGGTGTCCTAGGGAAAGAAAGAAGCCAGCACCCAGCACAATAAGGCATGTGATCTGCCCTTTGAGCTTTCTCCCAGGCCCTAATAAAACTTTTTAAAAGGAAAAGAGGCGGGGCTGGAGCAATGATACAGCAGATAGGGCATTTGCCTTGCATACTGCAGACCCAGGTTCACTCCCTGACATCGTATATGGTCTCCTGAGACCCTCTAAGAATGATCTGTCAGCACAGAGCTAGGAGTAAGCTCAAGGCACCTCTGGGCACAGCCCCAAAACAAAAGAAAAACAAAAATGAAAGATCTCAAAGTGAAAGTTCTTTTCCCATATGTCCTGCCTCCTGACAATGGGGGTAGCTAGAGGTGATTTGAGACTGTGGCTGCCCACAACGTTGGACTTGGGAGATTCTAAACTCAGATTCAGAAACAGCTTAGAATTCCCCTGCACTTGAAATCTCTAACTTGTTTGAGTGTTTCCAGTCCTCAGCATTCCTAGGGGTGGAGCAGGATTTCTCTCAGCTGCAGTAGCCTTGGCTTTCACTCAGCCCAACAGACACTTCCTGATCCCTGTGAGGCATGAAGACCCCCTGTCAATGCTGAAAATGTTCCAGGGCACAAGAGGAAATCCTTGTCCTTGCACTGGTCGCGTGTTTGCATTGAACTGCAAAACAAAATCAGCTAAACCAAGTGCATGGGGTGAGTCATAGCCTGAAGGAGGGCTGAGGGACTGACTAGGAGCTGCGGGGAAGGTGCTCTCAATAGGGTGGTGAGGAGCCTTTGCAGCAGACAAGAGAGCATGACTGAGCAAGAGACATCAACCCAGACCTGGAGCACTAAGTAAAGGGCTAGACTCAGGCAAAATCCTTGAGAGGAAAGAATACACACATGTTCACAAAAACTGTTTTGGCCACATTAGTTGCAATGGGATTTCCCCAGGAAAAGTGTAAAAAGCACATAAGGCAACTTCCTGAAGCCAGCAAGAGTGGGTGGTTTGGTACCTGTCAATCAATCTGATCCTTCACACATGCCAGCAGTCCTCAAGACCAATTTGGGAATATTTAAGGGTGCAGGTCTGTGGGCTGAGAAGAGAAGATGGTGCAATGTTTCTGTTGTCACCGTAAGTTGTCAGTTTCAGATTTTTTGTGCATTTAGATAAGTCTAGGTACTGATGGGTTTTATTTCCTTCATTTGGTTTGTCCACACCCAGTTGTGTTTCGGGCTTACTATTAGATCTGCACTCAACAATCACTTCTGGGGCTCAGGGATTGAAACCAGCACCTTACTAGTACCTACTGTACTATCACTTGGGCCCTAATATTATTAATATTTTTTACATTATTAAATATTATTTTTTCATGTATTCACAACCTTTTAAAAACAGAATATGTGGTGGTTTCCATTGAAAGAGCCTTGATTTCTATTAGTTCCCTGGTTCACCCACAAGATGGAGTAGTTTACAACTAAATGCAGAGGAAAGAGCCGGGAAAGGAATGGATTCTAGCCTTTTACAGAATCTAATGTAGATGACTCATGTATATGTTGTTTTCCTGAAATCATCAAACATAATGATTATGTCTTTTAGTACCTCCAATGCAGATGAAACTCGAAATTTTTTTTCAGTATTTACTCCCAATCTTCATATCATCTATTAATGATAGATTAAGGGCTGGAGCGATAGCACAGCGGTAGGGCGTTTGCCTTGCACGCAGACAACATGGCCGACCCGAGTTCGATTCCTCCGCCCCTCGCGGAGAGCCTGGCAAGCTACCGAGAGTATCTCGCCCGCACGGCAGAGCCTGGCAAGCTCCCCGTGACGTATTCGATATGCCAGACACAGTAACAGCAAAGTCTCCAATGGAGACGTTACTGGGCCCGCTCGAGCAAATCGACGAACAACGGGAGGGCCTTTACCTTTACCTTTAATGATCTATTAATGATCTCCCCTCTCGGAGAGCCCGGCAAGCTACCAAGAGTATCTCGCCCGCACGGCAGAGCCTGGCAAGCTGCCCGTGACGTATTCGATACGCCAGACACAGTAACAACAAAGTCTCCAATGGAGACGTTACTGGGCCCGCTCGAGCAAATCAATGATCAACGGGAGGGCCTTTACTTTTACTTTACTTACTATTAATGAAAGCCATTAGGAAAGTCTAGGAAACAGTTATAGTACTTTAGCAGCAGCTTTCGGTAATGAAAAAATTCTTGAAATGCAGGGTCAGTGTCTCCTGCTTCCACTACAAGCTTCCCTGCCCCACTGAAGGGTTCTTATCATTTCCAGATCTTTGCTAGTCTACATGGCCTTACGATGAACATAAGTATGCTTTTCAAATTAGCATTTTGCATTACTTGGGCAGATACCTTGGGGTGGATCATATGGTAGTTCTGTTATTTTATTTTATTTTATTGCTTTTTGGGTCACACCCAGCGATGCACAGGTGTTTCTTCTGGTTTTGCACTCAGGAGTTACTCCTGGCGGTGCTCAGGGGACCATATGGGATGCTGGGAATTGAACCCGGTTCGGCTGCATGCGATGCAAATGCCCTACCCACTGTACTATCGTTCCACCTCCTTATCTGTTATTTTAGAAGTCTCCATTCTGTTTTTCATGAGGCTGAACCGGTTGACATTCCCACCAGCAGTGGATGAAAGTTGTTTTTCTACTCATCCCCTCTAGCTCTGGTTGTTTCTGAACTTCGATGTAGACCATTCTCACTGGTGTAAGGCAATAACATCATTTTCATTTGCATTTCCCTGATAATCAGTGATGATGAGCACATTTTTCATATACCTTTTGGCTATTTATTTTTTCTTTGAGGAAGTAATTGTTCAGTTCTTTTATTTGTTGATGGGGTTGTTTGGGTTCTTTTGTGGTTGAGTTTGTTTCATGCTTTATAAATTTTCCTTTTTGCCCTTTGTCAGATGTCTGATATACAAACATTTTTCCCCATTTGGCAAGCTTTTATTTGAGCTGGAACTTCTTTCAGAGTGCAGAAGCTTTCTAGTTTGATGTTGCCACATTTATTTTTTTTAATTTGTTTTCACTTTCTTAGCCATTATGTTGAATCACTTGCAACACTTTCTGATGTCAGTCAGTATCTTGGAAAGTTATTCCTAATTTTTTCTTGATGTGTTTTGTGAATTTACATCTAAGATTGAGGTAGTTAATTCATTTTGAATTAACTTGAGTATACCAGGTGATCCAATTTCATTTTTTGGTATATGGCTGACCAGTTTACTACTCAGATGTATTTTCACATTTTGCTATAACATGGATGAAGCCGGAGGGTCCCCTTAAGAAAAGCCAGGAGAAGAAAGACAAACAGGGCACAGTGTCCATTAGAAACACATCCTTAGACTCGAATGACAGGACTTAGACTCAAAAATCACAAATCACAAATCTTCCTGTTATTCGTCAATTGCCTCGAGCAGGCCCCAGTAACGTCTCCTTCATCCTAGCCCTGGGATTATATTCAAGGCTCTTTAGGAGAATGAGACCCATCATTGTTACTGGTATTTGGCATATTGGGTACGCCACGGGGAGTTTGCCAGACTCTGCCGTGTGGGCAGGCTACATTCAGTAGCCTGCCAGTTTGTCCAAAGTAGGAATGAGATAATGAGATGTCATAATAAGATGTCGTGCGGCCGCCGGAGGTCTTCGGCTGCCGGAGCCCTGGTCGGGGCGGGGAGGAAAGCTCAACCCGCTCTCCTCCAAGGGGCCCCTGCGAGGACAGCCAGGCGCGGGGGCAGGAGGCTTAGATTTTCAAAGCAAATGGTGGCAAGGAGGAGGGGCAGGCAGTAGGAATCCTGGGGACAGTAGTAAAGGGACAGTAACACCTTGGTGGCAAGTGTGGTATAGTAACATTGTACATCAAAAACATCAATACCCTACTGTGAACTATTTTACTTTCATGGTAATAAAATACTAAAATATTTTAGTATCGTTTGACTTCTTGTTTCCAGGTGTTCAAAAGACTCTTCCAACATTAACACATTGATGACGACAACAAAAATGAAGTAGCAAGAATTTGATTTGAAATTGATGTATGACTGAATATTTAGAGACTGAGATTCACATATCAGTGCATCTGGATGCAGTCTCTGTTAAAGTTTGGTTAGAGTGATCCAGAAATTAAGTCCAGAAATTAAGAAATTAAATCCAAGTCACAGGTGTTGGCTTGCCAGGACCTGACATGGAGCAAGGAGCCCCAAAAGCACCTGGCAGGATCAACCTCCCACCCCACCTCCACCGGGGTTGAGGGGCTGAGAATGTTGTTAAAAATTCACCCTCTAGTGCCTGCCATAGAGGCAGGCTAGGGTGGGGGTTGTCTTGAGGGGTGGGAGGGAATCTAGGGACAGTGGTGCTGGGGAATTACACTGGTGGAGGGATGAGTGTTGGAACACTGTATGACTGTAATGCAATCATGAACAATTTTTTAATGTTCTCATTGTGATTCAATAAAATGCTTATGAAAATATTTAGCATCCCTTATATCATGAAAGTCTTATTAATTTTAAGCATGAAATAAATTTCAAGAACTAAATATAATTTCTATGTCACAACTTTGATTTCCAGAAGAAGTCTAATGACACCAAGTTGGGAAACTAAATCAACCATATGGATGAAATGTAAGATTGTACTAATAAAAATTAAGAATAAACCTTTAGTGTTTTAGTTTTAAAAAATTTTACCCTCTAATGTTCATCACAAACATCCGAGTGAGTTGCAGACTGTAGGGAGAACCCCCAAATAAGTAAAGCATCAAAGTTACTATGTCACTGTGATCTGTACGTTCTCTCCAACAATTAGTGTCACTTCTCAGGATTCTGCTGGTGCACACGCTCACGTGGAAGTGTGTTTCTCATCATTGTGATTACAATGTGCATACCTTCTTCAAATGATATTCTTTCTAATATCGTAACCATTTTTCTAATCGTGGAGTTATGAGTTCCCTAATTACAATTTTAATGAGTTCGGAATATTCCATTCATTGAGCATATGTTCCATGATTGACTTCAACCATTTCATACTCTTAGCCACATGTACTTTTTTAAAATGCAGTATTGTAAAATAAGCATGTTTGTATGTATGCATGCTTTTTCTTTCGTTTATCCTTAGGGTGAATTCCCAGAAGGAACTTTATAGAGTCAGCAGGTACCAATTTGCCGTCCCTTTGCCCACGACTTCTCCACTGTCCTTCTTTGCAGGCATGTGTGAGTTCCGGTTTCACCAGGCCAAGATGAGCTCTGAGCATTTTCACTTCCAGAAAACTCCAATTTCCCACTTTGTCTAACCCAGAGCACAGCAGCTGTCTCTCCTGTAGTAATGTTCTTAGGGTGTCCTTTCTATGACCAGTGCCCACTATGCATGCATCCCGTTGCCTCATTTCCTGGCCTCAGGCCTTGCCTCGGTCCCTCCCTCCCCTAGATCCCTCTCAACCAGCTCTGTACCCCTTTCTAGAAACTCAATAGCCCTTTCTAGAAACTCCCTCTGGCAGCCAGGGACCCCTAAACATACTCATTCCCTCTATATGAACACTTCTTTGCCTCTTATACAATCACCTCTTGACATCAGGAGGGGTGTTCCTGGACCCCTACTCACACTGAAATCCAGGGCTGTGCAAATCCTCACATGAAAGATATGGTATTTAAACTGACCACGTTCCTCTTTAATACTTTTTTTTTCTTTTTTGATTACACCTGGCAATGCACAGGGGTTCCTTCTGGCTCTGTGCTCAGGAATTACTCCTGGCGGAGCTCAGAGGACCATATGGGATGCTGGGAATTGAACTTGGGCTAGCCGCATGGAAGGCAAACACCCTACCTGCTGTGCTATCATTCCAGCCTTTAATACTTTAAATCATCTCTACATTATTTAGCTGTAAACTAATACAGTATGAATACAAGGTAAATAGGGGTTATACCAAAATTGTCCAGAGAATAATGACAAGAAAATCATCTGTGTGTGGTGAGCTGCAGCTCACATTGGCCTTTATTTTTATTTTAAAGAGTTTATTATTTATTTTTAATAAATTTATTATTTATTTTTTAATGAATCTCCATGAGGTACAGTTACAAACTTACAAACTTTCGTGCTTATGTTTCAGTCATACAATGATCTAGCACCCATCCGTCCACCAGTGCCCATTCTCCACCACCAATGTTCCCAGTATCCCTCCCACCACCACCCCCATCTCTGTGGCAGGCGCATTTCCTTTTACTATCTCTCTCCTTTAGGGCATTGTGGTTTGTAATACAGGTATTAAGTGGCCATCTTGTTTAGTCTAGATTGCTTTACTGCAGCTGTGGAACCACAGATCCCTAGTGCCAACTCAGCCCTGCCCTCTATGCCCTGATCCAGGTAATCTGGCTCCTGCTTCTGCCTCTTTATTGAAATGGTTTTTTCCAAAGTCACTCAGGAGGTCCACTGCAGAAATCAGGGGCATCCCTCAGTCCCATTGCATTTGCTCTCTGAGGCACTTGACACCATCCTTCTGAAAGCTTTCTCTCTCCTTAGTGCCCATGTCCCCCTGCCCTTCTGGCATTCCCTTTCAAGTGCTTGCTGTGTCCTCTATTGACTCAGTCCCTAACCATGGCTGTGTCCTTGGAGTAGGACCACAGCAGAGTCAGAGGTGCACAGAGCCTCATCCCTTCTCTCTCAGCCCTTACATGCACCCTCAGATTTATGCTCTGCAGTGCACCCGAATGCTGACATCGAGACTCCCCATTCTTGGGTTTCAGTCTGTCTCCTTCCGTCGTCATTCTACACATAAACTCCCCGATTCCTTCAAGATTCTAATTCCCATGCCAGTGCCTTTCCTTTCTTTCTCCTGCAAGGTCTTGCTCTTGTGTCTGATGCTTGTCAAACTGTGGAACACCTGAGTCTGGATGCTGCTCGTAGTTCACATTCAGCCAGTATCACCAAGGGTCAGTATTCTCCACTTTCCCTGCCCATGCTCTTGTCCTCCTAGCAAATGTGATGTCAATGGGCCCCACGGGTGGCTCATGTGAAGTGAGGAGGGAGGAGAAAGACGGTCACTTTCTCCAGATCTGCCTCTGCCACCCGGGACCCAGGGTTACTTCTTGCCTTGCAGAAAAGAATTTCAGGAGTAGATAAGCAGTGAAGTAAAATAGATTTTATTTGGAAGTTTTGAAGGGAAGGAGGGAGAGGAAGTAGGAGAGTGGAGAGTAACGTGCTCAAGAGAGAACCCGGGGTAGGGCTAGAGTGATAGCACTGTGGGTAGGGCATTTGCCTTGCGTGTAGCAGACCCAGGTTCAAATCCCAGCATCGCATATGGTTCCCTGAGCACTGCCAGGGGTGATTCCTGAGTGCAGAGCCAGGAGTAACCCCTGAGCATCGCCGGGTGTGACTCAAAAAAAAAAAAAGAGAGAGAACCTGGGGTTGGGGTAGGGGGAGAGGGCTAGAGCGATACCACAGCAGGTAGGGAATTTACCTTGCATGCAGTTTTGATTCCCAGCATCCCATATGGTCCCCTGAGCACCACAGGAGTATATAAATCCTGAGTGCAGAGCCAGGAGTAACCCCTGTGCATCTACAGGTGTGACAGGGAGAGAGAGAGAAGGAGGGAAAGAGAGAGAGAGAGAGAGAGAGAGAGAGAGAGAGAGAGAGAGAGAAAGAGAGAGAGAGAGAGAGAATCCGAGCTTCTCCAAGGGTGGAAAGAGCCCCTATACAAATCCCAGCATTAGACATGAAATAATGAAAGTAGACATCTCAAGAGGGGAGATGCAAGCGACACCTGCTCAGCCGCCACATGTGCTCGGCCACCACATGTGTTTGGCCATATGGGCACAAGCAGAACATGGTCTCAGACAGCATATGTGTACACTTCCTTTGTTCAAAGTGGCCTTTATAGGGTTTCTCCAACCTGCCCCCATGTAGGGCTTCTACCGAGGTCAAAATCTGTTGCTAAGAAGGTTACCAAGGAGGTTGAGTTGGTGATGGTCTTCTTCGAAATTCCTTTCCTGCCCTTCTGTTTCTGTAGGAGCTTCTCTGAGTCTTATCAGAGAAGACTTCTCTGAGTCTTATCTTAGGTGAGCATCTTATCAGGCCTTAGTTCCTGTTTTCTGCAAGGTTGGCCTTTGTAACTTCAGAACTATTACTTCCCACGAAATTTACTGCCATTGCCTGGGGAGGGGAACTTCCCTATCTGCCTGCCTGCCTACATCAAATGCAGACGCCACTCTGTGTTCTATTCCAAGCTGTCCTTCCCTTCAGATTCCTTCCCATTCCCTTCATCCACGATCTCCCACCCTCTGGGTCACTTGTTCATCCAACCCTATTCCCAGCACCCTCAACTCCCTCCCCTCAGAGCCACCATCTGCAGCTCCCAGCTTTCATGGCATGGGCTTACTCCTGCTGAATCCATCTAGTGCCCTCATGAATGTGACGTTCTATGGTCTGTCTGCCATGTGAACAGGCAGGCCTGCACACCAGCTTTCTGGATCCAGCTGCAGGTTGTCTTCCACGTCTGTGCTGCATTTGGATAGGTTCTTTAAGTTCATTCTGTTTGCTTGTATGTCAGAGGGAGGTGATAATAGCATCCAACTCAGGGACAGGCATTGAAGGAGGCAGGTAGACAGAGAAAGGCCCTCAGCAATAAAACTTAGGTCAACAGAACTTCTGGGAGGAAAATCCTAAAACTGATCCACCCTGCGGCCGCGACATCTTATCAGAACTTTTTTTATGACATCTTATTATCTCATTCCTACTTTGGACAAACTTGCAGGCTATCGAATGTAGCCTGCCCACAGGGCAGAGTCTGGCAAACTCCCCGTGGCATACCAAATATGCCAAATACCAGTAACAATGATGGGTCTCATTCTCCTAAATAGCCTTGAATATAATCTCAGGGCTAGGATGAAAGAGATGTTACTGGGGCCTGCTCAAGGCAATCGACGAATAACAGGATGATGAAAATGAAATGAAAATGATCCACCCTGTGGATACAGAAAACAGACTTGATAAGACCTTCAGCAGACCCTGAGGATGTTGGACCCCCTCCCCATGAAGTTTCTCAAACCCTCAAGCCTCTCCCTTAATCTGATTAAAATGTGATCCAACCCTGAGAAGCCTCCAGAACTTCTGGATCAAGACAACCCGAGAAGAGCCTATAAAAGACACCTTCAACAAAGGAAAGGTGCACATATGCTGCCTGAGCCCATGTGCTGCTTGCACCCACAGCCTAGCACATGTGGCAGCTGAACACATGTGTCGCCTGCATCTCCCCTCTTGAGATGTGTACGTTCATGCTTTCGTGTCTAATGCTGGTATGTGTGTAGAGGCTCTCTCCACCCTTGGAGAACCCCTTGTTCTCTCAAGTACATTTCTCTCTCTCTCTCTCTCTCTCTCTCTCTCTCTCTCTCTCTCTCTCTTTCTCTCTCTCTCTCTTTCTCTCTCTCTCTCTCTCTCTCTCTCCACACACACACACACACACACACACACACACACACACACACCCCTTTAAAAAACCCTCCAAATAAAATCTGTTTATTTCACTGCTTGTCTATTCCCGAAATTCCTTTCTTCGAGGTGAGACAAGAACCCAGTAACCCGGGGTCCCGGGTGGCAGAGGTGGTTGGGGAGAAAGTGACCATCTTTCTCCTTCCCACTTCACACGAGCCACCCGTGGGGCCGACGGACATCAGCATGAGACTGGACTGAGGATTACCTATCACCAGATCAATCAGTACTTGGGAGAGCACCTGAAACATAGTAAGCATCTATTAAATGTTTGTTACTGTGATGCCATCCTTGTCCTCTGCATAGCAGGAAGTGGTTTCTAAAAGATCCAAACAGTGCCTACTCAAACCTTCCATTTGTAAGCAAATGGAGCTATGTCAAGCTAAAAAGTTTCTGTTCAGCAGAAGAAATCATCTGTAGAGGCCAGAGAGATAGTACAATAGATAGGGCCCTTGCCTTGCACAGAGCCAACCTAGGTTAAATCTCAAATACCCCATGTGATCCCCTGTGCTCACCAGAAGTGATCCCTATGTGCAGAGCCAGGAGTAAACCCCCAAACATTGCTAAGTATGGCAAAAAAAAAATCAATAAAAAGAAAACTTAGCAAAAGGGAGAAATTATTTGCAAATCAGATTTCTAATGAAACATATACTGACAGAAATTAATAACCTAAAAGCACAATAATTTTATATAAAAATGAGGAGAGGGCTGCAGAGAGATGGTACAAGAGGAAAGAAACAGGCTCTGGTGTCCACAGTCCTGGTTCAAATCCCTGATACCACATGTGGTCCTGTGAGTACCACTAGGGGTCACTCCTGAGCACAGGACATCTATGGATAGCCTCAAAGCCCTGTGATGTAGCCCCACTCCCAGTCCACCCCAAAAATAAGCAGAAGAGCTGAAGATTCATTTCTCTAGAGAAAACATACAGATGGCTGGCAGGTAAGTTGAAAAGATCCTCAATATTACTGACATCATGGAAATGTAAATCCCAAAAGCACAATGAACTATGACATCGGGGGCTGGAGTGATAGCACAACGGGTAGGGTTGCATGTGGCTGATCTGGGTTAAGTTTGCCTTGCATGTGTCTAACCTGGGTTAAGTTCCTAGCATCCCATATGTTCCCCCTAGCACCACCAGGAATAATTCCTAAGTGCAGAGCCAGGGGTAACCTCTGAGCATCACCAGGTGTGACCCAAAAAGAAAAGAAAAAAAGAAATATGCCATCATACTGTAAGATTTTTTTTAAAGACACAAGACCAGCCTGATGAAGTAGCTCAATGGTAGAATATGTCTCATCTGTGTTAGTCCCTGGGACCCTCACCCCATCCCCCCTCCACTCTCACCCCCACCACACACACACACACACACACACACACACACACACACACACGACAATGTTGATGAAAATGTGGATAAGAGGAATCCTGTGTAGCCACAATGGAAAACATTGTGAATGTTCCTCAAAATCTAAAAATGGATCCATTATGTGATCAAGTAATTCCATGTTTGAGAGTTTATTCAAAGAACTTGGAAAAAACTAGTTTTTAAAAATACACGCAAAAAAAAATACACGCACACTCAGATATATTATTGCATTGAATAAAATAGCCCAGACATGGAAGCAATCCAACTGTCATCAGTAAATGAATGAATAAAGAAATGTGGTATTGATATTTGGTGGACAACTTTTCATCCATAAAAATGAATGAAGTCTTATTTGCATAAAAACAGAGATTAAGTTTGAGGACACTATGCTTAGTGAAATAAGTCAGAGAAAAATACTGCTGATCTCACTTATATGTAATATATTTTAAAAATGAACCAAAAATCTGGGGGTATGGTGCCGCCAGCAGGTCAATCTGTACCTGTGAGGCGAGTACATCAGCAGGCTGATGGCGCCTTCAGACTTCCAGATACCCAAAAATTGCTGCTGTGCCTTTGGCCAGACTCCAAAAACTTAGGGCAAAATTTACCAAGAAAGTAAAGGGCCAAAAGTTAGGTATGTGGGAAACACACATACAAACCACCTCCGACTCAGCTATATAATTGGACGCATGGCCTCTCTAGTTCCTGATTGAACTGCTTAATGGCTATGATCCCAGAGACTCAGAAACAAATCTCAAAACCCAGCGGCTTTTGGCAGAAATGCATCCGGTCCCTGCAGTAGGTTACCGGTGCTGGGTGAACCCAGGTGGGAATAGGTTTCATGCTTTGGTCTATTCCCCCTGGTGGCCCAGTGGCCGCCATCCTCCAGAGGCCACTGGACAGTCAGGTCTGGGCCCACAGTGACAAGACACGCAGGGCCTCACAGTATGGGGGTGGAGCTGGTCCTGTCCTCCCCACCCCAACGAGACCCCCATCGTCCACGAACGACCTCTCTGGCTCCTGATCAAGCTGCTTAATGGCCATGATCCCAGAGTCTCAGGAACAAATCTCGGAACCCAGCAGGTTTTGGCAGAAATTCCTCGAGATCTAAGTGTTAAAATTTCAAAATTTCAAAATCACGCGGCCACTACTGCAGCCACGCGACATCATGTTATTCATAACCAGCAATAGAAAACAAATTGCCTACTCTTTCCTTTTCAGCAGATCTGAGTGTTGGGGTAAAATCTCAAATAATAATGGTGGGTCTGGTGTCAAAATATTGAATGTGATCAAAGTAGAGAGAGAGTAATGTGGAAATCATCTGCCCCACAGGTAGGGGGAGGGTGTGGGATGGCGGTATACTGGGGTTGTTGGGGGTGTAGAATGGGCACTGGTGAAGGTACGGGTGTTTCATTATATGACCAAGACTTAGACCCAAAAGCTTTGTAACTGCTCTCACGGTGACTCAATAAATAAAATTATAAAAAATGAAAAAAAATGTAAGGTGGAGTTCATGCAAAATTCAATCAGCTAATCAGTGGCTGAATAAATAGCGGTACTCCTACATACAAAAAAATGAACCAAAAATCTACAGCTACCTCCTCCCCTCCATCATGAAAACACAAATCCTGTGCCTGGGTTGAGCCAGCTGTTCATATGAGAAGCACAGCGCTCCCACAAAAGTGACCTCTGGGCTATGAACTTGACCAACCTACCTTCAGTCTCTGTGGGATTCTTCAGTGTTTTGCCTTCCGTGCCATTTAACACACCACACCCTCTATATTTCTTGTCTCACTGAGGGACTTCCAGTGGGACAATAAGAACATGGAGTTTTGGAATTCTAGTTTGAACTCTCTGGTTTACAAGTGGGGCTGGAGCAATAGCACAGCAGTAGGGAGTTTGCCTTGCACGCAGCCAACATGGCTGACTCGAGTTCGATTCCTCCGCTCCTCTCGGAGAGCCCAGCAAGCTACTGAGAGTATCTCGCCCGCCTGGCAAGCTACCCGTGATGTATTCGATATGCCAAAACACAGTAACAAGTCTCACGATGGAGACATTACAAGGCCCGCTTGAGAAAATCGATGAACAACGGGAGGACTGTGACCGTGACTGATTTACAAGTAGGAAAAAAGGTCAGCTATTTACCCAGAACATATAATAAGTTGGTGGTAAAGATAAACATTATAGCCAGGTTTTTTGAACTCCTGATACTGCTTTTCAGCAACCCTGATCACATCATGAAAAAGCAAGACCTAGCCAGAGTTGGACCAGATGCTAACATGGGGCATCACGGTGCTCCCCACTAACGAGAATCCTCTTTGCAGCTTGAGAACACATGGGGCAAACATTTTTATTTGTTTATTTAATTATCTGTTTACTTGTACATACAAACATACATCCATCCATCCATACATACATACATAATTAATCATCCATTCACCCATCCAACCATTCATTCATTCCTCCTTCTATCTTTCATCCAACTAGAATCAGCAGTTTAGCCCATAGTCCTTAGTACAATGGAATGGCTTGGCCCGAATATTACCTCTGCCACCAGCCCAGCTTGTGTGATCTTAAGCAAGTTATTGGCTCTCTTATGTCTTACATTCCTTATTGTAAAATAGAGTAACAATATCATTTCTTTCATAGGGTGATTATGCTGAAGAAATTAGCCCGTAAAATGTTTGCAACTATGCCCAGCACATATTAAGTCATGGATGTATTTGATCCTGTGTTACATTAGGAACAAAATTCTCCAAAATGGGAGAAGTAATGGCAGAGCTGGTTTGTTTGAGACATTTTTTGGCATTGTTAGCAGTAATGATGATGAAAGGATCCACATGGCAGTCGGAGAGGCCTGAGTTTCACAAAAGTTTGGAGTAACAGGAGGCTTGGGCTCTTCTTAGTGTTTATGTGTCTCTGAGGTTGAAATGAACAAAGATAAATGAATGGAAGATTTTGAACAATATTTTGATATTATGCAAATAGAATAGCGAGATTTGTTTAAAAGCATTAGCATAAGTAAAATTTAAAGTTTATGGGTTTTTCTAATGAGAAAGACAAGAAATAAAGCTGAGTGCTAATTTCTGACAATTCATCTAAATGATAAGAGGCATCAGGGTGTTGTCAGGAAGGAAGTGTGCTTCTCCTGCCTGATGTCTGGCAGCCTCTGCATTTAAACCAGAGGGGTTTCTCTCACTTGTCTCTCTCCGTCATTTCAGGTGTTCGCAAATCTTCTTAGAATATTAATAAGTTCAATACAAAATTTCCCTTCTCATCATGCAAGAACTTTTCCTGATTATCTATTGATTTACATAATCTGCAAAGCAAGAAAGAATTTCATAAAAAGGCATTTTTGAAAGCTACTGATTTTGTTTTGTTAAAAGTGGGGAGGTATTTTTGCAAGAGGGCTAATTAAATTCTTTTTCATTTAAAATAAATTCATCTCATTCACTCTAATTGGAGGTCAAAGAAAAATGCCAAGAGCATCCGTCTCCAGGTTTCTGTATGAACCAAAGTCTTCATTTCTTGGTAACAGATTCCCAAGCATGTAGTTGCTAGGTCATATGATTACCATGTTGGTTGTGTAAAGAAACAATCAAACCGTTTGCCATGGTGGAGAAATCATTTGACATCCCCCTTGGCAACGTGTGAGTGGTCCAGTCTCTTTACGTGCTAGATGTTGTCACAATGTGTTTATTTTAGCCATTTGATGGGTGGGAGTGTTATCTGACTATGATTTGAGTTTTCACTTCCCAAATGGATAATGGTGTTAAACCATGTGTACGTGCATAAGTGCCATCTGCCCCTTTCTTTTGTGAAGATTTACCCTGTCTTCACTCTTGACTTGCTTTTATTCTTTGCTTTTCTGCAATAGAACATTCAGAGTTCTTTCTCTAAGCCAGTTGCCATCCTTCATTAGATATGTTTGATAATATTTTCTACTCCTAGCTTTATCTTCTCATCCTTTCACCAGGATATTTTCTAGAACAAAAACACTTCATTGCAGAGAGATCATTCTTCTTCTATGGATTCTGCTTTTGGTGACAAGTTTGGGAATTCTTCTAGCCATAAATACATTGGTATAAATAGTGCTCTGGTTTTGTTTAGTTTTTTCCCTTGCTGTTTTATATTTTACATTTACATATATTTACGTTGTAAATATATGTAAATAGAATAGCGAGATTTGTTTAAAAGCATTAGCATAAGTAAAATTTATTAATTAATTTTAGGAACCATTATTTAAAAAGCTGTCAGTAATTGTGTTTCAGACATACAATGTTTCAGAATCAATCCCACCACCAGTGTTAACTTTCCTCCCCCAGTGTCCCCAGGTTCCCTCCTATCCCAGCCCATCTCCTTAACAGGTACATTTAAAAGTTCAATTAAGGGGCTGGAGTGATAGCGCAACAGGTTTGCCTTGCACACGGCCAACCTGGGTTCAATTCTCAGCATCCCATATGGTCCCCTGAGAACTGCCAGGAATGATTCCTGAGTGCAAAGCCAGGAGTAACACCTGAGCATCGCCAGGTGTGACCCAAAAAGAAAAAAAAAAGTTCAATTATAGTTTGTGTCCATGCTCTCAGTTTTGTTGACTCAGTGGTTTAGATATATCCATATTCCATAGTTCTATCCCACCTCTGAGCCAGAGGCCCCTAGCCCCTGGCCCTTTTACCTCCCCTCTGCCTCATCTCACTACCCCTTCTTCCCCTGCATTTTTCTCCTTCCCTACCCTTTTCATTTCTGTCATCCAGGGCCAAGGATTTGCCCAGCTTTAATACACATGGACATGTTTAAAGCTGCAATTCACTTTAAATTAACTTTTGTATTCTATAGTGTGTGGTGTTACACTGTGGCTCATTTTTGTTATAAATTCCAATATCACATATGACAAAGACTGGAATTGTAGCCAAGTAAAAAGGTGAGCAGACTGGAAGGTGATCTAGAAGATAGAATTAACCAACCATGGCAATTTAATTGGAAATTGCAGTGGGAGGGAAAGAAGAATCAAGGATGAGCTCCAGTACCTCTGGGAAACCTTCAGATTTACTGGAGCTTACTCATGTGGGGACTTGAAGGCAGTACGAAGAGAAGGTTCCCTAGCCCAGGAGAAAAGAATCAGACAGGTGGGGTAGGAGCACACAGGTGGCATGAATTAATCTCTAGGAGAGGAAGGCATGCTGAGCTAAAAAGAAAAGGTCTGAAGGAGACAGTAGGAAGACAGAGACAGGGAAAGAAGAGAAAGAATGGAGAGGACATTTCAGGTTCCATGTGTAAGTGGTTCATGAAATAACCATGTGTCATCAAGGATTGTGGATGAGGGAATGAGTGTGGGGTGGGTTTTTTTGCGAGGGGGGTGACTAAGAAGTGATTATATCTACTGTTCACTTTCACATCATCTATTGTACTGTACATGTCTGTGTGGGTGTTATACCTCACCAAAAAATGTACATGTTTAGAGAAGTAGAAAAAAATTATGTAGACAAGTTAAAATACTATTTAAACCTATTGATTCCATTTCTCTAATCCAAACACCTATAAAATTCAACAAGGGATATATATATATATATATGTCATTCAAAGCATAATTTGGGGTCTCTAGAGGTATTACATCCATTAAGGCGCTTGTCTTGCATGCAGCTGACCCAGGTTTGATCCCCAGCACTACATAGGGTCCCCTTAGCCTGTTAGTGTCTGGTGTCCAAAATAACACACAAAGCAATGAGTTTTGTAGTATAAAGTTTTATTTGGCACAAGTCAAGCAGGCGTTGAGTTCAGAAAGCTGACAAAGCTGATTGGTCAGGGCGATCCCCTCTAATAGGAGAGCGACTCCCTCCTTTGTTCTCGAACCCTTTTTTCTCTCTGATTTCTGCAAGTTGCCCAATTCTTGGTGGTCTAGCTAACTTCCTGGTGACCTTTTACTTGACTGGTCACCTCCAGCTGGTTTGTACTGGGCAAGTGCCGTGTCAAACTCCTAATGGTTGTTACCATTTGGGGATTCATGTCTCATCTCCGAGGGCTGACAGACTGCAGGTTTCCACAACATGCTGTGCGACAGGATTTCCAGCTAATTCTATAATACTGAGATACGTCCCAAGGTCATGGTCATGGATGTACAAATTTTTCACTAAGCAAACTTTGGGTATAGAACAACTGCTATTTAGAAATGGTGGTGCTTGTGCTATGTTAAATAATACCTCTCTGATTTGGCAGTAGTGGAGAGGACCCTACAAACCCTGCCAGGAGTGATCCCTGAGCATGGAGTCAGAAGTAAGCCCTGAGCCTAGCCAGGGTGATGCAAACAAACAAATCACAGAATTTATATACTTTTTAGTAAATGTTATCCAAAACACCTTTAAAACTACAGATAAGACTTCTTATATAATTAAAGATAAGAAATGTCACATTGCCAGAAAATAGCTTTAGAATACATACTCTCTTGATGTCTCCCCACCCCACATCAGGATGATATCACTAGGGCACCTCTGAGGGGAGCGGGTGTGTTTCTTCACCCACCCCAAAAGAATCCCGGCAGTTGTAAACCTCCAGAACCCAATCACTGCCAAGTTCACAACCAAACCTCACAGGCTCAGCCTGAGCCCCTCTGCATGAGATTGAATCCTCTGGAAAACCCAGGACTTGTAACTGAAATCTCCTGGCTTCCAGAGTCAGGAATGGGCCTCTCTCCCTATCTCCCTGCACTTTCCCTTTGCTGTCAGTCATGTCCATGAA
Source organism: Sorex fumeus (assembly GCF_029834395.1). Classification (NCBI taxonomy): domain Eukaryota; kingdom Metazoa; phylum Chordata; class Mammalia; order Eulipotyphla; family Soricidae; genus Sorex; species Sorex fumeus. The sequence continues at coordinate 63,251,923 of NW_026606063.1, read as the reverse complement.
CTGCCTCTAGGTGTCTTTTAAGCTCATTAATGGCCATGATCCAGATGCATATATGAATCTTGGAAGAGAGCAGCATGCTATCGAGCAGCCTCCAGACCCCAAAATCACCATCCCATTAAAAGAAAAATTTTAACTCCAAGTCTAGCACACTATGAAAAAATTTCAGTATTCCAGGAGCATGGGGCCACAAAAGCAGCCACGTGACATTTCATACAATTATGCCAATGATACACCAAGAGCAGTCCACCACATTTGATGGGGTGTAAGGTTGAAGACAACCAATCTTGACAATACATATGTTAGCTAATATATATATATGCATATATATTAGCAAACAAGACTCAAACTCTATCAGCTTGTTAATGATCTCTAATAAAAGGGCTTAATGGCTCCAAGATGAGTTGCAACAATTTTACACACTTTCTTCTAAGGAAAACTTTTTGATGATTTTTAGTCAATTATTCGTAACAAGTAATACAAAATAAATTACTTAGCATCTGCCTTTTGGGCAGACTTGAGTGGTGGTTGGAAAACTGGAAATAATGGTGGTGGGAAGGTGTAACAATGGTGAGATTGGTGTTGAAATATTGAGTTATTTCAGTTACTTTGAACAACTCCTTGAAAATAAAATTTAAAAAATAAATAAGTAAATAAAATAAAAATTTTTAAAAAGAATATATTCTCTCTCCTCTTTTTGTGGGCTGGAGCGATAGCACAGCGGGTAGGGTGTTTGCCTTGCATGCAGCCAACATGGCCGACCTGAGTTCGATTCCTCCACCCCTCTCGGAGAGCCCGGCAAGCTACCGAGAGTATTTGATATGCCAGACACAGTAACAACAAAGTCTCCAATGGAGACATTACTGGGCCCGCTAGAGCAAATCGATGATCAACGGGAGGGCCTTTACTTACTTACTTTTTGTGAAGACTTCAAAGCTCCCCCACGCTATGATATGTCTGTTCTTTCCTAAAAATGGAAAGAGGGAAGAATTGGAAAATATCCTTTATTTGAATGAACATTCAGCTAATGTGGGGTCTTAAGTAGGTTGCTTTTTTCAAGCTTCCTCTGAAAATGTTATCAAAAGAAATTTAATTTTCATTAAAAAAAGCTATTTGATTAGGACTCAGATAACTGATTAGCATCTGATACTCCGAGGTCAGCCTCGACTCCAGCAGCGCCTGCTTGAGGCTAATTGACAATCTGGTTTCTGCATCCCTTTCTCCCTTCCGCAAAGCTCTCATATCTATCCTATCAGTACCTTCATAATAAAAGGCCAGACGATACAAAAGGAAAATAGTAGGCATCTCTTCCAGTTCAACCTTGGATGAAAACCTCTTCATTGTCAGATGTCTTTGCCCCATTCCTTCTTTTTAACACATTTATCCTGCTTTACCCAAAAAATTTATTTGGTCTCAGATAATGTCTATTTATTCATTCTCCTGATGAAAGCAGAAATCAGGACAATGCAAAATCCAGACAGCGTCTGTTTAATATTCTAGGAATTCAACTCAGGCAAATTAAATGAATTGAGCATAAATATTCTAACTGGTAGACTCTAATTCTCAATCCTGTCCTACTCCTTGGCCTAGATGCCTACATCTAGCTCTGGAGGCTAGGCAAGAGCACTTCTGCCAAAAGACAAGAGCCCCTTGGCCTTTTCCATTTGCCCAACGCATGGGAACTCAACTCTTCTCAGACAATTGGCGCAGCTCATGGTTGTTAATCCCTCATATGTCCATTTAACTATTTTCTTGCCTTAGAGACCTAAAAGAGTAGAGAATACGAACTTCTTTCCCAACAGTGCTGTACTAGGTCAGTATTTACACTCTTTATAGACACTAACTCCTCCAGTCCTCTGAAGGACCCTATGAAGTTAGTGCTTTTGTAATACACATGTATAGATGAGAAAACGGATTCCCAGGAGGTTAAGTATTGTGCAAAATCTTACACAGGGAAAACAGGACTCATCCAGGAGATGAACCCTTACCCCCATTTCTACTACAGCTGGTAAGGACCTCTGATCTGCATTTACTTGACTCTGATTCTACATCACTCCTCATATGGTTGGTAGTGTTTTATTCTCTATGTTCTATGATTTATTTCATTTGTTGACAAAGTTGTACAGGAAACATAGGTATCATGTCAAATCATGAACTTTTGTGACAAAATGCACTGTAGCACTGTAGCACTGTCCTTCCATTGTTCATCAATTTGCTCGAGCGGGCAGCAGTAGCATCTCCATTGTGAGACTTGTTACTGTTTTTGGCATATCGAACACACCACAGGGAGCTTGCCAGGTTCTGCCATGCGGGTGGGATACTCTCGGTAGCTTGTCCGGCTCTCCAAGAGGGATGAAGGAATCAAACCCAGGTGGGCCGCAAATGAGTCATCTGTTAAATGAATTGAGCATGTCAGACAAACAGACAGACAGACAGGCAGGCAGTCATGAGTCCTTAAATTTTCATCTTCCACTTTTACCCAGTTGGCTCTTTCTGTTTATCTCTGTGAAAGCATTGCATCTTTGGGATGTGTCTTCTTGGGAAACGTCTTTGTTGTCCTGGTTCTTGCTTTTCCAGCTATTTTTTTGAGATTCACTTAACTCTGGACTCTATAGACAGGCTATCAAATAGGTCCTGAAGAGAACCAAGTTGGCTGATCTAGAGATCATCCTAGACCATCATCAGGGGTGTCAGAAACTGCTGTCCCTGGAGGCAGGACGGCATGGTTGTGGGGTGTTTTGAGGTCATATTTGTAAGCAGTTTCTTTTTTTTTGGGGGGGGTGGAGGATAGAAACACCCATCAGTGCTCAGAGAATACTCTTGACTCAGTGTTCAGAGCTTTCTCCCAGGAGTCCTTGAGGGATTAAGGGTACAGGAGTCGAATTTACATGTAAAGTATGTGCTCCAGCTTATTGAGCTTATCTCTCCAGTTTCTCCATAAACCTTCAATATTAAGAACACCTGACTACTGGGGCTGGAGAGATAGCACAGTGGTAGGGCCTTTGCCTTGCACACGGCTGATCAGGGTTCGATTCCCAGCATCCCATATGGTTCCTCGAGCACCATCAGGAGTAATTCCTGAGTGCATGAGCCAGGAGTAACCCCTGTGCATCACCAGGTGTGACCCAAAAAGAAAAAAAAAGAACACATGACTCTTTTGATCTTTGTATTACCCAAATAATGGATTTGAATGTGCATTACATTTTATAGTTTTGTCTTAGTTCTTAGAAATAGAGTGAGGTTGGTAGTGGAACTGGTGAAGTCCATCAAAATTCCAATGACATTCTTTAAGGATTTATAACAGTCACTAACAAAATTTGTACGGAATTATGAAATACCCTCAATAGTCATATTTAGCCTTAGAAATAAGAAATTGGGAGGTACTGCACACCTGACTTGAAAATACACTATAAGCAAGTATGATGCCGCCAACAGGTCAACCTGTACCTGCAGGGTGAGTGCATCAGCAGCTTGATGGTAACTTCAGGTTTTCTTACACCCCAAAATTGCCGCTGTGCCTTTGGCTGGACCCCAACAACTTGGCACCAAGTTTACCAAGAAATTAAAGGGCCAAAAGTTAGGTATGTGGGAACCATGCCCACAAGCCACCTCCAGCTCAGCTATACAAGCTCATTTATTAGCCTTATTTCAGAGACCAGAGATAAATCTCAAAAGAGACCAAAAGCCACAGTTAATCTGAGACCTGAGGGGGCAAGGTTTGCCTGTGCCTGCCCAAGGAAAGCCCCCAGCAGCAGCTTGCTTCCACAATCCAAAATCTCCATCATACCCGCCGCCTGACTCTACTGTCTCAGGACGAACTTCACCAAGATATAATCTGCTGAAAGTTCTGGTATATGGGTTCTGTGACTGAAATCTCCAGGCTTTCATGGAGTTGGGGTGGGCTACCTCCCTAACTTCCCAGTACACATGGAAGCACTGGCAGTCGCTTCCACAAACCAACTCCAGTGCCACCCTGTAAATTATATTACTGGCCTTGCTTCGAAGACCCAAAAATAAATCTCAAAAGAGATCAAAAGCCAGAGACACAGCAGTGAGTCCTGGAAGACACCACAGAGCCGGAAATCTATCCAGGCACCAAACCAAGCCAATTTAATTGGGGCAACCCAGATGGAGCAGGTTCAGTCTCCCTGCCTAGCACAGATGGAATCTCGGTGACCAAGAGCTTCCTCAAGCAAGACACATGTATGTGGTTCCCAGGACTAAATCTCCATGCCGCATGCATGCACAGGTACCGGGATGTCCCTCCCCAGCTCCCCACCCACTCGTTGGCCTGGCTGTCAAACACACAATGTGCCTCTGGGTGCCATCTTAGCGCACCAATGGCCCTGGTCCAGAGATACCCAATTGAATCCCAAAATGGATTAGTGCCCTATGGAAATGTCTCTGAAACTGAACCATTTACAATCTAGTATTCCAGAAGTGTGTAGCTGCGGCACCCAAGATACTCAAAATGAGTAATGGACAATAAATTGTATAGCATCTGCCCCTGGCAGGCAGGCTTGATGGTGGTTGAAAAATTTGAGCAAAACATAATGCCCAAAAGGAGAGAGAGAGTATTGGGAAAATTTCCTGCCATGGAGACAGGGTGAGGACTGGGATGGGGTGGGGGATATACTGAGAGCACTAGTGGTGGAAAGTGTACACTGGTAGAGGGATGGGTGTTCAATCATTATACAGCTGAATTTCGAACATGAAAGCTTTGTAACTATCTCATGGTGATTCGACTAAGAAAAAAAGTAATGTAGAGTTTATACCCAACTCAGTCAGCTTAGTCCATGGCTGAATAAATAGCAGTATACCTACATAAAAAAAGAAGAAACTACACTATAAAACGATTGTAATCAAAACAGCATGGTGCTGCAACAAAGATAGATAGATTGTTAGACCAATGAGTTAAAATTGAGAACCCAGTAATAAAACTTCAGATTATATCATGGATTTTGAGATTAGACCAGAATTCATAATATATTGATCACTTGATCACTTGACTTCCTGTTACTCATCAATTTGCTTGAGCAGGCACCAGTAACGTCTCCATTCATTCCTGTTGCATGCTAGTGTAGCCAATGCGTCTGCTCATTCTAGGAACATGAAGAGCCTCAAACTGATTATTCAGTGTCTTGACGAAGAAGTCTGACCATCTCGTAAGTGGGTGGCCACGCGATCTTTTGACATCCCACTGAATCCAGTCGGTAATGGCTCTAGTCCAGCAGTCATCTCCAAATCTCATCACGTGTCCAGCCCATCTGATTTTCGATGCCTTGGCAAACAAGACAGCATCCCTGATTCTTGATCGTCGATGAAGATCGGACTCCAGATTCTTTCTCTCATTTGAGTGATGTGGGTTACTCCAAGCATAGCTCTTTCGATTCCTCTTTGAGAGACCTGAATAGCGTTCTCATCCTGTTTTCGTAGGGTCCAGGTTTCTGAGGCATATATTAATGCGGTAAGAACAGTGGAATCAAAGAGATGTGCCTGGAGCTGAAGGTTCTTCGTCCTCTTAGCTATTTCTTCGATGCTCTTGAAGGCATTCCAAGCTTCTCTCTTCCTCTTGCGCAACTCAGGTGCCAGGTCATTCGTCATGTTGACTTCTCAACCTAGGTACACATAACTGTTGCATTCGGAGATGTCCGTTCCATTGAGAGAAAATGGAATGTCAGGAACGAGACTGTTTCTCATAACATTGTCTTCATGAGATTCAGCTGGAGTCCGACCTTTCCACACTCACGGTCGAAGTCGGCCAGCATTTGTGCTGCTTGGCTAATGTTTGGTGTTATTAGAATGATGTTATCAGCAAAGCAGAGGTGGTGTAGTTGCCGACCATCTATCTTCACTCCCATTCCTTCCCATTCCAGATGTCACATGATGTTCTCGAGGGTGGCACTGAAGAGCTTTGGTGAAATGGTATCACCCTGCCAAACCCCTCTCTTGAAATCACTGATCACTTCCCTGTAGAATGGTGAGATTCTGGAAGTGAATCTGTAATACAGCTCATGGAGGATCCTGATGTACTGAGTTTGAATGCCCTGTTGGGCTAGGGCTTTGATGACTGCTTCCGTCTCAACAGAATCAAAAGCCTTCTTTAAATCAATGAGCGTTAGACAGAGCGGCATCTTGAACTCCCGAGAAACCTCAATGATCTTGGTTATCATGTGGATATAGTTGATCGTGCTGAATCCTTTTTGGAACCTGGCTTGCTTGCATGGTTATCCTTCATCTGTGTTCTGCCAATCCTATTCAGGATGACTCGAGTGAACAGCTTGTAGACAACAGACAATAGACAGATCAGGCGATAGTTGCCAATGTCATGGATGTCTCCCTTCTTGTACAGCAGTACAGTTCTGCTGGTTTTCCATTGAGACAGAACCTTGCATTCAGACAAGTAACGTGTGAAGAGCTGAGCCAGTGTATTGATGAGAACTGACAGCAGATTCTTCAGGTGTTTGGGTCTAACCTTGTCTGGGCATGGTTCTGTTTGCTTCTTTACCAATGAAATGCCATGTCGGATTTCAGTAGGAAGAATGTTGGGAGCAACATATTCATCCTGCGGAATTTGGTATGTGGGCAGGTGGACGTGGCTATCAAAGAGGTCCGAGTAGAAGTCATGAATAATCTTCTCCATTGCCCTTCTGGAAGATGTGATAGATCCATCAGGACGTCAGAGGGCAGTCATCTTGTAGTTGACTGATGGGCAGTCTTGTAGTTGGCGAAGGACAGGCTAGGACATTGTGAATACTTTTCCCAGCTTCTGCCGCATCTGCCAGCACTGCTGCTCTTCTCTTTTTAAGGTCTTCCTTTATCGCTTCTCTTCACTGTTTTGTGAGCTCGGACATTTGCTTGTAGTTGCCTGAGGCTTGCGCCAAGCCACATTGATGAATAAGCGCAAGAGTTTTCAAAGTCAGGCATCTTTTTGTGGCTATCTCTCTCTTGGCGTTCTTCACACAATCATGGAGGTGTTGAAACAGTTGATCGTGTTCCTCGTCAATGTTGTTAATGATGGCATCTTCCCATGTTGCCACAATAGTGCCAAAGAGTTCCCAGTTGGTGGTCATTCTTTGGAGTTCTCTTCTTTTTTTTTTTTTTTGGAGTTCTCTTCTTAAACTTTGCAGCCCTTTCTCCCCACTCCATGAAGTAGAATTTTGCATGAAGGAGACGGTGGTCCGATCCTGTTTGGAATTTTGGGACGATAGCGATATCAGTCAGGAAAAACCATTGAATGAATATGATGTGGTCAATTTCATTGTGGAACCGTCCACCGGGAGACTCCCAAGTCCAATGTTTATATTCAGCCTTCTTCAACTGTGAGTTACCATGCAAGGTCTTGGTCGACATGATAAATTCAGACAGTCTCTCACCCTGTTCATTCCATTCTATGCCATGGGTCCCGATGTGTATCCCAATAATATCTATTGAGGAAAATATAGCCACTACGCTCTAAGATTGGGACCTCAAAGGTCTTTTCAATGATAGGATTCTTTTGGTAAAGACAACAGAAACAAAAATAAGCAAGTGTGACTCCATCCAATTGAAAGGTTTCTGCTTGTCAAAAGAAATGCAGAATCAAACTAAAAGGCACATTGCTTAACAGGAAAAAATAATAGCACACTATGTTAGATAAAGGGTTAACATATAAAGCACTCAGAAAATTCAGCAGTAAATCCAATAGCCTCATAAGAGGAATTGAGCAGGTACTTCTCTGAAGACAGATGGATGGTTGGTAGGCATATGAAAAGGTGTCCATCATCTCATATTATAAGGAAAATCTAAATTAAAACAACAATGAGATATAACCTCATACCAGAATGGAAAAGCCAGGAAACTCTTGTGTTGACAGGGATGTGGAGAGTAAATAACTCTCAAATACTGCTGATAGAAATGTTGTCTGTCATCTCCGATGGAAATAAATTTGGAGATGCCCCCCACCCCAAACACAGAGCTCTCATATAACTCCTCAGCATCTATCCACAAGATGCAAAAACATTCATTAGAAAAGGTCCCTGCACACCTTATGTTCATTGCAGTACTTAGTAGAACAGCCTGGTTATGGAAATGTGCAATGATGTGCAACAGGTGAGTAGATAATGAAAGTGTGGATACTACTTAATGGAATACTACTCAGCCACAGGAATGTTGAAATCATGCAGTTCTCAGGAACTTTAATGGAACTGGAGCATATCACACTAAATGAAGTGAACCAAAAAAAAAAAAAAGGGCCGCCCCTCGGACCTGGGGCTGGGACTCCACCGAGCAAGTGTCTGCAGGCGTTTACCCCCCGCCCCCCCCCCCCGACGCTGGGAGAAAAAGGGAATCTGCGCCTGTCTGCCTGTCCCTTTTGGCCGCCCAAGCTGAGTCGCTCCCTTGTCCCCCACCCCCCAGGTTAGTTTTCGGGTCGCCCCTCGAACCCGGGGCTGGGACTCCACCGCACAAGTGTCTGCAGGCATCCCCCCAACGCTGGGAGGAAAAGGGGATCTGAGCCTGTCTGCCTGTCCCTTTCGGCCGCCCAAGCTGAGCCGCTCCCTTGTCCCCCACCCAGTCTTTACTTCCTGGACAGAAACCAGGTATCTGTGGGGGCGTGGCCACTTCAGAGGTGGGCGTGGCCCAAATTTCTGCGGGCCAACGCTTAGGCGGCCGCAGGTAGTTCACTCAAATCAAGAAATATTACCCCTTCACATACACAACAACATGAAGAAACAACGCAAATCCCCACCACAGGGAGATCATGAGGAAATAAGTCTAGAAGCCTCAGTACGTGCTAGCCACCTTAGGGACCTCTCTGACAAGGAATTCAGATATGAACTCATCAAGATGTTCAATCAACTCGGTAAAACAGTCACACAGATATCCGCTAAACTGAAAAAGGACATGAAAGAAACTATCGATCGCACAATTGACAAAATACAGCAAGAAATAAGAGCCGAAATTGGAAAGCTTTGCACAGAAATGGCACGCATCACAGATTTCATAGATGAAGTCAAATCCTCACTCACTTCCCTCAAAAATAGAATGACCACAGCTGCGGAAAGAATCAGTGACTTGGAAGATCAGTTGCATCAAGCCAACAGACAACAACAAACAATGGCAAGAGACCTCAAAATAGCTCAAGAGCGAATCAGAGTCCTACGAGACGATTCCAGAAGAAACAACATTAGAATCATTGTACTACCAGAAGCTCAGGGAAACAATCCCAATGAAAAAACTATGCTTAAACAAATTGTCACCGAAAAATTCCCAGAGCTCCATAATACAGCCATTCAGATTCAAGAAGCCCAAAGGGTGCCAGCTAAAAGAGACCCCAACAGAAACACCCCAAGACATATTATAGTTAGAATGACCGATGCTGCTGATAGAGACACAATACTGCAAGCAGCAAGGGCAAAAAGGGAAATCACATACAAAGGAGCACCCCTGAGATTCACAGCAGACCTCTCAGAGGAAACCCTACAAGCCAGAAAACAGTGGCGAGATATAGTCAAAAAACTCACTGAAATGAATGCTTCACCAAGAATACTCTATCCAGCTAAGCTCTCACTCAAAATAGATGGAACGCTACACTATTTTCTAGATAAACAGCAGCTCAGGAACTTCATAGACTCAAAACCAAACCTAAAACAAGGACTAAAGGGGCTACTATAAGACAAGACAAACCCTACAACCACAACACACCCGCACAGAAACATGACACAAAACCCCGTAACCATACTCTCTCTCAATGTCAACGGTCTAAATTCACCATTGAAGAGACACAGAGTGTCAAAATCGATACAGAGACAGAACCCAACATTCTGCTGCCTACAAGAAACTCATCTCAACAGCCAGAGCAAACACAGACTCAAAGTTAAAGGATGGAAAACAATCCTGCAAGCAAACAGCTCCTGTAAAAAAGCTGGGGTGGCCATACTAGTATCTGACAACATTAATTTCACCTTGAAAAAGACTGGAAGGGACAGTGAAGGCCATTTTCTATTCATCAAGGGATACATACAACAGGAAGAAATCACACTCTTAAATGTATACGCACCTAATGAGGGAACAGCTAAATATTTAAAACAACTGCTAACAGATTTTAAGGAGGACATTGCAAGCAACACAATAGTACTTGGAGACTTCAACATTGCCCTATCACCTCTGGACAGATCAACAAGAACAAAACCCAGCAAGGAATCATTGGCTTTGAAAGAAGAAATAGAAGAGAGAGGGCTTATAGACCTATACAGGGCTTTACACCCCAAAAAGAAAGAATACACATTCTTCTCCAGTGCACACGGAACATTTTCCAAAATAGACCATGCGCTAGGACACAAAACATACCTCAACAAAATAAGGAAGATAGAAATAGTATCAGCCATCTTTTCAGACCATGATGCACTGAGGATAGAAGTGAATCACACACAGACACGGAGAGCCAAATCAAACACCTGGAAATTAAACAACTTGATGCTGAGCAACGAGTGGGTCAGGAACGAAGTCAAGGACGAAATCAAAAGATACTTGGAAACAAATGAGAATGAAGACACGAGCTACCAGAACCTATGGGGATGCAGCGAAAGCTGTATTAAGGGGAAAATTTATAGCTCTGCAAGCATATCCTGGGTCTGTAAAAATGGTGCACATAAACAACTTGACTTCACAGCTCAAGTCCTTAGAAAAGGATCAACAGAAAGAGCCTAAATCAGGCAGAAGGAAAGAGATCATAAAACTTAGAGCAGAAATCAATGACATGGAAACCAAAGAAACAATCCGAAAGATCAATGAAACCAAGAGCTGGTTCTTCGAGAGAATAAACAAGATAGATAAACCACTCGCAACACTCACAAAGAAACTGAGAGAGAGAACCCTAATAAACCGAATCAGAAATGAGAAGGGGGATATCACAACAGAAACCAAAGAAATCCAAAAGATCATCAGAGACTACTTTGAAAGTCTGTATGCCACGAAACAAGAGAACCTAGAAGAAATGGACAAATTCCTGGATTCCTATAATCTCCCAAAGCTGAATCAAGAAGACCTGGAGTATCTGAATAGACCTATTAACATCAACGAAATAGAAACTGCAATCAAAAGTCTTCCCAAAAACAAAAGCCCGGGCCCAGATGGATTCACTAGCGAATTTTTCCAAACATTTAAAGAGGACCTGCTGCCAGTCCTTCTCAAGCTCTTTCAGGAAATTGAAAAAACGGAAACTTTCCCAAACAGTTTCTATGAAGCCCATATCTCTCTAATACCCAAAGGAAACAGAGGCACCACGAGAAAAGAAAACTACAGGCCGATATCCCTGATGAACACAGACACGAAGATTCTCAACAAAATACTAGCAAATAGAATTCAACTACTCATCAAAAAGATCATACACCATGACCAAGTAGGATTCATCCCGGGGATGCAAGGATGGTTTAACACTCAGAAATCAATCAACACAATCCACCATATCAACAAAAGAAAAGATAAAAATCATATGATCATATCAATAGATGCAGAGAAAGCATTTGACAATATCCAGCACCCATTTATGATGAAAACCCTAGCCAAAATGGGGATAGAGGGGACTTTTTTCAATATAGTTAAAGCCACCTACCACAAGCCTACAGCAAGCATCATCCTCAATGGCGAAAAACTGAGAGCCTTCCCTCTAAGATCAGGGACGAGACAAGGATGTCCACTCTCTCCACTGCTGTTCAATATAGTATTGGAAGTACTTGCAATAGTGATTAGGCAAGAAAAAGATATTAGGGGCATCCAGGTAGGAAAGGAAGAAATCAAGCTCTCACTATTCGCACATGATATGATACTATACTTAGAAAACCCTAAAACCTCTATCAAGAAACTTCTAGAAACAATAGGCTTGTATAGTAAGTGGCAGGCTATAAAATCAATACCCAAAAGTCCGTGGCTTTCCTATATGGAATAGTGAAAGAGAAGAAAAAGACATAAGAAAACAATCCCATTCACAATTGTGCCCCAGAAAATCAAGTACCTAGGAATCACCTTAACTAAGGAAGTAAAGGACCTGTACAAAGAAAACTACAAAACTCTACTTCAGGAAATAAAAGAGGATACGAGGAAATGGAAAAATATCCCCTGTTCATGTATCGGAAGAATTATCATTGTCAAAATGGCAATACTTCCCAAAGCACTGTATAAATTCAATGCAGTTTCTATTAGGATACACATGACATTTTTCAAAGAATTGGAGCAAACACTCCTGAAATTTATATGGAACAATAAGCCGCCACGAATAGCTAAAGCAATTCTTGGGAAAAAGAAAATGGGAGGAATCAACCTCCCTAACTTCAAACTCTACTACAAGGCAGTAATAATTAAAACAGCATGGTACTGAAACAAAGGCAGAGCTGTAGACCAATGGAACAGGGTTGAATATACTAACGTACCTCCCCCAAGCATACGAGCATCTAATCTTCGATAAGGGGGCAAGAAAAGTGAAGTGGAGCAGGGAAAGCCTCTTTAACAAATTATGCTGGCAAAACTGGACGGCTACATGCAAAAAAAAGGGCTCAGATCTCTGCCTAACTCCATGTACAAAAGTAAGATCTAAGTGGATTAAAGACCTCAACATCAGACCGGAATCTCTAAGATACACTGAGGAAAATGTTGGCAAAACCCTTCATGACATAGAAGCTAATAGTGTCTTCAAAGATGTCACACCACTGGCCAAGCAAGTGAAAACAGAGATAGACAAATGGGACTATCTTAAACTAAGAAGCTTCTGCACCTCCAAAGAAACAGTGACCAAAATACAAAGACAGTCTACAGAATGGGAAAGGATATTCGCCAACTACACATCTGATAAGGGGTTAATTTCACGGATATACAAAATACTGGTTCAACTCCACAAAAAGAAAACATTCAACCCCATCAAAAAATGGGGAGATGAAATGAATAGAAACTTTGACAAAGAAGAAATCCGAATGGCTAAAAGACACATGAGAAAATGTTCCACATCATTAATCATCAGGGAGATGCAGATCAAAACCACAATGAGATATCACCTCACACCACAGAGACTGGCCCATATCCACAAGAACAAAAGCAACCGGTGCTGGCACGGATGTGGTGAGAAAGGGACACTCCTTCACTGTTGGTGGGATGCCGACTGGTTCAGCCCTTTTGGAAAACAGTATGGATGATTCTCAAAAAACTAGAAATTGAGCTCCCATTTGACCCAGCAATACCACTCCTGGGAATATATCCCAGAGAGGCAAAAAAGTATAGCCGAAGTGACATCTGCAAGTGTCTGTTTATTGCAGCACTCTTTACAATAACCAGAATCTGGAAAAAACCTGAGTGCCTGAGAACAGATGACTGGTTAAAGAAACTCTGGTACATTTACACAATGGAGTACTATGTAGCTATTAGAAAAGACGAAGTCATAAAATTTACATACAAGTGGTACTACATGGAAAGTATCATGTTAAGCGAAATGACTCAGAAAGAAAGGGATAGACATAGAAAGATTGCATTCATCTGGGGAACATAAAGTAACAAAATAGGAAACTAACACCCAAGAATGGCAGAGATTAGCACCAGGAATTTTACTCAATGACCCGGAGGACAACCACACATGTTAGGGGAAAAGGGAGCTCAGAAAGAGAAGGGAACACCAAATAAAGGGTGTTGGGAGGATCCGCCCACGATGGTAGAGCATGCTGAAAGTAGACTATCGACCAAACATGATTGCCACTCAATGCCTCTTTTGCAAACCACAGCACTCAAAAGGAGAGAGAGGGAAATGCCCTTCCACAGAGGCAGGGGGGGAGGGATACTGGGATCCGTGGTGGTGGGAAATGCGCACTGGTGGAAGGATGGGTGTTTGATCATTGTATTATTGAAACCCAAGCACAAAAATGTGTAAGTCTGCAACTGTACCTCATGATGTCTCATTATTAAAAAAATAAATTAATTAATTAATAAAAAAGGACAAATACTAGATAGCCTTACTCAACTGTGATATATAGAATAACATGTATAGGTGATAGAAGTTATCGAAGGTGGGCAAACAATTACAGAAAAAAATGCAGAGAAGGAAAGAAGTGTAGGGGGGAAGCAATACAAAAAAATCTGAAAGTAACAGAGTCCTTGGGGCAGGAGCTTGGGTTCGTCTGTGGTGTGGAGGTGAGGAGCTGTGTATACCTAACCCAAACCCAACACTACTGAGAAAGCATGGGACCCAAACTACAATAATTAAAATTTATCTGTCAAAGAGACAGATTTGGGAGATGGGAGGAACCTGGGGCTTCATGAATGGATGGGGTCACTGGTACGGGGACTACAGTGGAGAACACTTTTGTCTGATTCTCTAGCATGAACAACTTTGTAATTCATGGCATCTAAATGAAAAATAAATTTAAATAAAAAATTTAAATATCTGTCAGGGTCCTGGCCAGTTGACCCCAGCACACTGAAGTATGATCCCGCAGAGTTGCTAGACTTACTCCCTATAGGAGAGGGAGTGGGCAGGAGAGAAGCCTCTACCCTGGCCCTCCGTGCACCGCGGACTCCAGCCGCCTCAGAGAAAGAACCCTGTGGAGAGGGGAAAACTGATGGACAATCAGCAATCCGTTTATTAGCTCTCACACAGGGGTTCTTATGCAGACATTTCAGTGGGTATCCACGAGTATCACATTTACCTCCTCAGGTTACAAGGTGGGCTCTCAGGGCCATGTGTATCAGCTCTGGCAAATGGTAACTGTTACATTCCTCATCCTCAACCTGAGTGCCTACTTGTGTGGAGTGCTGGAGCAAGCCCTGGGCGCCTGTAAATAGGGCCGGCTCTTGCTTTCAGGGGCAGGGGATTTGGTCAAAGTCTCAGGCTGGCTGCTGAGACCCCAACATGTCCCCCTTTTTGTTTTATATAAGAGCCAGCTGCCAAGGGCCACCCGGCAGCCTCACGCTGGGGCCTTAGGGGTCGGGCCTGTCTTAGGTTGCCTCCTCTGAGGTCTTACCCATCTCTGGCTCTCCAATCCAACGTCTCTTCCTGCATGACAGCTATGTTGCACTTTCTTGCACTCCTTCTGTGACCACTCACACCCAGGCCACATCTCCTGGTCAAGGGTCTGCAAGTTCATCTTCTGCATGGCTGAGCATCACCATGGCCCCAAACTGGGTTCTTATCATCTGAACAAGGCGGTTTAAAATACTGGGCCCAAGTGTTATGAGTAGCAATAGTAAAATGAATGGGCTGGCCAAGGCAGACACTAGTGTGGTAAGCCAGGGTGACATGCCAAACCATCTTTCAAACCATCTTTCTTGTGCCTCACGTTCCCTCATTCATTTAGCTAACCCATCTTGCAATTTAGCCATAGAATCACGTACAACTCTGGTGTGATCAGCATAAACACCACACCTGGATTGGTACCTGTAGCGTACAATCTAAGTCCCCAGGTATTCCCAGAGTACCAACTGGTGGCCTTTTTCATTATCTTAGTAAGGCTCAGTTTCACTGGTAAACACTTTCCCCTACATTTTCTCCAGTCTACCCCACCCCATTTTTATAACCTATACATCTATCTGGGATGTTCTGGCAGCTGCTGCATGTGACCGCGTGCTGGAGCCCTTCTCTCATTCCCACGTGAGAGTTTCAGAAGTAGTGTTCCACCTGGGCCTTCTGGAGACTCTGGTCCTTAGGACAAGATGGAAACATGCTCACAGCTAGAACTGCAGGCACTTCTGAGGCAGCTGGAGTACAACATGCTAAGGGAATTCAAGGGCCACGTGAAGGCCATGGTCCTGCACCAGGAGCTGGAGAAGAGTCCCCCGCAGGAGCTGCAGTATGCCGATGCCGATGGTGGCCTGCTTGCTGAACTGTTCACCCGCCACTGCTGCCCCACTTGTGTGGACGTGGTGATCGCCTTGGCCTTGGAAAGCATCAACTGCATGGATCCGCTTGAGAGGACCAAGAAACAGTTCCTGGAATCACTCAAGAAATCCTTCCAGAAGAAGCTCAGGTCTCCCTCTTCAAGCAGCCCAGTATCTGGGGAACCGCACCCTGCAGGCCTTGAAAAACCAGAGATGCAAGAGACTTGGGAGGTTCCTAAACTAACCTTTGAAGAAACAGAAAAGCAAGGTTGATCCCTGGGCAATTTGGGGGGACAAGCCTCCCCTCTGCCACCTGTGTATTTTAAAAATAAATTTTGAAACCTTAATAAGATCATTTTTTGTATGGTGACTGCCAGCCTATGTATCCAGTATTAACACAGTACCAGCTCTTACACAAGTAGTCTGATACACCTCCACATTTCTCATAGTTTCTTGTTCCTGGGCATACATAAAAATAATGCCTTTGGATCCCCACTCAGCTGAGTGCCCAGGTAAGGTTGTGTCCTGTGGCATCCAAGGCAACTGCAAGGAGTGTCATGGTCCAGAAGAGGACTGCCATCTAGAAATTAAGCAGAAGGGATATCCCTCAGGGACACCATCATACCCTTGGGTGTTGTCAGGATCTACATATTGAGGGCTCTTGAGGGCCCCCAGACAGGTTGGGGTTCAGAAATAGGGAACGCACACCTGAAGCCTCGACCAGAGGTAATGAGTGGGTCTGGGCCTCTCCATTACCCTGTGGAGGGATCTCTCCCTTGGACCAGGATTTCTGGTTCTGCCTCCTGCTGCTGTCAGCGCCAGTGAAAAGGGGTATGAGAGTCTTCTTTTGAAAAATTTAATATATTAAGTGTGAAGTGTGCAAGCCCTAACTGCTGGTGGGGACTAACTCCCCCTCTTTGTTTTGAAATCTGGGTTTTCAGGATTTGTTTACATCGCTCTACAATTGCTGGAGCGATAGCACAGCGGTAGGGCGTTTGCCTTGCACGCAGCCAACATGGCCGACCGGAGTTCGATTCCTCCGCCCCTCTCAGAGAGCCCGGCAAGCAACCGAGAGTATCTTGCCCACACGGCAGAGCCTGGCAAGCCACCCGTGATGTATTCAATATGCCAAACACAGTAACAACAAAATCTCCAATGGAGACGTTACTGGGCCCCCTCGAGCAAATCGATGAACAACGGGAGGGCCTTTATCTTTTTTTTGCCTTTACAATTGCTTGGCCTTGTGGGTTGTATAGGATACCAGTAAAATGCTGGATGTCCCATTTTTTTTTCAGGAAGTCCCAAAGTGTTTTACTAGTGAAGCAAGAGTCATGAGTTGACATTCTGTCTCTATTTTCCTGTCTGTACATTTCCTACAAATGGATCATTCAGTGAGAGGTTTTAGGAACTGGCATCTCTCTTCAGCTTGGTACTGTCAAGTTTCCTCCACATTGTAAAACTTGGCGATTTCATTATCACACAATGAAATCAAATAGAAATATCAATATGCTTTATCATGTAGAAATACCAGTCTGTTTATCCATCCAGCAGCTGATGGCCTTTTGGATCGTTTCTACTTTAGGCTCCTAGACTAATGCTGTAGTGAACATTTGCGTACCTGTTTCCTGTGGACCAGTGTTTTCACTTTTCTGGGTTGTATACTGAAGAGTGTCACATTTGTTCTCATTTGTGTTATTATTTTGCTTTGGGAGCCATATTGGCAGAACTTACTCCTGGCTCTGTGCTCAAAGATTACTTCTGGCAGGGCTTGAGGGACCATATGTAGTGTCTGGGATTGACCCCTGGTGAGCCCCATGCAAGGCAAGACTCTTAACTCTTGTACTATCTGTAACCCCTGTGCTCCAGTATGTTCTCAAGTCTCTTCCAACAGCTGAATATTTTCTGAAAATCCATTTCTGGTTGTAGATGAGTATAGAGCCTGCAATTGTTAAACAGAGATTATTTTTATTTGGGGGGTAGGGGCCCCTAAGCAGTGAGTTGGTCTCAGGAGGCATGCAAGGAACTGAGGACGTGGGGCTGTTTGTGCCCCCTGGTTCTGGGGATCACTTGGACTATGCTAGTGATGCTTGGAGACCTCCAGGGTTAAACTTGGTGATGCTGAGGGAGCTATGTGGTGCTGGGGATTTATCTAGTGTCAGATGCATGGAATCCTAACCTTGATGCTGTCTCTGGCCCTAAACACAGAGTGTACTGAAAATTATCAGGCAATTAGAAGATATATATATATATCAACAACCAAATTGTGTGTGTGTGTGAGGGGAGAGGTGGGGGGAGCAGGGGTTGATAATGGAGGAGGCCATGCCTTTGTGGGAGTGGCAAATATGAGCAATCTCTCAAATTCCCACCTGTTTCCATTATGGATCCAAAACTGCCATACAAAATAAAGCCACCCCCCCCCCCCCCAGAAGTCATTAAGGGACCACTGCAGCTATGTGTATTCTTAAGGACAGTTTTTCTGATAAATCTGAAAAGAGAACAGAAAGCTGCAGAGATGCCTCCAGACCCTGTCACAGGCTGAATTTCAGAACCAGGGTAAGCCAGGAGGGTGGGGGTGAGTCCCTCCACCTTCCTCAGCAGAGCCCTGGCAGTCAAAAATTTCCAGAACCCATCAGAGTCATGCTCATGGCCAGACCCCACAGGTTTGAGCAAGCCTCTTGCAGGAATGCATCTGCTGAAAAACTCAGGTATGTGGGTTTGTTACTGAAATCTTCAGGCTAACACAGAGTTGAGGATGGGTGACCCCCCCCCATTCCTGCCTCCAGTGATCACCAAATAAGCTTATTAATCTACAATAAATCTCAAAAGATATCAGTGAACTTCAGAGATGCTTCCAGTGTCCAAAGTTACCAGCCAGTTAGTTAATAATTCAACACCATTTGTATCACCTCATCAAAATTTTAGAATTCCTAGAGTGACAACTCCTACTTCACATGACTGACATACTAGGAGTAGTAGCACAGCACATTGGATGGGATATAAAGTAGAAGGCAACCACAAGGCTTCAACTTGTTAACATCACGTTAGTAATCTTTTATATAAGAGTTTAATGGTTCCAGGTTGAGATACAACAATCTACACACTTTCTCTGAAGGAAATCTGTTTCGATCACTTTTAGTGAATTCATTATAACAAGCAATACAAAATAAATCATTTAGGGTCTGCTACTGGGACAGGCCTGGGTAGTGGTTGGGAAAATAGAAAATAATGGTGGTGGGAAGGTGTAATGGTGGTGGGATTAGTGTTGGAATACTGAACATAATAAATCAATGTGAACAATTTTATAAAGATTAAAAAAATAACAAAGGGAAGTATTTTCCCTGTCTTGTGTGAAGGTGAAGATGGCACTCACACAGCTGTCTGCTTTCCAGGACACTTGGTTCACCCTGCTTCCACCCACTGGTTCTAGGTCGCCTTACAGCATTAGGTGTGGCTGTTAGCTCTTAAGTAACAGTTGTGGCTTTCCACTTCATGTCAGAGGGGAGGGAGTCAGCCTGCCTATTCTGCTATACCCCAAACTGACCTGGTAGGCATAGGCCTGTTGGTTAATGTCTGATTTGGGAGGATCATAGAAGGCAGATGTCCCCAGAGTGCTGCTGAGCTGTGGAAGAGGTGGGTTATAGCTTCCAGGCTTGTATGAACCTTACTATGATGTCAGCAACCAAGAGAGCCCTGTACACATCTAGGGGACTGTGACAAGTGGGGTTCTCTGAAGTATTTTGGAACCATGAGAGCCCATTATGGACATTATACAATGTAATCCATTGTCTATACTAGTTTGAATTTAATTCCAAGGATAATTTTATTTTATTTTTTTAAAAAGGTTTTTATTAGTGAATCACCATGAGGTACAGTTACAGACTTACAACCTTTTGTGCTTGCATTTCAGTCATACAATGATCAAGTACCCATCCCTCCACCAGTGCCCATTTTCCACCACCAATGGTCCAAGCATCCCTCCCACCACCCCACCCTATCCCCTCCACCCCATCCCGCTTCTGTGCATTCCCTTTTGCTTTCTCTCTCCTTTTGGGTGTTGTGGTTTGCAATAGAGGTATTGAGTGGCCATCATGTTTGGTATATAGAGTACTTTTAGCTCTCATCTCCAATTCCAAGAGGGCCCTCCTAGTACCCTTTACTTGGTGGTCCCTTCTCTATCTGGGCTGCCTTTTCCCCCAACATGTGAGGCCCACTCCTAAGCTGTGGAGTAATCCTCCAGGTACTTATCCCTACTATTTACAAGGATAATTTTATTCTCAAATATAAAATAAAAGTTTCACTTTAAAATTTATTTGAAGGGGTGGTGGTATTATGCCTGATTGTGCTCAGGGACTGTTCCTGGCTGCGTTGAGGAGTAACCCCTGGCAGCACTTATGGGACCATATGTGGTATTGGGGATTTGAAGCAGGGTGGAGGCCACTGTAGATACATGCAAGGCATTTGTACTGTCTTTTTGGCCTCAACAGTTAGACTTTTTGTTTGTTTGTTTTTGGGGTCACACGGGTGGTGCTTAGGGTTTAGTCCTGACTCTCTACTCAGGTATCACTCCTGGCAGTCTTGGGGAATGATATGGGATGTCAGGGATCAAACCCAGATCAGCCGTGTGCAAGGAAGTACCCTACCCCAGAGTGATAGTGATAGTTGATATATATATATATATATATATATATATATATATTGCTTTTTTCAGGTCACACCTAGTGATGCACAGGAGTTACTCCTGGCTCATGCACTCAGAAATTACTCCTGGCAGTGCTTGGGGGACCATATAAGATGCTGGGAATAGAACCCAGGTCAGCCGCGTGCAAGGCAAACACCTACCTGCTGTGCTATTGTTCCAGCCCCCAATAGTTGTATTTTTAATGTAAAATATTTGTTCCTGCAGTTCTGGGAATCTCACAGCTGGCAATCATTCCGTTATTTTTTTTAAATCATTATTAATTAGATCAGGATTAGCCTAAAGACTTCAGCCCTAAGGTGACTCTCTGGGCTGCATAATCCTAACTTAATTAAAAATACATTTTTTATGGGTAAAAAGAGAGAAGGGGCAGATGCAGAGCTTGGCTGGGTGCTTAATAAGGATAGAGAACAAAAAAAGAAGAAATTCAATCAGGCTCAGCCTATTTTCCCCAGGAATCAAGGCTCAATGCCTTAACTCTGTCCCAGGATAGATTTGCCAGATGTAGACACTGAGATGGACCTTGAGATAAAAAAATGTTTCTGAGAGAATCCTAGGGGCTAAATTGTGTTTTCTAATCCCCAAATTCATAACTTTAAACACTAATCTTCAGTATCTCAAGATGTGACTACTTGGAAATAGGGTCTACCAACAAATGATTCACTCAAATGAGGCAAGTGGGATAAAACCTGATCTTCTATGACTCAGTGTCCTTATAAACAAAGAAGATAGAACACAGAAATAGGCAGAGAGAAGAGCATATGAGGACCAGGGAGCCACAGAGGGGCACCTCAGAAGAATCAAACACTGTCAGCACTTAAACCTTGAACTTCTACACTCCAGCTGTGTGAGAATGGATGTGTTGTTTAGGCCACTCAATTGGTGGTACTTTGTTCTGGCAGTTTGGACTAATAGAGCAATTGACATCTGTGCACGGAAGGTGAAAGGATCCGGCAAAGAAAGAAGTTAAGGGGGCTGGAGCAATAGCACAGTAGGTAGGGCATTTGCCTTGCACACAGCCTACTCGGGTTCAATTCCCAGCATCCCATATGGTCCCCTGAGCACCACCAGGAGTAATTCCTGAGTGCATGAGCCAGGAGTAACCCCTGAGCATCACTGGGTGTGACCCAAAAAAAGCAAAAAAAAAAAGTTAAATTGCAATGTAAGGAACTAGAGAGAGAGTACAGTTGTTGGGGGCTTGCCTTGCATATGACCAACCCAGGTTTGATCCCTAACATCCAGTATGGCCCCGTGAGCACTACTTGGAGTAATTCTTGAATGCGGAGCCAGGAGTAACTCCTGAGCATTGCTGAGTGTGATGCCTCGCCACAAAATTGCAGTGTATGTCCCATGCAGCCTTAGAGCACTCCAGAGGTGGCACAGTTCACCACAATCACAAAATGACCTTGCACTCAGTCACCTTCCTTTGCTTTCTATAACCTAGACAAGGTGCTAGTTTCTAGTTGAGGTGGATCTGAAAGGAACTGTCTGTGTCCTAGATCCCCACACTAGGTGCTGATGCTGCTAGGAAGGAAATGGCCCATTTGCCTGTCAGTCAGAGTTCACCCCTTATCCTGTTGGAATATAAGTTCTCCATGTATATTTGGGGAACAGCTCTCCTAAGAGTCCATGGATGTCTGTTCCTGAGAGGAAACTGAGAACTGGGAAGTTCATGAGAATAAACTATACCATTTCATCTTAGGGATATGGTGGATATTTATTATTAACATCATCACTTTCTTCTATTACATAACTTAGTGTCCTAGTCTATTCCTGCTGCTCTAACAAAAAGTCCTTAGATTAAGTGATCTCTCAGAGTTCTTGAGGATGCTAGTCTCAGATCAAGGTGCTGGAGATCTTGTGTGCCTGGTGCGGGCCCACTTCCAGCTTGTAGGCAGCTGCCTTCTCTCCGCTGATATGAGAAAAAGCAAGTTTCTCATAACTCTTCTTTGTTTGAGGGGTGGGGGTGGGGGGTGTAGGGTATAACAGTGGGTAGGACTGGATCATATCTGGTGATGTGGGGGGGATATTCCTAGCTTTTCTTAGGAGTCACTCCTGGTAGCGCTTGTGGAACCATATGCAGTACTGGGTATCCAACATCTTTGGCTGCATTGCAAATCAAGCTCCATAATCCCTGTATTACCTTTCTGGTCCTTGTGTGTCTTCCTGTAAGGACAATAATTACATGACAAAGGCTTCATTTCCCAAAAACTCATCAAATAGTGTTATATTGGGGATGAGGGGTTTAACGGGTAAATTTGGGAGAAGCAGACATTCAGTCTGTAGCATTTACAGTTGTTTCACCCTCACCTACTAATAGGTCAGAGACCTCACCTGGCACAGACAGAGGGACATGTAAAGTGAAAAAATAGAAGTTTATTGGGTGCATTTGCAGATGGACCCTACTATGACCTATAGTGAGGCTGGAGTAGAGGTAAACTCTGGGAGAGTCTAAGTGGGATGTTAAGTTGTCTTGGGAAAGGAACAAAGACCAGTTTTTGGGAAAGGAAAAAAGGCCAGTGAGAGTGCTATGCTTGGTAAGCATGGATTATAGCCTTTCGGGCTCCCAGTCTTGGGATGGGCTATAAGCCCTATCTACATGGGTAGGATGATCTTTGATTGATTATCTTTGATTCTGGAAATGTGGTAAAATTATCAGCTCTTTGATCTCAAGTAAACCTTACAACTACCACCTCTGCTGACAATAGTGGCCTTTGGCGACCAGGCCTTCCTCAGGCCACAGGTCACCCTTACTAGGAGGAAGTCAAGTTGGACAATTGGGTTCATGTAGTTTCTTCCCTGTCTTCATTGTCTAATAATCACCCCACAGTCTGCTAAGATGGTAAGTTATATTCTATTCTTCTTTTCCCTAGACTCACAGAGTCCAAAAAGCTGGCATAGCTTATAATTCAATGGCTCCTTTAATGTTTCCCCAAATTTGTGTTTCTAGGCCTCCAAACAACCTGGTTGAATTCAGAGTTATAAGGGCAGGAATACAAAGTTCAGTAGAAAAATCCCTGGAAAGGAAATCCATGGGAACTCTTATTCTCTGCCCCTTATTCTTGGGCTCAGGTTTTTCTCCCACCAGTTATCTAGCGTCATAGAAGATATTCAAGACATTGGCTGCATCCTGAAGCATGACACTTGATTCTCACATACTGTCATTGTCTAGTTCCTTAGCCATTTCTCCAATAGGCTGGCAGCTTCTGGGTGGTGAATCAAATGGTGGATCCCAAAGTAGCCACTCACTCCACCTTTTCTGTATTGTAAAGTAGATTTGTGGTGGCGACACTGGGCAGGTCTCCTCTGTGAGTGGACAGAATACCACCTGTGATAAGCCTGGGTGCTTGTGTCATTCAGATACAAAAGCAATGAGGGGCGCACCAGAAGAGGCAAGTTCCATGTGCTGTCCTGGGCTGAAGAGAGAGATAGCCACAAAAAATCGCCTATCTTCAAAAACTCTTGAGCTAATTCGCCAGCGTGGTTTGGCGCATGCCTCAGGCAACCGCAAGCTAACATCCGAGCTCGCAAAGCAGTGCAGAGATGCGATCAAGGAAGACCTCAAAGAGAGAAGAGCAGAAGTACTGGTAGATGCGGCAGAAGCCGGGAAAAGTATTTGTAACGCCTGCCTGTCCTTCGCCAACTATAAGATCAAGATGACTGCCCTCCGACGTCCTGATGGATCCATCACATCCTCCAGAACGGCAATGGAGAAGATTATCCATGACTTCTACTCAAATCTCTTCGATAGCCATGTCCACTTGCCGACATACCAAATTCCACAGGATGGATATGTCGTTCCCAACGTTCTCCCTTCTGAAATCCGACAGGCCATTTCGTCGGTAAAGAAACAAACAGCACCAGGCCCAGACAAGGTCAGACCTGAACACCTGAAGAACCTGCCGTCAGTACTCATCAATACACTGGCTCGGCTCTTTACTCGCTACCTGTCTGAATGCAAGGTTCCGTCCCAATGGAAAACCAGCAGGACCGTACTACTGTTCAAGAAGGGAGACATCCATGACATTGGCAACTATCACCCGACCTGCCTATTGTCTGTCATCTACAAGTTGTTCACTCGAGTCATCCTAAATAGGATTGGCACTAGAACACTAGAACACTAGATGAAGGACAACCATGCGAGCAAGCCGGGTTCCGCAAAGGATTCAGCACCATCGACCATATCCACACAATAACCAAGCTCATTGAGGTTTCTCGGGAGTTCAAGATGCCGCTCTGTTTAACGTTCATTGATTTAAAGAAGGCCTTTGATTCTGTTGAGACGGAAGCTGTCATTGAAGCCCTAGCCAATCAGGGCATTCAAGCCCAATACATCAGGATCCTCCGTGAGCTGTATTGCGGATTCACTGCCAGGATCTCACCATTCTACAAAGAAGTGATCGTTGATGTCAAGAGAGGGGTGCGGCAGGGTGATACCATTTCACCAAAACTCTTCAGTGCCACCCTCGAGAACATCATGCGACGACTGGAATGGGAAGGAATGGGAGTGAAGATAGATGATCGGCAACTACACCATCTCCGCTTTGCTGATGACATTGTTTTAATAACACCAAACATCAGCCAAGCGGCACAAATGCTGGCCGACTTTGACCGTGAGTGTGGAAATGTAGGACTACAGCTGAATCTTACGAAGACAATGTTTATGAGAAACAGCCTTGTTCCTGACGCCCTATTCACTCTCAATGGAACGACCATGTCCGAATGCAACAGCTATGTGTACCTAGGTCAAGAGGTCAACATGACAAATGACCTGGCACCCGAGCTGTGCAGGAGGAAGAGAGCGGCTTGGAACGCCTTCAAGAACATCGAAGAAATAGCTAAGAGGACGAAGAACCTCCGGCTCCGGGCACATCTCTTTGATTCCACTGTTCTTCCTGCATTAACATATGCCTCAGAGACCTGGGCCCTATGCAAACAAGATGAGAACGCTATTCAGGTCTCCCAAAGAAGAATAGAAAGAGCTATGCTTGGAATATCACGTTTCACTCAAATGAGAGAAAGAATCCGGAGTTCTGACATCCGTCGACGATCAAGAATCAGGGACGCTGTCTCATTTGCCAAGGTGTCGAAAATCAGATGGGCTGGTCACGTAATGAGATTTAAAGACGACCGTTGGACTAGAGCTGTTACCGACTGGATTCCACGGGATGTCAAAAGACCGCATGGCCGCCCACCTTCCAGATGGTCAGACTTCTTCATCAAGATCATGAACGATCGGTTTGAGGCCCTTCATGTTCCAGGAGCGAACAGATGCCATTGGGCTACACTAGCACGCGACAGGGACAAATGGAGACGTTACTGGCGCCCGCTCGAGCAAATCGACGACTAACGGGAAGTTAAGTGATTAAGTGAAGTGATTAAAGTAGATTTGAAGCTATATGGGATGTTCTTAAATGTAGACTTTATTATTATTCAGGTACAGTAAGGCCAAAAGATCACAAAGCACCTGTCACTGAAAAGGTTACTTATTATTAATAGATACCAAAAAGCAGGGGCACATCATGCCAAACAGGCACATGAGGCAAAGGTTGAGTATGGGGGGGAAATTCAGACAAGAGTCTTTTTCTTTTGTTTGCTTTTTGGGTCACACTCGGTGATGTTCAGGGGTTACTCCTAGCTTTAAACTCAGGAATCACTCCTGGCAGTGCTCAGGGGACCATATAGGATGCTGGGAATTGAATCCGGGTTGGCTGTGTGCAAGGCAAATGCCCTACCTGCTTATCACTCCAGCCCCCAGACAAGAGCCTTTACTGTTTGCTTGCTTGTTTTGTTTCTTTGTTTTGTTTTGGGGGCCACACACAGAGAAGCTTAAGGGTTATTCCTGGCTCTGTGCTCAGGTATTACTCCTGGTGGTGCTTAGGGGACCATATGAGGTGCCGGGATTGAACCCGGCCTGGCCAACTGCAAGGTTGGTGCCCTACCCACTGTCCTCTCTCTCTGACCCTTTACTGTGAATTCTATGGAAAGGAATGGGGGAGCTAGGGTTGCCTACTTTGAATAATTTCAGCAGACTGTGTCATAAAAGCTATCCCGAGCATCTGGTTTGAGGGGAAGTAGGTAAGAAAACATGGA
Source organism: Sorex fumeus (assembly GCF_029834395.1). Lineage (NCBI taxonomy): Eukaryota > Metazoa > Chordata > Mammalia > Eulipotyphla > Soricidae > Sorex > Sorex fumeus. The sequence continues at coordinate 63,225,306 of NW_026606063.1, read as the reverse complement.
CTCTGAGTAGAAGAGCTAGAAAGAGAAGCTGGTGGTATACGGTTTGCATATATTATAATGCATACAAAAATCTCTTGCAACAACGATTAATATGGCTCAAAATCTTACAGTGCCCACAGCTTATTGTTGCTTCCATAGTTACTATAGATACTTTAACATGTTTTACCAATACCTTTATTCTCATGATCGACACAGTAGACCCAACCATAGAGCTTTATCCTAAACCTGTTTTTTCTATATTACTCATTCTAGACTACTACCAGTCAACTAGGCCATGATCAGTTGTCCAAATATATTCTAATCTTGTTCAAATAAATACAAAGACTAATCATCTCTTTCCAAACAAAATCAGTGATCAAGTATACTGCTCAAAATGCTAACCTTTAGAATAACCTTGCTTTTTCATAATCTTTAAAAGTACCTTTGATAGTGCTAGTTATTCATCTTTAGCTTTTATCCATATACCAAGATAGCCATCTTTACCACACCCCTTTTTGCTACTTACCATCCCCTGGCATGCCATAGATTAGGATTGCAGTTTGGGGTTATAGTACAACAGGTGTTTGATATCTCTTGTGTAGCTAGCCTGGCCTTCTATCCATGGCTGTGCTCAGTACTGGATGCATTGAGAATTATTACTCAGTCTGCCCAATCTTATGACTTGGAGACTCTGTAAAGACCTGACTGATCATTGCTGTGTCATGGTCAAGAGAGAAGACTACAGGGGCTGGAGTGATAACACAGCAGGTAGGGCACTTGCCTTGCATGCAGTCGACCCAGGTTAGATTTCCAGCATCCCATATGGTCCCCCAAGCACTGCCAGGAGTAATTCCTGAGTGCATAGCCAGGAGTAACCCCTGAGCATCGCTGGGTGTGACCCAAAGAGCAGAGAGAGAGAGAGAGAGAGAGAGAGAGAGAGAGAGAGGACTACATCCACCTAGCAGCAGCACAGCAGTGGTTGTTTCTCTTATTAAGTTAAAAACTGTTTTCCTTCTATTGTTAGGATAGCTTGGGAACACACTTGGCTGTTGTGTTTCCACCTGTTAGTTTGGTTCTTGCCAGGGTTCACATGCCCTAGTTGCTGTGATGAATGCAGTTGAATGTGGTGCACTGTAAACCGAAGACCTTGTTATGATGCTGGGGATCCCAAATGACAATGCCATACCACCAAGATCATATTAAGACATGTGAGGTGACACTAGGGATTGAACTCAACAAAGGTAGGCACTCCACCCCTGAGGCATCCCCAAGCTGCACAAAGATGCACCAAGATTGTTTGTTTGTCAAAAGCTGAGTAATTCTTCACTGTTGAGAGCATGGCCTTGCTGCAGAAGCTCAGGGGCTTTCTCTGTTATTCCTCAATGGAGACTTGTCACAAAAAAGCGTTTACTACTAGGAATGGTTCCAAGTCTGGAGGGAGATGATGACAAGGATGCTTGCACAGAAAGCAAAGCATACTGTAGAGTCTTTCTTATTCTAAGCTCTGCTCAAAACTGGGGGAAGTTTATGTAGTTTATAATATACACCATGCTAGACCTTATTAGATTCTTTTAAAAAATGGCAGAGAAGCATCCAAAAAATGTCCTATTTGTTATGAGGAAAATGCAAGGTAAAATAACAATGAGATATCACTAGTTACCTATTAGAATGTAAACTCCAGAACACTGGGAACATCCAAATTCCATGTCACTGTGAAGGAGGAGGAAGATTCATTCATTACTGGTGGAAACACAAAATGGTAAAGATACATTCTAACTACCATGCCCTGTGGAACTGAAAATTTATGTCTATACAAAAACTTGCACACAGACAAAGAAGTAGCTTTATTCATAATTGCCAAAACTCAGAAGCAACTAGGATGTTCATTAGTAGCTTTCTACAGAGGTGCTATTGGTATCCTTACTTTACAGGTGGCATACGATGGGAAGAGAGGTAGCAGCTTTCTCAAGATCACACAGCAAGTAAGGGAGCGCACAGCCTGGAATTCAGTGAGTCCCTTACTGATCCTTGATCCTTACTGAATGCTCTGATCCTTGATCTCTTAGTAATAGTATAATAACAAATAAGAAGCTGTATGTAATGAGAATTATGAAACTTTAATGAAAATTAAGAAAATGTAATGGGGACTGGGAAACTGTGCCCACTAGATTTATGGGTGGCTAGTGCCATCAGTCCACCAGATTTATGGGAGCACGTAAGTCCTGACAGACTTATGGGAGTACATGGGAGATGTTACCTGAAGGCTGCATCAAAGTGGGCAAGATATACTGACCTTGGCTATTTTTCTTTTGAGCACCCTAAGGTCATGTCACGTGGGAATGATGCATTGATTGTTTTTCTTTTACTTATTACCTCTGTCTCCCTTGTTTCATTGGTAAGAATGCATGTAGATTGTAAATCCACCTTTAGAGGATAAAAAAGATACTCTCTTAGCAAACGGCTCCGAGTCTCTTTCTCTTCTGACATGGGGTCCTCAGCAAAGAGCTTCTAATAAACTCACAGTCTTATGCTGAGCTATCTTTCTGTTCATTCACAGCTCACGCCAGCACAACAATCCTTGATTCTTATTGAACCCTCTGATCCTTGCTAAGACTGTAATCTTTGGATCCAGAGAGGTAGTACAATGGGTAAAGCACTTGCCTTGCCCCTGGCTGACTGGACATCAGTCACAATCTTCCACACTCCATATGGTCCCCTCAGTCTCCCAGAGCCAGGAATAAGCCCTGAGTACCACCAGGTGTGGTGAGCTTTTGGAAGACAAACTGCTTCATCAGGGTCAGAGTTATAATATAGTGGGTAGAGCATTTGCCTTGCACATGGCCAGCCCGGGTTTGATCCCTAGCATCCCATATGGTCCCCCAAGCACTGCCAGGAGTAATTCCTGAATGCAAAGCCATGAGTAACCCCTGAACATCACAGGGTGTGACCCAAAAAGAAAAAAATGGCTTCACCTTATCTAGCATGTTTTTTTTAATATTTGATATTTCTGTTAGCTATTTCTATATAATAACTACCAGACACAGCAACATTAAACAACCATTTTCTAATGTTTATAGATTTTGAGGATTAACCTTTTGCAAAAGTCACAAAAGGTTTCACTAGGCTCTTGTCCATACATCGGAGGGCTTGGCTGGAAAAAAAAAAAGACTCAAACAGTTTTTTGAAGGCTGTATGCCAGGATTATCTTCACTCACACACCTGGAGCATGGACTCAGGAGCCTGAAAAGCTGAAAATATTGACCTGAATGCCTCTCAATGACATTTCCATGTGCACTCTCCCAGCCCAGGGGCTGCATTCTGGGGTAGACCTGTCCGAACAGGATAGAGCAAGTGTTTTTATCAAATCAGGTCTTTCATGCGCTAGCTTATAACTCATGTATCAACTCTTCTGTCATTCTCTGTTGACTGAGGTAGTCCTCTGCCCCTCTATGTTTGTGGGGAAGGGACACAGACCCCTAACTCTTAATATATGAAGGAAAACCATATGGCCTCAATGTTCATTTCCAACCAGTCAATGAAAGCTTCTCCTTTCACCCGGAAAAACTGGATTCCTTGACTGTGGTAAAGTGAGTGCCTCAAATTTTTTTTTATGATGCATGGGGCACTTGTGGTTAATAATCTGCTGTTCATTATCATGATCTGTAGTCTCTATAATAGTAAATGGACTGGAACCACAGATATATTTACTGCCTTAATTTAGTTGCTAGCATTTGGCTTATTGTAAAGCATTTTCTCTTCATTTGGATTGAAAGTCTTCTATCCAGGCTTATTGTCAATGTCGATAAGTTCAGTATTATTTAACAGCTGGAAGCCCAGATATTATACATCTGACTCTTAATTGATCTTCCTAAGTTGGTCTTTATAGGCATTGTATCCATCCATCATGACAAGCTGTCCTTTCATGTTTGGATGGTGTTCCATTTTGCTAAGCTAAACTCTGTTTCTTAATCATGACCAAAGTTCTTTATCATTTTAATAGTGTATAGCATTCTTCTTCTTCTTCTTTTTAAATGAATCACCATGAGGTACAGTTACAGACTTGTAAACTTTCATGCTTACATTTCAGTCATACAATGATCGAGTACCCATTTTTCCATCAGTGCCCATTCTCCACACCAATGTTCCAGTATCCCTCCCCCCCATCTCCCCCCGCACTCCTGGGGCAGGTGCATTCCCCACCCCCCTTTAGTGTGTCGTGGTTTGCAATATTGGTATTAAGTGGCCATCATGTTTGGTCTATTGTCTACTTTCAATACACATCTCCCATCCTGAGCAGGCCCTGCAAGCATCCTTTACTTGGTGTTCCCTTCTCTATCTGAGCTGCCTTTTCCTCCAGCATGTGAGGCCAGTTTCCAGGCTGTGGAGCAATCCTTCTGGTCCTTGTCTCTACTATCCTTGGGTGTTAGTCTCCCATTCTGTTACTTTATATTCCACAAATGAGTGCAGTCCTTCTACGTCTGCCCCTCTCTTTCTAACTCATTTCACTTAGTATGATACTCTTGATTTTGTTCAACTGTATCATCCATAACATCCATCAAAAGGTTTAAACTATCAATGTGACCCATAGCCCAAGAAAGAACAGGAAAGACAAGAATTGAAAGAAGAAATATAGATGCACAGAAGGTATTTGGAGAAATTATCTGCATCATTTATTATCATAGAAATGCAAATACAAACAGCACCTATATATCACATTATACCAGTGGAACTGGCTCTCATCAGAAAAGAACAAAAATAACCACTTGTTGGCATGGGTGTGGGGAAAATGGGACTCTCATTTTCTGCTCATGGGCATGTCTTTTGATCCGACCATTTTGGAAAATAATATGGGCACTTCTGAAAAAGTGTCCTAAACATAACCTAAAAAACTAGGACACTTCTGAAAAAAAAAAAAAAACAGGACTATGACCCAGCAATTTTACTTCTACGCATCTCCCCCAAGGTCTCAAAAACTGTTTTCAGAAAAGACATTTGCACTCCTGTGTTAATTGCACCACTATTTACAATAGCCCAAATTTGGAAACAACCCAAATGTCCAGGAACAGATGACTGGATAAAGTAACTATGGTACATACAATGAAAACTTCTTGGCTATAAGAAAAGGTGAAATCATGCAAATTGTTATTATGTTTTCTGGATCTTGAGAGCATCATGCTAAGTGAAGTTACTCAAAAGGAGAGGGAGAGACACAGAATAAACACTCTCATATGTGGGAAACATAGTAGGTGAATAACAAATGCCCAAAGGCAACAGAAATTGAGAGTTGGTCTTCCGTAGGAAGCTTACCATGAGGGTCAGTAGTGGGAGGGACACTGGGGAAAGAGTGGAGGAAGCAGACTCTCTGCTGAAGGTGTGGTACTGGAATGTTTCATTCATGTTTCATTCACAGACTTGTAAACCATGGTGTCTAAATTAAAAACAAACAAACAAAAAAAGGAAATTCACATTTTGACAGGCTTGAGGGGTGGTTGGGGAAATTGGAAATAATGGTGGTGGGAAGGTGCAATGGTGGTAGAATTGATGTTGGAATATTGAAAGTAACAAATCATCATGAACAACTTTATAAAAACTAACTAAATAAAACAAAAATCCACATTTTGCGTGACTAAAAATAGATACATAAAATGTTAATCAAAGAAGAGCTGAAGTGAGGGCAGGGAAATGAGAGTGGAAGCAGGAGTGCAGGAGGTCCTAGAAAGCAGAGAAAGGTAGGTTCTCTGGAGAGAAGAATGAGGGGTTCCAGAACCACATCACAGGGGTGACTCTGCCTCCCACTCCAGGAACGAGAACAGCAGAGGGTATATCTCTGACTCCATAGCCACTGCCCGATGCAAGGAAGGACAAGCAGGTAAGCAAGTCTGAGCCTCCTGTACTTGCCGGGGAGGGGGGAGGGCAGGGGGCTTGACAAGGAAACCCTGGGTTGTTCATTCCCTTTGGTGGGGGGGACACTCTACACTCTACCATCTCTTTGTGTTAGTTACTAGGACAACTTCTCTTTCTCTTTGCACACTGCTGGGACTTACCGCATGTTATGGAGAAAGTGGCATCAGCGTTTATCACTCCAGCTCTCGGTCCTTTTCCTTTAGGTGAGCCAACATAATAAACACAGTAACTCTGCCCTACTCTCTGACCTGGGGCAGGCCCAAAGCTCCAGGAGGACTTTTTAGAGGTGTTGGGACTGGAGGAGGCTGAAGAGGTGTCTATGAGTGTAGAGAGGGTCTCACTTCTATTCACCAAGGCCAGTGTGGCTAATGTAGGTGAACAGAGAATGGACGCTTCCCTTTTCTGGACTACTGTCAGTGAAGAAGTTCACAAACATGCCCCCACCACTTCCTCTCTACTGGCCATGTGAACCGTACAGAAAAAAGTTGGGGGTTCTTTCAGCTTCAAGTGAGGCTGCTCATCCTTTGGGGCAGCAGATGCTTTTGAGTTTTTTTTCTCTTTTTGAGTCACACTCGGCGATGCACAGGGGTTACTCTTGACTCATGCACTCAGGAATTACTCCTGATAGTGCTTGGGGACCATATGGGATGCTGGGAATTGAACCCGGGTCAGCCGTGTGCAAGGCAAATGCCCTACCCTCTGTGCTATTGCTCCAGCCCTACTTTTGAGTTTGAATCACTGTGTCCCAACTCCCATCCGCCCTTCCCCAATCAAATTAAATCAAATCAAATCAAATCAATATAATCTTGTCCCCTCAGCAGGCTCAAGCAGGTATCTACCTGTCTGAACACTTGTGGGTGACACACAGGCAGTTTCTGCAGAGGAAACCAAGGCACTGTGGTCACAACAGCATAGATGATCCCAGGTCATAAGGCTAACAGGAGTATAGGAGTCTCAGAAAGGCGGCCTGCTTCTACAGCTACCTCTTAACAATGCTCCTGAAGGCAGGTATCCATGGCAGATTCTGGCACTGTCACTGGGTGTATAGATAAGCTGCTATGTAGACAGTTCTCTTCCTCCTGGAAGATGATATTCTGAAAAGTAGGAGGCAACCAACCTTAGAGGGAAATATTCTATTATTTCGGTTCTGCTTTGGGGCAGGGATTGGGGTTTGGGATAGAAACACCCAAAATATGGTGGTTGGAAGGTGTAATGGTGGTGGGACTGGTGTTTGAATATTAAATGTAATCAAATATTGTGAACTACATTATAAACTAAAAAATAAAAAATAAATTAGCGGTAGGGCATTTACCCTACAAGCGGCCAACATGGCCGAACCGAGTTCAATTCCCCCACCCCTCTCGGAGAGCCCGGTGAGCTACCGAGAGTATCTCGCCCGCACGGCAGAGCCTGGCAAGCTCCCCATGATGTATTCGATATGCCAAACACAGTAACAAGTCTCATGATGGAGACATTACTGGGCCCGCTCAAGCAAATCGATGAACAACGGGAGGACCATGACCGTGACTGTGAAATTAAAAAATAAAGATGCTGTTCTGAGGCACAGCTGAGGATCCACTTTAGACTGGCTGAGCCCTGGAGGATGGAGCCCTGCCCTAGGGGAAGGGAGAAAAAGGTTCCACATTTTCATTTCAGATCCCAGAACTTCAGAAAAGCAAGAAGGGAACTCAACTCTGCTGCTGGCGTCTTGACCCAGAGAACCTCAAGCTCTCACACTCGGGGTCCCACAAGGCAGCAAAAGACATCCCAGTCCAGTTTTGTAGTTGGGTTCAGACAGCCTGTGAGCATTAAATTTAAACACCTGTAATTTGCATCAAAATTCTATGTGTGCATTTTCCCAAATGCTCTGATCAAAAGACTGGGGTGCAGTAATGGGATTTGGCCCTTGGCTGTTGGTTGCCTCTAATGTGCTCTCTGCCATCACTGCAGGCCTGAAACCGTTCTGCACGTTGGTCCCACCAGCTTCACACAAAATAAAGGGTCATGCTGAAGCTGGACACCAAGCGGGCAGATAACTGCTCAGTGCGCAGCAATCCATTGCAGTAAATCAATCAAGTGATCCGAGGAATGAGCCTGAACTTTGCACAGGGAAGAACGATCATGTGATCATGTTTTTGGAAAGAGCTTTCTTGGGTTGTTGCTAACAACCTTTCAAGCCGATGCTGAGCATCCTGGGCTCATCCTGCTCTTCTACTTCCTGTTTTTAAATTCCATAACAATAGCAAAAAGGTTTATAAATAAATCAAAACTAGCATTCATAATAAAATGCAAAAGTGTTCTTTCTCCCAAAAGGGAACACTCTAGGACTCCCTGCATGCCTGGGAAAGACAGCCTGGGATACCTACCTACCTTGACCGACTTAGAAGCCAGGCACCTATGCTGAGTGGAAGACAGGAGACCAGAACATAGGGAAATAGGTTGGTCCCTTCCTAAAGGACCCAGGTGCCATCCTTCCAACTGGTCTTGCCTGCCCTGTATCCCTGAGCACTTTACCAAACACCTGACAGTCAAGGGAAGGTGAGGGAGCAGGAGTAAGAGCCTCCACACTTGGACAGGAGAGTCCTAGGGCCTGGCACTCTCCTGAGATTGTGGGGGTATAGGATGCAGGGATGATGGAGAGGAGAATGACTGAGAAGCAAGCACATGCACACACACTCACACTTGCACACAAAACACACACGTGCATGCGTGCACACAAGTACACATATGCACAAATGCATGCTCACGTGTACACACACACCACATATTCACTCGCATATGTACGCATGTGCACATATTTGCATACGCGCATACACGTACATGCACACATGCACAGACATGCAAGCACACATGCACACAGTGAACGCATAGGCTTGTGCTCGCACACACACTTGGAGGCAGACACACACAGGGACGCGCGCACAAATACACAAGTGCGCGCACGTACGCTCGCACACACACACACACAGACACACACACGCCTGTGAGCACACAGACGGAGAACTCGTGCACACACAGGCACACAGACGCGTGCGCACACCTCTCCCCTCCATCTCTCCTCCGCCCCCCACCCCAGGGGCAGACCGTGAAGGCGGCGGCTTTGGGGGGTGGGGGGGGTTGGACGGGACCGCGGAGGCCGCGGGGCCGCGGGGCCGGCGCGGGACCGCGGGGTCGTGGGACCGGCGCGGGGACGCGGGGACGCCGAGGACGCGGGGACGCGAGGACGCGGGGACGGGGTCCGGGCGCGCCAGCCCCGCCCCGCCAGCCAGCCCCGCCCCCACTCGGCCCCGCAGCGCGGCGGGAGCGGCGGTCGCGCAGCCTTTGTCTCTCCCGGCCGAGCGCAGCGTAAGTGGAGCGGGGCAGACCCGGCCGGGCCGGGCGCGGTGGAGACGCGGGGGCCGCAGGGGCGCGGGGCGGCGGGGCCTGTGCCGGCGCGCGGCGGGAGGCGGCGGAGCCCGGGCCCGGTGAGGAGCGGGCCCCCGCCAGCGTCCCGGACCCGCGCCGCCCGCCTCCCCCATCCCCGCGTGGCCTGGCCTGGCCTGGCCCGGGAGAGGCGTCCCCGAAGGGGATCCCGCGGGGGCCCCTTCGCCGCCCTGCGTGGCCTGCTTGCGGTCGCGGTCCCCATCGGTGGCAGGGATGCCGCTGTCGTGGTGAGGCCCATGTGATGCGGGCGGAACCTGTCAGGGTCTGATGTGCGGATGCGGGAGGGGGTGGGTGGGAGGACGAGGGCGGGTGGAGGGGGAGGAAGGGGATGGTGAGGGGCTTAGCTGTCCAAGAGGTGTCCTTTTGGACACCTTTTGGTGGTGGTGGTGGTGGTGATGGCGATGGTGACGGGAAAAGCGGTGTCCCCGCTAGGTGAGATCATGATGGAAACGTTTGCGTGTCCTCTGTGGGTTTGGGGGTGTCAGTCCCAGCATCAGGTAGGGACATAAGGCAGGTGAAACTTTCCACCAAAACGGAACCAAGACTGGAGCCAGAGACAGCCCCGAAGGTTGGATCTCATGCCCTGTGTGGCGGGGACCCTGGTCTCACCCCCCTGTACTTCACAGTGGGTCCCCCAGCAGCAAGCTGAGCCATGCCCACCATTCACCCCCACCCCCACCCTCGCCTTCCACAGCACCTCCAGGTGTGGCTCAAAAACCAAAATCCTAACGAGCAACCTCAACAACAATAATACCAAAATAGCAAAAGAGAGTATCAGTGGGAAACCAGGCCCCATAGGGATAAAGGCGCGAAAATACCCGTTGCATCTCTTTATTGGGGGTGCTATGGTGTCAGAAGGCCTCCGCCACCCTGCCTAAAAAATGTTTCAGTTGGTGTGTTTGGAATAGGCATCTGCCTGGTTCTCCAACTGCTGGGCTGGCAGCTCACACCCAGGGACATCTTTGAAGTACCTGCTGGTTCAATCTTTTAGTATTCTCTCTCTCTCTCTCTCTCTCTCTCTCTCTCTCTCTCTCTCTCTCTCTCTCTTTTGTTTTGTTTTTGGGTCACACCCAGTGGTGCTCAAGGCTTACTCCTGGCTCTGCGCTTCCGAGTCACTCTTGGCTGGTTCAGCCTACCGTGTGTGCCAGGGATCGAACCTAGATACAAGGCAGATGGCCTACCCACTATAGTATTGTTCAGGCCCCTGATTCTGTCTTGAACATCTAGACATAGGAATATAAGGATAACAATTAGACAAGGGGGTTGGAGAGACAGTAGGTAGGGCACCTGTCCTGGACACAGCCAAGTCAGGTTTAATCCCTGGTGTCTTATATTGTCTCCTGAGTACCACCAGGAGTAATTGTTGAGCACAGAGCCAGGAGTAAGCCCTGGACACTGCAAAGCGTGGCCACCCAAAGCAAAACAACAACAAAAAGACAACCAGACAATCCTAAATTTCTTGATACTTTTGGTAACTTGAAAGGTTTTGTTCCCCTGAAACCAGTACAGTGGAGCTCCATTTGGTTTTCTTTTCATTTTAGTGGGAGGTAGGGTGGACCACAGTCAGGGATACTCAGAGGATACTCCCTGCTTACTGTTGGGGTAGGGGGTGGAGTTCGAAGAGGTGCTGAGTGCAGGGCAGTATTGGCTGTTGAACCTGGCAAGCCTGTGCTCCACACTTCTGGGCTGTCTCCTCTACAGCCTCTCTCTTCCTCCACAATTCACTCCAAGCCCTGTCACTTCACTTGGAGGGCTAAGATGGTAGAGCACATGCTTTGTGTACAGGTGCAAGCCACATATCCTACGGGTAGATGTGAGCCTGCAACAATTCAGAAAAGGAGATGGGGGGGAAAAGTGGTCATGGTGTTAAGTAATGTGAATCCTGCTCAAGAGCATGGGGAATTGCTTTGCCTGTAGCTGATCCAGGTTTGATTCTGGCACCACATATGGTCTCCTGACTACCTCTGGAGTGATCCTTGAGTGCAGAGCCAGGAGTTGCTGGCTGTTTTCCAGAAGAAACAGATCCCCTCAATCTGGTTCATTTAACTTACCAGGTAGCTTGTGATGTCTTCAGCAAATATGGAGGAGTCCAGACCCTAAGACACAAAGCCTTTCCTGGTGAAGAAAAAAAAAATAGGCAGAGTCCAGCCAACAGAGGGTCTGTCCTATAGGGGCAGTAGGTGTTGGAGTTTGGGTGGTGGATGTGGGAGTTTGTTGAGAGGGAAAGGAAAGGCTTCTGGGAGTGTATGATCTTTCAATTGGGAATGGAAAAGGTGAGTAGAGGTGGTCAGCTAAAACTTGCTGCCTGAGGGAAGGAAATGAGGATTTTAGCAGGAAGGACTCAGAAATAAGAGAAACTGGAGGGTTTGAGGAACAAAAATAAGCAGGGTATGGTGGGGGGTAGAGAGACTCGGAAGTCTGGAACTGAACAAGGTGTGCAGCTATGCTCCAAGTGTTGGGGAGTCCCTGGATAGCTTCAGGGCTGGGCTTGGCTGATGCTGTCCCATTTCTGAACTGGCAGCTCTGTGGCATGAAGAGGAAAGATTGCAGAAAACTGCTTGGTCATTCAAGACAGATGAAGGGGCTAGAGGAGCTATAGTACAGGGGGTTTGCCTTGCACGCACCGACCCGAGTTTGATCCCAGGCATCCCATATGGTCCCCTGAACACTGCCAGGACTAATTCTTGAGTGCAAAGCAAGGAGTAACCTCTGTGCATCACTGGGTGTGACAGAGAAAGAGAGAGAGAGAGAGAGAGAGAGAGAGAGAGAGAGAGGAGAGAGGAGAGAGGAGAGATGGAGCTACCTCGTCTGGGCGGTGGTGATGGGATCTGAATGTGTTTTAGGAAGTCAAGTCAATATGATTTGGTTTGATAAGCAAAGGTTCCAAGATGGCTATAAATAAACCACAATGGGAGGGTGGGTTTTAGTACTATTGGAAATATGGGGGAAGGACATTGCTTATGTTCTATGCTTTGATAGATGTCTTTCTGGATTCAGTACATTCATTTAACTTACCAGGTGAAGTCAGTGTGGCTGAGAGCTCCTGTTGAGCGTTTAGCATTGCAGTCGTTTGGACAAATTTAATGTTTTCAATAGGACTATGAAAGTTTTCTGTTTCCACTTTTTTTTAATTTAAAAATTTAAATGCTTCATTTTGCATGTTTGAGGATCCCACTTTCACGCACTAATTGATAAGATTCATAATTTGTTTCACTTTGTTCTATGTGATTTCTGATGTTTTGCTTTAATCTACTCTGAAACACATCTGTTAATGGAGTCTTTATTAGGCCACCTGTATTATGGATAATTCATTCACTACCCTCAATTCTGAAATGGTGGAATTAAATTTCAAAACTGAATTGCAGCCTGAAAAGACACCTAGATGGTTAGATGAGCTTTTCCAAACACCTCCAAGACTCTTTCAAGGATCTATTCTTAATGATTTGAACTTCTAAAGTGATTCAACAACATAATCATAATTATTGTATTTCTAATGTGTTCGTGAGAAGACTCTTATTAACCAGAGTGAATGTTTTTAATTTTTTATACTTTTGTTGTCATACTACCAGTATTTTATTTCATTTAACAGAAAGAATTAGCGCATTTCATAATGTTTTGCTATCTTCAGGGAAAATCTGTGACAAATGAGAAGAAATGATGCCAATACTGTTCTTAGTGTCATTTTGCTCAAATTACACAATTTTCCTTTTTATAGGAATAAAAACTAGTACGTGATGTTCTGTACAGTGACAAGCAAAAAACAGGTCCTCAGATATTGAGTGGGTGCGAGGATGAAGGTACATGGAAAGGTACATGGAAAGAAGGACAGGACCAAGAATGGGTAGGTAGATAGATGAAAGATTAGTGCAGAGGCTCCCAAACTCACTGGCCTACCTCCCCCTTTTCAGCAGCAAACAAACAGAAAGCACCCCCTAATTGCATCCAAGGCCTGCATCACCTTACCACCACCTGCATCATTCTAATACCACTCTGAGAGGACTGTATCACTCCTTTGGGGAAACAGTAGCTTAGTGGAGACATGGGCCATGAATTCATGGATGTGTACATGACAACTGAGAATGATGGATGGATAAAGAGGATGGCATGAGAGAGTTCTACAGCCTAAGGAGAGTTAAAATCTCTACATAAAATATTGTATACTAAAATGAATGTTGTTTTTCCTATTTCTAATATCATCTTATACAAATCTACCTCTCCAAACCCTTTGTGTGAGAAGATAGTATCTGACACTCTATCTGCTGCCAGTTGTGGTCAAGACTACATTGAGTAATGGCCACAAGTGTGTGGTTGAAGTCAAGTACTATTAGAGTATAAACAATTCTTGTTACATATGGCTAGATAATGGATTGCCATTTGCAATTGCATTGAAATATATTAGAAATGTGCTTCTGGGGCTGGAGCGATAGCACAGCGGGTAGGGCATTCGCCTTGCAGGCTGTCAACCCGGGTTTGATTCCCAGCATTCCATATGGACCCCCAAGCACCGCCAGGAGTGATTCCTAAGTGCAGAGCCAGGAGTAACCCCTGTGCATCGCCGGGTGTAACCTCCCTCCCCCCCAAAAAGCAAAAACAAATAAATAAATGTGCTTCTGCTCTTGCTTTAGGGACATTCAAGTCCTTCCTTGGCAAGCCCACAAAGCTTTGGGTGACTCCCTTTTCTGAGTACAGGGATTTCTCCACTTTAGATGAGATAATGCAATGTTTAATACAGCATTTCACTACATAGCATGCTATGTAGAAGGACATAGTACCAGGATTTCAAAACTATAATTTATCAGAAAACAAGAAAACATACATAAATAAAGCTAATGTAAATTTAATGTAAGGGAAAATGTGATATAAAATTATGACCAGACAGATTCAGCTAGCACTTTGACTGTCTTTTGGGCATCTCTAGCTTAATATGCATGAGAGAGCAATGAATGCATGAAAGGAATGTGGAATTATTGGCATTGAGACTGTATCATGAGCTGTTTTTCTCCGAGCCAGGAACAATCCCAAAGGCACAGGTTTAAGCTATTTCTCCTGCCTGCTATCTGCTGAGGTATTCCAGCTTATCTCTTTGTTATTTGCAAAGTGCTCACACAAACATCTTGCACTTGGGGCCAACTCAGGAAGCAGGAGCATATGCCTCGCATTTTTAAGGTCCTGAGTTTAATCACTGGCACTGCATGACGCTCTGAGCACTGCTCCTGTAGCTTGGTGGCCTCCAGCAATGCTGGATCACGGCATTCCAGGGTCTTGGCATCCAGTCACCTGGCCTGGCTTGCCAAGCATCACTGAGAGTTACCCCCAGGTCCCTTAAGCATAGGTTGGGAGGCCCCCTAAAAAAATTAAACATATCTGGGGGCATTGCGCTATACACAACTGTGTTCACAGTGCTGAGGGACAACCCTGAAAGTGTTCGGGGAACAATATACAATACCAGGGATGAAACCCAGGTCAGCTGTCTGTGAGGCATGCATTTTCTCTTCTGTACTATATCACCAGCCCTACGTATCTACAAATTCCATTTAATAGAAATTGCTCAGAGCAAAGGTAATTATTCTCTACTGAGACCAAGTAGCTTGAAGGTTGTTTGGAATCCTCACTGCATACATGAACCATAGAAATAGTTACTCTGTGGGTATGCTTAACCTTTCACCATAAAAAGGACTATATCAGAAATTATGTAATGAAGAAAAATAAATGTCACGATGCACCCCAGAAATGTAATTTCGCTTCAGTAAACAAGTTAAGATTTATCTTTACAACTGTCTAATCGCTAATAAAACATCCTTTTGACTTTTATGTTAATGATTAGCCTCAGATACTTGACTCTGCGTTGAGACTATTTTTGCAGCTTTGATGACTGGGATGAGAACTTAGTGCCATAAAAGTCTTTGTGTAACATGGCATTTGAGTTTTGTTTGGATGATGGAACATTGTTCTGTGTTTTCTGAGACAGGTTTGCTGGTTACACCAAGTCACGCTGTCTTCAGTGACTGTTATGTATCGGGGTGAATGGGTCAAGGACCATGACCAGAACTTGAATTCTGGGAAGATCATGTTCTTAAGTGGAAAGGGAGAGTACAGCCCAGATTTAGAATCATTTTCATCTGGTTGACCTGCAATCTGGTTGACCAAAGGAGCCATTTTACTTTCTGTTCTTCAACTTCCTTATCTGTAAGACAGTAATTGCCTCTAATCAGGGCAATTTTAAGAAGCAACTTACATTTTCACCACAGACTTCCCCAGGTGCCTCTAAGCCTTTGTCAGGGGGCTGGAGTAATAGTATACTAGATAGAGTGTTTGCCTTGCATGCAGCCAACCCAAGTTCGATCCATGGCATCCCATGTGGTCCCCCCAAGCATTGCCAGGAATAATTCCTGAGAGCCAGGAGTGAACCCTGGGCATGGCTGGGTGTGACCTCAAAAGCAAAAAAAAAAAAAAGAAAAAAGAAAAGAAAAATAAGCCTTTGTCTGAGTTATTTCATCAATCCTTATAACATCGTTGATGAAGACACCTTTACTAGCCATGTTTTACAGATAAGGAAACTGAATAGGTAGAATGTTGTCAGGTATTGGAACTGTGGACCTTCTATAAATTTGGCACAGTTTTTTTCTAAACTGGCAACTCAACTTGCTTGACTTCCATTCTTTACAAGTCAGTGAAGACAATAGTGCCTGCCCTGCCACTGTGCAGTAGCATGATGGGGCTCTTCAGGTAAAACTTGAAAGCACTTTGAGATGAAAAGTACCCTGGAGACTTACAGTTTTCCTCTCGGTGGGTGTTATTGACCTGCCTCTTGCACCAGAGGCTGAAGGCCCTGAGCAAGACGGATGTGCCCACAAAAGGGATCATCCCAGGCTGGAGTGATAGTTCACCAGGTAGGGTGCTTTTCTTGCCCTTGGTTTACCTGAGTTCAATCCCTCTAGCCCCATATGATCCCCCCAAGCTCCCCAGCAGAGATCCCTGAGCACAAAAGGGATTATTCATGTAATTAATATGTCCCCCTTGAGTCTTCTCATCTGTCATCCTTACCTCCTAGGAATCCTATTTGAAATCAGAATCTCTTTTACATGCTGTTGTTTAGTTGAGGGGGTTTTAGTTTGCAAATTTTAATGCAATAGCATTAAATTTTTTGTTTTATGCTACACTGCAATCCCTTCCAATCCCTACACTGGGGGTTAAGATCCCTCCACTATGGCCCTTATCCACCCTCTTCCTCCTTCCCCTGCTGGCTCCCCCTTAGCCATCTCAGTTCCCAGTTCTGCTGATCATATCTCAGAATTTGTGAAATGTAACTTTCAGTGACTCTGTTAAATCAGGTATTTGAGCTCCACTTGCATTTCAAGGTTGGAAAGGGTTAAAATTGAAGCAAGCAACAGCAGAAAGAGCACTTATTTATTTATTTATTTATTTATTGTTTTTTGGGTCCACCCAGCGATGCACAGGGATTACTCCTGGCTCATGCACTCAGAAGTTACTCCTGGCAGTGCTCAGAGGACCATATGGGATGCTGGGAATTGAACCCCGGTCAGCTGCATACAAGGCAAATGCCCTACCCGCTGTGCTCTAGCCCCGAAAGAGCACTCTTTGGTGAAGAATTTCTTCTTAGTGGCATCTGTACCTCTCTCTATGGATGTGAGTGCAGGAATTTATTTCTTTAGAGAATGTGTTCAATTGCATTGCTTCTCCCTGTCGAATGGTACTTGTGATGAACCAGTGACCAGCTTGCTCTTTCAGGAATGATGCACTTCCCATCAGAGGCAAAAATAAGATTTTTCCACTTCACTCTTAACAGTGGCAGGCTGTATTTTTTGTCACCGAACATTGTTGGAGGGAGAAAGACCCCTTCCTCCAATTCCTAGGGATGTTTTTGAAATTTATGAGCAGCATATGGAGTTATTTAGGATTAGGGAATGAATTAGGATTAGGGGATGAATTCATAATCTTGCCTCCATGTCATAACCTCTCTTCTTCTACAGAAAGGAGGAAGCAGTAGCAAAGGAAATATGGATAACAGACTGTGATTATGTTTATGTTCAACACATGGGGGAGCAAAGGGTGAGAATGATACGTGTCTGTGTTAATCTGAACATGGGTGTTGATCTGAACCTGGATTATACATCATAGACTGGAGTCTGCCTCCTATGATTCTGCAAGGACTCTTAGCTTACTTAGACCTTTAGGTAACCCTTGCTTCTTCATTACACAAAATCATTGACTCTGCCTGAGTTTCTTACATGAAGTGGAGTACTAAGTTTAGTATTACTGTGAGAAAGTTCAATATTTTTATTCAAGGTTTCTCAGTGTAATGACCAAAATAACATCCAGGGGCTAGAGAGATAGTACAATTGGGTATGGTGCTTACTTTTGACCTTGCCAACCTGGATTTAATCCCCAGAACCACATAGGGTCCCTTGAGCCCAGCCAGGAATGATCCTTGAGTGCAAGCCAGGAATAAACACTGAGCAGAGCTGGGTGTGGTCACAAACAAACAGAAATAAAATCCTATTGAAAATGAACAAATGACCATATCAAATGAATAGTAAGTCAAAGGTTTTAATTTGAACACTTCTGTTTCTGCTCTGCGGTATCAAAAGAACAAAATGGATAAAACAGCACACATTTTTTTAAAGTTTCAAATGTTTAATGCTGATTGCTGTGATCAGGACTTTTAGAATCCACAAACGATAATTTTAAGGCTAGACTACAGCTTAAGTCGTAGAAACATTCGTTTTTTTAGCAAGTTTTATTAAAAAAGCTATTTGCCATGCAGAAAGATTTCTAGATTATTCTATTTTATGCAGTTTTCCAGTGACATGGGGGTTGACAAGAATATTGAGTTAGAAACTTGGATTTTAGGTCTGACTCCATCTCTAACTGTCTGATATTTGCAGAATATATTATCCCTCTGGGCTGGAGCGATAGCACAGTGGGTAGGATGTTTTCTTTGCACGCAGCCAACATGGCCGACCCGAGTTTGATTCCTCCGCCCCTCTCGGAGAGTCCGGCAAGCTACTGAGAGTATTTTGCCCCCACGGCAAAGCCTGGCAAGCTACCCGTGGCGTATTCGATATGCCAAATACAGTAACAAGTCTCACAATGTTACTGGACGTGCTCGAGCAAATCGATGAACAACGGGAGGACAGTGACAGTGACAGTGTTTATCCCTCTAGGCTTGTTCTCTCTTTTAAAGTGGGGGTTTGAGGCACACATTTGTTGTGATTCCTCTTAACTCTGCAGTGCTGTGATTCTGTTCCTTCCTTTCATATGCCTTTCCCCATCTCTTTCCTCTTCCATTATGAAATCAGCATCCATTAACTGTATGCTGTTACCATAATTACCCAATCACTGAGCACCACATGATGGAGAATCAAGTCACTACTATTTATGTTAAACTGTTTCATTAGTTTGGAGGGAGGGCGGGAGAGAACTCCACACATGAAGCTCTAATTACAGTATTATAGTACATTAGATTACAACTCTCTTTTGCCCAATTTTATTGATGAATATAGCCCAGGAAATCCAAGTAAGATTTTTATTTTCATGTTAACATTGCTCATATCCATTCATCCAGCAAGATACCAATTCCCTTGAAGGTGAAAAGATAGACTGCGACTTTGAACCTCATTTAGGAAGGCGTGGTTGGATGAAGGCAGGACCTCTGCCTGTGCTGCCACACTCTGTCAGCTGTGGCGGACATTCTAGTAACAGCCTAGATCCTGGTCCTCTAGGACTGTGGAGGAAGAGGGAGGAAGAAAATGATAAAGATGTCATCAGAAATCTGGATTTGAGAGCAGTAAAAGAGAAAAATCAATGAAACAGAGAGCAGAGATAAGAATTCATGGGAAGTCATGTCGAACAGTCTGATGATGACACGGTGAGTCAGCTATGAGTCACTGAGGGCCATGGCCAGGGTCACAGTGCCATGAGCCCAGGAGTGGCAGGTATCCACTCTTGTCTTATTCCCCACAGCACCTCATTAATTCACTGCTGGGTCCTTGGTTTCCTGTTTGGGAACTCAAGAGTGCCAGCTAGTATTTCTTCTGCTCACAAGAGGGTTTTAGGTTTCATGAGTTATAAAACAGGATGCCCAACTGAAATCTAAATTTCAGACTAACATCAATTTTTTTACACTTAGTATATCTAGTTTTTATATTAGACGTATTAATTCTTAAGAATCATATGTTATTTATCTTCAGATTTGGAGGATGTACTCAGTGGCACTTGGTGGCTACTCTCACCCCCCATAGTGCTCAAGGGGCCCCTGTGGTGTTAGGGATCAAACCCAGACTTCCAGCATGCAATGAATATACATAGGCCCATTTGAGTTATCTCCCCAGTCTGTATTCAAATTTAACTGGATATCCAATTTGGGGCCTCCCAGCAGGCTGCACCAGCGCTATCATTACTAGTAATACTCGGCCAGAGATGTAGGTCTGGTTGCTTTGGTGCTGTTTTGTTTTACAATTTCTTCATCTGTGAAATGGGTACAAGACATAAGTCAACATGAATCCCTTTACATGAAAGTCCATTACCTTTGTAAAATGTTAGCCTCTAGCTAGTAGAAAGGGGATGTTGGATTATGCTTCAACCTGGAACACCTGGGTTAATGCTGACTTTCTTGGTCAAGAGTTTTCATATTACTAATATCAAGTCAGCTATTACTACAATCAAGTTTATTTAGGGGATCAGTCAGGAAAACTACAGCTGCTTAGGAATTGTTTGTCACGGCAGAGTTCCAAGTGTTTCAGGTCTCTGTTCATCTCTGCTAGCATGACTTTGTAAAACGTGTGGCAGGGAACACATGGAGCATGGAAGAGTGCCCCGCCCACTTTGGACAGAATCAGGAAGTTAGTTTTGCTGGATGTAGTCTAGCTTGGATGTGATTTGGTCTTTGAATTAGGACGAACTTTGATTCAGAAATCTTTTAACAATGTAAACTACCTGCTCAGATTAACACTGAAACTACCTGGTCTCTTGCATCAAATCCCAGTTTGTAAAGCTGAGTCTTGGATAGCTTGAGTTGACAAGATTCCCAGCTTCCCTGGGCATTGTCAGCATCCTAAGCAGAGGCTCTGATGGCCACCAATGTGGAGTTATTCATGGTGTGGGACATGTTCTGCCTGGCCCTTTGGGTTCCTCTCCCCATTTTTTCCTCTCCTAAATTGTTTGGACTCTGTAACAAAGGACTGTTTTTATATTCTTGTATCTAGGCATGAGAATGAGGTTGGGTGTTTGGTTCCTGTGGTATAACTTTAGAGTGTCTGGGGTATCTTTGGACTGATTATGGGATAGCCTTGGCCTGACAGTGGGAATGCTCTGACTCACAAGTGGGATAGTTTTTCGGGGGGTGTGTCCTTCCATCAAATTCACCACTCTTCTTTTTTTTAAAATCAATGAATAAATCTTTTTTTATATTTTTATATATTTTTTATATTTTTTAATATTTTTATATTTTAAAAAACTTGGCAGCCACACCCACAAACTGCCCCCGGCGCCATGTAATCTCATCAGTGGCAAAGATCCGGAGACTATAAAATACAACTCCCAAAAGAAAGTGATGCAGAATCTCCTGGAGTGCAGTATTTCTTCCCCTCAGAGAGCCCACCAGCTACCGAGAGTATCCTGCCGGCATGGCAGAGCCTGGCAAGCTACCCATGGTGTATTCAATATGCCCAAAACAGTAACAATAACAGGCCTCATTCCCCTGACCCTGAAAGAGCCTCCAATATAGCAGTGTTGGGAAGGACGAGTAAGGAGAGGCTGCTAAAATCTCAGGACTGGGACGAATGGAGACATTCCTGGTGCCTGCTCGAGCAAATTGATGAACAATAGGATGACAAGTGATACAAGTGATTTTTAAAAAGCATAGCTATATTTCACATATTTTTAATATTCTATATTTCTCTTTATTTTTAATTTAATTTTTTATTTTTAAAATAAGTTTTATTGGATCTCTGTGAGATACAGTTACAAACTTATGATTACATTTCAGTCATACAATGCCCAAGCACCCATCCCTCCACCAGTGCACATTTTCTTTTTTTTTTTATTAGTGATACACCATGTGGTACAGTTGTTGACCTTACAAGTTTTTGTACTTAGGTTTCGGTCATACAGTGATCGAATACCCATCCCTCCACCAGTGCCCATTTTCTACCACCAATGATCTCAGTAACCCTCCCACCCCTCCCATACCCCTATCCCATCCCGCCTCTGTGGCAGGGCATTCCCTTTTGTTCTTTCTCTCCTTTTGGTTGCTAAGATTTGCAAAAGAGGCATTGAGTGGCAAACATGTTCGGTCTATAGTCTACTTTCGATGCTGAAAATTATTGATGCCCATAGCGCTCCCTTCCCTCAATGGCACTTCAGAAGGCAGAATCTTTGTGGGTGGGTAGAGATAACAGTAAGAAGGAGAATGAGGAGGAGTGGCAACAGTTTATTATTAGTAATAAAGCTCTATTTGTAACATGTACCTAAAACATAAGTTTAGGTCACTGAATTTTGAAATACTGAAATAATTGGGAGTGAAGGCTTTGGGTCACGCTGCTGGTGTGACCTGTCTCTGTGCTCTCTGAGTTCTGGAGGTGATGGGGGGCAGTACACAGTGCTGGTGATTGAGCCAGGCTTGGCTACATGCAGTGCACATTTTCTACCACCACTGTTCCCAGTGTCCCACCCACCACCCCTCACCACTCTTCTAAGTGTAGTCTTTCTTCCATTTCCCCTCCTGAGCTCCTGTATCCAGTCCCTTCAGACAGTGAATGTGTAGGTTGAAGTAACTATAATGTTCTCACCTGGGCTTCTGGACTGCCACCCCTTTCTCTGTATTTCTTTACAAATGGTCTCTTTGTCAACTCCTCAAATTAATTTGAGTAATGCCATCTCTTTCTAGCTTGGATCCTGTGTGAAACCCCTGTGGATTTGAGATTGGCCAACAGTACAGGCATTACTGTTGCTGTTTGTTTACCTCAGTACCATGACCTCAGTGCCAAGAAAAATACTCAGCACACTGGAGCTGTTCATCAAAATTTTTAGTGATTGGAATAAATTAAGAAAAATATACCCTATTTCTCTTATGTACCATGTTTGCTTTTGTTTACTTGAGTGAGAGAAGAATGCTGTTTTTTACTGTGGGAAAGAGCAAAATTGTGCCCTGAAGGGGTACAATTTATACTTGTTTTCAATTGTTTTCAACTATATATAACTGTTACAGTGAATTTAGCTCAGCTTTCAAGTCCTTGTGGACAGCAAGTAAGAACTGCACACTGACAAACAGAAAGCGTTTAGTGTTACAACTCTGAACATTGAAGTTATTCTTTATTTTACGGCTTGTGTACATTTATCTCTGTACAACCTAAGAAGTAGAATCCTCTGTATCCAGGACAGGAACCACAATGGTTGCTACTTGCAGCCTAACTGCTCAACTCCTTCTTTGATGGTCTTCCCTCTTTCCGCTGTTCTCCACAGTTCACCATGCCTATCTCCACCGGGCAGTACCATCTACATTGTCTCCAGTTCTTCTTGCTATTTGTCCACACCATCTGCCTGCCTGATCACTAGTGTACTGACTCGTGTTTACACATACATACATATATGTATATGTATGTGTATTTATATGTATAATATATTACATAATACATATGTTATCTATTATATATACATATATAGATGTATGCTGGAGCAATAGCACAGCGGGTAGGGCGTTTGCCTTGCACATGGCAGACCTGGGTTTGATTCTTCCATCCCTCTCGGAGAGCCTGGCAAGCTACCGAGAGTATCCTGCCCGCACGGCAGAGCCTGGCACCCCGTGGCATATTTGATATGCCAAAAACAGTAACAAGTCTCACAAAGGAAACGTTACTGGTGCCCATTTGAACAAATCGATGAACAATGGGAGGACAGTGCTACAGTGCTATGTAGATGTATGTGTGTATCTGTGTTATATATAACACGTTGCGTGTGGTCTTCTCTGGAACATGTGCTATGCCTTTTTATACTGCTAATGTATTGTACATACTTTCTTGTGGATTGTTGAGGGCACAGATTCCACAAGTTCAACACACTTGGTCAAAAATCTTAGCTAGTCATTTCCCAGTGAAAACAGAATGGCTAAAGACATGGAACTTATGCCCCCTAAATGATTTAATGGCAACTTCCACTTGGAGTGGTTGGGTAAGTGCTGAGTGTTATCTTTCTGAAACTATCTTCCCCCTCTTCATATCCTCTTGTCAGTGACCAACGTTTGTCTTCTTCCATAAAGGAGGGGCAGGTGTCTCCAAGAGAAGAGACAGTTAAGAGACAAAGGCCAAGATTGCCAAGGGTGCTATCATCTGGGCTGCCTTTTTAACTTCCTGATCTGCCCTTTAGTTCCCAAGGTCATCTCATTGCTGTCTCATTGATGACCCCAAATTTTATAACTATGATCCCTGTGGGAAGATGGACAGCCTTTAGTAATTCAAATTTGGGGGAGGTGGGGCTTTCTTTGGCCATCAAAAATCCTCCTTTCTTCCAAATGGGAGCATGTGCATGCAAGGCCAGGAAAGTGTACTTGGACTCTATAGATGTTGACCAGTTTACTTTCCTTTGGTTCCAGAGCTCTGCACAGGGCTATGAATTCAGCAAACTGACTAAAGATCCTGTGGGTGGAACACCTCTTTCCACTACAAAGTGTGGTGACTATTGTACATTTAGTGTTACTGGTGTCTTGTCCTACAAAGGACTTACCTCTGTAGACAAATGAAGCTTGTGTTTTCCAAAGAATTATTGAACAGGTCTGCTGACATAAATATGTTATAGGGTTTGAAGTCAAGTGTATTTCAAACATGAGTTATGTCAAGATTCTCTTAAAGAAGAGCCTGGTATCCAAGTAGGTAGCTGTCAGCCATCCAGGTCACCCTCAGGGTTTAGTACTGGCATTCGATGGTAAGAGGTATAGATGATCAAGTCCCCCTCCCAAGCTTAATTTGAAGGCCTCTTGTGACAGCTATTGCTATCAGAGAATTAGACCATCTTGCAGAGACCAGATCTAACTTTTGTTCAAATAACCCACTACTCTCCTTTTTGTTCATCATGACTGAGCCAAGAGGTCTCCTCAAACTATGCCTAACCTTTCAGAGACTTCCAGATAGATGGACTGGTGAAGTTGTGACAGATTTGAAGCTGGGGCTTGTAGTATACCCGGCAAGGCAAGGCCAGAGAGAATAGGCACTTGCCTTGTACATGAGCTGTTTCCTGGGTTCCATCCCCAGCACCACATACCAACCCCCCACCAGGAGTGAGCTTGAGCACCACTGCATGTGACTCAGATCTCCCCCTCTACCCTCAGACAAAAATGAGGGAATTTAATGAAAAACTAAATATGAATACAACAATAAAAATTAAACAAGCAAAAATAAAAACAACTAAAAAAGTCAGAAAAACAATTTTTTGTTCTTGTTCCCAAAGGAGAGCTGGAGCGATAGCACAGTGGGTAGGGTATTTCCCTTGCACATGGCTGACACGGCCGACCCGAGTTTGATTCATCTGCCCCTCTCGGAGAGCCTGGCAAGCTACCAAGAGTATCTCACCCATACAGCAAAGCCTGCAAGCTACCTGTGACCTATTCTATATGCCAACCACAGTAACAAGTCTCACAATGTTACTGAGCCTACTTGAGCAAACCAGTGAACAACAGGACAGTGCTACAGTGCTACAGTTCCCAAAGGAACAGATGTTATCTGTATCCTTCAGGTTCTTCTGTAGGGGCTCATCTCTTTTCACCACTGGAGTTTCTTACTAAAACACACATACAAAAGAGGCATATTGGGGGAAGTGAGCTCCCCCTCTCTCCAAGCCTGAGATCTGTTGATGCTGAGTGGATGAAAACCCGTGGACATGGTGTCCCTGTGCCCATGGGGTAGCGAGCTACCACCAAATGGGGTGAAAACAGACAGCCACTACTGAATGAGTGACCACCCATTGGTGTGATGCAGAGACCTGCCTCCCTGCAGGTAAAAACCCACAGACCTGTAGAGTCCCCCTCCCTGTAGAAAATCCCAGGATATAATGTTGCCCAGAGTGAGTCCCAGAAAAATGACCCTGGAGATGAAGCCCTGCATTGGTGAGTGGTCTCCCACTACGGGCCTGCCTAAGGGTGAGCCAGGTCAGTAGATCCCCTCCAAGACACTCTCTGCTGAGACTGCAGAGAGAAGAGGTGTCTTATAGAATGTCTTTAAGCCCATGAACTTTGGGCTAAATACCCTAGGATGAGGCTGAAAACTGTTGTCATTTATTGCCCTACCCCTACTGGAGGGCTGAGCGCTACAGTATTACCTGGGATGTACAGGGCAAGGAAATGCCCCCTTGGATCCCCAGGGATGGAGCAAACAAGCAGCTGTCCCTTGGATTCTCTAGGATAGACCTGCCACCCTGGAGCACAGCCAAGAGCCGCTCTCAGGCATTAGCATGGCAGAAGCTGCTGTTTAGTGGATCCCCAAGGACAAGGCCAAAAGCATATTCTTGGACTAGTGAGCAACCTCTGAATTAAAAATCGCTGGGCTAAGTAATAGCATAAACCATGTGCCAATTCATAAAATAGGGGACAAGGTGGGAAGGGGCCCAGGAGCTGAGTTCTGTATGGCTCTTGGGTCTGCTCAGCAACATTATGAACATGTGACAGGACCAACCTGGACAGATGTCACTGTCCGTGGAGAAGGATAATTAGGTTCCACCTCTGAGAAATAAAAGCAGCCTTTTCAGGGGCTTCTCTGGGGCAGCAAGGAGAAATCCTTGGAGGGGCCTGGCAGACGGTAAGAAGAAATGTGCATGAGGACGAGGAAGTCCTTGATCCCCAAGGTCTGGTCATATTTTTACACTGGACTTGAGGAGGGACTTCCTTAGCCTCGTGTTCACGTGCAGCATGGGACTGGGTATGGGCCCCGGAAACTCTGTTGCCACTAGCAGAGACTGCCCCTGCAGGGCCATCAGTAGAACTTTGGAACAGGACCTTCCATACTGCTTGCCTTTGAGCTGTTATTCTGATGTTGCCAATTTCTCTAAAATTGGCCTCTATGACTCCCCATCGCGGTGTTTGGTTGCCCTACCTTGAAGTGGCAAATATGTCACAGAGGATCCCTGCTAGCTTCTGGGTTCTTGTGGACAGTGTGGAAGATCTGCATGCCAACCACCAGATATCTTCAGTGACACAGCTCTTTATTTTACATAAAGACATCACTGCAGGCAGCACCTGCAGAGACGGATCTCTGCGTTGTCCCGGACAGCAACCCCAGTTGTTGCTGCTTGTGGCTCCGCTTTGCTGCTTGCTGCCCTTGCTGCTCTCCACGACTCTCTGCTCATATTTGCGCTGGTATCCACAAGTCTTGGCCAGTCTTCATGGTCTGTATTGTCTGTGTCGTCATATTCGCACTGTTGGTCCACGCATTCTCCCTGCCTCATCTCCTGTGCGGTGATAGATGCTTATATCACCTCTCCCCACTTGTAGCTGTTCCTACTGTTTGATTGGCTGTACCCTATGTTAGCAAGGTTTAGAATCACCAAGTGGAGCATTGATGATTCTCCCCCCCTTCCTTGCTTCCCCTGTAGCAGAACCATTTTTAAGTCTACAGGTCAGCGATAGGTATATTCACTTTCTTCTTTGACCATCACATCAACTTTTCTTTTGAGGAGAGAAGAGTTTTCGTCTTTTCTAATGAAAACACTGTGCCCATTATACACTGAATCCTCTCCTTGTCCCTGGGAACCACTTTCCTGTGTTTTGTCTGACTGATTTTGAGGACATTGAGGTCCTTTTCAAAAGTAGAGCAAATAATATTTGTCGTAGTGTGGAGGACTTACTTCACTTAGCATAACATCCTCAAGGTTTATCTATGTTGAAGGTGTGTCAGACTTTTCATCTCTTTGAAATATCAATAAAGTTCTATTGTATATCTGTGTCACATTTTATTTATCCATTTATCAATTCATGGCCATTAGGGGTTGCTTCTACTTTTTAGCTATTGTGAATAAAATTGCTGTGAACATGGTATATAAGTATATTTTATTTTCTGTTTTCCACCTAGTGGACATATACCCAGGAGTAGAATTGCTAGATCAAATGATAATTCATTGTGGGGTTGGACACATAGCTCATACTTGTCTTGCACATGTAAAGCCCTAGGCCCAATCCATGGCACTGCACATTAAAATCAACAAAAATTCCAATTGGTAGTTCTTTATTGAATTCTTTGGAGACTCACCATACTCCATTCCACAGCAGCTATACCAATTGGAAATTCCACTAGCAATGTACAAGGGTTTTGACTTCTCCAAATCTTCCTCTGTTCTTGTTGCTTTCTGTATATGGCATGGAGCCATCCTAACAGGAGTGTGGTGATGTCTCCATTTGCTGTTGATTTGGATTTCCCAAATGATTAGTGATGCTGGGCCTATTTTCATATCCTTCCTGCCCATCCATCCATCTTAAAAGATGTCTATGTGTCCATTTTGGAATCAGATTTTCATACTTGTTGGTTTTATTCTTGAGATGCAGAGATACTCCATTTTGGGAAGACATATATGCTTTGAAAATATTTTCCACCAGTGGCCTTTTATGCATTCCTTGATGCACAAAAGTTTTTCATCTGGATAAAGCCCAGCTGGTTCTTTCTTTAGTTGCCTATTTCAAATCTGGAGATCTGGTGGAGCATCTATGCAGTGTGGAAGCACAATATTTTTTTCTCTCAGAGACCCACATTGCTCTTTGGCTGCCACCTGGAACCTTCCCCTTCTAGCAAAATCTGTGGGATACAGATTTTAAAAGAGCAGTGCACCTCTTTTTTTTTTTTTTACCATTCTTGTCTCCCACCAGACTACATGTGTTCAGTTCATCCAGGGACCTTGCACACAGCTGCACAGCACAGACTGGTGGATGAGGGGGAAAGGCGGGTAAGTAAATAAAGGGGCAGCTGAATAGCTCCTGGAAGGGAGAAACTGGCCTCTCAGCAGGGCTGCAGAGGCACAGGCCTGGCTGTTTTCAAAAGCTCTTTATTTCTTCCTCTCCTTTTTATCCAGGGAGGTCGCTTCTCAGTGCAACCTTGCTTTTATATCATTGTTGCAGCATTACAATACTTCCCTATAGCTCTAAGGCAGTGGCTTAATGTCCCCCCTTCCTTACTAAAGGGACATGTGATCTGTGGGAAATCCATGATTTATTGAGAGATCAGGGACTGTTTCTGTTCCTAAGAGAAACCAGCAGTGGTGAACCATTTGCTGAGGGTGTGGAAGGAACATTGGTCTACTCCTTCTGAATAGAAAATTAATTTTGTTGCTTCTGTGTGTCCTTGCTGGCTTAGAGCTTGGGTCGTTCTGATGCTCTGTGCCTCAGAGACAAATCTCCTCAGGACATCTAGTCTAGTCCAAAGGCCTTTCTAAAGGACCTTGTATATGTACCACTCCTTTGAGAGAGCCCCCAAGGTTCTTGGAACACAAATTCAATCTCAAATCAAAATGCAGCACATTCATTTCACAAAAAAAGAACAATTGAATGGATCCATGGGTAGTTGTTACTTTTTAAAACATTTTTTATCACTGCTAGGACTTTTGATGTCACAATCAGGTAAGATGTCACAGATTAGGAAAAATGGTAAGAAAAAATCATGATGAAACTCAACAGTGAATCCTGGAAGACAACAGCTCACCAGAGATTTCTCTGGACCCTGTGCTGAGCAGATTTCACTGGGACACCTCAGATGGAGCAGGTGTCCTCTCTCTGTCCACTCCAGATGAACCCCTGGTGGCCTCAAACTCCCAGAAGAAAAACCCAAGTATGCAGGAGCAGGGACTGAAGACTCCAGGCTATAAGGTGGTGGAGTGGATGTGGATGGTTCATCCCTTCCAGTCTCCCCACCCCTTCGGGGTCCTGGCTGTCATGCCCACAAACTGCCTGTTTAACTGTGTCACGGGCCTTGATCCAGAGACTCACAAATGAATCTCAAAATGGATTAGCTTCTTTACAGAGATGTCTCCAGACCCCAATCATTTACAATTTTAGAATTTCAGCACCATGCAATCTCTCATGATGTTCATAATAAGCAATAGAAAATTATCTAGCATCTGCCTGTGGCCGGCAGACTTGAACGGTGGTGGAAAAATTCAAAATAATGGTGGTGGGAAGGTTTAATGGTGGTGGGATTGGTGTTGAAATATTAAATGTAATCAATTAATGTGAACAATCTTATGAAAATAAAATTCAAAAATTTTTTAAAAATGAAATTAAGCAACCTCTCAAATAACTTTCATTTTTTTTCTTGCAAGTTGGAAAAGGCCACCATTTTTCCATGTGATTTATTTTAGCAGTGGACTTGCCCAGTCAAGCTTATAAATCTTCAAATCTGTTGGAATAAATTTGAAAAATCATAACTTTCTACAAAGAACCAGGCTTTAACTCAGACAAACCTGGATTTGATCCTCATCATGCCTCTGGTCTTTGGTATGACTTTGATTAAATTAGGTAACCAGTTTTAACTTCTATTTGCATGTCTATATAGTAAAAACAATGAAAAAAATGCCCTGCAAGCTGCTGTAAGATTAAGTAAAACAGGGGGCCAGAGCGATGGTACAGTAGGTAGGGTACTTCCCTTATACCACAGCTGACCAATATAATCCTCCAAGCCCCACCAGGAGTGATCTCTGATCCAGCACAGAGCCAGAAGTAAGCCCTGAGCATCACCAGGTGTGGCCCCAAATACCCCAGCATTTATAAAGCATAAAGTAAATGCTCAATCAGTAACCCTTAACCTTTCCTCCCAGTGCAAATAACATCAGGAAATTAATAAGAGAAAAGTACCAATTTTGGAGAATCTACCTGAATGTGACTCTAAAGTAAAAGGGATAAAATAAGAATATTTACTTGGAGTTAAGGAATGCGATAGGGCCTGAAGCTTCATGGAAAAGGGAGAAGCAGTCACATGAAGAGGAGAAGGTGCCTCCTATGGTGAAGACCAAATGATCTGTAATTAGATGGGTACCCTGCCAAGAGGAAGGTTTTGCCAATAGGTAAAAGGTTTCTTCTTTTAAAAATCCCAGCTCTGGGCCCAGAGTCAGGGACACAGGCCTTGCAAGCATAGGGGTTTGAGTTCAGTCTTTGTACCACATGGCCAGGGGAACCCAGCCCAAACAGTACAATCCTTGCATTGAACTCTGCCCCATCTGGCTGTTTATGGCCAAGAGTGGCTGAACTCTACTTAAGAGGCCTCTAAAGCCCTAATTCTGGATGATATTCTCATTTGGGGGTGGGGGGAGTGACTTGGGGGCCACACCAAGCAATGCTCAAAACTCCTCGCTCTGTGCTCAGGAATTACTCCCAGCGGTGCTTGGGGGACCATATGGGATGCTGGTGATTGAACCCAGTCAACCATATGTAAGGCAACTGCCTTAACCACTGTATTATCAGTTCACCCCCTCATTTGGGATTCTTCTAGACAGTTAAAAGGATAATTCTGATTTCTTGTGTGTCTGCAAGGTCTCAGCTACAGTCAAAATGATATAGTCCAAAACGGTTCATCTTGGGCAGACCCAGCCTTAAAGTCAGGCCTTGAAAAAGGAGCTGATGGTAGCAAAAGATTCAAAACTAAGTTTGTACCTGGAAGGTTGACCTCAATCTTTGTGTGCTTTTTCTTTTCTGACTTATTTCGACAATCTCCCCCCCCGCCAATACTTGGTTGGATTGGGTGAGCTCTTGGGGCTGCATCTATCAATATCTAAGTCTTCTCCCATGCTCCAGTTTTGAAGCTCCCAGAATAAGGTCACTGGGTTTCATTCATGAATGCACCCCAGTACCCCCACTTGCCAAGAGATGTGTCACCCGTCAAAACTAACCACTGACCCACATCCAACAGCTAACATGTTGCCTTGTCTGAGTCCATAAAATTCCCTTTTTCATACCCCAGATGCCGAAGAGAAGGTATGGGCCCAGGATGTTTTTTCTCCCCCACTACACCAGAGCAAATGGGATATTTCCCCCTAAGTACTACTTATTTCCACCTCTATGCAAGAGCGAAGGTGGCAGGGCACACAGCACTTGGAAAGAAATTTGCCTTGTGAAGGGATTTATAAGAAACTGTAAACAGGCTGCACTGTGCAGCCCAAAGGCAAGTGAGGATAATTGGAATCCTGTTCATGGAAGAGCTGTGAGGCACTTCCTTATTTTTTATCACAAATTTCTCCACTTTTATTCCCTATGGAGAAATCTGTCTCCACAGATATTTATATTTTAGACTCTCCAAGATGAGAGTCTCCCGTCTCTTCCACTGGGAAATGTTCTTTTGCTGATGGAACAGAATGGGAGGCCCAAGGCCTGTCCAGAGATCTGAGGAAAGAGCTGGCAAACAAGTCCTCCTGCACCTCTGTTGGGTGCCTCAATTCCCAGCACTCCGGGGAGGAAAGACAGCTTCTACTGTTGATTCTGGAAACACAAATTCTGAGCAGACATCTCCAGGGTCCTTTCCTCATTTTTCAGAAAGGCAGTAGCCAAGATCAGTGTGGAAGAACGTTGTTCTCCTTTCCAAAGCTTTGCCCTACTTCATGACTCCTAGAGGTGACTTCCGGAGGCCCTTCTGGGCTTTGTTCTTCTCTCCAGAGTGACTGATAGATACCGAGCAGTGGAGCTGTGGCAGCTCAGACGTGAAAGAGGGACTGTTGCCACAGGCAGGCTCCTTCCTGACCTCATTCTCTGTGTCAGACACTCAAAGCAGACTGAGGTTTTGTAGCTGTCTGGGTCAAGGTTCCAAGATCCTAACAACCGTCTCCAAGGCTCAGGCTCTCGGGAGGAAGACAGAAGAAAGCAATGGACTCAAGACCATGTGAAGGAAGGTTCCCTGAGATGTGTAGGGAGATGGGATGGAGTTAGGGTCTGAACCTGAAGGAGCTGTGGGGCATGGGAGAAAGTGTGGGCAGAGTAAGACTATTCTGGGGTGGGAGGGGTTGGGGGGGGGGGACCTGAGCACCTCGGCCATGCTCCCAGGACCGGGATCAACATATGCTTCAGAGACACAATGGCTGGAGAGCA
This sequence comes from Sorex fumeus, assembly GCF_029834395.1. Lineage (NCBI taxonomy): Eukaryota > Metazoa > Chordata > Mammalia > Eulipotyphla > Soricidae > Sorex > Sorex fumeus. The sequence continues at coordinate 63,192,944 of NW_026606063.1, read as the reverse complement.
GGAGTCGAAGTGACAGGTTCATATGGGTGGGGTCAGGGTGAGGCTTAATGTGACACCTAGACTGTTTGAACATGTAGCCAATAGGGTATGAAGGCAAGGACATTCCAGTGACCTCTCCAAAAGAATAGACTTTCTTTTGTGTCATCTTGGCTGGTGAGTTGAATTCATTTCAGACCCACAGACTTCAGGAGAAACTGTTGGTATTGCATAGATACCCGGAAGAATGAAGATGACCAGATTCAGGGGTTATCCCCAGAAATAGCATTTAGACATTTAGATCAGAGAGGCCTTGTTTTTATTTATTTATTTATTTATTTGTATGCGTTCCACACCTGCCATGCTCAGGGCTTACTTCTGACACAGGGATCACTTTTGGCAGTATTCAGGTCATCATGTGGGGTGCTGAGGAACAAACCTGGACTAACCACATGAGAGGGAAGTGCCCTGCTCACGGATTTTCTTTCCAGCCAGGAGAGGCCTGTGTTAAAGCAGGGTTGACATTGATAGGGTCTGGTTTTGTCACTCCGCTCACACTCACCTCACCAAGTGAGACCCTTTCTTTGACATCCCGGGCCCCTAGCCCAGCTATTGGCTCAAGAATAAAAACTCTCTGTGCTGTTTACTCCAGGATTTCCAAGCTCACAACTTCCCCATATGTAATGAAATCTGTTCTTTTTCTCTCCTATAAATCAGTCTGTTGATCTGTTTCCCTGATAAGTCCAAGAAGTATTTAGTAAGGTGGAAAAAAATATCCACTTTATTTCCCTATCAGTTCTGCCGGGTTCATAGCACACGGATTTTCATATTTTTTGTTATTTTTTAAAAATTATTTTGATGTGGAAAAATAGGCCAATTAACAATCTTCTTCATAGTCACTGTCAACGTTTCATAGTAGCAGACACGCAGTCTTGTACCAGACAGAACTTGCCCATGGGCAGAAGATGTTTTTTGGCCTACTGAAAGGTGAAGCTCACCAGAGAAATGGCAAACTTGTCGCAGTGGTGAGGAAGTAACGTGGGCAATGGTTTGAGTTGAGCAAACAGAAGATCAGGTTTGGAACTGAGAGAACACCTTTGAACAAGCCTCTTCGGTACCCACCTGGGGCTGTCAGGTGGTAGGAAGTTGAGTGGGCTGTGTGGAGTTTCAGGAAACAGTTGGGATTGGAGTTGTCATTGCACTAAACTGGGTTTAAAGCCAAGAATGAGTGTTTTCTCTAAGGGAGGGCATGAGGGGTCTGGGAAGAAGGGGTGTCTCGTGATTGATTAGATTTCTATCTCATTTCAACTATTTAACATGACTTTACTCCTCACAGTTACTGGAAATGTCATTCCTCTCCCTCACATTCTTGCTTCACACCCACTGCCACCTGTGCCCATTCAAAGTACCTCCCAGGGCTGCACCAGCAGGAGACCTTGAGGTTTTTGCTTTGGCATGGAATTTAAGAGCTATAAAAAAAAAATCCTATGAACTTAATATTTTAAATGTGAACTTAATATTTTAAATGCATTTTAAAAGAAAATAAAGATTAAAAAAAAGAAAATAAAGATTAATGCAAAAGAATCCAAAATGTAAAATCACTATATCACTGTCATCCCGTTGTTCCTCGATTTACTCGAGCAGACACTAGTAACATCTCCATTCGTCCCAGCCCTGAGATTTTAGCAACCTCTCCTTACTTGTCTTTCCTAATGCTACTGTATTGGAGACATTTTCAGGGTCAGGGGACAGAGACCGGTTATTGTTACTCTTTTTGGCATATCGAATATGCCACGGGGAGCTTGCCAAGCTTTGTCGTGCAGGCGGGATACTCTCTGTAGCTTGCCGGGCTATATAAAAACAAAACAAAAACTGTTTTGGTGTAGATAGTATCATTAACAGGCCCATGAAAATCTGAGGCAAAAAAAATTACTTATTTGGAGGCATTTTTTACTGCGAAAGTGAGGCTCCTATTTCTCCCCCAGTCTATCTGAAATTCCTCTGTCCTCTTGTGAGTTCCCATGGGGTTCCTAGTGCCCATGCTTGTTGGAAACAATCTAAAAAGGACTGAAAATGCTGGGGGTACCCCACAGGCCAGTACCAGAGTATCAGGGATGGGGACTGAGATGCTTTTTTTTTTTACAGTTCCCAAAAGGATTCTGTTCCCTGGGCTCTGCTCTCTTCAATATTCTTTGGGGCTCTAGTCTCCAGAGTCTGGTGGATTCTCAAGAAATCTGGCGAGGATGCTGGGGGAGGGATGGCAATGAAGGCAATGAAGAGAGGAGCAAGTCAGTAATGACACTTTTATCTTTTCTGTGCAGAAATTGAAAAAAAGCCAAAGGGCAAGGGATTAGCTGCCAGTGTGAGGTTTTGTGATTCCTGCAGGGCCTGCCACAGGCCTTTCCAGGCTCCCTGACACCAGCATGGACAGTTCCCCTTGCTACTGCTGCTTTTTTTTTTCCTTTTGGGGAAAAAGAAAAAGGCAATGCTTAAGAGTTACTCCTGGCTTTGCACTCAGGAATCACTCCTGGTGGTGCTTGGGGGACCATATGGGATGCTGGGTATCGAACATGGGTTGGCTGCGTGCAAGGCAAATGCCCTACTGGCTGTGCTATTGCTCCTGCCCCTTGCTGCTGCTACTTAACAGGCATGCTCAAATCACACATGACACCACCTCCGTAAGATCTGATGAAGAGATAGAGTGATCATAGAGCAGGCAGGGTGTTTGCCTTGCATACAGCCAAGCTGAGTTCAGTTTCCACGTATGACCCTCTGAGGCTGCCAGGATTGATCCCTGAGCTCAGAGGCAAGAGTAAACACACCACCGGGTATGGACCTCCTGTCAGGAACAACTCTCTTTCTTCTTGGTGGCTCAGCAGTTTGAACACCCATCCTCAGTGGATGACGGGGTTTGTTGTGACCCCAAACACTGACTATTACCTTCTGCTCTTATTTATTTATTTATTTATTTATTTGTTGGTTTTAGGGGCCATATGCCCAGTGTTGCTCAATCTACTCCAGGCTCAGTGCTCAGGAATCACTCCTAACAGTGCTCAGAGGACCATATGAGATGCCAGGGATTGAACTGGTATCAGCCATGAGCAAGGTGAGTGCCTTACCCGCTCTACTGTCTCTCTAGCCTCACTGACCCCAGCAGCACTGTCCCTCTGTACCTGGAAATAGTCTGGCTGGAAAATTCCAGGCTAGCTCCACAAGAGGCCAGGAGTCAGGGCAGGGATGCTTGATGGGTAGGTGTGAGGGAGGTCAGAAGTACTGGGCAGAGCAGAAGGTTAGTGTCCCACACATGGCAGCTGTTGGGGACCAAAGTGCATATGCCTCCAGCTTCAAGCACAGAAAGCGTTACACTTGTATGTGGTCAGATCAGAGGGGTGTGCACTAAGGCTTCTCTCTGTTTTTCCATCATGTGAGAATCCAGGTGTGTGTCTCCAAGAAAAGGGTTTTCTCTGCCAGCACTCCTCATCTCCAACTTCCAGTCTGAGAAATTGACATCGCTCATGTGTAAGCTGTTGTTGTGTGACTTTGCTGTAGCAGCTCAAGGATACAAAACATGCAGATCATTTGTGTACCATACTCACCCAGGTGCCCAGATCCACACAGCAGATGTCCCTGTCTTTGGGATGCACCCAACTAAGCCCCTGCCCCTTCCTTCCCAAGTAAAGGTTCTGCGAACCACGGAGATAGTACAGTGAGTAGTGTGCTTGCCTGGTACACAGCTGACCTTAGTTCAATCCTCAGCACCCTTTATGGTCACTGAGCCCCATCAGGAGTGACTCCTGAGCACAGAACCAGGAGTAAGTCCTGAGCACCGCCAAGTGTGCCTGCACACCCTTCAAACAATGAATTTGGGCTGAAGGGATAGTGCAGAGGTTAAGGCACTTGCCTTTTACACAGCTAACCCCAGCTTAATCTTTAACATCGCATATGGTCCCCTGAGCCCTGCCAGGAGTGATCCTGAGCACATCCGGATCCCTGGAGTAAGTCCTGATTACACATTGCTAAATGTGTCCCCCAAACCAAAACTAACCAAAAGATTTGTCTCTGCGGGGCCTGTGTTGGGCATTTGCTTGCCACATGGCCAACCCAGGTTTGATTCCTGGCATCCCATATGGTCCACCATCAAGGAGTGATCACTGAGCACAAAGCTAGGAGTAAGCCTTGAGCACCACTGGGTATGGCCCAAAAGGAAAAAAAAAGATTAGTTTTTTAAAAATTATTATTATTAGGGGCTGGTGGAGCAATAGCACAGCAGGTAGGGCGTTTTCCTTGCACGCGGCCGACCCAGGTTTGATTCCTCCATCCCTCTTGGAGAGCCTGGCAAGCTACCGAGAGTATCCCACCCGCACAGCAGAGCCTGGCAAGCTCCCTGTGGTGTGTTCGATATGCCAAAAACAGTAACAGCAAGTCTCACAATGGCAATGTTAACTGGTGCCCACTCGAGTAAATCGATGAACAATAGGAGGACAGTGCTACAGTGATACAGGGACTGGAGCAATAACACAGCGGGTAGGGTGTTTGCCTTGCACACAGCCGTCCTGGGTTAGATTCCCAGCATCCAATATGGTCCCCTGAGCACCGCCAGGAGTAATTCCTGAGTGCAGAGCCAGGGTAACCACTGTGCATTACCAGGTGTGACACACACACACAAAATTATTATTTCATGATGCACATGAATTATGAGATTTTTATTTTAAAAAAGTATTTGTATTGAGGAGCTGGAGTGATAGAACAGTGGGTAGGACATTTGCCTTGCATGCGGCTGACCTGGGTTTGATCCTCAGCATCCCATATGGTCCCCCAGCACTTTTGTAATTCCTGAGAGCAGAGCCAGGAGTAATCCCTGAGCATCTCCGGGTGTAACTCAAAAAGAAAAAAATGTTTTTATTGAATCACTGTGAGATACGCATTTAGAAGGCTTTACTTACTTACTTTTAGTGAAGATGCCACAATCACTTTGGGTAGGAAATAGTGCTGCTATCCCCTGTGGTAACAACTATCCTTCTTCAGCCCTGCTGTGGACACATTGCCAGATCCTTTTTGCAAACCACTGGAGCATGCAGACTGGGCAGTTACTCATTTGATTTTTTTTTTCAATGTCCTTTTCTTTGTGCAGTTGTTCCATGGCTTACTGAAGTGAGATGAATGCTTTCCTTATTTTAAAGGACATGAAAGCCATGCGCCCTCTGTACAAACTGTAGTATAACGCATCCAACAAAAGACATGAGTTGGTCAGCAGTATTTTTATTGGACAAAAAGAGTCTCAGCTGGGGAATGTTGCCCAAATGTGGGCTAATGTTTAAGAGTTCTGGTCCTGCTTAAGGTAGATGAAGCAAAACTGCTATGCTCAGTAGGTCAGGCATTTTCAGTACAGTGTTGATTTCACAGTCCTTTCAAGATACTGGATTGACCAGGAAATAACCCCATCAAAAGTTAAGGGAGAGGAACTGGAGTGATAGCACAGCGGGTAGGGTGTTTGCCTTGCACGCGGCCAACCCGGGTTCGATCCCCAGCATCCCATATGGTCCCCTGAGCACCACCAGGAGTAATTCCTGAGTGCATGAGCCATGAATAACCCCTTACAAAATTACAAAGATATTTATGATTGAGTTTTAGACCTATATGTTCTAACACCAGTCCCTTCACCAATGCCCACTCCCCTCCACCAATGTTCCCAGTTTCCCTCTTCCCCCCAGCCTGCCTCAGTGGCTGGCACTTTTCCCCTCTCCCATTGTCCTGATATTCCCTTCTTTACCTTATCCCCCCTCATCCTGCCTCAGTGCCAAGCTTCCTACCAAAGACCAGTTTTCCTGCTCTTAGTTTCTATTGCTGTTGGGGATTTATGTTCCACCTGAGAGAGATAATCTGAGTCTGTACTGACAAAGAGTCTAATAAATGCAAATTTTTGTTGGTTTTTCAGACGCTGTAAAAGCCGCAAGCATACATAGTTTACACCCATGGTTTGTATTTGTGCCTCTTAGAATGGTGTTGTAATCAAGCTGGGACTTAGTTCATTCAAATCTAACATTTAATCTGAAGCTGCGTGCAGAAATGGAAACTGGGTAAGGTTCCCCACTGGATACACTCTCATCTCTTCTCAGGCCGTGTGGGGAATTTCTGCCTCAGCCCAGGTTTGTGCTGAGTCTGCAGTGAATGCAGCAATATGGTGGATACTTTGCTTTAAGAGTCTTTCCTCAAGGGACTTATTGACCAATGTGTCAGGTCCTTGTGTAGGGACCAAACCCCTAAACTTTTGTCACATGCCCTTCCCCAAACATCTCCTAAAAGTCAGTTCTCTGTATGGCTAGTAATTTACTCAGATAAATGGAACCTGAAACCTTGTTTATCTGTTCTTATAAACTCGCCTCTTCTGAAAAGCAATCCTTTGTCTTTTAAAAGCACAGTATTCTCTTTGTCCTATATCATATGTGTGTTTTGCCTCTTTTCTTCCAACCTTTCCTATTTGACTACAAATCTTCTTATTATTGGGGAAATCAATTGCTTCTAAAAACCTTTCTCATTCTGGCTTACTCAACTATTAGTGGACATTTTTATTTCTTCCTAGAGTATTCAGATTTTATTGCATGATTTTCTCTGTCTTTGACTAAAGTATGCTAATTATGTGGTATTTAATCTGTCTCAAGTTTATTATTAGACTTTTAATTGTCCCTGCTAGTTGCAAATTGCAGAGAATTTGTATTTTTCGGACTCTTTCCATTCATGTTGTCATTACTTGAGGAAAGTGAGGTAGCTCAATATTTCTATCTCCGGGCATAGAATTCTTCTTATTGAATTTAAGCTGGCTGAGACTGTTGACAATCATTGAGCCTTGATTCAGTAAAGACAACTCAGCACTAAGGTTTCTCCTTACAGTGATTGACAGGGATACCTGGTGAATAGGCATGTTGCAATGGCATTTCATTGATAGCTTTGGTACTGTGGGTGTGGTTTCTTTGAAGTTTCACTTTGTAGATGAATAGAAGTAGTCAATATGCCTAAACTGCCTAAACTGCTGGCTGTTCAAAACCCACTACTCCTCTGTGGTTTTCTGGTGAGAAGAGGCAATTGGTGAAGTCTATAGTTGGCCCTTGCCTTTAATCAAGGAAAACCCCTGCCTCTTGCCCCTCTTTTTGGGTATTTCACAGCTGTAGCATAAAATGGTAAGTGGTGTGACCAGCATTGCTACTTCTACCAGATTCCTTTGTTCAATCATGAAAACATCCAGGAGACATACAGCAAACTATTGGAGGAAAAGATCCTCAGAGCCACCAATGCCCTAGTTCTCAAGGAGTTTTTATAATAGAGTGGCAAAAAAAAAGTACTCTAAAAATGTGACACATTGGGGCTGGAGTGATAGTACAGCAGGTAGGGTGTTTGCCTTGCATGTGCCAACCCGGGTTGGATTCCCAGCATCCCATGTTGTCCCCTGAGCACCACCAGGAGTAATTCCAGAGTGCAAAGCCAGGAGTAAACCCTGTGCATCGCCAGGTGTGATCCAAAAAGCACCAAAAAAAAAAAAAAAAAAGAGACACATCAAACGAATTGGTGAATTTCTCACTTTCTGCTCATATGAGAATTATGCACCACATTTTGCCACATGACTGTGATTTCAACAACAAGAAAAGTTGACTTCCTTGACCTTGGTCATGTAACTTACTTTGGCCCATGTGATAATTGGCGGGCATGACACAAGTAAAACTTGAGGCATGCTAGTGGAGGTTGGGATATTTCTTCTACTTCTTTCATTATGGTGAAACCATCTCTGAGTGGTTTCTGGCTCAGAGTAATGGGACACTTGTAGAGTTAATTGGACAACAGCAGCCTGGACACAAACCCTGAAGGCAGAAGACAGAAGTAGAGCCCTTGCAGTTGGAACAAGCCTGGATCTGCCAAACCAGTAGACCCTGCAGATCCCTGAGAATGACACAAAGACTTTTACTGGCAGCAACTTAGTTTGAAGGTGATATATATAAAATCTATCACTGGAAGAGCTGGCTAATAGAAATGGCAAGCGAGGACTGAAAAAAATAATAGTAGTGACACGGAGTAAAGGAAAATAAAGTGTTAATGAATACATGGGGTTTTCACTGCTTTGGATGCATCAAACAATAGTTATCAAAAGCAAAGATTTATTACATGTAACAAATATGGAGGCAGGGAGATAATTCTCAAAACATTTCCTTTCTGAAAAGTTAGTCCAGGGAGCTTCTAATAGTCTATAGTCAAACAGACACTGGGGCTGGGTGAAGGCATCAGTTGAGAGTGAATAATTGGGGCCCATTGTACAGCATCCACTGGTGCTTCATCATTGCATATTCAGAAAATGGTGCTTTTAATTTCCTCAGAGGACAAATTCACACAGTGGGAAAGTCACTGGGCTAATTGAGGATTGTGTGTGTTCAAAAAATAAATGAGTGGGTGGTGTGGGCTCTCCCCCACCACATGTGTTCGGTGGCCATGAGCTGCTTTCCCATCCTGAACTGAAGTCGCTGCCAACAGACACATGAAGGAGGGAATAGGGATGCCAGGCTGGTTGGTTGATCAGTCACAGTTTATTCCAATCTTGTCTCCCTCTACCTCCTTTCAATCTCACCCACCCCCGTTTTCCTTCTGTCTCCCATTTCGTCTCTCTGCACTCCATCTTGCAGCCTTAGTCTAGAGCCCAACCTCCAAGCCTTGGGGGTAGCAAGTACACATAGGTCCTATAGCACAATCAAAATATGAAAGCCCTTCTCTTCAGTGCTTCTGGAGCATTGTGATGGTTATAGCCCAATAAACCTAAGCTCCTTGTGGCAGAGGAGAAAGCATAAACCGATGTTATCCTATCTAGGAAAACTCAGAGTCTGCTATGACTTCATGAAGCTGCTGGGGAGGGAACTCTTATAAGATAAGACAAAGATCTCCTCCGAGTAGGAGAATCTCAGGAGTGGAATTTTATCTAAGGACACATTTCTCCTTTCCTTAATCTATAACCATTTAAACAGTCACCTTAAATTTACTTCTTAATAATCTTTCTAGTCATTTTGTATGGACACAGTAAGAGAAACATTAAGTATAGAATAGCTCTCCTGGGGACATCTTGCTATAGATCCCAGACCATAACCTTCAGGCCATATTAGTCTTTCCTAATCCCTGCAGGGTCCTTGTTCAGTCACTTCTTGGGTCATGGCAGAATTTGTCCATGACCATGCTTAACTTATTATAAGTTTTATGGCACTTGGCCTGTCCCATTTTGATGCCAGGGTAGCTTTCCGTTTGCCCAGGGTCCATCCAGTCCCTTTGTTGGAACCCTGCTTCTGGGGTGTTAGGAACTAAGAGCAACTGAACCTAAGTCGAGTAAATAAGAGTAAATATTATTCGGAGTCAATTAATTCACAAGTTATAAAAGCATAGCTTTAACTATCTTCCTGTGTCTATACAAAAAGGACATTGCTCTAAAGCTAACTATGCGAAGGACACAAGGAAAAGATAAAAGCAATTTTTCACTTACAAATACAAATCCAGAGATCTCTGAAGAATTTGACTTTACAAGTCACAGGTACTGCTTAGGGGAAAATAGTGACTAACAGAGAGAGGAAGGAGAACACAGAGAAGTTAAAGATGAATACTGAGGAAATGGGAGTGCTTCTGGAGCATTTTGATAGGTATAACCAAATAAACCTAAGCTCCTTGTGGTGGAGGAGAAAGTACAAACCAATGTTATTCTACGATAACTCAGTCTGCTATGCCTTCATAAAGCTACAGGTCTGACTGAAATAGTGCTGTTTGGAGCAAGTGGGATTATTTATGGGGGTTGTGGACTCATTCAAGCATTTCATAAATGAAGAGCTGCATAAAACATTGTGTTTTTTTTAAATTTTTTACCACATTCTGGAGGATAACAAAAGTATCCGGTGTAATGAAAGACAAATATTTTCTTTAGAAAAAAGCAACAATTTTCTATGTGTGATGGCATAGAATGGCATATTTGTTCAATTGTTATTCTGTACCAGAGTTATCTCTTAATGCTCATGTTGTTGGTGGACGCCACGGGTGGCTCACATGAGTCGAGGAAGAGAGAAACATGGTCACCTTCTCCCAATCCGTCTCTGTCACCCAGGTGCTGCCGGGAAGACTGGGATTAGTAAAGTCTATGATGAGCCCCTGCTCGGCAAGACCTCAGCCCTACCAGCTCCACCAGTCCGCTTGGTCTTCCAGGCAAGGAGTTGATCCCCACCACCCGATTTCCTGGGGAGTCATGGACTCAGGCTAGAGTGAAGATTTGCTCTTTGCAGAAAAGGAGAGGCCAGTCCTGGGCCTTACCCAGGGTTTGGGGGGTTCTTGTCTCGCTTTGCAGAAAAGAATTTCAGGAGTAGACCAGCAGCGAAATAAAACAGATTTTATTTGGAGGGTTTTGAAAGCGTGGAGAGAGAGAGAGAGAGAGAGAGAGAGAGAGAGAGAGAGAGAGAGAGAGAGAGAGAGAGAGAGAGAGAGAAGCACTCAGAGGAGAATATGGGCTTCTCCAATGATGGAGAGAGCCCCTACACACATCCCAGAATTAGACAGGAAAGCATGAAAGTACACACTTCAAGAGGGGAGATGCAGGCAACACATGTACTTGGGTTCCACAATTGCTTGGCCACGTGGGCGCAAGCAGCACAAGGGCTTGGGCAGCATCTGTGCACCCTTCCTTTGTTCAAGGTGGCTTTTATAGAGTTTTTCCTACCTGCCCCCACGTGGGGCTTCTACCTAGATAAGAGTCCATTGCTAGTGTTGTTGCTAAGTGGGTAGAGTTGGGTGCAACATTTGAAACTCCTTTGGTCCTGCTGGATCTTCTCTGGGAGGATGAGTCCAGTCTTCTCTGGTCTGGGCTAACTGAGGGTTAACTGGATTAAAGGAAGGAATTGAGGATTCACCAGTAATTTCCTTCAGGCTCTTTCTGTAGGGAGGGGTCCAGTCTCCTTAGGGTATGTTGCTGGAGAAGGTCTTATCAGGTCTTGCTTTCAGTATCCACAAGATGGGTCAGACTGAGGACTGGTGGCTTTATTACTCTCATAAATTTCATTGCAAGTGTGTGTGTGTGTGTGTGTGTGTGTGTGTGTGTGTGGTGGGGGGAGGGGGAGGAGAGGGGTGGCTTCCCTAATCTACCTGCCTGCATCACTAATACAGTCTATGGGATAGGTATTACTAATATTATCAGTTTTCTTAAAATATTATCTTAATAAGGAATATTATCTTAATAAGGAAATAGGCACAGGGAGGTTTTTGTGATTCTCCCCAGCTCAGGAAATGGAAATGGTGTCGGTGGGCCCCATGGGTGACTTTTGTGAAGTGGAGAGGAGAAAGACAGTCACTTTCTCCCCAACTGCCTCTGTCACCCGGGACCTAGGGCTACTGAGTTCTTGTCTCGCCTCGAAGAAAGGAATTTCAGGAGTAAACAAGCAGTGAAATAAATAGATTTTATTTGGAGGGTTTTTAAGGTGTGAAGGGGGAGAGAGTGAGAGAGGAACACAGTCAAGAGAGAACACAGGCTTCTCTAAGGGTGGAGAGAGCCCCTACACACATCCTAGCATTAGACACGAAGGCATGAAAGTACATCTCAAGAGAGGTGATGTGAGCCACACATGTGCTCAGCACCACATGTGCTTAGCCGCGTGGGCACAAGCAACCCATGGGCTCGGTCAGCATATGTGTGCCCTTCCTCTGTTCAAAGTGATCTTTATAGGGTTTCTCCAACATGCCCCCATGTGGGGCTTCTTCCCAGGTAAAAGTCCGTTGCTAAGGAGGTTACCAGGGAGGTTGGGAGTGGTGATGGTCTTCTTTGGGCTGAATCACTAAAGTTAATCAGAATTGAGGGAGAGGTCGAAGGGAATTAAAGGAATTTCTTTCATGGGGAGGGGTCCAATCTCCTCAGGGTCCACTGCTCAAGGTCTTATCTATCCACAAAGTGGATCAGCCTCGAAATTTTCTTTCCAGAACTTTTGCTGGCCTGTTTCATTGTCAAGGGCCTTTCCCTACCTACCTGTCTATATCAGAAAGACTGAATTATATTTCAGTTGGATTTACAATGCATGCATTCACCACTTGGAATTATGCCAGAATTGATGAAATAAAGGACATGGCTCCCAAGAAAACTGCCCTTCCCTCAAATTTCAGCTACACTCAGGAGAAGCGCTAGCACTACTCAGTAACTGTCTACGGATTCCCATGGTCCCTTAGGTTCAAGAATCTGCCAGAACATTTCACTGAACTCAGGAAAGGATTACACTTATAATCACAATTTACTAGAAAAGATATCAGTGAGGTGAGCCAGATAAAAGTTTCCACTGACTTACAGAGAGATTTACAGCAGTCTTACAGAGTCTTCTGCCTAAGTGCCAGGCTGTCTACACCGGGGCCTCTAGGAGAGGAGCAGGTTGAGTTTCCCTCCCCCCACCCCAAGCAGAGCCCCAGCAACCAAAGACCTCTGGTACCCAGCCACAGCCATGCTCAAGGCCACTCTCCACATGCTCAGACATTCCTCATGCATGAAGGAACCGGAAGAGGAATCCAGGTACATTGGTGTCTGGGCTGAGATCTCCAAGCCTGCTCAGATCAGGACGGGGCCTCCACCACCCACATCCCCCATTTTCTAGTAGCTGGGCGATTACACCCACAAACTGCCTCTGGTGCCATGAAATCCCATCAATGGCCAAGATCCAGAGACTATAAAACAAAGCTCCCGGAAGCTCTTATAGTCTAGTTCTTCTTGGAGAACCCGGCAAGCTACCAAGAGTATCCTTCCCGCACGGCAGAGCCTGACAAGCTCCCATGGCATATTCAATATGCCAAAAACAGTAACAATGATGTGCCTCATTCCCCTGACCCCGAAAGAGCCTCCAAAGCGGCATCATTGGGATGGGATGGATGAGTAAGGAGAGACTGCTAAAATCTCAGGGGTGGATGAATGCCAGAGGTGCCCGCTCCAGCAAATAGATGAATAACGGGTTGACAGTGATACAGTGATACTGACTTACATCACCAACCCTGAGCTGCTGGTCTGGATATGTCCCTTTAAGCACATCAATGCTTTGATCTCCTAGGACGCCTGGTGTCCTGAGGTTTTATTGTGTCTCATTAGGTAGTCCTGATAGATTCATCCTTGACCCTGTGTCTCCCCTTCCTTCCTGGATATTAGGATTGAAATTCCTGACTTTCTAATCCCTTGAATGCTCTTTTATCCTGAAACTGTGGGAGGGTCCGCCTGGAGTTGCATCATTTAGCATAACAAAGATGCTCCTATCAGGGACCTGAGCACTAGTACTTTGGGTCAGGCTTTTGCCTTGCATGTGGCCAATCTGAGTTCACCCCCAGCACCCTATATGGTTCACCAGCACCACCAGGGGGAAGTGCAGAGCCAGGAGTAACCCCTGAACATCACTGTGTGTGCCCCCATTCCCTCTAAAAAAAAAAGCTATCAGCAATTTCTGGGGCGTTTTAATGTAGTTTTCATGTGCCAGGAACATCTGACTAAACAAATGTAATAATTAGGGGCCAGAGAGATAGTACAAAGGGTAGGATGCTGACCTTGCATGTGGCATACCTGGGCCTTATCCCTGGTACCCTATATGATCCCTCAAGCCCATCAGAAGTGATTCCCTGAATGAAGAGCTAGGAATAAGTCCTGAGCACCACTGGGTATGACCTGCCTCTCCCAAAACAAAACAGAACAAAAAAATAAAAACAGATCAAATACCAGAAGAGACTCAGCAAAGGGAAAACTAAACATCTGGGAAAAATCCGAATCTGTTTCCCAGAGTCACTAAACAACAATGAAATCGGAAGAAAATAAGAGAGTTTAAAAGAGCACAAACTGAGAAATGACCTTAAATATCTAACTCAGGTACAGAAGGAAGAAAATGGATGAAAGAGAGAGAAAGAGAAAGAGAGAATTTCAAGACAGAGTGGGAAAACTTAAGCATCCTCAGTTTCAAAAAGCTTTGTGTCAGATATTTAAGGAGATGGCTAAATCTGAGCATAACATGGAAAACATGTAAAATATCAATGACAAAAGACCCTAAAATCATCCAGGGTGGGTGGGGACATAAGCACATACCAGGGGGAAAAAATCACAGAAAGTAATTGCAGTTAGATTAACAGCTGATTTCTCCAGTGACAATGAAACAGAAGACTATGAGTGGAAGTCTACCTTGGAAGTGCTGTTATTATTGATCTTGAAAGATATAGAATAAGTAAGAGAATGGTGGTTGTCTATTTAGATGAAATTGCCAGAGTAATGAAAATAGAGAAATTTCAGGAAATGTTTGGTAGTTCCATAAACTCAGGTTAAAGAGTATCTAGCTTTCTGTAATATACTTAAGATTTTTGAGTTTTTCTTTACTTCACTGTTTCTGTTGTTAGAATTTGAAAGTCAGAAAATACAGATTTGGAGGAAAAGAGAATGAATTTATGAGTGCTATTGTTATAAGTATTGTTGTTTCTTTTCTTTTTTTGCTTTTTGGGTCATACCCAGTGATGCACAGGGGTCACTCTTGGCTCATGCACTCAGGAATTACTTCTGGTGGTGCTCATGGGACCATATGGGATGCTGGGAATTGAACCCGGATTGGCCGTGTGCAAGGCAAATGCCCTACCCACTGTTCTATTGCTCCAGCCCCAGTATTGTTATTTCTGATTATGATTGTGAAACAAGAGCTGGATAATGGACACAAGTGCTCATTTTGATCATCTCTGCCATTTCCTTTAGGCCAAAATATTTACAATTTTTTTTTAAATTGGCACTGCCAATGTAAGAAAATTAAATTATCAAAACATACCAAAAGAATAAAAATTCTAGCCACTCATGTGGAGGGGTAGCTGTTATTAAAATCTTGTGATTTGAAATTTTAAATGTCTCTGTGTTTTGATGCCAATAGAACACCCAGGTTGGCATTTAGAAGCAGGGTCCTTGTAGATGCTGATTTGTGTGATGGCTGAACATACATTTTATCTGCTCTTGAGACATTTCCACTTGAAGCAGAAGTGGGGGAAGGTCATGAAACCACATTCTTAGCCGTTTTGCCACCAGCTCTATGCCTACTACAGTGAACTGGGAATTCTCCAGGAGAATGTTAGCCATGACTGTATTCTCTGTTTCCTTGGGAACAGACAAGTGAAAGGAGTTGGTCACATGGTACAGCTTGAGATCCATAAGGCAGTTAGCTCTAGGTCTTATCAGATGATAGTTCTATTTTGGAGCACCTTCTTATCAATTAGGAGACAAATATCTGATATGCAGACATTTCTCAGCAGTTTGGGTTGGGAGTTGGTTTCTAAAACACAGGGAAGCAAGTTCAAACCACTCTTATAAAGAGTGCTCCTCAGGGACTAGAGCGATAGCACAGTGGGTAGGACATTTGCCTTGCACACGGCTGACCTGGGTTCGATTTCCAGCATCCCATATGGTCCCCTGAGCACCACCAGGAGTAATTCCTGAATGCAGAGCCAGGAATAACCCCTGTACATTGCTGAGTATGACCCAAAAAGTGAAAAATAAAATAAAAAAGAGTGCTCAAACAGGAGGCGTTCTGATGGTGAGGAGACAAGTCAGGAGTGAAGAGGCTGATGCTTGCCTCTGCTTTCCACAAAGAAAACAGATTGTTGCACACATTTTCTGTGTCTTCAAAGGTGGCATGCACAGTTCTTTGGCATTTTGCTGTGGAAATTAATATTGGTGTATATTATGAAGTAGTTCTTTTATAAGTTAATCATCTAGATTTGGGAAAGCTCTGGGCAACAATAAAGTGAATCCCAGCTGGCCCATGAATCCCCAGATGGAGAATCAGGTGATGGCAGGCAGGCTTCTGGTCTGAGCAGGATAAAAGAAAGTAACAAAAGTATGGTAAGAACCTAGAAATGGGAAATTCTATTTATCTGCATGTTGTCTATGATTACTTTCTGTATCTTATGATGTATTGACACCTTTTAAAACCGTTCTGGGGTCATAAAGACAGTACAGCAAGGCAGGTGATTGCTTTACTGGCTACTGACTTTGAGTTAAATCCCCAGGACTGCCTATGGTCCCCTAAGCATTACCTGGAATGATCTCGAAGTGCAGAGCCAGGAGTGAGCCCTGTGCACCTCCGGATGTGACCTCCAAAAAATGGGAAAAAAACTTCCCGGTTGCATGGAGTCTGGCTTTCTGGGTGCTTGCTTTCCTCTATGACAGCCAAGAACCAAAGCAGAAGCATATCCTGGTTTTCTCTTCAGAATTACCAGAGTCCACCAGCTCAACTTTTCTTTTTCTCTTTCTTTCTTTCTTTCTTTCTTTCTTTCTTTCTTTCTTTCTTTCCTTTCTTTCTTTCTTTCTTTCTTTCTCTCTCTCTTTCTTTCTTTCTTTCTTTCTTTCTCTCTCTTTCTTTCTCTCTTTCTTTCTCTCTTTCTTTCTCTCTCTTTCTTTCTTTCTTTCTTTCTTTCTTTTCTTTTTTCTTTTTGGGTCACATCCGGCATTGTACAGGGGTTACTCCTTGCTCATGCACTAAGGAATTACTCTTGGTGGTGCACAGGGGACCATATGGGATGCTGGGAATCGAACCCAGGTGGGCCGTGTGCAAGGCAAATGCCCTACTCTTTGTGCTATTGCTCCAGTCCCCAGCCCAACTTTTCTTTTTGCTCTGTCTTCTGTCTTCTAAACACACTGGTGTCAGCATCCTGCATCCCCTGTCCCATCTCTAGGACGTGTATGTGTAATAAACATGGTGTTCTATGATTCTCCTCCATCTCCTCTTATAGCTAACCCTGACACACCAGGTCATCGGAAAATACAACATAGCAAAGATAATAGCACCATCCATAAATTTACCACATTTGACTGAGGAAAGAAACTCAAATCAAGGCTGCTTTGTTAGTAAAGTGCAGAACGAGAGCCAGGGCATCTGTCTACAAATCACAGGCAGTCTGCTCCTCACTCCCTGCCCCTCCCTACTCCTCAGAGCCCAGGCGAGGCTGACTGCAGCTCATCTGGAATCATGGCAGCTGTGCTAAGACCCCTGGGCTGAATTTGATTTTGCTTGTACATAGACCTCTGGTGGTCCCAACCAAAGCCTGCGTGCTCCTTGCCTACCAATGAGGCCCCTGCTTTCCTTTTTCCTCATAACACTGAAAACCCTCCACCTGCTGCTTTCAGATCTATTTGTTTCACTCTTTTCCTTCTCTCTCCCTGCTCACACTTCAGATGCAGAAATGTTGATGAACTTGTTCACAGAATTCCAAGCAGGGCAGATGGTTTTTCTAGCACCACAAACAGTGGATGAATACCTAAGTGGGTAAGTTAAGTATCTGGAAACTTGAATGAACCAGTTCAGAACCTCTGGTGAGGGTCAGGAATGTGGCTTAGGTGGAAGAGCATGTGTGTAGGATGTGCCAGGCCCTGGGTTCAATTCCTGGCATGTGGCCTTGGACCACTGCCATGTAAGCCTCTTATTAAACAAATCTCCAAATGAGTGAGTATTGCTGACATCAGGAGTACAAACTTAATGTGGTGTATAGAAGAATTTGGTGATGACAAGAACATGGTCCTGTCCTTAGATTGGAGGGTTTCTTATTGACATGCCTCCACAGGAGAATCAGTGCTGGTCAGAGGGAAAGGATGGGAGGAAAAGGATAGGTGTGCAGATGGATGGTTGCAGTTCACCCTTGGGTGTGACTCCCTGCACCCAAATTCCTGCACTTCAAACACAGTAAAAGCAACATCAATAAATTAATTTTGTAAAAGCTAAAGTTTTCTTAAGGGGCTGGAGCAATAGCACAGCAGGTAGGGCATTTGCCTTGCATGCGGCCCACCTGGGTTCGATTCCCAGCATCCCATATGGTCCCCTGAGCAACGCCAGGAGTAATTCCTGAGTGAAGAGCCAGGAGTAACCCCTCTGCATCGCTGGGTGTGACCCAAAAAGCAATAAATAAATAAATAAATAAAAATAAAATTTTCTCCAAAAAACGCCCAAAAATTTAACAGACATGGCATCAAAAAAGAATGGACAAAAGCTCATAAAAAGCTCATAAAAGAGAGTATTTGAAAAGCTTCCTCGTATGTAAGAGTAGAATAGAAACACAGTAAGGGAACAATGAATTGCCAAATTCATAAGAACTAAAAATTTTTGGAGATTTTTGTCTATAAAACTGAGCTTACATATAGGTGATTGTGACTAGAAGAGTCCCTTGGGACATTGGTTGGGGGACGGGAGATTTGGGGATTGGGCTGATGTTGGACTGATTATACAAGAAAAATATAATTAACAGTATTTTTAAATCTCTCAACAAAAATGGTTAAAAAATGAATAAAATCTAATTTCAATATAAAGAAAAGAGTGCTTGAGCACCAAGGAGATGCACCACAAAACAACAAAAGATAAATCAACTGTCAAACTCTGTTCTTTCCTTCATTTCTCATCATGTTTCGTATCTCGGTTTGTCTGTTTATTGCTTCTCCCTAGACTGAGCACTCTAGACTAACTGCTTCCACTTTGCTTGCTCTGTTGAATCCCTTGTGCACATAAAGTGCCTTAATGTCAGGATTTAGTCCAAGAGTGAGAGGACAGATGGTTGACCAGCTTGTCATCACCTTGCTTGGTGGGAGCACAAGAAACTTTAGCTTCTTACTACTCAGATGTTGGCCCACCCCTATCAAGCAAATTCTCTGAGTGGCCCACAGTGATCAGAGAACAGCACTGTCCCTCTCTCCCCTGACCAATGCGCGCGCGCGCACACACACACACACACACACACAGAGGCCCCTTTCTCACTTGACTATCTTCATCACACACACACACACACACACACACACACACACACACACACAAAGGCCCTTTTCTCACTTGACTATTTTCACCACACCTGAGATTGGGGATGATACTCACCTGTGTTTGCATCAGGATTTCCCCAGAGAAGAAATAATATACAGATAAGAACCAATAAGGGGGCTGGAGTGATAGTACAGTGGAGAGGGCGTTTGTCTTGTACACAGCTGACCTGGATTCAATCCCCGGCATCCCATATGGTCCCCCAAGCACCACCAGGAGTAATTTCTTTTCCCACCTATTTTTTTCTTTTTCTTTTTTTTTCCTTCTTTCTCCACCGCCCCCCCCCCCCGCCATTTTATATTGCTTCACCATGAGTTACAGTAACAAAGCTTTCATGTTTGAGCTTTGATTATACAATCATCAAACACCCATGCCTTCACCAGTGCACATTTTCCACCACCAAAAACCCCAATATCCACTCCCCTCCACCTTGCCATTCCACACCTACCCCTGACTGTGTGTCAGAGAATTTACGCAACGCTCTTTTGTTACTTTGGTTACCTTCAATATTTCAAGACTGGACCCACCACCACTCATACCTGCCAAAAAGGCAACGCTAGGGTATCATACACACACACACACACACACACACACACACACACACACACACACACACGAACCAATAAGACAATAGTAATAAATATTTGGTATGATCATAGTAAATATTGTTATAATTATGCTATAAATCATGGATTCCACACCAGGCTGTGGGGCGGGTGAGAGTCCTCCACACTTCGAGGGACCCAGCTCCAGCAGCTGACCTCCACTACCCCACCACTGCCACACTCCAGGCTGCTTTTCAGACCGCGCAGCTGCAAAGCGGCCTCGTGACACATTATAAGACACTTCCTACCCATTTATGCCTCTTGGAGAGCCTGGCAAGCTACCGAGAGTATCCTGCCCGCACGAGCAGAGCCTGGCAAGCTCCCCATGGTATATTCGATATGCCAAATACAGTAATGACAATAGGTCTCATTCCCCTGACCCTTAAAGAGCCACCAATCATTGGGAAAAGATGAATAAGAAGAGGCTGCCAAAATCTTAGGGCTGGGAGGAATAGAGATATTACTGGCGCCCACTCAAGTAAATAAAAGATCAACAGAATGGCAGTGATGCAGTGATAACTCAATAATAAAGACAGAATGCTATATTAAGCAGTGGGTTTATGTGATTGTGGACTGATCAGTCAGGGCTCCATTCAGAGCTCCAGGTGGGAACTGGCACTGCATCTCACGTCTAAGGGAAGACTGGACACAGAGCAGCTCTTTCTGGAGATCTCAACCTGGTTCCTTGAAGGCCTTTCCACTAAGGCTGGAACTCAGCCCCCGTGCTTGGAGGGACACCTGCTTTATTCAGAGTCTACTGATGTTAATGTCAAACTCACCTGAAAATATCTAGTTGAAATGATGTTCAACTAGAACCTGGCTAGGAACCTGGCTAATGCTGTGGCCCAGCCATGCTGACTGACAAGCAGTTCACTGTGACACTCAACTTGGTTGCCCCGGAAGCAGATCTTCACCCAACTCCTGCCCCAGTGCCATCCCCCTACTCTTCATCAGAGTGGAGGGACCAGTGGGCCCCTCATTTTACTTGACTTCAAAAACTCCTCCTAGAACCAGCCCGAAAGCCCAACCTTTAGACTTCCTCTGAGAAATCAATACAGCATCCTCAAAGACCAATTGTTGCTGTGCGTGTTTTATAGTACATGCTTGGAGAGACACAAAGTCTTCCTCATGGGGTTCACATTAGCTATAACAGAGGCCACAGGGATTTGATTTATCTGGGGTCAGCTGGTCCAGCCCTCGCCCTCATTCCCTGTCAAGAGACAAAGCGTCTCCTGGGTGCTCTAGGCCACATTCCTGTACGGTTGGGGTATTAGCTGCACCTAGGAGCTTAGGAAACATGGGAAAGGATAAGAAGACAAAACAAGTGGAAAGAAATGCATCATCCAGCCCAAACATTTGGGGGGGTTGTCTTCTTTAGCCCTTTAATCCCAGCTGCCTGATAGCTCATCATTTTAGTCATTTGCTCAGATCCCCGCAGTGCCCAAGTGCTTCACAGCTGTCTGAGCCTGTTACTTATGCCTCCAGGACCCCCCACCTAGGGAAGACTCGTGAGGGTTGTGTTGTAAAATCCACCCACCCTGCCTCCTCACCAGGGCAGAGTTTTCCTGACTGCCCCCATGGTTCCCTGTGTACATCTGTGTTGAGAAGTAGCAACTGAGAGCACAAAATAAATAAATAAATAAATAAAACTTGTTGATCTTAATCCTTCCAGAACACTTCATTTCCCTCTTTCCAATAAGTAGATGGGACCTGGGACAGTGATAAGCCATTAGCCAGGAAGGCCCGGGGAACAGAAGTGAGCCTGCTGACCCCATAGACTCCATCTCCACCCACAGAGGCAGAAGCATGAACTCTTTCTAGCACCAGCTCTTCCTCTTCCTCCACTTTCTTACTCCTGGGCTCAGGCAAGATTCCTTTAGTTCCCTCCCCTTCTGCCTTGTTCCTTCCCCTTAATCTCAGTTCCTTCAGAGACAGTGCTTAGGGAATGGGAATGAAAGTACGAGCTCACACAATGTCAGTAACTGATTTCATCATGTTCTTTTCCTCAGGGAGGCTCATCAGGAATTTGACACAGCTTGGCTCAGTCCTCAGAAGTGGCATCGCTGCTGCAGATATTAAAATTCTGAGTAAACCATGGATTTCATTTGAAATAAAAATTTAATTTTCATATAAAAATGTCACATGAGGGCCAGGAAGCTAGTTTAAAGAACAAGAGTGCAGGTTTGTCTTGCAGAGGCCCGAGCTCAGTCTCTCAGCACTCTGTGCTCCCCCAAAAAGCTGAGGGAGTGGGGAGAAACCTCCGGTACTGACAGATATGGTCCCCAAAACAAACCAACAACAATTTCAAGTGTCCAATATCCATAGTGGAAATGACATTCTAAATCCAGCATGGGAGCTGGAAGAGATTATGTTGGCTTTTATTGTGGGCCTAAATGACCTTCCAGCATCCTCGAGCATCTCCCTGCAGGATGCTTTTCCCCAGTTGGCCTGGTGAGCGTTCTTGGAAGCAGCAACCCTACTGCAGAGTGAAGGGGTCTGTGAGCTCTGGGTCCAAGGCAATGGTGCAGCCTTGCCTGTTTCTGTATGCCCAGAGGGTCTGGTACATCAGAACTCCTCAAGCAACCCTTGGATTCATGAATGGACTCGTTTATTTGTTCACTTAAGAAAACTGAATACAGGCCTGGAGTGATAGTACAGCAGATAGGGTGCTTGTCTTTATGTGGGCAGGTTCAATCCCTGGTCCCACCTTTGGTCCCTTAAGCCCACCAAGAGTGACCCCTGAGTGTAGAGCGAACAGTAAGCCCTGAGCATAACCAGGTGTGTATGTGTGTGTGTCTGTGTGTGTGTGTGCCCCGATTCCCCAGAAAAAAAGAAAGAAAGAAAGAAAGAAAGAAAGAAAGAAAGAAAGAAAGAAAACTGAGTCCTTGCTCTGTGTTAGACACTCTCCCAGGAGCTGGAAGTCAAAAGTGAAAAATGTAATTTCTGTCCTAAAATGTGGCCAACACAGAAGTTGGCAGCAGACAGCACTGCTCTCCAGGTCGCTGTGTTTTATGATGGAATAGGACTTGGTGCTGTGTCTTTTATCAGGCAGCCAGAATCTGCAGCAGGGCCACGGAGGCTTCCTTGAGGGAGGAGCTTTTAACTTGAGATCTAAAAAGAAATGACTAGCCATATGAGGCTGGGATAGGCAGGGTTGCACCAGATGGGGCAAGCAGCCGACTTTATTTATTTATTTATTTATTTATTTTAATTTTATTAGTGAAACACCATGAGGTACAGTTGTAGACTTACAAATTTTTGTGCTTGGGTTTCAGTTATACAATGATCTAGTACCCATCCCTCCACCAGTGCCCATTCTTCACCACCACTAATCCCAGTATCCCTCCTACCCCTCACTCCCCCCTCCATCCCACCCTGCCTCTGTGGCAGGGTATTCCCTTTTGTTCTCTCTTTCCTTTTGGGTGCTATGGTTTGCAAAAGAGGCATTGAGTGACAATCATGTTTGGTCTGTAGTTTGCTTTCAGCATGCATCTCCCATCCTGGGCGGACCTTCCCAACACCCTTTATTTGGTGCTCCCTTCTCTATCTGAGCTGCCTTTACCCCTAGCGTGTGCAGCTGCCCTCCAAGCCATGGAGTAAACCTCCTGGTATTTATCTCGGCTATTCTTGGGTGTTAGTCTCCTATTTTGTTACTTTATGTTCCCCAGATGAATGCGATCTTTCTATGTCTGTCCCTTTCTTTCTGACTCATTTCATTTAGCATGATACTTTCCATGTAGTACCACTTGTATGTAAATTTCATGACTTCATCCTTTCTAACAGCTACATAGTACTCCATTGTGTAGATGTACCAAAGTTTCTTTAACCAGTCATCTGTTCTCGGGCACTCAGGTTTTTTCCAGATTCTAGCTATTGTAAACAGTGCTGCAATGAACAAACAAGTGCAGATGTCACTTCAACTATACTTTTTTGCTTCACTGGGGTATATTCCCAGGAGTGGTATTGCTGAGTCAAATGGGAGCTCAATTTCTGAGTTTTTGAGAATCGGCATACTGTTTTCCAAAGGACTTTAGTGGAAGTGACTACCTCTGGAAGGGTGGGAGGTAGCACACAGCTGAGCTTCCAAGATGTGACTAGAGGACATTGCCTGGGGGAGAAAATGAAGGGTGCCCTTGAGAGCTGATCCTAGACCAGGTCATGAAAGGTCTGTCTACTGGTTTTCCAGATGTGTCCTTACAGTAAAGAGGACTCTGATATTATAACTCAGGACACACTTGTATGAAACAGCTGTCACAAATAACACTCATCTCTGTCATAAATAACTTATGCTATTTCTGTTCCTGTTTATTTTCGGTGTGGCTTATGATTTCATCCCATATAATAATAATAATAATAATAATAATAATAATAATAACTTCAAGAACAGAGAGATGGTTCAAAGAGCCAAGTGCATGCTTTGCATGGGGGAGCTGGCTCCCAAGTTTGATGCTTTCTTTCTTTCTTTCTTTCTTTCTTTCTTTCTTTCTTTCTTTCTTTCTTTCTTTCTTTCTTCTGCTTTTGGGTCACACCCAGCATTGCATGGGGTTTAATTCTGGCTCATGCACTCAGGAATTACTCCCGGCTGTGCTTGGGGGACCATATGGGATCCTGGGAATCAAACCCCGGTCAGCTGCGTGCAAGGCAAACGCCCTACCCACTATGCTATAGCTCCAGCCCCCCAAGTTTGATTCTTGGCACTGCGTGGTTGGTTCTCCAAAGCATAGCTGGGAATGGATTCTGAGCAATGTCAGGTGTGCCCCAAAAACTGTTATGATAATAATAAGGTAAAGGTAAAGGTAAAGGCCCTCCCGTTGATCGTCGATTTGCTCGAGCGGGCCCAGTAACATCTCCATTGGAGACTTTGTTGTTACTGTGTCTGGCATATCGAATACTCTCGGTAGCTTGCCAGGCTCTCTGAGAGGTGCGGAGGAATCGAACTCGGGTCGGCCATGTTGGCCGCGTGTAAGGCGAACGCCCTACCCACTGTGCTATCGCTCACCTTCTGAGCCTCCATATCCCTTGGAGATCATAGTGGGAAGTTTGAGTGGATAGTTTCCCTCATGGAATAACTCTGCAGCTGCTGCAGACATATTTTTGTGGTAGGCAAAACTGAGAGCAACTCTGGCCAGGTTGGTTACTGTGGTCTGGTTGAGAAGGGCCCCCCAAATGCAAACCATGATAGATAAAGAAAGTAATGAACTGGTGTTTGATATTCTTTCTTCTCCTCTTGGTTTTGGGGTCATACCAAATCACTCTTCAGAGAGTTCCACTGTCAGGGCTCACTTCTGGAACTTCTCAGGGAACCATACAATGCCAGAGATCAAACCCCAATCTCCTACGTGCAAAGCATATGCTCAGCTTATCGAGTCACCTCTCCACTTGATGTTTGAAGAGGTACAGTTGTAGACTTATAAATTTTCGTGCTTGGGTTTCAGCTATACAATGATAGAGTACCCATCCCTCCACCAGAGTCCATTCTCTATCACCAATGATCCTAGTAACCCTCCCCGCCCCCAATCCATCCCTCTATCCTGCCCCGCCTCTGTGGCAGGGCATTCCCTTTTGCTCTCTCTTTCCTTTAGGGTGTTGTGGTTTGCAATAGTGGTATTGAGTGGCCATCATGTTTGATCTATAGTCTACTTTCAGCACGTATCTCGCATCCCGAGCAAATCCTCCAAACACCCTTACTTGTTCTCTTCTCTATCTGAGCTGCCTTTTCTCCCAGCATATGCTGCCAGCTTCCAAGCTGTGGAGCAGACCTCCTAGTACGGTACTTAGCTCAACTATTTTTGGGTGTTCGAATCCCATTCTGTTACTTTATATTCCCCAGATGAGTGCAGTCTTTCTATGTCTGTCCCTCTCTTTCTGACTCATTTCACTTAGCATGATACTTTCCATCTAGAACCACTTGTATCCAAATTTTATGACTTCATCTTTTCAAACAGCTGCATAGTATTCCATTGTGTAGATGTACCAAAGTTTCTTTAGCCAGTCATCTGATCTTGGGCACTCGGGTTTTTTCCAGATTTTGACTATTGTGAACAGTGCAGCAACGAACATACAAGTTCAGATGTCATTTTGACTGTGCTTTTTTCCTCTCCGGGATATATTCTCAGGAGTGGTATTGCTGGGTCAAATGGGAGCGCAATTTCTAATTTTTTGCGAATCAACCATACTGTTTTCCAAAAGGGCTGAACCAGTCGGCATTCCCACCATGCTGGGTTGGTTTTACTAACCTGGAACTAAGCAATAAGTTGGGGATAGTTGAAAATGTGAGAAAAACAAAGGCAGTCTGTGGGACATCCACAGTTCCTTCTCCAGAACAATCTTTGTCTCCAGGTCAGTATTAAATTGCCTGAGCACTTTGGATCTCTGGGTGATGTTACTTAGGAGGGGTTAACACAGAACAAGCGTGTGGGCTAGGGCTGATTGTTAAATACTGTCTCCAAAAATCTGAATCAAGCCAACATTTCAGCAGACAAACTTGTCATGTCTGAATTTGGAAGCGGCCTGCGTGATCACTGCTGGACCGAGGCCTGCTGCACTTCTGTAGCTTGGCCATGTGTGCAAAGTTTCCCCATCTTGACTATTTTTGAACCAGATCTGTTCCTCATGCCAAAGAAGACATGTGTTTGGTGTTAATAGAAATCTGAACAATAAAAATAAGTCAGAAATTATTAGAAATTGGAGCAGCTGGTGCTGAAAGATTTTGGCCCTGCGTTTCAATGAGAAAGTTGGCTTTCTTGATAAAGTAGTGTTAAATTCCAGCCCCTTGATTTAGCAAAGGATTTGGCTTCTACCTAGGAAATGGCTTGAAATAGCAGATTCTGCCTGTCTCTCACTTTCTCCATCTCAATGTCTCCTGCTTCTAGGCTTCAGCACATCACACTTGCATGTCTTTAGTTCAAAACAGAAATGGTATCAAGTTGAGATCTGCATAGAAAATTCTACTCTTTTTTTCTCCAATTTGCCTTTTTCATACTAGAAAAAAGTACGGTATGTGAACTACAGAAAGCTCAACAATATAAACTAGCAATAAAGCAAAAGCAAAATCATCCATCCATGGGGCCAGAACAAGAGTGTAGCAAGTAGGCCATTTGCTTGAACAGGGCTTCCCTGAGTTTGATCACTGGTACCCCATATGGTCCTCCAAGCCCTCCAGGAGTGACCCAAAAAAAACCAAGAGCCCTCCCCCTAAAAATGCATCCGTTTAATCAGTATTTACTGAATAGCTACTAAGTTTCAGAAACTGTTTTGGTTGTAGTCGTGACCTGAACAAACCAGGTAGGCAGCTTTTTTTATGTGTTGGTGGTAAGGGGTAGGAAGGTGAGATAGTGCCATCACTCCTGGCAGGTGACTCATGGGGAATATGAGGGCAGGGAAGACCCGATAAGACGGGAAATTTTGAGGGAAACTTTGCAAGCAAAGAGGAAAGGAGGTTTCAGATAGCCTGGGAGAATATTCCAGTCAGGAAACACAAATGAAAGGACCTGTTGAAGGAACATACCCTTTTTTTTTTTTTTTGGATTCACAGTGAGGAAATCTATGTGCAAGAGCAAATAAAAGGACAAGGCAGTGATGGAAGCTGGTGTCATAGAGGGAAGTTGAGGCACGGAGACAAACCATGCTGGGCTTTCTAGGTTTTCTTGTAAACTTGGATCTCCTTTCATTTCCAAGTGAGTTTGGAACCAGAGGAGATAGCAAAGCACAAGGAGCCAACTCACATTTATTTTATCAGGAGGTAAGAGGGAGATAAGCAGAGAGACTGTTGAAGACAAACACTGAAAATGCACAGTTACTGCCTTTTTAATGCTCGCCTTCATAAGTGGAGGCAAATTATTCTCTACAGTAATTATTCTACAAATTATTCTCTAACATTTATTTACTGACTGTTGGGGTGATACGCTGCTTGGGAGATACTTAGCTCAAGCGTGCTGAGAGGTCACCAGGACTATAGTACTGGGCGAACAGGGGGCAAGGCGTGTGGTGCAGGGGACAGGGATCAGGACCTCATGCATGGAAGGGCTACACTCCCATTCTTTGAGCCTATCTCCATTGTCCTAACCCTGGAAACAGATAATAGCTGTTCAACCTGAAGCAAACAAATACTTATAAATCTTTTTCTTTTTCTTTTTGGGTCACACCTGGCGATGCACAGGAGTTACTCCTGGCTCTGCACTCAGGAGTCACTCCTGGCGGTGCTCAGGGGACCATATGGAATGCTGGGAATCGAACCTGGGTTGGCCGCGTGCAAGGCAAACGTCCTACCCGCTGTGCTCTCTCCAGCCCCTCTTATAAATCTAAACAATAAAAAGTGCTTTCCTACCTGATAGCTCATGAATAGCTTTTCATGCCATTGAGTGCTTGTCTGCAGCGTTATTTTTTGTTTGTTTGTTTGTTTTTGCTTTTTGGGTCACACACAGCAATGCACAGGGGTTATTTCTGGCTTTGCACTCAGGAATTACCCCTGGCGGTGCTCAGCAGACCATATGGGATGCTGGGAATCAAACCCAGGTCAGCCACGTGCATGGCAAATGCCCTACCCGCTGTGCTATCACTACAGCCGCAAACTAAAAAAAATTTTTTTAAATCTAGAATTGTGTTATTAAAAATAATGCTGCAGGGGCTGGAGTGATAGCACAGCAGGTAGGGCGTTCGCCTTGCATGCAGCTGTCCCAGGTTCAATTCCCGGCATCCCATATGGTTCCCTGAGCTCCACCAGGGGTAATTCCTGACTGCAGAGCCAGAAGTGAGCCCTATGCATCGCTGGATGTGACCCAGAAAGCAAAAAAAAATTTAATTTTAGACACTATAATTTACAATACTTACAATGGTAGCATTTTATGCATAAAATGTACCAGCACCACACTCTCCACCAGTATCTCTTCCCTCCATCATTGTCCCAGAATCCAACCCCCACTGCCACCCCCACCACAAACCCCCCCACCCCCACCCATCAATCTGCTGTGGTAAACTTAGTTCTGCAGACCAGTTGTCTGGTTCTTTTATCTTTGGGAATTTGTTATTTCCTTACTATGTTTATATCCCACAGGAGAGAGATCATTCTGTGTCTGCTTCTCCTCCTCATTCGAATTATCATTTTAGAACATTTTATAAGGCAAAGCAAAAGTGCCTCCTGGATCCTGTGCCCCACACTCATTGTCTTCTAGAACCATGGATTTTCTAGAAGGAGGATTTTCTAGACTCCTACCAGAGCTCTGTGTGAAAGAAAAACATTCATTAGGCCCCTTTGGATGAGAAGATAGAAATAACTTCTCCAGGTCCACAAACAGCAGAATAAAAATGAATATTTATGTTTTACTCATGAAGTGAAGGTGTCTGTGATGGAATTCAAAGGCATTGCGTATGAGGCAAGACAAGTATCCTCTGCTAAGCCCGGTCAACAGAGTGCAAATTTAGCCCAGATCCTGCTCTCCCTGACCCCTCCTACCCCACTATCTCTGAACTGAGATTCCATTTCTGCCTTTTATACATATTGTTGCCAGACCCCTCTTTGCTCCATCTTTGTGTGTCCATATTTGCTTACAGAGAATTTGTTTATGGAGATGGAATTTTTTAATTAATTAATTAATTTATTTATTTATTTTTTAATAGTGAGGCACCATGAGGTACAGTTATAGACTTACACATTTTTGTGCTTGGGTTTCGATTATACAATGATCAAACACCCATCCCTCCACCAGTGCGCATTTCCCACCACCTCGGATCCCAGCATCCCCTCCCCCCCCAGCCCCTCTCCCACCCTGCCTCTGTGGCAGGGAATTTCCCTCTCTCTCCTTTTGAGTGCCATGGTTAGCAAAAGAGGCATTGAGTGGCAATCATGCTTGGTCGACAGTCTACCCTCAGCATGCTCTCCCATCATGGGCGGATCCTCCCAACACCCTTTATTTGGTGTTCCCTTCTCTTTCTGAGCTCCCCCTTCCCCTAACGTGTGTGGTTGTCCTCCGGCTCATTGAGTAAAATTCCTGGTACTAATCTCTGCCATACTTGGGTGTTAGTTTCCTATTTTGTTACTTTATGTTCCCCAGATGAATGCAATCTTTCTATGTCTATCCCTTTCTTTCTGAGTCATTTCGCTTAACATGATACTTTCCATGTAGTACCACTTGTATGTAAACTTCATGACTTCGTCTTTCCTAACAGCTACATAGTACTCCATTGTGTAAATGTGCCAGAGTTTCTTCAACCAGTCATCTGTTCTCGGGCACTCAGGTTTTTTCCAGATTCTGGCTATTGTAAAGAGTGCTGCAATAAACAGACAATTGCAGATGTCACTTCGGCTATACTTTTTTGCCTCTCTGGGATATATTCACAGGAGTGGTATTGCTGGGTCAAATGGGAGCTCAATTTCTAGTTTTTTGAGAATCATCCATACTGTTTTCCAGAAGGGCTGAACCAGTCGGCATTCCCACCAGCAGTGAAGGAGTGTCCCTTTCTCACCACATCCGTGCCAGCACCGGTTGCTTTTGTTCTTGTGGATATGGGCCAGTCTCTGTGGTGTGAGGTGATACCTCATTGTGGTTTTGATCTGCATCTCCCTGATGATTAATGATGTGGAACATTTTCTCATGTGTCTTTTAGCCATTCGGATTTCTTCTTTGTCAAAATTTCTATTCATTTCATCTCCCCATTTTTTGATGGGGTTGAATGTTTTCTTTTTGTGGAGTTGAACCAGTATTTTGTATATCCTTGAAATTAACCCCTTATCAGATGCGTATTTGGCGAATATCCTTTCCCATTCAGTTGACTGTCTTTGTATTTTGGTCACTGTTTCTTTGGAGGTGCAGAAGCTTCTTAGTTTAAGATAGTCCCATTTATCTATCTCTGTTTTCACTTGCTTGGCCAGTGGTGTGACATCTTTGAAGACACTATTAGCTTCTATGTCATGAAGGGTTTTGCCAACATTTTCCTCAATGTATCTTATAGATTCCGGTCTGATGTTGAGGTCTTTAATCCACTTAGATCTTACTTTTGTACATGGAGTTAGGCAGAGATCTGAGCCCATTTTTTTGCATATAGCCGTCCAGTTCTGCCAGCATAATTTGTTAAAGAGGCTTTCCCTGCTCCACTTCACTTTTCTTGCCCCCTTATCGAAGATTAGATGCTCGTATACTTGGGGGGGGGGGGACGTCAGTATATTCAACCCTGTTCCATTGGTCTACAGCTCTGCCTTTGTTCCAGTACCATGCTGTTTTAATTATTACTGCCTTGTAGTAGAGTTTGAAGTTAGGGAGGTTGATTCCTCCCATTTTCTTTTTCCCTAGAATTGCTTTAGCTATTCGTGGGGGCTTATTGTTCCATATGAATTTCAGGAGTGTTTGTTCCAATTCTTTAAAGAATGTCATGGGTATCCTAATCAAAAAGATCATACACCATGACCAAGTAGGATTCATCCCGGGGATGCAAGGCTGGTTTAACACTAGGAAATCAATCAACATAATCCACCACATCAACAAAAGAAAAGATAAAAATCATATGATCATATCAATAGATGCAGAGAAAGCATTTGACAAGATCCACCACCCATTTATGATGAAAACCCTAGCCAAAAATGGGGATAGAGGGGACTTTTCTCAATATAGTTAAAGCCATCTACCACAAGCCTACAGCAAGCATCGTCCTCAATGGCGAAAAACTGAGAGCCTTCCCTCTAAGATCAGGGACGAAACAAGGATGCCCACTCTCTCCACTGCTGTTCAATATAGTATTGGAAGTACTTGCAATAGCGATTAGGCAAGAAAAGGATATTAGGGGCATCCAGGTAGGAAAGGAAGAAATCAAGCTCTCACTATTCGCAGATGATATGATACTATACTTAGAAAACCCTAAAACCTCTATCAAGAAACTTCTAGAAACAATAGGCTTATATAGTAAAGTGGCAGGTTATAAAATCAATACCCAAAAGTCCATGGCTTTCCTATATGCAAATAGTGAAAGAGAAGAAAAAGACATGAAGAAAACAATCCCATTCACAATTGTGCCCCAGAAAATCAAGTACCTAGGAATCACCTTAACTAAGGAAATAGAGGACCTGTACAAAGAAAACTACAAAACTCTACTTCAGGAAATAAAAGAGGATACGAGGAAATGGAAAAATATCCCCTGTTCATGGATCGGGAGAATTAACATTGTCAAAATGGCAATACTTCCCAAAGCACTGTATAAATTCAACGCAATCCCTATTAGGATACCCATGACATTCTTTAGAGATGGAATTTTTAAGTTCATTCTTTTGTTCAT
Source organism: Sorex fumeus (assembly GCF_029834395.1). Lineage (NCBI taxonomy): Eukaryota > Metazoa > Chordata > Mammalia > Eulipotyphla > Soricidae > Sorex > Sorex fumeus. Next base: position 63,161,272 of record NW_026606063.1, on the reverse strand, counting down.
TTTGGCTTGGGGGGGAGGGGTCTTGGAGGATCACACCTGGTAGTGGTCAGGGGCTGACCCACTCAGTGTTGCTCCCTGGGGTGCTTCGGGGAATAGTTGGTACCAGGAATAAAATCTGTGTGTCCAATGTGCAGAAGACACGCTCAGTCCCTTGAGCTCTCTTTCCAGCCTCTACGTCAATTCTTTTAAAGGGACAGTAAAGCTGTGTTGGTGCTGTAAACTATATGTATGGATCACCTCCGTGGACTGAGCAATCCATTCAGTACTGAAAACAGCAGCTGCTAGTCTGTTGGGAAGTAATAGTCACATCGAACTGATGGGGTACCTTTTCTCTTACATTGAATAACTATGAGATGCACAGTTACAAAGTTCTTAATGTCTGGATTTCAGTCAAATGATGTTCCAACACCTGTCTTTTCACCAGCTTATGACCAGTATACATTTCCCACCACAAATGTTCCCAGTTTCCCACCCGCCCCACCCCACCCTGAGCCTCTGAGCCTCTCTATAGCAGACACATGTCTCTCTCTCTCTCTCTCTCTCTCTCTCTCTCTCTCTCTCTCTCTCTCTTTCTCCTCTTTTGGGCATTATGTTTTACAGTACAGGTATTGAAAGATGTCATGTACATCCCCTTAGCTTCTTCAGCACTCAGTTCTTGTCCAGAGTGATCATTTAAAGCTATCCTTATCATAGTAGTCTCTTCTCTGTCCTAACCTTGCTCCCACTGTCCCCCACTTGTGACAAGCTCCCTACCATGAACCAGTCCTCTTGGCCCTTATTTCTGCTGTCCTGGGGTATTAGTCTTATTCAATGTGCATGTGTGTGTGTGTGTGTGTGTGTGTGTGTGTGTGTGTGTGTGTGAATCTGATGGGGTTTCTTTGAAGTGTGGCTCCTTGCACAATTTTTCAGCAGAGGACCTTGGGCAGTGTTGGCAGGCATTTCTCTAGATTCAGCTCTTCACTGCCAGTACACGTAGGTGATGACAGGATCCTCAGCAGTGTCCACATTGGAACCAACTCTTAGAGATAGAGAGGCACTTCCTGAGTGGTCAGGTTCACACCAGTGGTCTGGGGGAGGTGGAGATATGTGGTTAGGACATGACTGTGTCCCCCAGCCAAGACGCAAAAGGAGGAAGAGTGTGAAGTTAGAGGGGCTTCCAACACTCACTCAGCTTCTTCCATCTGCACCACCAGGCAGGCACATTGTTTAATCTGTCTTAGTAGAAGAGATACTCCCCATTTCTTGTTTCATGGTAAGGATTCAGTTCATTTATTCTGCCAGTGTCTGCCCCAACAAAATTCCAGGTAAATTTCAACTAATACTATCGTTTACATCATTCACAGCTACCATCCTGATCTTGTTCTTTGTGAGTTCACAAAATAAATTGTGGGGTTGGCTGCCCCACATCTGCATTCAGTGGCCCAGAGCCACCTCCCCACCTCCCCACCTCCCCACCTCCCCACCTCCCCAGGCCTCCCCAAAAGAGAGACAGGGAGATGGGACCACAGCCTGATGGTGAAAATGGCTCATTTAATGCAGAGTTGCTCACATACTTATAGAACATCTGCGGGGGGGGGGGGCGTGTTGAGGTAAGGACACAGGTGTGATTGATAATTTACACAGATAAACATTTAGTGGAGGAAATTCTCTTGGGGAAGGAGGTTAACTCAAGGAGACACTCAGTCTCCTAGGGACATCTACATTGCTTCTATCTTTCCCTCTAATTGTATAAGGTATCAATACTTTCAGTTGTTTGGATAAACACATTAAGAGACAAAGATCCCAATACTTAGTTCTCTGGACTCTGAGAGCAAGCAAGGCTCTTACTGTAAATTGCAGACTAAGTCCTCAGGCCACTTAAGGTTGTCCTTCCCTATGGGGGTCTTGTCTCTTAAGTCATAACAACTTACACCAAGACCATGCATTTATGCTTTGTAGCCTGTCCCATTTCAATTCCAGGGTAGCTTTGCCACTTGACCCGGGTCCATCTCGGTCCCATGGCGGGACCTCCTTTTTAGGGCATTAGGAACTACAGCAACTGAAGCCTGAGTCAAGTAACTATGACCAAGTAATTATGCCCAGAAGCAGATATATTCCAGAGTCAATCACCTCTCATATATTAGGATCATAGCTAATTAATGGTCTTTCTGTGTTTAACCAAAGAACATTGCTCTATAGTAAAATATAAAAAGGAGATAGGGGAAATAGAAAAGCAGGTACCAATTCACAGCACTTCAAATATGAAGCACAGAATTACCAGAAAGTTTTGGCTTATAAGTAATCAAGACTGACTTGGGGAACTGTGACCATGAGAGGTAAAATACAAAGGAAAGGTTAAAGATAAACTTAAACTAAAGTAAGAGATGCTAGCAAGAGCACAGTAAGCTTCTCTGGGAGGAGTAAAGGGGGCAATTCACTGATGAAGCCTAAAACACTGAGGGTTCATATCCAACACTCTTCCTGAGCCTTCTTGTTTCCTCCAGGTCCACTCCCACCAGAATGTGTTCTAAGGAAATAATATAAGGTATCTAGGACACTCATATTCAGAGAAATAGCATGTGGAATAGTTGCTCCCAGAGCATGGGGACTGCGAAAAAAATTTAAGGCACCATGATTTATAAAGTTATTCATAGCTGAGTTTTAGGCATACAGTACTCCAACATCAATCCCATCACCAGTGTCAGCTTCCCTCCACCATGTACCCACGTTCTTTCCCACCCAACACCTACCTCCTTGATAGGCTCATCTTTAAGTTTGGTTGTTATGGTTTTGACTCTCATGTTTTTAACCCTGTGTTTCAGATACATACGTAAAACTCATATCTACACCAATGTGCCTGAAGTTCTTGCTCCCTGCCCCCTTTTACTTCCCATATTCTTACTTCTTCCCTCAATTTCTTTTCTTTCCTGACCTTCCTGCCATACTAACCCCTTAGTTTATAGGAGAATGATCAGATCTAACAAGGGAGAGGAGTGGAGAAAAGAAGAGGGGTTAGAAAAGTGAGAAAGTTAAAATAAAAGAATTGTACTAGGAAATAAAACAGAGGGTATATTGCTCTTAATAATAATGATTTCCCTCCCCCTCCAAATGGTGATATTCTAGATCATGGAGGTTTTGCATTCATTCTTTCATATTATTATGAGTTATCTGCCACTGCAATGCGAAGATTGTCTCTCACCCAGTGGCATCATTTTATTTCATCAAATTTGAGAGCACTATTTTGTGTTATTTATTTCAAGTACATCCCCAGAAACTGTTCTTTGAAAAGAGAAACAAATGCATAAATTAACTGCAGAGGACTTTTGTTGAGGTGAGTTTGCAGTCACAGTTTAGAGATTTTCAAAATGGTTTGGCTTTCTGGTTTGTCAAGACATCATTCTTCCTTCGGCTCGCTGCTGTGGGTAGGGAGACATTCAGAGGACAAGACCAGGAGAGAATAGAACAACCAGTTCTCGCCCATGCTGAGAACATGCTGTGCTAAACTTAATTGACTCTGTGATGCATTGAGCAGTGTCACTCCCAAAATTTGTCTTTCTCCAGAATGTGAACTCATTTAGAAACAGGGTTGTGCTGCTGTAATCAAGTGAAGATGAGGGTGAACCAGAAATCCTGGGGGCAGGGGGTGGATTATAAGCCCAGTGATTGGCATGCTTGTAAGAAGAGAAGAGACACAGAGAAGCCATCTCAGACACAAGAAGACTAGAGCATCATAGACATAGCCAGGAGCTGGTGAGAGAGTACAGCTGGTCAGGTGCTTGCCTTGCATGCAGTTGAGCCTGGTTCTATTCCCAGCAACCCATATGATTCTGAAACAAGCCCTACCAGGAGTGATTCCTGAGTACACAACCAGGAGTAAGCCCTGAGCACCACAAAGTGTGGCCCCGGGCCCCAAAAGTAAATAAAAAGAAAAACTACACAGGCATAAAGAAACACCACCAGCTGGCCACAGCCAAGGATGTTTCCTCTCTGAACTTTCAGATAAGGCCTGACCCTAGACTTCCCACCTGTAGAACTGGGATCATGTATAATCCTGTTTTTTCAGTTCACCCAAATTTGTGGTGATTTACCACAGCAGCCCAATCAATAGGCCAGTTCCAGAAAGCCAAAGAGCCCTCAAGTCACTGTGAGCAGATGCTTCCAGGGATGAAGCCCTTCCAGAGTGAGAGCATCAAGTCCTTGTCCTTACCATGGGGACAGGAGAAGGCAAGCAAAGAATGACCATGGGAAGGAGGAAGATACTGAATAATAATATCAAGAATAGGATAATCACACCACCATGAAACAATTTACAAGCAACAATTTGATTTAGGTGAATGAATATTGTCAGCATTTTATTTATTGTTTGCTTATTTTATTTTATTCTAGGAGCTACTCCCAGCTCTGTCTAGGGAGATCATTCCCAGTGGTATGCAAGGGAATTGTAGTGCTGGTGATCAAATCCAGGATTTCCACATACGAAATATGTGGTTGGCCTGTTGAACTCTCTCCAGTCCATCTCCTTATCCCCCTGTGGCAGTATGCTGGCAGGTTGGGAGATGGTGGACTCATGTCTTCCAAGCAATCATATTGTCTGCACATCACAAGAGGGTTTTGTAAGAAAAGCACAGGGGGAAAGGGTGGGCAGCATATTAGTGGGAAGCAGAATGAACAATAAAATCGCCTCTTGGCATCCCCCTGTCTTCGGCAACTCAGCAGTCACACCCATAAGCCACCTCTGGCTTGCACCAGATAATCTTGTCATTGGCCATCCAGATCGCATGTCCTTCTCTCCCAGAAGGGAGCATAATATAACACTCGTCATAACCATGTCGTCGGACCCATGCCAGGCTGTTTCACTTGGGGTGCTCTGGAGGGGGGCGGTGAGAACCCTCCCTGTCCCAAGGGACCCAGCTCCAGCAGCTGAAAACCTCCAGAACTCAACCACCACCACACTCATGGCTGCTCTCCACACACTTGGGCCAAGTCTCACCCGATAGTGAACCTATTCCTGGACTGCACAGCTGCGAGTGCACTTAATACCATATACCCTACTCATACTCTAAGAGTACCATACCACATTTGATGGAGTTCAAAGTATTTGACGGAGTTCAAAGCAAACAATCTTATAGGGAATTTTTTTATATATGTAATTTTTACATATATATATATATATATATCACTGTATCACTGTCATCCCGTTGTTCATTGATTTACTTGAGCAGGTGCCAGCAACGTCACTATTCCTCCCAGTCCTGAGATTTTAGCAGCCTCTCCTTACTCAACTCTTTACCAATGATTGGAGACTCTTTCAGGGTCAGGGAAATGAGTCCTATCATTACTGGCTTTGGCATATCGAATATGCCACGGGGAGCTTGCTAGACTCTGCCTGTGCAGACAGTATACTCTCAGTAGCTTGCTGGGCTCTCTCTCTCTCTGTCTCTCTCTCTCTCTCTCTCTCTCTCTCTCTCTCTCTCTATGATTTGTTGCCTAATGTCTGAACCCCATCAAATATGGTGTGGTAATTATGGAAAATGGGTAGAAAGTATCTTATGATGCAGCGGTTGGGTAGTGGAGATCGGCTGCCAGGGCTGGGTTCCTTGGGGTGGGGAGGGTTCTCACCTGCCCCACTCTGGGGTGCCCCAAGTGAAAGCAGCCTGGCGCAGAGTCACATATATATTATATAATAACATATATTATATATAATAATATATCATATATTATAGCACTGTCCTCCCATTGTTCATCAATTTGCTCAAGCGGGCACCAGTAACATCTTACAACAAATTGTGAGACTTGTCGTTACTGTTTTTGGTATATTGAATACATCACGGGTAGCTTGCCAGGCTTTGCTATGTGGGCAAGATACTCTTGATAGCTGGGCTCTCCAAGAGGGGCAGAGCAATCAAACCCAGGTCAGTCATGTTGGCCACGTGCAAGGCAAATGCCATACCCACTGTGCTGTTGCTCCAGCCCATCATATATTATATGTAATAATAATATTATAATATGATATATCACTTCACTTGTATCACTTGTCCGTTGTTCATCAATTTGCTTGAGCAAGTGCCAGTAACATCTCCACTCATCCCTGTCGCATGCCAGCATAGCCCAGTGGCATATTGGGGGCTCTTTCAAGGTCAGGAGAATAAGACCCGTTATTGTTACTGTTTTTGGCATATTGAATACATCACGGATAGCTTGCCAGTCTCTGTCGTGCAATAGCTCAGTATTGGTGGGATACTCTTAGTTGCTTGCCGGGCTCTCCGAGAGGGAAAAGCTTTTATATAGATATA